>NC_077231.1:227693670-228360199 GCF_027887165.1 Monodelphis domestica | reverse complement strand
GAGAGAGAGAGATCAATCCATTGAGCCACCTAGCAGCCTCCACCTCTGATGCTGTTAATATTTCCTGCATATCAGTGCAACAATGGCACTGGTCATCTATTATCTTTTGCTTTCACTATAGGACCAGTCCTTTTCTGGTCATATATATCCTTGATTATATTATTTTAAACATCTCTCCTGTATAAACCATCATTCATTGATAATGTGAGAACCATCAGTTCTCAATAATTAGATATTCAAGGAGTAGCTGTTATTTATTCCTATATTCTCTTTGTTTGGGGGCTTAACACACCCTTGGAGAATTTCTAGCAAATGAAGATATAACATTTCTGACACTCAGTTTCCTCATTTGTGAAAGGAAGGGATTATACTAGATCACTAGTTTTCCAGTTCTAATTCTATGGTTTCACGTTCATTTGAAAGAAATTTTTTAATGTGAACCTAGGAAGGAGATAAAATGCTCTTTGTTTACCAATCTAATAAGAACTATAGATAAAGCAAAGCAGATTTCATCTCCATATAAAAAGGACTTTTCTAATTAAAGTTGTTTGAAAGTCAAATGGGATGGTGAGTGATGTAATGAGCTCCCTGTCACTGAAAGTGTTCAAGCAAAAACAGAATGACCTTCTGTTATAAACATTATAGAGAGGATCACAAAGTGGAAGGAAAGGTAGCCTAAATGAACTCTAAGGTCAATAGAACACTGTTAGTATATCTAATCCAAGTCAATTGACAAACTTATTAATCATCTACTATGTGCCAGGCACTGCGGTATGTGCTGGCCCAAAGGGGACAGGATTATGCCTGTTGTAAAATCAAAGAGTTCCTACTTTAAGAAGGAGGGGATTTGGACCAGATTACCTGGAATATGGATCCCAATTCTTAGCTTCTATGATGTCATATGTTGAAAACTAGCCCCTTGTCAGAATGGAATGAAAGGACCTTGAAGAAAACCCTTACGAATGCCTGGTCGGATAAGGTCATTGTGTCTTACCTATGAAGTTGGGCCAATCTGTTAACCTGAGCTGGGTAGGCTAGGCTAAGGGGAGCCAAGCCTCCTGATGTAAATGAGCTTAATGCCCAGGCCAAGGAGCCAGGAACAGGAACCAGGAGTGGACCCTGTTTCAGGGAAGGGAACACTAGGGTGATCATATCAGAGTCAGACTGGTTTAGTTCAGGATGGACAGCCATTTTCCTTCAAGCAGTTGAAGGAAGGACAATTATGAAGGCAAATTAAAAAGATAGGCTATAGAATGGGCAAATGTTCAAGGTAAGAGTCAGCCAAAGAGACTCTGAGAGTTCTCTGGTGTGAATTGAACCAGGTATAACAGTATCAGAGTATATTAGGAGAGGATTTAGGATATTCCTGCTTCTCTTGCTAGTTCCTAGCATTGTATAGATACTAAGATACTAATTTACAGATGAGGCAACTGTGGCTCAGAGATCAAGTGCTTTACCCAAAATGCTACAGCCAGGAGCCATGGACTCCAACCCCACTCACTTGCTTTTCCGTCATAAGAAGAGAGAAGTAGGGCAAAGACTTTGAAACAATTTTGTAACTAGGGAACAGATAAAGCTGTTTCATTCTAATTGCAGTAGGGTTCCCTTCCTCCCCCTTTGTTTCTTTTAATAAGCGCCTTTAAAAATCATCACTGTTTATAAGTGGTCTGTGTGTGGTCTCCCAAGGAAACTGGAAAAGTCTGTAGGCATGGCAGATCTAGCTAGGAGAGAGCCCAGCTTCAGAAAAAGCCCCGAAGAGCCATGGCTATACAAACTCTTCCTATACTCCTCCTGAAGGTAGGAGGCCAGGCAATTTGGGTCAGGAAGCCAGAAGCAACCTTGGAAGTAGAAGGGGGAGAAGATACAGATGTTGGTGCAATTTATAATTGGGACACATGCCCAACCACCCTACAAGATGGCACAAATATTGTTTTCTTTATCTTTTTTGGAGGAGGAAATGAGCTGAGAGGTGAATGGCTTGCCTGGAAGGAAGCAAGTGGTTTGTAAATCTCAGAGCCCTCCATTCATAGAGAATTATTCTTCCTATGGAAGGTACCATAGAGACCATCTTGGCCCCCCTACTCGCTGAGTAAATATAAGAGTAGCTATTCCATAGAGCATGACACATGGCAACAGCAATGGTGGGGACCTGGGCTTATCCCCATGTGTGCCCTGTCCCACAGCCACCGTCAGATGAGTGAGGAAACAGAGACACAGAAAAGAGGAATGAATTACTTAATACGATTCCTTGCTAAGATTTCCACTACTGTGGAATACTTCTGCTACTGATGAGGTCAGCTCTATTCCCAGCTATCTGGGGGAGGCTCCTGGGATGAAAGGATCCACTAAGGAGCTTCAGAATCCCCACATCCTGCCACTGAGCCAGCAGAAACCTGGATCCTTTTGGTAGAAAAGTCATCACAGTCTCCAACCAGGCAGCCTGGAAGCCGTCTAACACCCAGGCACTCTCCTAGGCCCAGAAGGTGGAAGAGGCTGACTCAGCCCTGGCCAGAATCCCAGGGTAGCCTTTCCTTCCTCCAAATGTATTTCTAGAGGACTAATAGTGAAGGGTGGCTACAAAAGTGAGCCTGGGGGCTCCTGTGTGAGAACGGGGCTGCGTCTAGGTGTGTGCGGGTCTCTCTGAGCTCCTGGATGTGTGTCTGTCGGTGTGACTGTTGTTTCTTTGGTTGTCTGCAAACCAACATAGGTGAATTAGTGAGAGGGCAGCAAAATGGGTCTGGGCAAGAGCTCATGGTAGATCGCAGCGCCCCGCGCAGGCAAATAATATACGGTGAGGAAGGAGATGGGGGGCTCCCCAACACTATTCCCTGTTCCCTCCTCCGATCCCTAACTCGCCACAAGCTCCAAGCTCTTTTCAGACGCTCCCTGCGCCTCCCCCGCTCCGGGGCTGCAGCGGCGCAGGCGCCCCGGCTGGCCGAGCCTGAGCCCAAGCACCAAGCCGGGGAGAGGGGCCAGGGCCAGAGCGCGGGGCTGGGAGTCCCGGGGCCAGAACCGGAGCAGCTCCGGGAGCAGGTGAGCCACCTGGGCGGCCCGGCCCCTGCAGCCCCCTGCTTGGCATCCCCCACTCCCGACTGGCGTCTTCCCTCCCCTCCCCTCTCTGCTTGGCAACATCCCTCCCCTCCCCCCGACATTTCCCCACCTGGCATCTCCCCATCTCCCCCTTCCCTCCCGGACTGGCATCTCCTTCCCTTCTGGCATCACCCCCTCCCCTCATGCCTGTATCTATCCCTCCCCTCCTGAACTGGCATCTCCCTTCTGGCATTGCCCCTCCCCTCTTTCCCTGGCATCTTTCTCATCTCCCTCTCTTCTCCCAGACTGGTATCTCCCTCCTGGCACATACGTTCCCCTGGCATCCCTTCCTCCATTCTTCCACCCCGGTATCATTCTCCCGCAATTGGCATCCCTTTAGTTCTCCCTTCATGGCATCCTTCCTGTCCTGAACAGGGCATCCTCCTTCTTCTGCCTGGCACACCCCTCCCCCACTTGATATCTCCCTCTCCCATCCTCCTCCTCCCCCTCAGTCTTGAAAAGCCTCCTTTCCTACTGAAAATACGTCTCCCAGTTTATGTACTCTCCCAACATTCCCTTTCTCCTGGCATATTCTGTCCTTGACCCTTTAAGCCCTTACTCACCTTTCCCATTTTCCCATTCTCTTTACTCCCCACCTAATACAGCCCCTTCTCAGCCCCCTAGCTTCTTAACATCATCCATTCTCTCTCTCTGTCTCTCTGTCTCTCTGTCTCTCTCTCTCTCTCTCTCTCTCTCTCTCTCTCTCTCTCTCTCTCTCTCTCTCACTCTTTCCCTAAACCCTTCCTCCCTCTTTTTCCTCCCTCTTTCCTCTCTCTCTTTCTCTCTCCCCCTCCCTCCCTCTCTCTCCCTCCCTCCCTCTCCTTCCCTCTCTCTCCCTCCCTCTGCCTCCCTCTCCCCTCTCTCCTCTTTCACTCTTTCCCTCAATCCTCCCTCTCTTTCCTCTCTCTCTCTCTCTTTCCTCTCTCTCTCTCTCTCTCTCTCTCTCTCTCTCTCTCTCTCTCTCTCTCTCTCTCTCTCTCTCTCTCTCTCCTCCCCCCCCTCTCTCTCTCTCACACACACACACACACACACACACACACACACACACACACACCCCTCCTCTCCACAGGTACTCTTCCCCTGGTAACATAACAGCTTTCTGCTTACTTTTCCCTCCTGTCATGACTACTCCATGATCCATAATTCCCACATATACACACCTCTAGGATTGACTTCTAAGATTGACCCCCCCTCCATAAGGTTCCCTCCTTTCTTACACTCAGTCATGAAGATTAGCCTAGGACCCAAAGGACAGCCTGTTAGACTATTGAGAATTTCAGTTACAAAATAAATTCTTAGAATTTAGAAGCTAGAAGGTATCTTAGAAATCATCTAGTCCAACCCTTCATGTTAGAGATGAGAAACTGAAACCAAATTACTTATCCAATGTCACACAGGCATTAAGAGTTAAAATTTGAATGCAGGGCCTCTTTCCAATATACCATATTGTTTATTTTCCACCAGGCAAGGCTGACTCCTTCTTGAGAACCCATCTTTTTCTTGTCACCAGATATGAACATAAACTGGAGATGCAAGGTGGGGGAGGGAGGGTAAGGGTGAGATGTAGCATTTAACCTGCCCAGGTGTGACCAGGAAGATTTGTGAGATCTCTCTCAAAGGAGCTAAGCTGAGAACTATCACCAACTTTCACTGTGGTTTTATGGACAGAGTGCTTAACAGGGGACTCCATGACTGAGAAACTGGCTTCTTTCCCTGGGACAATCTGGGTTCTCCCCATTGAACCTTCCCCTCCTCTCCTCCTCTCCTCCTCTCCATCACCACTCACCCACCTGGCCAGATACAGGCTCAGATTTGCAGCTTCCCCCTGACCTGGCCCCATCAGCTTCCCCTGTACTGGCTCTGCCCCGCCCCCACTTTGCACTGCCTCTGTCTCCATCCTTCCTGCACTGGCCCTGCCTCTGCCTCTTGCTCCCTCCCCCGCTTCCCCCCTCCCCAAGTCCCTCCTGCACTGCCTCTGTTCCCATCCTCCCTGCATTGGCTCTTTCCCTCCTTTCCACTTCCTCTGCTCCCCCTTCACGCTGCCTCTGCCTTTGTCCACCCCTTGTACTGCCTCTGTCTCTACTTCTGCACCCCCTCCCGAGTGAGCCCTCACTGCCTTTGGCTCGGCCTCACTCCCCTCCCCGGAATTGGCTCCTTTTCTGCCCCAGGCTTTCCTGCACTGGCCTGGCCTCTCTCCCTTGCACTGCGTCTGACCATGCCCTTTCTGCACTACTCCTGGCTCTCCATCCTCCCTACATGAGACCCTCTTCTGCCTTCTGGTTCCTCTTGCCCTGCTCCTCCTCTCCCACTCTCCCACCCCAGACACTGCTCGCTCTCTCTCTCCCCTACCCTGTGTCCATGATACCCCTCTCCCTGCACTGCCTCTCTGTCTGTGCCTCTGCCTTGGGCTTCCCTGTACTAGCTCTGCTTCTGCCTCCATCCTTCTTACAGAGGCTCCATCTCCATCTCCCTTGCACGCTCTTGCCTCGGTCCTCGCCCTTAAGGACCCTCCTCTTACCCATTGTGTGGGCACAGCCTCCACAATACCTGGAGTACTTCCCTCCTGGGGTTTCAGTGATGCTTGTGAGGTAATAGTGTATGTAGGAAAGGCGCTTTGCAGATTTGAGTCTGAGTGCGTGCCTGCGTAGATTTGTCTGCGGTCACTTATTAACATGATCCTTTGCCTGTCTCTGACAATGGAGCTTCTCGTGACTCAAGCCCGGGAATCGGCCCCTGTGCCTCATTCCGCCCCTGTGCTTGCCCTGGCAATTTGGGAAACTTATACTTCCTAGATATTGGTCTAGCTTGTGATCTCTTATTCAGATGGCCACCCCTTGGGCACTTCCGGTCTGCCCCCTGCCTGGGACTCTGACACTGCCCACTGCATAACCAGGGGCCCTTACCTAAGCTGGGGCTAGCCCCACTCTCTGCTTTCTTTTTTTATTCCATCCTTAATCTCTCTAAGACCTGCTTCCTTCCCTCCCCCATATTCTAGTTCACACTTTCCCCTCTTCCCACCTCTCTTTCCTATTCCTTGCCCCCAACGCTGTTTCAGCCTAAGGGAAACAACTAGCAAGAGTACTGGATTTGGAGTCCAGGATGCCAGAACAGAAGGCCTGGATTCCAGTCCCAGTGCTCCCACTTACTTGTTAACAATGTCCATTTTGAACAAGTTATCTAATCTCTCTGAGCCTCTGTAAAGTTGGGACAAAAATACCTGGGCTGTCTGCCTCACAGGGTTGCTGTGCCAAGCCAATATAGGAAGTATATACATATCTGTACACAGGTATATGTAGTACATGTTGTGTATCTCCAGTCTATCTGTGAAGCACTGTGTAAATGTCAGCTGATGTTATCCCCTCAGATCTCTTCCTTCTTTTTTGTTGACAATCATCAGGGCACAGGCCAATGGTCTTATCAGTTTCTACCTCTTTTCCCTCCCATTCCTTCCTCCTGATCCTAGCTGTGTGGTGCTGAGCCTGGGGGAAGGAAGTCTTAGCCCTTCCCACCTTCCCATCCTATTCTTTCAGATTCTCCTCAGAATGGCCCCTGGTGCTGGAGGAGTGGAGCCCTCAGGAACAGGGCGCCAAGGGGGCACTGGATGACTCCCCCACCAAGGGACTCAGCCATCTATGACTCCAGGCCTTCAGCACCTGCCCACCGTGGTACAGGTAGGTCCCTCTGCCTGCCTGCCTTCCTGCACTGTCTATGGTCATGGCCCTCCGCCTCATCACGGTCTTGCTCTAACTGCTCTCTGGATTCAGGGTTACACACTGGCTTGCCTTCTTTTGCTGCTCACTGGACATGGACCATTTGCTATTCGAAGTGTGTGTTTGTTTCTCTGGAGCCTCCTCCCATCTCCTCTGTTCCTTTGAATGAGACGATGCCCTTCTGCTCTCCACAACTGACCTTTTTTGTGATTGGCATCACTCGTTCCCTTCTTCCCTCTTCCTCCCCTGAGCCAAGGAGAGAATGGAGTTTGGAGAACAGATTTTCTGTTGTGTTAATAACACTTAAATATTTGGGAATTCTGACACGTTTCCTTAATCCAATTTCTGTGTGCACAAACACTTTCTCCGTGCCTTTTCTGTCCCTTCTTTCCATATACATTCCCTCTGCTTTCCCATCCCAAGACACAAACACATTTCCCTGTATCAAGAGACATTCTCTCTGCATGCAGGTACACACACACAGGCAGCCTTCTCTCCACCTGCAGAGAAACCCGATGCATGCAGTCTCCCTGTACACCTACAGCCCTCCACATACCTACAGGATCTACAAGCAAACATAGCTGTGATCTTCCTGTCCATGTGCTCTCTCTTCACATATATGTACTCCCTATGTATGCATATCTTTTCTCTGAACCTAGAGATGGGGCACACATGCCTTCTAGACACAGAACACAGTGGCTATAGACGCCTAAACCGGCTTTCATCCCCAGGAGATACACACATACTCTTCATGCCTACAAACACCTTTGTGTGACTGCAAAAAGGGGGAGCCAGTTTTCCTGGGGGGGCGGGGTGGATTTAAAGAGGGAGGATGGAAGGAGGCAGTTCTGAAACTTCAGTATATCCAAGGGACCCTCCTGCAGTACTTTCTTCCTTAATAAGGTGAATTCTCCCATGGAAGCCTCTAAAGAGGCTGATATGGGAGCCAGAAATTCTATTTCAAGCCTGTAAGGACGGGATCCTCTTAGTTGTCTAGAGCACATTCTGGCCATTGGCTCATGTATTTCCATGCTCAAGAAAAGAAGTCGATATTTCCAGCTTCTTCCCCCATTGTATGGAAGGCAATACCAAGGTACAGAATGGTAAATGAAATTCCTTGTCCAGAGGCACACACACAGCAAAAGGGAGGCAGGGGATGTGCCCTACCTCTGATCCTCCTTCCTGCCATCCTATTAGAGCAAGATTGATTTTCCTCAGGTATCCTGGATGACTGGTATTTCTGCCAGACCAGATGTGCCATTTCCCTAATCCCTTTCTCAAAGTATTGACCAGATTTCATAGTTCATCCCTCAGGATCATTTTATCCATCAACAAGTATTTTTGAACCCTGCTATGTATATGGCACTGTCCTGGGAGATATCAAGAATACAAAAAAAAATTAGAATGTACCATTCCTGGCAGGGCTCAAAGAAGGTATTTCCATGCCCTAGGCAAAGTTTGAAAAAACTCAGCCCTTCCTCCCTTGCCAAGGCATTTGGAAATAGTCACCCTCTACCAGAGCTGTTAAGCTTTAATTTATTACAAGACAAATGCCCATGTGCACCAAAGAGTGGAATTTTCTGGCATTAAAATAGACACATTTCTAAAAAAACAAACTGTTAAAGACTGCCCCTCATTATGCCACCCCGTGTTGAGCCCTAGGCATTGGTCCACCTTGTCCACTGTGGGTTTTAGATCTGGTATTTTCCCTTCAGAAATTTGTGAACTAGATCTATCTGGAGGCATCAGAGGAGTACATTCGAAAGGGTAACTGACAGTCCTGGGCCAGGCATGAGACTTGGCAACTAATGATACAGAGCCGTGATTATTCCCTGAAACTCAAGGGAAGAAACACCAGCTCTTCTGTGGGCAGCCTTCCCCAAAGAGGTGGGATCTCTGCTGGCTTTTCTGGGGCCTCTGGCGGCATAAAAGTAGATGTGGGATGGGTAACCCCACTCCCTTGGCAACCTCTTCCTTCCTGTGGGGCAGGGGGGAAGGCGAGAAGGTCCTGGAGATTCCTGCCCCAAGCTGAGACACTTTGCCAGGTGAGTGGGCAGTCTGCAAATGCCTGCTGCCAGGCCTAGTGCAAGATTCTGGGGATTAGACCAGCAAGGGGTAGTGACCAGTCTGATCTGTCACCATGGATACACAATGAGATACAGGCGTGCCCAGCCCCTGCCACTTGCAGGAGCCCATGCCAGATTGCCCTAGAGGCATATCTTAGGGGGAAGGGCAAGGCCAGTCTTATCATGGGCACTCTGAATGGGATTCATGATTCAAGGGAACTGGGTAAAGCCCCTTCCCCATAGCATCTCTTTTTACTGGCCTCTATCTGAGAGCCCAAATTCTACCATGAAGGATTAATTCCTTTACATGAAAAATTTGCCTCTTCCTGGGCTTCTTTTTTTTTGGTATTTTTTTATTATTCTGGAAACCTCAGGGAAGGGGTAACATTTTGTTTAATCTGAATTAATTAATCAGTTGCTATCCTCTCAGAAGAGAGGCAGGGGCCCACTACCAGGCAGGCAGTATGCTAGCTATGGCACTGGTGCTTGAAGGGGGAGGGTAAGGGGAAATTATTGGAAAAAGAGGCAAATGCACTAAAAGAATTGCATGAGATCGCTGAAAGCAAATTTTAAGAGTGGAATGTTTTGGGGCCCAAGGAAAAATACCCTTTTTTGTTACTATTTTCCCAGGGGTAAAGAGGGAGCAGGAAAGATGGAAGTCCCTGCAACTATCTCTAGTGATGCCTTGGGTATTGGCCAGACCTTCTTGGAAGCAAAGGACCAACTTGGGGGGTAGGAGGGAGAAGCCTGGAGACTCTAATGGCAATCTGCTGTCCTCATTGAGTGCCTGGGTTACAATAGGCCATAAAAAAATATCCTCTAGTCATCTCGTGATTCTTGAGAGAACATAGGCCACTTTTAATTCAAGGAACATCGGAGCCAATGATCACGGCAGAAGGGGAGATGTGCTATATGATGTCTTGAGTGTTTTATTTTGGGGTTTCATTAGCATAAAATTGGCCTCCATTTAACACAAGTAGGTTATGGGACTGGGGTGGATTTTTTTTAAACATTGTTTTGGCAGAGAGAGAACATGCTCAGTCATTGGGATGCTGACAAGCCTCCCCTTTTTTCGCCCCCCTCGACAGCGTCTAGACTGCACTTTGGGTCGGTGAAGTGAACGATGGCACTTGGCATCTGGCACCCATCTCTCCACAGAGTGTGCGGGTGTGATTGTAAGTGAGTGCTCATTAGCCAGCGCTAAGTGGCAGAGTTAATGAATTTGGAGGTGTCACCAGAAGGAAGCTGAGCTCCAGCATCTCAGAGGTTGGGACAGGCAGGCAGCTGCCCTGAGTGGGTAATGATGATTGCCGGAATCCCAGGAAGAGCCCTGGACCCTTCAGCTCAAGGGTTTTTTTTTTCCCTGAGACTGGTTTCAGGAAACATTACTCATCCCTCCCTGATGTTACCTTCAGGATTTAGGGGGACCTCCTTGGCTTCCCTTAGTAACTCATCAGACATCTCTCAGCAACAGTCTTATCGACCTTGGTCTCCTAGGAAGCTGTTTAGAGTGTCAGCCTATATTACTTGGGGATTTCCTGAAAGTGTCCTGTTTGCTGTGAAAAATCAATCAACAAACAGTTATTAAGTACTTACAGTGTGCCAGGCATCTGTGGTAAGCACCTCAGGTAGGAGGAAAGGCAAAAATAATACCTACCCTCAAGGAGCTTACATTCTAGTGACTATGTTTTATTTATCCTAAATAAATCTTTGGATTTTCAAGGAAGGGAGATTGCTATTCTGGGGTTTAGAGAATCCTTTCCTTTTCCTCCTTGCTTGTATGAATTTAGATCACCTCCCCACTCAGCCTCCTCTTTCTAGTTGAAGAGGCTGGTTCTTTTGGATGGGTCCATGGATGTTTCCCCCTCCTTCCTCCCAGTCCCAGCCTATCGTTTTCGTTGCCCTTCTCTGGTCTGTCCCTGTCTCTTTTACATCTTTCCTGAAAGGCAGCAACCAGAAGTGCACATGGCATTGCAGTTGTTAACCTGCTGTGGCTTTCAACAGGGGAAAGGAGAATGTGTTGAGCGGGTGGCTAAACTCCTGCTGAAGATGCTCTGCATTTGCCTACCCTTGGCCAGAGAAGCACATTAGACTAATGACTCCAGGGAGCAATAATCGAATGCCAAGACTCCTTCCTGGAGCTGGAGCGGATGGCCCAGAGCCCATCATCCTGTTAGAGCCTTCTGCCTTGTGCTATAGTCTGGGTGTACTTGGGGATGGAGAAAGAGAAAAGGGGAAGATCATGAGTGTTTAAAGACCAGTCAGCTCTCTGGTGGGCCATAATGAAAAGTACACCAGATTGGCAATCCAGACTTCCAAGTCCTCATCCCACCTTTGCCATTCACTTGCTGCGTGGCATGTTAGGCACATCATTTGCCTTTGCCGACCATTTCTTTCAAATGGACTTGACAGTACTTACCTCAGGTTCACAAGACACCATTCACCCATCCACCCATCACCCAGCATGATTTCCCCTCAATCCTGTAATTCTCTTAAGGCTGTCCTTGATCTTAGAATCGTAAGAGCTGGGAGTCAGAAAAAAAGTCTTGGAGATTATCCAGCAGGAATCTTCTTACAAGGTTCCTGAGCAATGCTCATCTCAGTTCTGCTAGGGAAAAAATAAGCCTGCATCCACAAGGCAGCCCCTTTCCCTGTTGGGCAGCTCTAATTGTGAGAAAGCTATTTCTTAGTTTCAGTCAAAACTTGTATCTCTGTAGCATCTACCTGGTAGCTCCATTTCCATCCCCTAGAACCAAACCAAATAAATCTAATCCTACATTCCGAATGAGATAAGATGATACTATCATGTGCCCCCTTAGTCTTCTTTTCTCCAATGCCCCCAATTCCTTCAACTATCAAGTGAATGTTTTTAGTGCCCTTGTCTTTATGATTGCTGTCCTCTGATTGTGTTTGTCAATGTCCTTCTAAGATAAAAATGCTTTAAGTTTTTTATCTTTATTTTTTAAAACCCTTACCTTCTGTCTTTGAATCAAAACTAAGTATTGGTTCCAAAGCAGAAGAGCAGTAAGGGCAAGGCAATAGGGGTTAAGTGACTTGCCCAAGGTCACACAGTGTCTGAGGTTAGATTTGAACCCAAGACTTCCCATCTGCAGGTCTGGCTCTTTATCCACTGAAACACATAGCTGCCTCCTATATTTTTAAGTTTACTTGACTTGTCATTAAGCCAAGTCTTTCCTTATTTCTATAATTGATTTTTGAACCTCAGTGTATCACTTTGTGATTTATATATATATATATATATATATATATATATATATATATATATATATAAACATATCTATGACTTTCTCTAGGTGACTGATAAAAATGAACAGAACAGGGCTAGGGAAAGACTTCTAGTACCTCCTTAGAGACTTTCTTATAATAGGAAGAACTTGTATTGATTTTCTTCTACAGTTGAAACTCATCCTCCCTCTTACAGTCTCCCTCCCTTCTCCAAAAAAAACAAAACAAAACTGGGAATATTCTGAATAGAAGCCTTACCTTGCCTCGGGTAGAGGTCTCTGGTCAAAAATCATTGCCTAGTTTCTTTCTAGATGGCCCTCAATCTCCTATACTATCCTAACCCCACAAGGGTATTTTCTCTTTAGAATATACCTAACCCCACATCTAGGCCATATTAACTCAGCACACTGATCCATTCTTCTAATCCCAGGATCTCTCTCAGCCAATCAGGAAGGTTTCTGGTGACATGGCAGACTCTTGATGCTTCATACCTAGCACCACCAGATGCCTTAGCTAACTGAAAGAAAAACCAAGGTCTGTCTATGCATCTACCTTGAACAAGATTTAAAAACAAGGAAATACAAACAAATAGGTAGAACAGTTCTCTCCCATAGACAAAAGTCAGAATAATTTTATTTGACCTACAATTTGTGCCTCAAAATTTTCAACAGCACTTCTTCCTTCAGAGGTGATAGTATTTGTGTTTGCCGTACTAGGGTATACTTTTTTTATGGCCCTCTGTCATCACATGCCCAGGGACCCACCAACAGAAGCTCATGTTTCAAACCTTTCTTTAATCCCCATCAAAATGTATTTGACCTGTGTCCCATCCCTTTCCGTCTTTCTTTTCTTTCTTTCTTTCTTTCTTTCTTTCTTTCTTTCTTTCTTTCTTTCTTTCTTTCTTTCTTTCTTTCTTTCTTTCTTTCTTTCTTTCTTTCTTTCTTTCTTTCTTTCTTTCTTTCTTTCTTTCTCTCTCTCTCTCTCTCTCTCTCTCTCTTTCTTTCTTTCTTTCTTTCTTTCTTTCTTTCTTCCTTCCTTTCTTCCTTTCTTTCTTTCTTCCTTCCTTCCTTCCTTTCTTCCTTTCTTCCTTCCTCCCTTCCTTCCTTCCTTCCTTCCTTCCTTCCTTCCTTCCTTCCTTCCTTCCTTCCTTCCTTCCTTCCTTCCTTCCTTCCTTCCTTCCTTCCTTTCTTCCTTCCCCCTCCCTCCCTCTCTTTTGCTCTCTTCCCTCCTCCCTCCCTCCCTCCCTCCCTCCCTCCCTTCCTTCCTTCCTTCCTTTCCCCCTCCCTCCATCCCTCTCTCTCTCTTTCTCTCTCTCTCTCTCTTTCTTTTTTTCCCTCCCTTACTTTTTGTCTTAGTAACAACTCTAAAACAGAAGAGAGGCAAGAGCTAGGTAATTGGAATTATGTGACTTGCCCAGGGTCACACTGCTAGGAAGTGTCTGTGACCAAGTTTATTTATTTGTTTATTTTCAATTTTAATAACAAATCTCCATATAAGTTTTCTGAAGTTATATAATCCAAATTGTCTCCCTCCCTTCTTCCCTCCCTCCTTCTGGAGCTGACAAGCAATTCATTCCAAGTTATACATGTATTATCATGAAAAACATGTTTCTATATTATTCATTTTTGTAAGTGAATAATCTTATAAAAACAAAACCCCAATTCATGTGCCCAAATAAACAAGTGATAAATCATATGCTTCCATCTACATTCTTACTCCAACAGTTCTTTCTCTGAGGCCAAATTTGAACCTAGCTTTCCCTCTAGTCTATTTCTTGAGTTTGGAATAGAGGAAGGAAGCAGCTACATTATGCAGTAGATAGAGCACTGGGCCAGGAGTCAGGAAAACTCGAGTCTAAGTTCAACCTCAGAAACTAGACCCTGGGCAAGTCATTTAACCTCGTTGCCTCCGTTTACTCAACTGCAAAATGGGGATGATAATAATAATAATACATACCTGCCAGGATTGTTGTGAGGATCGAATGAGACAATATTTGTAAAAGGCACTTAGCCCAGTGCCTCGCACATAGTAAGCACTGCATATATGCTCCCCCCATTCTACCAATTCACCACACACACAACTTCATTCTCCTTTGCTCCACAGATCCCAAACTGTAGATCTGTGCCTCAGTCAAATTGTTCAGTATTTATTGGGCACCTGATGTGTACAAGACAATGTGAGGTAATGTGGAGTGTAGAGCAGTGGAAACAGCTACAAATTTGGAATCATAGGGAACTAGGCTTCCCATAAAGGCTCTACTCCCTTGAGATCTTAGGTTGATTCTCCCAGCCATTCCAGCTTTCAATGCTAAGCTGCCATCTTGGCTCTGTCCCAATACCTGTGGGACTTTAGAAAAACCCTCAGTCTCTTCCTCTGTAAAAAGACTTTCTGGAAAAGGAAATTAAGATGGTCCCTAAAGTCCATTCCTGCTTTGAGTCCTATAATCCTTGGTAAAAGTCATGGCCTCTGCTGCAAATGAGCTTAAGAACCAGATTGGAAGACTCTCCCTCCCTCTCTCATTTTCTCTCCTTCTCTCTCCCTCCCTTTCCTCCACTTCCCCATCTTCCCCATCTTCCCCTTCCTCCTCCTTCCCTTCTTCCTTCCCTCTCTCCACCTGCCCCCCATTGCTAAGTGTCAAAAGTAAGACAGTGAGTGTCCCTACAGGAGCTCAGCAGAGAGTGGTAGTCACAGAAGGCTTTCTGGATCAGGTGAGACAAGTTGATTTTGAAAGATGGGTCAGCCCTGGGAAATGAAGAATTTCCAGCAGTGGGGATGGTGTGAGCAAGCAGGCAGCCTTGCTTGGGGGATAGCGAGGAGCCAGACTGGCTGGAATAGAAGGTGTGGGCTTAGGCCCCTCACTCCTGTCATGTCTGCTTCTCAGTTTCAGAATTGCATTTGTAACCTCATCCCTGATTTACAACCCTCCTGGGTCCCTTTGGTCCATTACTGTTGAATTAGCTGGTCGTTCCCATGTTCCCACCCCAATTCCCCTTGGGGCACCAGACAGATGTCTCTGGGAAGTCTTGTTTCATTCCATCCAGTCCAAAGCTTTAACTTCTTCATCTGCCCATGAAGTCTGCCCCTACCCTCCCTGCCATTCCCCGTGCCACCGGCTGAAGTAAGGAGTGGGGCTCCCCCTGCTATTTCTGAAGCCTTCTCAAAAACATTCAGGGCCATCATCAGCAAGGCTCTTCTATATATAAGGCTGGGCTCAAAAGAGGAGTTTTAAACCAGTGATAGGATGGACTGGGCACTTCCTAGGTGAGTGGGAAGCCACTGTCCACCCCTTCTCAGCTGCTCCTGTCATTCATTCCCCAGACCCTCAGCTTTTCCTACTCTGAAACTATTCCTTTTGCATTTCCCTCAAGTCCTGTTTATTTATCTTAAAAACCCTTACCTTCTGTCTTAGAATACTGTGTATTAGCTCCAAGGCAGAAGAGTGGTTAGGCAATGGGGTTAAGTGACTTGCCCAGGGTCACACATCTAAGAAGTATCTGAGGTCATATTTGAACCCAAGACCTTCCAACTCTAGACCTAATACTTTATTCACTGTGCCACCTAGCTGCTTTATTCTTTTTGTTCTTTTAAATTCAGGTCTGTCCTTGAGGAGAGAGGTAAAAAAATGCCCCTTTCCCCTCAGAAGCATTGATCCCTCTCTGGCATCATGTAACACACTGGCTCAAGAACCATCACCTGTATCTAGAGGGGGGAGGTTGCCTAGAATTGGTACACATCCCATGTGTGGAAGGCATTCCTTTGCCAAAGAATTGAGCCATCCATGGTTCTTGGTTGGTCCCAAACCCCAGGTAGTTAAGCCTGTCTGTGTTCAGAAGCCCAATTGGAGTATCTTCCTCCTCCATTGCCGGGACAGAATCTCAGCTTGATCTATTTTTTGGTCTAGAAGATCAATTTGGAACTTTAGGAAATTCTTTTAGATAATAGCAGCTGACATTTAAATAGCACTTTGAATGCTCCAAAGTGCTTCCCATGCATTGTTTCATGGGAACCTGGTGAGAAATCTGTGAAGTAGGTGCCATTACTTCCCCCACATTCCCACTTGTTGAGGAAACTGATGAAGAAATATGAAGTGACTTGCCTGAGGTCGCTTTCCCATGGTATATCTACTGTGTGGTTACTCTTCAAGCAGGAGTAATTGGAGTTTCCCATTACTACGTATGCTTGTCCTCTGGGGCCATCATTCAGCCTTTGGAAACATGCTAGAAATCCTGTTAAAAGTCTTTGCGGTATTTCTTCATTCATTTGTACTGCTGTCTGAGGCCAATAGTATTCCTCCACCTTCAAACTCCATTTCATTCTTCCCCCTCAAAGTTTGGAGTTGCTAACATGGGATTTCTTTTCCTCTCCATAATTTCACAACCACCTTGAACTAACTGGCTACAGAGCCAGCTTCTGAGTCAGGAAGACTTGGGTGCAAGTTCTGCTCCCCAAATCTCAGTGCTCAGTGGTCTCTGTGACCATAAATTGTAAAGCAGGTACTCCTCTGAGATCATTAACCCAATAAACAAGCGAACAAAGTCCCATTTTACTGATTCGTGCCCCTAAACAAGTTCTTTGAAGATTGGGTTATGGATGGGGAGAAGGGGTGGAGAGTTGTACAAATCAAAGAAAGCAGCTACATCCTGTTTTGGGATGTACCTTACCATGAGCCAAGGAAGCCTGGGAAAGAGAACAACAGTTAGAAAAGGGAAAACAAAACAAAACATTCAAAACCTTATAGGTAGGAACTCATTTTACCAGCTCAGTATAAAAAGATCAGCCAGATGAACATGGTGGTGCATGTAGAGTATTGGACCTAAAAGCCATAGTTCAAATCCCACTCAGAGACTTACTAGCTGTGTGACCCTGGAAACATCATTTCACTTGTTGGACTCAGTTTCCTCATCTGTAAATTGGGTATAATAACAGCACCCACCCACTACCTACCAGGATTGTTGTGAGGATAAAATGAGATAATATTTGTAAAGCACAATATAATGCTAGGCTAGGGCTCACAGCTTTGGAGCTCTAAGTTGTAATGAGCTAAACTGATCTGTATACATTCAATCCAGAACCAAGATGCCAAAGTGGGGAGTAGCCAGGCTGTCTGAGGAAGAGTAAACTAGCCTAGCAAGAAAGAGAACAGTGCAAAGCTTTCATGCCAATCATCTAGGTGATTCAGTCTTTGAGAATTTGATTCAGCACTTACTCCCACCCCAAATCAATCAATAAATGTATTACTTTGTGAGTGACACTGTAGTTAGCATTGTTGGGGATATAAAAGTAATGAAGTAGAGGTGATTCACCCTGGCCCTTTAAGGTGGGCATCATCCTTTGGGACCCTATACTCTCAGTAAGCCTACTGAGTGGGTGGCTCAGTCACCAGTCCTCCAGCCACCTGGTCACAGAGCCAGTTAGAAACTGCTGGGTGCAAATCTGTTAGCTGTGACCCAAATCACATGGACCACTAGAAGGAGCCAAGGCTTAGACTCAGCTCCATCACCCGTCTTTACATTGGTCTAGAACAGTGACAGTGAACCTTTTAGAGACGGAGTGCTTGGCTTAGCCCTCCCAACCCCCCAACAAGTGCCCATGCCTTCCCCCAAAGACTGAGTGCCATGCTCTGCCCCCCCCACTCCCTGGCCCCCACCTCTATCCCAGATAGGGGAAGGGGGAAGCTGGGCTGCTAGGTAGAGGGGTGGATAATGTGAAAAAATGTCATCAGACGTGGTGGACAGGAGGGAGGGAGCAGCTCCACCTGAGTCCCTCTGCCTTTCTAGTAACAAACTTTGGTGGGGGGGAGTCATGTGCCCACAAAGAATTCTCTGCGTGCTATCTTTGGCACATGTGTTATGGGTTTGCCATCACTAGGCCTTCCTTCAAAGAGGTTAGAGTTTGGGAAGAAGGTTAAATTCATACATAGGGAACACTGAAGTAATAATTATTTTTTTTGAAAATGTTAAAGTTTTATCTCAATTACACATAAAAACAATTTTAACATTCATTTAAAAAATTTTCGAGTTTCAAATTCTCTTCCATCCCTTCCTTGAGAAGGCAAGCATATAGATTATACATGTGTAGTCATAAAAAACATATTTCCATATTAACTGTGTTGCAAAAGAAACACAGACCAAGAAAAAAGAAGAAGAAAAAAAAATTAAGTATTCAGATTCTATCATTTCTTTCTCTGGAGGTGTATAGCATTTTCGGAGCATTTGGATCATTTTATTGCTGAGAATAGCTAAGTTATTCATACTTGATCATCATACTTTACCATTACTGTTTTCTTCTAGTTCTGCTTCCTTCACTTTGCATCAGTTCATATAAGTTTTCCCAGGTTTTTCTGAAACCATCCTGCTTGCCATTTCTTATAGCACAATAATATTCTGTACCACAACTTGTTCAGCTATCCCTGAATTGAGAGATATTCTTTTCCACCACAAAAAGAGGTTCAATAAATATTTTTGTTCATATAAGACTTTTTCCTTTTTCTTTTGTCTTTTTTGACCTCTTTGGAATATAGACCTACAAGTGGTATTTCTAGGTCAAAGGATATGCAGAGTTTTCTGGCTCTTTTGGCATAGTTCTGAATTGTTCTCCAGAATGGTTGGACAGTTCACAGCTCCACCCGCAGTGCATTTGTGTCTCTATTTTTCCACATTCTGCCTAACATCATTTCTCTTTTCTGTCATATTAACCAATCTGACATGTATGAGGTGATACCTCAGAGGTGTTTTAATTTGCATTTCTATAATCAAGAGGATTTAAAACATTTTTTCACATGACTATGGATAGCTTTGATTTCATCTTCTGAAAACTGTTCATATCCTTTGATCAATTGGGGAATTCTCATATTCTTATAAATTTGATTCAGTTCTCTCTATATTTGAGAATAGTTTCAGAGAAATTTGCTGTAAAACTTCCCCCTCCCAGTTTTCAGCTTTCCTTCTAATCTTAGCTGTATTAGGGTTTTTTATGTGTGTGCAAAACCTTTTTAATTTAATGTAATCAGAATCATCCATTTTACACCCATCATGCTCTCTGTCTCTTTGGTATAAATTCTTTCCTTATCCATAGATCTGACAGGCAAACTCATGCTCCCCTAATTTGCTTATGATATCACCCTTTATGTCAAAATCACATGCTCATTTTGACCTTATATTGGTAAATAGTATGGCATGCTGGTCTATACCTAGTTTCTGACAAACTGTTTTCCAGTTTTCCCAACAATTTTTGTCAAATAGTGAGTTCTTGTCTCAAAAGCTGGGACCTTCGTGTTCATCAAAACTTGATTACTATCATCATTTACTATTATTATGTATTGTGTACCCAATCTATTCTATGGATTCACTACTCATTTCTTAGCTAATATCAGATTGGTAATTTACTGCTTTATAATATACTTTGAGATTGGCACTACTAGGCTACCTTCCTTCACTTTTTTTTTCTCCGATTTCCTTGATATTCTTGACCTTTTGTTCTTCCAGGTGAATTTTTAAATTATTTTTTTCTAGCTCTATAAAATAATTTTTGGTAGTTTGGTTGCTTTGGCACTACATAAGTTAATTAATCTAAGTAAAATTATCATTTTTATTATATTGGCTTGGCCTACCCATGAGCAAGTTGTTTAGATCTAATTTTATTAATGTGAAAAATGCTTTGTAATTGTTTTCATATAGTTCCTGGGTTTGTCTTAGTAGGTAGACTCTTGATCATTTTATATTGTCTATAGCTATTTTAAATGAAATGTCTCTAACTCTTACTGCTAGACTATTTTGGTAATACATGGAAATGCTGATGATTTATGTGGTTGCAACTTTGCTAAAGTGAATTATTACAATTAATTTTTAGTTGATTCTCTAGGATTCAGTATACATCATATCATCTGCAGAGAATGATAGTTTTTTTCCTCAATATCTATTCTAATTCCTTTGTTTATTTTTCTTTTCTTATTGCTATAGCTAGCATTTAGAGTGTAATATTGAGAGCAGTGATAATGGGCACCCTTTCTTTACCACTAATCTTATTGGGAAGGCTTCTAGCTTATCCCTGTTGTAGATAATGTTTGCTGACGGTTTTAGATAGATAGTTTGTCATTTAAAGGAAAGCTTCATTTATTCTTATCCTTTCTAGTGTTTTTTAGTAGAAATGAATATCAGATTTTGTCAGAAGTGTTTTCTATATCTTTTGAGATAATATGATTTTTTTTGTTTTTGCTATTGATATAATCAATTATGCTGATAGTTTTCCTAATATTGAACCAGTCTTGTATTCCTAGTGTAAATACTATCATGTCATAGTGTATGATTTTTGTGATATATTGCTATATTCTCCTTATTAGTATTTTATTTAAAATTTTCACATCAATATTCATTAATTAAATTGGTGTGTGATTTTCTTGCTCTGTTTCTGCCTTCCTGGTTTAGATATCAGTACCATATTTGTGTCATAAAAGGAATTTGGTCAACTCCTTCTTTGCCTGTTTTTCAAAATAGTTTATGTAGTATTGGAATTAGTTGTTCTTTAAATATTTGATAGAATTCTTCTGGTCTTGGGTATTTTTGGGGGGAAGCTCATTTGTGGCTTGTTTAATTTCTTTTTTTAAATAGAGTTATTGAAATATTCTATTTCCTCTTCTGTTAATCTGGGCAGCTTATATTTTTTTTAAACAGTCATCCATTTCACTAAGATTATTAGATTTATTGTTTATCACTTGGCAAAATAGCTCCAAATAATTGCTCTAATTTCCTCTTCATTGGTGGTAAATTTTCCCATTTCATTTTAGTTACTGGTAATTTGGTTTTCTTCTTTCTTTTAAAAAAAATCAACTAACCAATGGCTTATCTATTTTATTTATTCATTTTTCAGAAAATTTTCAGAAAACTAGCTCCTCGTTTTGTTTACTAGCTACTAGCTGGTTTTCTTGCTTTTGACTTTATTAATTTCTCCTTTGGTTTTCAGGATTTCTAATTTGGTATCTGATTAAGGATTTAAAATCTATTCTTTCCCTAGTTTTTTGTTTTGATTGTATGACCAATTCATCGATCTATGCTTTCTCTATTTTATTAATTTAAGTGTTTAGAGACGTAAGACTTCCCCTAAATACCACTTTGGTTGCATTCCACAAATTTTGATATGTTGTCTCATTGTTGTCATTGTCTTTAATGAAATTATTTATTGTTTCTCTAATTTGTTCATTGACCAACTTATTCTTTAGGTTATTTCATTTCCAGTTAATTTTTAAACTATTTTTCTACAGTCATTTATTACATATAATTTTTATTGCATTATGATCTTAAAAGGATGCATTTAATACTTCTGCTTTTTCTGCATTTGGTTATGAGTTTTTTATTCCCTAATACATGGTCAGTTTTTCTGTAGGTGCCATGTACTTCTGAGAAAAAGACATATTCCTTTCTATTCTCATTCAATTTTCCCCAAAGGTCTATCACATCTTACCTTAATAAAAATTTAGTCATCTTCTTAACTTCTTTCCTGTTTGTTTTTGGTTAGATTTATCTAGTTCTGACAAGGAAAAGATGAGGTCCTCCACAAATATAGTTTTGTTGTCTATTTCCTCCTATAACTCATTTAATTTTCCAACAAGAACTTGGATACTATGCCATTTGGTGCAGTTCTGTTTTATTATAGCAATTATATTTGTCATATAGCTATAGTTTTATATTTATATATAGTTACAGTAATTCATTGCAAATAGTACTTTCTAGCAGAATATGGTTTCCCTGCTCATCTCTTTTAACTAGATCTATTTTTGTTTTTGCTTTGTCTGAAATAATGATTGCTATTCCTGCTTTTTTTTTTTTATATCACTTGAAGCATAATAGATTCTGCTCTGGACCCTTACCGTAACTCTGTGTATGTCTCTCCTGCTTTGTGTGTTTCTTGTAAACAATCTAATATTGAATTCTATTTTTTAATCCACTATGCTGTCCACTTTTGTTTTATGAGTTCATCCCATTCACATTCACAGTTATAATTACCAACTATGTATTTTCCTCCATCCCATCTCCCCCTTATCCTTTTCTCTCTCTCTCTGTCTGTCTCTCCTCACTTTCACTCTGTCCCTCCTTAAAAAGTCTGTTTTGCTTCTGATTACCACTTCCTCCCATTTGGCCTCCCTTCTATCAGCCCCTCACTCTTCTCTTAACCCCTCCCTTCCTACTTCCCTATAGGGCAAGATAAATTTCAATACCCAACTGAATGTTTATGTAATTTCCTCTGAGCCCATTCTGATGAGAATAAGGTTCACCCAACACCCCTCCATTGTCAAAGCTCTTCCCTTCATGCCTCTTTTAGGTGAGTTAATTTACCCCATTCTACCCCCTGCTTCCCCTTTCTGCCAATGCATCTTTCTTCCTCACCCAGTGATTTTATTTTTTTTAATCATCTTATCATTGTTAACTCACACCCATGCACTCTGTCAATGAATGCTCCTTTTGACTGCCCTAATAATGATGAAGTTCTTAGGAGTTACAAGTATCATCTTCTCATGTAGGAATGTAAACAGTTTAACCTTACTGAATCCCTGAGAAGTCATAATTCCAAGCCATGCAGTGCTCATGGCAAGTGCTGTCTAAGGCAAGTTGATCCAGGATCACAGAATTGAGAACTAGTGGTCCTCTAGTCCCCTGCCTCCATTTTTATAGAGGAGGAAACAATCCTAGAGAAATTACATGATTTACTAAGATCACAGTTACCTAGATAATTCCTAAAATCCCTTTGACCTCCAAATCCAGGGATTCTGCCCTTGAGCTGGCTTTTTCTTCTTCTGGCTGAGAAGACAAAAATCCTTGCATACCCACAGTCTGAAAAAAAATATTTCAAGGTAATATGTGAACAGTAGTGTTGTGGTTTTGTGGATGGATAATGGGCTCCTCCTAGATGACTTCACTTCTTCTGTTCAAACCCTATCCATCTTTCTTTTCTTAAACCCTTACCTTCTGTCTTAGAATCCTATTGATTCTAAAGCAAAAGAGCAGTAAAGGCTATGCAACTGGGGCTAAGTGACTTGGCCAGGGACACACAGATAAGAAGTTTCCAAGGTCACATTTGAACCCAAGTCTTCCTGACTCGAGGCCTGGCTCTCTATCCACTGTGTCACCTAGCTGCCCCAACCATCCAACTTCTAAGGCTTTTTCTCGATCAGCTCTGCCTGAAGTGATTGCTTCCTTTTCTAAACTCAAAAGCCTGCCTGTCCAATTCACCTTGCCTCATTGATTGAGTTTTTGTGAATTTATTTCTTGTATCCTTAAATATATGGTGGACTCTTTGAGAACCTAGAGGGTATCTTATACATCTTCTGAATCTCCATGGCACCTAACAGTCCTGCCTGGTAGATTGGGTGTTCATGATGACTTGATCTCACAGAACTTAAGGTGTTAATCAGGGAAGGCTTCCTGAAGAAGATGAGTTCATCCCTGTGTCTTAGAGGAAGTGATAGATACAGTATGGTAGGGAGAAAGGCTCCTTATTGCCTTGGGCCCCACCAGAAGGTCTGGACCTTCTGGATTTTTTATTTTTTTACCAGCACTTCCCATTCCAGCATTGGTATTAAAATGGTGTGTCTGATCTGCGTGATCATTCATAGGACCCGAGTTAGTGTTTCACCCTTCTATTAGGTGTGCTTGGGTTGAGTTTCTTTTAGGCCCCAGGCACATAGGCTCGTGTTAATGGGCACAACTAGCTCCCTTAGTTGGTCATCTTCAAAGCACTAAGATTTTTTTTTCTTTAAAAATTTTTAACATTCATTTTTTTATTTGAGTTTCAAATTCTCTCCCTCCCCCACCCACTGAGAAAGCAAGCAATATGATACCCATTATATATGTGAAGTCATGCAAAACATTATTTTCATATTAGCCATGTTGGAAAAAAAACAAGAAAAATAAAGAAAATGAAAAAATCTGCTTCAATCTGCATTTAGAGTTCATCTGTTCTCTCTCTAGAGGTAGATAGAATTTTTCATCATGAATTCTTTTGAACTGTGAAAGCTTCAAGACCTTAATGACCTTTATTTTCATCTCTCCCCTACTAGGGATTAATATATATGAATGACTTGTTTGATGAAATTGTAAAATCCTATAGGACAATTTGGTTCCATTAAATCAACATTTATGTGCAAAGGTACTAGAACCGTGTCTTGTTATTAAAAATGATAATAAAAAATCACATTTATATAGCATTTTCTAATTTATAAAGTCATAATTTAATAAGTATTTTCCCTCTAACAACTCTTAGGTACATAGTGCAAGCATTATTATTTTTTTAAACCCTTACCTATGATCTTAGAATCAATAATGGGTATTGGTTCCAAGGCAGAAGAATAGTAAAGCTAGGCAACAGGATTAAGTGAATGCCCCTAGAGTCATGCAGCTAGGAAGTATCTGAGGTCAAATTTGAACCCTGGACCTCCTGTGTCCAGGCATGCCTCTTAATTCACTGAGCCACCTAGCTGCCCTATGGTGCAGGCATTATTAACTTCATTTTACCGATGAGAAAACTGATGCCTGAGGTTAAGCAATTTGCCCAAGGTTACTTTGCTGAGCAGAAAAACCAAGCCTCCTGATTGAGTCCTCATAAATAATAAATAAACAATTCCAGATTTCTTGGAAAATATTTCTTAAATTTTTATTCTACATGTATACATACATATTTATACACACATAAATATATTTAACTATTTGTATTTAGAGCTGCTTCCAGAAATAATTGACTCTATCATCCCATACCCTAATGTGTAAAGGAAAACAGTTTCTTATTTAATTGATATGAAACTGCCTCCATCAAATTTCAAAACTTACTCCTACCTTTCTCCCAGGCCCCTAGCCCTAGTGTTCCAGGACCTGATGAATGAGTCATTTCCCCACCCCCCCCCCCCATATCTCCTTTGTAATTTTAAACTTGAATCATATTCCTTCTAGACTTCTTATTTCCCAACCAAAGAGGGCTCCATCTTCCATTCTCTTAAATAGCCTGCTTTTTCTCTCTTTCCCACCCTTTCTTCTCACCTCCCTACCAGCACAAAAATAATAACAGTATCTAGGAATTGGAAGAGACCTTAGAGATTGTCTGTTCCCCAGGCTTGCACGCTTAACACCTTGGCAGGTGGTCATCTGGCCCCTGCCAGAACACTTTCAGAGAAGTGTTCAGAGAGGTCCAAAGAAAACTGAGACACATTTATGAACAATAGCACTATAATGAGATATTGAGAGAATCCAGAGTGTTGGGGGCACATCCTTAATCTTCTGAATTTGACATCTTAGAGAATAATTACTCTTCCCATAATCCATCCCTTGCTGCCCCTGTCAGATATAGCATAATGATGATTGTAATTATTCAGAGTTCTTCTACATACATTATCTTATCTGATTCTTATAATTCTTATAATAGTTCTGTGATGAAGATTCTTATAATTCTTATAATAGCCCTGTGATGAAGAATAGACATTATTATCTCTATTTTGCAGAAAAGGAAACTGAGACCTGGAAAGACTAAGAGATTTGCTCCAAATCACACAGATCGAGAAGAGGCCAAGCTAAGATTAGAATCCAATCTGTATTCACTTCCAAACTGGTTCTCTGCATGGACTGTTGAACTGACCCAGTGTGGCAAGTTCTTATTGTTTTATATCCAGGAGAAAATGATGCCCAGATCCCACCACTTTTTCCTGGAAAAGAGCTACAGTAGAGATGACTTGTCCTCTTAGACTTTTTTATTTTTAAACTGTACCTTCTCTCTTAGAATCAATATCAATTTCAAGACAGAAGATCCATACTGGCTAGGCAATTGGGTGACTTACCTAGGGTCAGATAGCTAGGATGTAGCTAAGGCCAGATTTGATCCTGTGTCCTCCCAACTCCAAGTCTGGCTCTCCATTCACTGAGTCACCTAGCTGCCTGTATCTTAGAGTAATCATTCCACTTGTTTGGGCTTCAGGTTTCATAGGATTGAATCATCAAACTTTGCTCATTGTGTGATGCTACCTTATTGACACCTGTGCTAGGAGGTAATTGTCTTTTTCTCATTCTATTCTTAAAAGCCCAAAATACTACTCAAAGACCAGAATGGAAATGGGAAGGGGGGAGGTATGGAATTCCAGAGTTCACAGATTCTGTCTTCCCCCCAACTGGCTATTTCATCATTACCTTCCTTAGGGAAAGCAATTTGCTAGTTAATGGCTGAGCCAAGAGCCAACCATAGAACTTAGGTCAGAGTATCATAGATTTATAGCAGGGACCTCAGAGGCCATCAAAACCAACTTTCTCATTTGATAATGAGCAAAGTGAGACACAGTGAAGTTGAGTTTTGCCCAGATTCATAGAGCTAGAGCAGATTTGAACTCAGAGCTTTCTGACTTTTAAGTTCAGTACTGTAGATCAGTGCCACTTTCCCTATAACTTGTTGCCTTCCTGATTTCTAGGAAGAAATGCCCTGAACCACTTCAACTCATCAATAACATCACTTGTATGCCTTAGATGCAACAAATCTGTGATTGATTGGTTTGAAGATTGGTTTGAAAGTCAAGGGCAGGAGTACTCCAGATACATCTTTGGATGACACAGTTCAAGTCAGCAGCAATATGAATCTTAAGTATTGAAGTTTCATGGAAAACCTTGAAAGAGGGAGGGGCTAAGCCTGCAATGGGACAAGACTTTCACAGCCAGAGACTATTCAAGGCCTTGGAGCTACAAAGAAACAAAAAGCAGTCCCGGGTCTCAAGAAGTTTTCATCCTATTGGGGAGAAACAACATGAGCAGTATCATTTCTGGGAAGAAGTCCCTGAAGCCTTCTTATGGCAGGGCGAGCAATGAGGGTATTTGGTTTTTGCCCAGGATAAAGTCAGGAGTTGTAAGTTGTAAGTCAGGAGTTTTTCACCTTTTTATTTGTCCTGGATCCCTTTAGCAGTCTAGTAAAGTCTAAGTACTCCTTCTCTGAATAACACTTAAATATTTTAATACGTAGTATCACAGAGGAAACCAAGTGTTTTAAAATACTGTTATTGAAATATTTGAGAAACAAGTTTGAGGACTCCAGTGTAAGAATCCCTGTTGTAAGTAGACATTTTCCTCCTGCTCGGATTGAAAGAATCTAAAAGGCTGAGTAAGACTGAGGACAAGGACTGGGGAAATTTTAATCAACGCAGACCCTTGAAGAAAGGGTGATTGGTGTGAAGCCAAAGTGGTGGCTTTGAAAGTTGGAACTGCCCAGAGAGTTCCAGAGGGAGGGTTATTATTAGGCACTGGGAACGTAAAGGTTAGGTAGAAAGTATACTGTTTATCTTGATCTTGATGAAATTGCGATTCTGTTGCACATAATCAGTACTAGTGAGATGGAGATCATCATGCTCATCTCTTTTGCCCAGGACCACACAGCTAGTTAATGGTAGAGCCAGGAATAGTCATGGAATCATAGATGTACAGCTGGAAGGGATCTCGGATCCCATCAAAGCCAACTCTGTCATTTTACAAGAGGAAACCAAGGCACAGTGAGGTTTAAGCTTTGCTTAGTTTTGCCCAGACCAGCTGCTGGAGGCACAATTCAAAGTCCACTTCCTATATATGTTGGGAGTATTACCATTTCCAAATCCTAACACACAGGACCTCACTTTGATATACAGCATCTACCTGTAAGTCTGACTGTACAAGACCACAGCACCATGTCCTCAAATTAATAGCTAGCATTTATATTTTAAGGTGAGCATCTCTTTATAAAAATTATCTCTTTTTTATCTTCATAGCAACACTAGAAAGTAGGTGATTTTAAGTATCCCCTTTTATAAATGAGGAAGTTGAAGCAGAGAGGCTAAATGATTTGCTTGGAGTCACACAGCCAGTAATATTTGAGGCAGAATTTGAACCCAAATCTCCTGACTACCATTCCAACACTCTATGTCATACCACCTGATTGCCTAAATACCTTTATCTGGACCTAATCTTTCTCCTAAACTCACATTCCATTGTTCCACATGCCTGCTGGACATCTCCATCTGGATGGATATCTTGTTAGCATCTTAAACTCCATAGGTCTGAATCAAACTTATTATATTTTCTCCAACCCTGGCTGTACTTTCTTTTTTTTCTCCAAACTTTCTTATTTCTATTGAGGGCACTACTCTTGTTCTAATCACCCAGGTTTATGGCCTTTTAGTCATCATAGGTTTTTTCTCCCTCTGCTTCACAGATTATATTCAATCAATGATCTATCTTTTTCCCTTGTATATTCCACCTCATCTCTCCCTTTGACCCCTTCTCTCCACTCACAAAGCTATTACCTTCATTCAGGCCATCATCGCTTCTCGCATGAACTAGTTTAAGTGCCTCCTAAATGGTGTTCCAACTTCTGGTCACTTTATAATCCATCCTCTATGCAGTGACCAAAAAAATCTTCCTTAGGCATTGAATTTTCTATGTGACTCCCTAGCTCAAAAATCTTCAATGACTCTCTGTTCCCTCTAGTGTAAAACAGAAACACAATCTGTTCATAACCCACCTTTCCAGAGATATTTCATATTAGCCAACAAAAATTTTTCAAGCACCTACTATGTGCCAGGCACTGAACTAAGTGCTAGGGATACAAGGAAAGGCAAGTGCCCTTCATACATTCTATGTTCCAGCCCAACTGGATTAATAACTACCTCAGAATATTCCATCTCTATTAATGCTTTTGAACACATTTTTTCTACATGCCTCAAATGCATTCCCTTATCACCCCCACCTTACAGAATCTTTACTTTCATTCCAGGTTCTATTCAAGCACCACTTTCAACTGTTGTTAGTGGTTCTCCCTCCTTAAATTACTTTGTGCTCCCTTGTTTATAAACCTTTTATATCCCTCAGCAAAATGTAAATTCCTTGAAAGTAGGGATTGCTTTGTCCCAGTGCCCTGTGCATGGCTTTGATTTCATTTGGTGCCTAATAAATGTTAATTGAATTCAGTTGGATTCCAAAACCTCCATTTCAGTCTGACTATATAGGATTCAAAGTCATTACTATCTGTTTTAGCTCTGGGGCAAGATTCACAGAATTGGTCCTCAAATCACCTTTTATTTTTTTTTTTTCAAAGAGATGTCTTTATTAACATGTCAAGGCATTTGCTCCTATTATAGCAAATTCAAATTCCCACAGTACAGATTTGTCAAATCACCTTTTAAAGACGAATTTAGGGGAAGAAAAATCCTAGAACACTGGCCTGTAGAAGGGAGATGGAGCTCTAGTCTAGAACCCTGCTACTCTTATAGAGATAAAGGGTAGGGATTGTGGATAAAATATGGCCATGCAATAGCTTCCAATTTCAACTCTCGATAGAGACTAAGTGCTAATATTATTTATATCTATATTAAAGGTGCATTAAATACTGTGAGTGCTCTCTAATTTTCGGTATCCTGGACAAATCCCCAGCCATCTCACCCTAGGTGAGCCCTAAAAATCCTACCGCCAAGTAATTATGACATTGATAGTAATAATAGCACTTATGTAGTGCTCTAAGGTTTACAAAGTGCTTTATAGAGATTATATGATTTTAGCTTCACAAAAAAGGTAGGTAGCATTATTCTCATTCTATATACATGGAAACTGAGGCAGAAAGAGGTTAAGTGACTTGCCCAGGGTCATACAACCAATAAATGTGTCTAAGTCCGGATTTGAACCTGAGTCTTCTTGACTCCGGGTCTAGCACTATATCCACTGTACTGCTTGGCTCCCACTGCTAGAACCCTATATTATCTATAACATCCACTTCTCAGTTTATTATATAGAAACTCACATCTTCTACATTCCCATCTCTCAGTCAAATTTTTAGTGACACATACTCTACAATATCCATCCCTCTATCTGACCATAGATCATATACTTCATCTAATGTGTTTTCTCAGGCTCAGGATGATTGGATGGGACTGCTTATTACTTGTAGCATATACCCTTTGGTATACCTTGCAGGACTCCACCTCATATATAGCACCATCATCCCTCTACTTAATTATACAGAAACACATATTGTCTGTAAGCTGTACCATTGAGTCTGGCCATACATGGCATGTTGTCTATTTGAGTACTTGCAGGCTGACTCAGAATTCAGGGGGTGGGCCAAGGGGACATTCTTTGTATAGTACAAGCAGATAGATTTGTTTGATGATGTCTGATAATAATAGCAAGAGGTAGTGAGAGTACCAGACTGTTGATTTCAACTCAAGAAGTATTTATCAGATGCCTATTGTGGTGCCAATACTGTACTAGGGTTGTTTCCTAGGCTCTGACCTCCGCATTGCCCATCTATTCAGAGACTTTCTGACTAGAACATCTAAAATTTGAAGTAAGTGTACGCATATACATGATGTATCCAACACAGCAGATAATTGTGGGATGGTTATTTCTCATTACACTGAGGAAACTGGGGTTGAGAAAGCCAAGAAAGACAGGGACACACAACAATAAGTATCAAAGCTGGTAAGTTCTTCGGTCATCCATCAGCCATATTGCCCTCAGCATCTGGTTGGCCCATGGGCTCACTAATTCAGTCTTTTGCTTGCCTTCTCTCATTATTTTTTTAATCCCTTTGATATTCTCTTTACTTTAGAGAATACCCGAATTTAGTTCTGTAAGGAATTAAAACAAAAAAAAGAATTCACCTTATTTTAGCTAATGTAACTGAGGTTCAGTTCAGATAGGTGGAGAGTCCTGCTCTTCTCAATCTCCTTTTCTGAATTTTTTTTTGTCTTTTTCACCTAGACACAGAAACACACAGCACTATGGTGACATAGTTAGATGTACAAACTCTGTATCACACACAAAGAAATGTTGAAACTTTCTTCCCACCCCCATATATGTATATGCACATATATATCTGTAATCCCAGAAATACACATATTCACTTCTCCAACCTTAATAATAAATAATCATCTGGGAAGACTCCTAGGACGACTCAGGATCTGCTATGAAATCTGTTTTGATCCCTCACATACAGGGTAAAAAAACATTTCTAAGGGGGCAGATGATAGTAGGGTTGGAAACAGCAGACTTGCCTAGATATAGAGATCAGGGGAGCTGTCATCTCCAAGGTCAAAAAGGTCTTCTCCATGGGGAATGGCTGGTCAGTTGTAGAGCCAGGCCATGGAAGTCAAGGACAGAATAAGCAATCTCTCTTTTCTCTGCCCCTTCCAAAGAGTAATGCCTCAAGTTTAGGCATTTTAATAGCTCCAAGGGGCTTAATTTTCTTGTTTCTCCTTCACTGTCTCAATTTTCCTTCGAACCTACCTGTCAGTCATATTGTTTTCCAAGAAAGCCTCATTCCTAGGGAATTTGGGTGGAGGGGCATGGAAGGAGAAAGAGATCTCCCCCCATTTGGCTCTTCCCATCCCCCTGTTCTTCCATTCCTCCCATTTTCCCTCCTTTCATTTTCCTTTCCTCCTTTTCCTTTTTCTTTCCCTTTTTACGACCTTGTACCTACCTTCCCACCATCTTTTAACTCCCTCTCTGTTCAGTCATGCCTTATTCCCAATGACATAAGCTAAAAGCCCCAATAATGGGAAAGGCGAAGAAGGAATCTGGGGACTGAGCCACTAGACTCCACCCCCAAACGGAGCATCCTTCCCGGGAGGGTAAGAGTTAAGCTTTCCTCTCTGCATCCCTCCTCCTCCTCCTCCTCTCTCCTCCTCCTCCTCTTCCTCCTCCCTCCCTCCCTCCCTTGCTGTCTTTGAGTCCTGCAGCTAGGCCCTGGGCTGACCTTCACTGGCTGGGAGGACACACTGCGCATGCTTAGCCCTGCTCCCGGCTCTCAGCTGCCCGGGGACCCTAGTGCTGAGGGAGGGAGGGGGGAGGGGGAGGGAAGAGGCGGCTGCTGCAACTGCCCTGGAGAGATGCCCCCCCCCCCCGCCCCGCACACATACTGCACACCGTGTACCCCCTATCCACGATGCTGGGGGAGGGGGAGGGAAGGCGCGCCTTCCACGGGCTAGAGCAGCCAGGGACCCCAGCCTCTGCTTCGCGACTGGGGCTGCATCTCTCTCCCCTGCATGGGGAGAGAGAGAAGCTTTGCCATTTGGTGCTTGAGTGAGTGAAGGAGAGATGGGGGGACGGCAGGGGGGACTTCGGCTTCGCTTCAGGCCGCTGTAGTTCGCTGCTGCAGCAGAGCCAGGGCGTGAGGAGGGGGTGGGGAGGGTGAAGGGGGCCTGAATCAGGGCCTCTCACTAATCAGGGGCCCAGACATAGCATCCTATCCCATCCGGTGCCTGGGGCTCCCGGCCTTACTCAGCCTTAGCAGGGTCAAGACATGGGAAAGATGCCCCTGCAAGACTGAGAGTTTCCAAATGATGCTGGGCTTTCTCTGATGGCCCCTACCCTCCATTGGGGGCGGGGGCTGAACCTGTAGGACGCATGGGGCAGGGTGGCGAGGCAGGGGGTGACGAGTAGTCAGCCTTGGAGACCCACACTGAGGCAGGCTTTCAGGGAGGTTGTCAGGAGAAAGCGTGGGGGAGGAGGCCCCAAAGTGGCCACGTGTGCCCATATATCTGTGCCCAGTCCCTGGCTGCAATTTATGGGTGTGTGCTTCCTGTGTGTGTGTGTGTGTGTGGCTATGTGGCTGTGTGTCCCAACGGGATTCACCTCAGAATATAGTCAGAGTTCTTCAATACAGGCATATTTACCTTCAGAACTGGAATCTGCAGGCATGTTTTGTATTCAGCTAGGTCCAGGATGGGAGTGGGCCGGGTGTCTCCCAGAGCCTCGGTGCTACATGGTACCACATGGATGTATGCTATATGGCTCTGTGTGTAAGTGTGCATGTATATTGATGTGACCCTGAGGAGAGACTGGAATGTTACACGGAGCATCCTATAATCCTAGCACTTGATCTGGGAGAAAGCTCTGGGCCCTTGGGGCAGGAGTGATGATGGACCTTTGACCTCCACCCAGCTCCATCTGTGTATCCATGCCTAATTCTTGGATTTAGGTAGGAGGAGCTCCCTTATTCAAGTTGGGACTTCAGCTTCTTTAGTATCTGCATATCCTTCTTCCTAAAATAATCATTGCTCCTCTTCCTACAAAGCCTGGATGCCTTTCTTTTTCTTAATCTCTTCTGTCACCTCTGTTATGGTTAAGCATCATTCCCTTTTTTTCTTACTTGCCTCCTCTCCCTCTTCCCACCCTCCAACCAGAAGCAGGAATTGTTATTTGTTGTTTCTTTTTTGTTTTCTTATTCCTATCACTTAGCACCATTTTGGATGCAGTAGGCACTTGATAAAATTTTATTGAATTGAATTTTATGTTGCCCATTGCCTGGATACATCCCATGATCTGATACTTTCTATCCCAACACCTCCCATGGATCAGTTCAGTATTCTAGATGAATTCTCATTGTGCAAAAGAAAAGAGAATGGAGGTGGTGTGTGTTGCTAAACATGTATTTAGGCATATAAATGTGTTGTCTTGCCATCGTGGAATTCATATACCCCTGAGGATGAAAAGTATCTCAAAAGATCTTAGTGCTGTGAAATGGAGAGTTGGCTCTGACCTTAATCTTCCTATCACCCTGAGGATGAAAAGTATCTCAAAAGATCTTAGTGCTGTGAAATGGAGAGTTGGCTCTGGCGTTAATCTTCCTACCACATGCCTAGAATGAATTCCTTTCTCCTCTCTTATCTCTCAGAATCCTAGAATCCTTAGTCTTCCTTCAAGGTTCCCTTCAGATATCACCTCCTCTGTGGAGCCTTCCCTGATTTAGTTGTTACTGCTTTCTCTCTCTCTCTCTTTCTGTCTCTCTCTGTCTGTCTCTCTCTCTGTCTCTCTGTCTGTCTGTCTCTCTGTCTCTGTCTCTCTCTGTCTCTCTCCTCTCTCCAAATGCTTTGTATTAGAATTATTCCTGTGCCTGTTGTATCCTGTATCCTACTGATAAAATATAAGCTTCTTGAGAGCCAGGGCTGGTTCATTGTTGTCTTCATATTCCTAGTGCATCAGACCTAGTTTTTACATTGAAGGAGGTGACAAAATATAGAAGAAAAGGAGACATCTTTGCCCTGAAGGAGATTGCAGTCTGGTTTTTGAGACAAGATATACAACCAAAACAGTGAAAGAACAAACACTTAATTTTTCAGTGAAGGGTTAAGTCACGTGGTATAGACAGTGAATATAAAATGGGACACCAAGAGAGGAGACCACTTTAGGCTTGAGAACTCAGAGAGACTTCAAGGAAGAATAGAATTTGAATTAGACCTCAAAAAGGTAGTATTTGGATAGGGAGAGAAGAAACAAGAAACCATTTCCAGTGAGGAAAACAGTATGAATTTCTCATGTTAAGATGATGGGGAAGCCAAATAGGGAAACTGGTCTTCATAGTTCAGAGGGTTTTGTTGGGAAGGAGAAAGAAATAAAATGTGGGGACAAAGAGAAGGAGGGCAATTAAATTCTTTCATGGGAAGGGAAGAAAAGTGATTATAGGTAGCAACCTTTTCTTGCCTTGAGAGATGCTTCTAGAGGAAATAGAATGGGAGGAAGGTGCAGATCAGACTTCACAAGGCCCCTGAAAGACACAAACACATAAAGTCATGGTATCTTAGAGGTCAAAGGGACCTCTGAGACTATCTACTCCCAGATTTCTTAATCTTTTTTATGTCATGTTCCTCTAGTGAAGACCCTTTCCCAGAAAAATGTTTTTAAATATTGAAGGAAATACCAGATTTCAATTAGAGGTCAGTTAAAATGATGATGTGAGGTTTTTTTTTTCTCTTCCAAATTCACAAATTCCTGAATAGAAAGAACTCTTGGACCCTGATCCAATACAACCCTTACATTTGATAAATAGCCATTGTGGCTTTCATTGGCTGAAAGGTATTCCTTTCTAGGATTATTCTATTCTGATTTGAAGGGCCATTTAAGTGAAGAAGGGGAAAGTCCTTTGGGAAAATCTAGGACTCCAAATGTCCAACTGTCTTGCTTAGAACTGGCACGGATGCATACAGGACTGTGGCAACTCTGTATGTCTACCACACTGTGGACAGAAAAGAAACCAGGCAGTGGAAGAAGAGAAGCCAGGGAGTGGGCAAAACAGACTGACTAAGCTCTCCTCTTTTCCTCCTCTTTGCATATTGTTCTTTCAATGGAATCTTTAGCTGTAGGGTAGAGTTGGAGCACCAATGTTTGGAAGTCAAAGGGAAGTAGGTTTTTGGTTTGATTCAGCTCATGTTAACTGCCCCTATCCTCAGTTTGATTTTGGAGGTTGGAGAGCCTCCAAAGGACTATTACCCTTGATCCTTATGGCTCTGGCCCCCTGTTCCATCACTAGATGATCCTCTTAGCCCCATTATAGTAGTAGTAGTAGTAGTCTCTCGTAAGCCAAGAATGACTATTGTCTTTGTGCATTATCATCTATTGATGTACCCTCATGTGGCTTTGAAGTCCACTCTTAGCCCCAGTAATGGAGGAGAAAAAAGGAGAAAAAAAAGCATGGGATTAGGGGGTGGGGAGTCAAGGGATGTGGGAAGGGCCAGAGGCTCCCCTGCAGAGGCTGGAACACACAGATTGGCTCCTCTAGTTTCCTGTCCTTCCTCCACTCCCTGGCCTCTCCCTCCCACACAAACTCTTTTCTCAGGCTCCCTAAGACCAAACCCCACCTCCAGAGACAGCTCTTGTAATGCTTTTGGAACCTCCACTGTCCCTGTGGGACTTGGGTGCCTGGGCTGGCAGCTGCTGTATCCTCTCCACCAATCCCTCCATTCTCAGGCCCCAAAGGCCAGAGACAGGACCTCCAGAGGCCAAGGCCCTTCCTGCCCACCCTGTCTCTCTCCTTCTTTCATATCTTCCTTCCAGTTCTCAGGTCTCTTTTTCCTAAATATTTCCCATGCCACCCTCTCTTTCCCCCATAAAGACAGCGACAGAATCTTACATGTGCAGAAATCGATAGGTATGCTTACAAAGAGGCCGGAATACAGGGCACATGATGAGCCTCACACACGGCCATGGGAACATTGGCACAGACAGACCCCAGGCTCCTTCATATACAGAGTTCGGAGCACAAAGATAAACACCAAAAAGCACGTAGATGCACGAACAAGTCTTCAGGCATGCACAAAGGCATACGCGCACACACACACACACACAAAGGGGCGACACACGCAAAGATCTGTGCACACACAAGGCTACACACACATCCAGGCTCTTCTCCCCCATTCGCCCCCCCCCCTCCAGCCGCCTCCCTGCCCTAGCCCAAAAGGGACTCCTCCATTCTTGGTCTCATGCTAGAATCTTTGCCAGTGAATGTTTCCCTGCTTTGGCCTGCCAGGTCTCTGGGGGAAAGAGCCTTAGAAATGCAGCAGGCACAACTTGGGGAGGGAAGGGGGGGAAAGTTGGACACAATTGTTCTTCGCCTGGCTCTCTTGGCGAATTCCCTAACCCAGAAACTATTTGCGGAGACGGCCCCCGGGTGGCTGAGTCCAGGTCCCCAGCCTCCACTCCCCCATCCTCCCAGCCCTCCCCTCTCCTCTCCCCTCGCCCCCTCCAGCCAGGCCTCGGGGCTGCGGGGCGGGCTGGCGGGCGGGCAGGCAGGCCGAGCCGAGCCATGCTACAGACGGTATTTTCAGATCGCCTCCCCGCTTATCTGCGCTGTTTGGACAGCGAGGTTTAAAAAGGCAGGATTTTCTGTCCCCGCCGAGTAAACAGCCAGACCCCGGGCAGCCCGGACTATTTCTGTCTTATCAGTGCAGGAATGCGGCAGCGGCAGCGGCGGCGGCGGCGGCGGCGGCAGCAGCAGCGGCAGTGGTGGCAGCAGCTGAGCTGGAGCGGCGTGGGCCGTGGGCCGTCAGGGCAGCCCTGAAGGGGCCCCCCTCCCCACTCCGCTCTAGTAGAAGTGTGAGAGAGCCCAGCAGGACTCAGAGGGGAGAGTTGGAGGAAAAAAAAAAGGCAGAAAAGGGAAAGAAAGAGGAAGAGAGAGAGAGAGTGTGTGTGTGAGAGAGAGGAGCGGCTGAGCCCACCCCGATGGCCGCGGACGAAGTTACCGGAGGGGCGCGCAAAGCCACGAAAAGCAAACTTTTTGAGTTTCTGGTCCATGGGGTGGTGAGTGGGGGAAAGTTAGCGGGGGAGGGTGAGTGAGCTGGCTCCGGCTGAATGGAGGGATGGCCGGGAGGGGCCGGGCGGGCTTTCACCCTCACAGTCCCTCAGCTCCCAGGGTGGGGGGCAGAGCTGGACTCGCGCCTCGGTCCCAAGGCGGGGTGTGCCAGGAAAGCTGAAGAGTCCGGACCATCTCCGGGTGGATGGGGATGGGCAGGCAGGGAGGGGGCGAGTTGCCCACTCATTTTCTCATTGGAGACTTGGGGGGGATAAATGGGAGAGCGCTGGAAGAAGATCTGGGGACAGCCTCAGGTAGAGGCATCCCCTCTGTGTCTCCGAACTTAGTCAATAACTCTGACCACTCTCTCCCTCCTGGAACCCCGGAGAAAATAGGGTTGTCGGAGCTAGGACATCCCCATTGGGTCTCACTCACTCCTGGGACTTGGGAGTGAGGAGCAGGTGACTTTGAGGGAGCTGTGATCGGGAGAAATTCCCAGCACCCAAAGAGGTGGCCAAGCTAGGCCTGGGCAACCTCAGATTCTTGATGAGAGGGAGGTGGTGGGAGAGCTCCTGGAGCCCCCTGTCCCTGTCGACAGGGAGAGCCCTCATACTTTGGAAGCCTTCCTTTGGAGATTTGAAGCTGTTTGAGGTTTGAGAGTTCTCTTAACAGAATGAAAGCTGTTCCCAGAGCCTCAAAGGTGTGAAGAGGTGGGGCCTATGGGGAATGATTCTTGGGACCCAGAGGAGTGAGATCAGAGTCACCATCCAGAGGGGAAGCTGAGATGGCAGGAGCAGGAGGAGGGAAGATAGAATCTCCAAAAGACAAGAGTAGACCTCTGAAGGAATGAGACTTCAAACAGGATAGCGAATGCTGGGGGATGTGGGGTAGAGAACCGAGTCAATAGAAGATGTGTATATGAGGGGAGTCCAACAATATGGGAGCTGATGGAAATGACTCATGGAGGGGGCATGGATGGTATCCCCTTGTGGGGAATAGGTAATAGCCATGAGAGGGGGAGGTGTATTCAGGTCCCCTCATTTCTGAAAGGAAATTGATTTAAAAGATCAAATTTGGGATCTGCCCCCAGTGGGAATCCCCTTTTAGGGCATGGCAAATTCTTCAGAATCTAAGCAGATTCTACAGAATCTTTGGCGCCTTGGGGAGGAGATCTGGGGCTACCCAATTCTTTAGGGGGCTAAGGAGATCCCCTGGCAAAGGGGGAATAGGAATGAATAGCTTTGCCAAGTGGTGAAGGGGTCTGGGTAGTTGCTGAGCTTGACTTCTCCGTTTTTCTACTTCTGGAGCTGCTTACCCACAGGGTATTTGAAAGAAAGTCACAGGGGAAACCCCCATAGAATACTAAGCCTTAAGCCCATTTCCAAATGAAGCACCTTTGACAAAATGGGTATGAGAGGTGTGATTAAAGTGTCTAACCAGGGAATGGTGTGACCAACTTATAGCATTAAATCTCAGCCATGCTGTGAGTTTCAAGGGTGTTGCCCAGTGCCCTGTCTCACCTCCCTCCACAGAGCCCAGGCAACCCTGTGTGAGGCTGCTCTGTGGGGAGGGAAGGGGAATCTGAGGCTCCAAGAAGGATTTACTCTGAATATCCATGACCAAGCAACCCACCTCAAAAGTGTGAGTGACAGGACCAACAGGGCTTCCCAGGAGCCTAAGGGAGGGGGGAAAGGGAGAATAAGACTAGAGAAAGAGGGTCTGTTGTGGGGAAGTGACTGCCCTCCCTTTCTCCCTTCAAGATTCTCTTATACTGAGTCCTTTTAGTGTCTTGGCCTTAGGGGAGATGGGCAGAGACAGCTGGCCTCAAGTAGGGGGAGGGGAGATTAGGGTTAGGAATATTCTGGGGCACCGGAGAGTTGGCTGCTCTGGGGGCATCAAGCTGACTATATAGGCTCCTCCTTGTGACTCAAAGGCAGCTGTACTTCTGGGAGGAGAGAACTCAGGCTAGAACGGGTAATTTCATGAGATGACAGGTGCAAAGAATCCTTAACCTCCCTCTCTCTTCTGTGACCCAGACTATCTCTTTTCCCTCTTTGTAGTCCCTGGATTCCCTTGCTCCCCTCTCCTCCCTCCCCCAACCCTTTTTCTAGGGCCTGGACAATTGGGGTTAATGAGCATGTGGATCACTTCATTCTCTCATTTGCATCTCATTTGCATGTCATCTGACCACCCAGGGACAGGGATGCTGATTTCTGCCTCATCTCCTTCTCCAAGGCCCCTCTGACCCCTGACTCACTTGAGTGGCAGGACTTGATTGAGTTGGGATGGGGGTGGGGAGTCTGAGGGAATATGAAGAGGTGGGGGGATCCTAGAACCTATTGAGGAAGTCAAGAAGAACTGGACAGATTGGAACTATAGTCCCCCATCATCCGTCCCAGCCTTTTCAAAGAGTGGTCCAAAGAAAGGTGAAAATGAGCAAAGTCAAGACTTTCTCTGCTGCTTTTACAGAGCCTGCTTCTCTCTTTCTTTGACCCAACATGCTTAATCACCCTAATCCCACCTCTGATCTTGTCTCTGTCTTGGATACTATCTTCCACCATACCTAGATGAGAAAAGAAATGGGAAACCCAACAAGACCCCATCTCCTATCCTCCAGGATATTCAAAAGAAGACTGCTGGTCTCCACTTCTCTCAGAACACAGATCAGGATTAGAGCAGAGCATCATGTGGAATGTAGAGATTCAGAAAGTAGAGGAGTGGAGATTTGAGTCAAATGATTAGAAGCCAAAGAGCAAGGACAATGTCCAATAGAGACCTGGAAATACTGTTGGATGAGGCATCCAGGTAGGAAGCATGCTGTTTAGGATCCAGTCTTGGCTACTAGATTGATCTGATTCTCAGACAGCTTCCAAGGACATCAGCTCCTCCATTTGGAAGGAGTTCAGGAAACTTACATTCAATCTTAGGGCTTCTACCTTTCACTATTTCCTAAACTTCTCTAATCACTGACCCCAATCAAAAGGCACTGGGCTTTCTAACCTTCTTACCTCACTAAGCTGACTTAGTTTCTTGGATTTGGACAGCTGCCATATCCAGTCCTTAATTATCTGGCCTCCTTCATCTGATACAGTCATCATGCTACCCATTTCCCCCTTTCCCTTCTATCCTTTCTAGACCACATGAGTACATTTCCTAGGATTTATTTACAAAAGAAAAGAGAATGTACAAATTCAAAAATAATATACTAGGGCAAGGTAATTAGAAGTATATGTAAAAGAAATCTACCCAGTCCCAGACTGAGTGGCACCTAAGCTTTCTAGCCTAATCCTTAACTAAAATTCCCCAGGTCTACCCTGGCCCCTGATTTCTTCTCTGCCAAGAGCCCCTGAACATAGTATCATACTTTCCTCATAGCCTTAGGTGAGGGTGCCATGGCTTGCATCAAAGCCAGTTTTGGAATTGACCCACCTGCATTTTCTGTATCCACTCATTCATCTACTCTTCTAATCCTCAACTCAGCCAACCAAAAAGCTTTCTAATGATTTGACCAGACTCCTCCATCCAATTACTTTGTAATACTTCAGGAACTACCTACATTCCTTCCTTGTATCTACCAAGGACAGACAGAACAGGTCCAGGGTCCCCATCTGCTCTAAAAAAGCAGTCCTTTTATTTAGATGGGGTTAGGAAATGGGAAATTAAGAGGTGAAGTTAGATAGGGAAGAGAGAAATTGATTGAATAGATTGAGCCCCAGGAATCTAGCCCCTAATCTTAGAAAGGCAGCATGCTCTAAAGACACTCTAGAGGTGGGAGGCATAGCTTAGGGTCTCTAATCTGACTGCTATCAACTGGCTGTATAACCTTTAGCTTTCTTCTCTATGAAATGGGGAGTTGAACTAGATCAAGGGCATTTTAACCTTTTTTGTGACCTGGGCATCTTTGGCAGTCTGTAAATCCTATGGACCCCTTCTCAGAATGTTCTTAAATGCATAAAATAAAACACACGAGTTTACACGGGAAACAGATTATATAGAAATAAAGATGTAATTTTTCCCATCTAAGTTCATACACTCCTTGAAATCTCTCAGTAGGTGATCTATCTCTTCCAGCCCTAACATTCTATAACTTTATGACCTCAAGCAAATCACTACAACTCTTTGATCCTCACTTTCTTGTTTGTCAAATGGGCATGATAATACTTTCCCTACTAATGGCATAGGGTTATTGTCAGGATCTTAGGAGATCCCTTCCTTGGGCGAAAATTTATTGCATTCCTATTCATGTACAACCTGCCCAGAAGTTCCACTATGATGCATCATTATGCTACAGAGGTGACCCTGGGTCTTGAAAACAGTGTCAGCAAAGTACAAGTGCTGATATGGCCTGTTAAGCTGGAGGGACTTTGGGTAAGGGGACAGTGATTGACAGTGCACTTGCCATATGAACATGACCGGACTAAGTGCAGAGTTCATTGTCAGAGCGTTGGCTGCCATAGCAACTCATTGATGTCTTCTAAAACAAATTAAGGACTAGGCTCTGCATTGGTGAGAGAGTGCCCACATGATCATAGATCCTTGAAGTATTTATTGGTGAGAGAGTGGCATGATAAATAGACAACTGGTCTCTGGCCCAGTAAGTCCTGGATTCAACTCTTCCCTCCAACACATATCGACGGCAAGATCATAAGCAAGTGATTTAAGTACTTCAGTACCCTAGGCAACTCTCTAAGGATGTTACATGTCCTGACCAACATGCAAAGCACTGTATTGGTTGTTAGAATTATGAGCATGAAAAAAGTTTGGGCACAATTATTATTTACTCTTTTTTTTTAACCCTTATCTTCTTAGTATTAGTTCTAAGACAGAAGAATAATGGCAAGGGCCAAGCAATTGGGGTTAAGTGACTTGCCCGAGGTCTCACAGCTAGAGAGTAACTGAGACCAGACTTAAACCTTCCTGACTCCAGGCAGTGGCTAGAGCACTGCCCCTATTATTATTTAGTCTTGTGGAATTCTAGTTGGCCAGGACCCATAGTGAGGGCCAGGACCCTCAGCATCAGCCTAGGTAGCATCTAACTTCTTTTTGTGAGAATGAACTGCCCTAAAATAGAGCATATTCCATAGCCTGGTACTTCTCCTCCTTCTCTGTCCCTGCCCTCCTGTTCCCCTCATGCCTTTTCATTGCTAGCAGCCTAGACAGCTCAGGGTCGTAGCCGAGAGGTCTTGGACTTCTGAAGGCATTTGGGAGGTGGGTGGGAAGGACTGGTACTGTTGGGTATATCCAGACGTTGATGTGACCAAATTATAGGTTTAAATCTCAAATGGGCTTTGAGCCTCCAGGTACGATCTCTGGAGCATGGAGTCAAAGGCCAAGTGCTACAGTCTGACTGGCTCGCCATGTCTCTGCTTTGCTCCCCTTTCCCCCCTACCCTGCTCCCCAACCCAGCGCCCCGGGATGCCGTCTGGAGCCCGGATGCCCCATCAGGGGGCGCCCATGGGTCCCCCGGGTTCCCCGTACATGGGCAGCCCCGCCGTGCGGCCTGGCCTGGCCCCGGCCGGAATGGAGCCAGCCCGCAAGCGAGCAGCACCCCCACCCGGGCAGAGCCAGGCGCAGAGTCAGGGCCAGCCAGTGCCCACAGCCCCTACCAGGAGCCGCAGGTGAGTGAGAAAGCTACCTGCAAGTGGAGGGAAGGAGGGAGGAGGAAAGTGACTGGCTTTGGGAATAGCTAGCCTTAGGGGCAATGTTTCTAGCTGGGAAGGAATAATCCAGAGGGAGAATATGTCCCCGCACCCCCCCCCCCATCTAGGTGGATTTAAATAGGTGAAAGAGAGGGTCAAGAGCTTCCCTTTGGGCTTTTGCCTTTGGCTTTCCCCATTTTTCTTCCACAGAAGTTCACTTATGAAGTTATGGCATATGCAGCTTCTGCCTCTTCCCCTGCATTCCCCTACATGCCTCTTCTTACCCTCCTCCTACCTTGTTTCCTACCCACTCTCCCCAAACTTCCCATCATTACTGTCCACTTGGCTCTCAGCCCCTGTATAATTTGCTCTGTTAGTTCTCTACCATCTTTTAGGGGTGGTGGCTCAGTTGGTTATAGCCCTGGGAGGGTCTTAGAGGCCACAGGAGGCACACCCTGCCTACCTGGGCAGGCATGATTCCATGTCCTCTTGGTCCAGCCCAGCCCCAGGAAGATGAGCTTCCTCCCTGCCACAGTTTGGGCTGCAAATGCCCCAGTGGTTACTTCTCATCTTAACTGGCATCTAACCAGCAAGACTCCCTTTAGGTCTCTGGTTGTTAGTGAAACATGAAAGTCTTACTTTGCACAGAGGAATTCTTTAAAAAGGGTATAATTAGAATTTTTGCAAATTATCATTAATATTCGGTTGAATCCTATTTTAGAACATTGTTAGATCCGTTCTGTAAAGCCTCAGTTTCCATATCTGCCAAATGAAGGAATTCACTAAATGACCTCCAAGGTCCCTTCCTCCTTTTAATCCTGTGATTCCAAAAGAATCTCATGGCAAATATTTTGGCAAAGCAAACTGTTCTGGCCAAAACAGCATAGCCCATCCCTAATTTATCTCATGCAGACCTGGATCTTTCACAGAGTGAGTTAGCTTAGAGTGAGGTATACCTGTGATGCAGGATGCCCCCCCCCATTTTGGGTAGGATAATGGGGTGGGGAGTGAGGTTGAACAGAGCCCCGACAATGGGACCAAACACCACAGGGGGCAGTGTGGAGCTATTGTTCCCCCCCCATGTGCTCAAATCAGCCTTGGACTTCCCCAGCCCAGGTTGAGGAGGCATCCTCTGGTGTCAAATTTGTAGTTGGACGGGACCTTCGAGGTCACTTCATCCCATTGGGAGCCAGAGGCAGGGGCCTTAGAAGAGAGGGTTCATGTCTTTGCCCCCAGCCCCAAGCCAGCCTCGATCCCTTAGTCCCCAGTTGCCAGCCCCAGCCAACCTCACCACATGGGATAGTAAGTGGTGCCCCTGCCAGGGGCATGCGAGGAAGCTAGGCATGACTGCCCTGGGTCAGCCCTCTCTTCCTGGTTGTGCACATCCTGCCCTTGTCTCCAGTGACCAGGAGAGCAGCCTCCCTTCCCCTTAGTTTGGGCTGCTGGCCGGCCTCTCCTCCCCGAAGTTAACCCGATCACCCTGGAGTTTATTGTCTTGAACTCCACCACTTTGCCCTGCCCCCATCCTTGGTCTTCTCTCCAGTCCAGGCTTCCCGCAAAATCCCAGCCAACCAGACCTTTGAATACCACTCCCTCTCCTTCTCCCCCAAGTCCAAGTTGTTCCCGATCCTCCCTAGCCTGGTGGATTTGGTGAGAGGGAGGGAAGGGGCTTCTGAGCCTAGAGAGCCACTAGGGTCAGCCCAGGGTCCCCCTGGGAAGGACACAGCCCCAGCCCCACTGCCTGACCGATTAGCCCCTCAGGCGAGCGGGCAGGCTGTGGGAACCCCAGCCGGGCGGGCGGAGATGTCGGGATAATTTAGCAGGTGGCCTCGTTACTCCCAGATCTGTCGCCATGGTAACCTGGTTTTTTCTTTAAAAAATGTACAGTGCCAAGAGGAGGAAGATGGCTGACAAAATCCTCCCTCAAAGGGTGAGTGCCTTTCACGGCAGCCCCCCTGCCTGCCCCCCTCCCTTTCTGCTCCCCTCCTCTGCTGCTCCCCCCACCAAGATACCTCCCCCTCCTCCCTCAGGGCCAGAGCTTCTTCGTCACAGTCACTTTCACTTTTTCTCTTAAAAAGCTAATTAAGAAGTGAGGCTCCCCAGGCCAGCGGGTTGGGAAGGGGAGGGGGAGGGGGATAGAGGAAAGGCGCTGGGATGTGAGGGGCCAGAATGCTGACTGGAGCTGGGGGGAGGGAAGTCTTCAGTGAAGCGAAGTGGAGGGGTCCAGAGATAGAGACTGGGAGTAAATAGAGACTGGGAGTAAAAGGGGTACAGAAGCTTTGGGGGTAGGGCTAAGGGGAATAGAAAATGGGCAGAGGGACAGATGCCTAGGCTGGCACAGAGCATATAGGGACAGGGTACCCAGCAGGCTGTGATTGTCCCACTGTTTGGGGTGAAGGGCAGGAGGCGGCCATGACGACCAGGTCACCCAAATGCCAACAGTTTGTGTACTTTAAGAACAGAGTCTGACCCCGTGGCACCTAAACTATGATTGCTGGCTCCCTGGGCTCTCGAGGACCCAAGAGTCCCCCAGCCTCACAGGGACCACTAGAAAGCCATCAGGTCTCACTAGAACTCCAAGCTTCTGTGGTTTGGTGACTAAGGTACAGGGGAAAGTGGGCAGCTCTCTCCTTTCTCCTTCAGTCAGCCAGCTGCTCCCACCTTTCCTACTGCCAGAATGGATGGGTTTCCTTCTAGGGTCTCTCTTCCCTAATCAGTGAAGTCTTTTCCAGCAGAGATAACGTTCACTGGATATTGACTCTCCCTGCTCCTCAGTTCCACTTCCAGAGTTTAGGCATTCTCTAACTCCAGAGTTCGGGAAGGACAAGATATCCCTGTGTTTCATGGTCCAGCTTTGTCAAAGCTCCTGATTCTCTGCCCTTCCCTCCAGATCCGAGAGCTGGTACCCGAGTCCCAAGCTTACATGGACCTGCTGGCCTTTGAGAGGAAGCTGGACCAGACCATCATGAGGAAGCGAGTGGACATCCAAGAAGCCCTGAAGAGGCCAATGAAGGTGCCTCCGGGTTGGGAGTGGGCCCCACAGGGCTGGGCCCTTGGGCCATGGGATCAGGACCCCAGAGGATATGGACAAGGAAGCAGCAATGTTGTGGTGGAAGGCACTGGATGAGGATGGAGAGGTCCGGATTCCTATCCCACCTCCTCACACTTACTAGCTGTGTGTCCACAAGCAAGTTACTTAGTATCTCAGCTTGGACTCCATGTAAGATGGGATTATGCTGGAGCCTTCATTTCTAGGACCCTTAGAAAGGCTTACAGGAGCTCTTTTGTAGTGTGTTTTGCCAACTTTAAAAGGCTGTTTATGAATGTTCACCATTCTCTGCTTTGGGGGGTGATAACTGCCTTCAGGATAGTGTAGCATCAGCTCAAGGGTAGCCGGCCATAGGGTCCCCTCCTCAAAGAGGAAGATGTTGGCCATCAGCCTCCAGGATCAGTCTTCCCTGATAGCTCAGTGGCCGGCCTGTCATTTTCTCCTACAGCAAAAGCGGAAGCTTCGGCTCTACATCTCCAACACGTTCAACCCAGCAAAGCCAGATGCCGAGGACTCTGATGGCAGCATTGCATCCTGGGAACTGCGGGTGGAAGGGAAACTGCTGGATGATGTACGTCCTGGCCCAGGTCTCTCCACGGGTCCAGGGAGGGGTCGAGGCTAGGATGGACTTGCTTGGAGAGATGTGGCCGCTGCATTTGTGCCGGGTGTCAGGGACCAGGACAAGGCAATGGGATGGAGTGGGGAGATGTGGAGAGTTGGGGTGCTGATGCAGAGGGGGAGAAAGGGGGCGGCTGCATCTGCTCATGCTGCCCCATCCTGCCCTCATGGATTTCTTCCTGATAGCCCCTCCCCCTGCCTGCTCCCAGCCCAGCCTTATTCTACCCCCCATGGCCCCTGTTTTGCCCCCACGGCCCCTGTTCTGCTCCCACAGCCCAGCAAGCAGAAGCGGAAGTTCTCTTCCTTCTTTAAGAGTTTGGTTATTGAGCTGGACAAAGACCTCTATGGCCCAGACAACCACCTGGTGGAGGTGAGCAGTCCTGTTCATTCATTTATTCATATAGCAAGAATGTGTGGTGATGCTCCCCCAAGTCTACCTTCTCCACATGGAGCCCGAAAGGGGCTAATTGTAGCACACATTTATTAAGTACTCACAGCTTACAGACAGATCCCCAACGCTTCCTCACTATCTTAGCATTCAGACTAGGGAATGGCATCCTGGAGCCCCGAGTCACCCCAGGTTCAGGCAGGTCTGAGGCAGTGACCTAGCTCTTCTTCTCCTGGACAGTGGCACCGGACACCCACAACACAGGAGACAGATGGATTCCAGGTAAAGAGGCCAGGAGACCTGAGTGTGCGCTGCACCTTACTCCTTATGTTGGACTACCAGGTACGTGTTTCCTCCTGCCCTCCTCATGCCCCAAACTACATGGGTGCCCTTATCCTTTGGGAAGAAGCCTGAGAAAGGTCCCCAGTGACTTTTCTCTCAGAAACAGGCTCCCCTTAGGCCTCTGGGTTGGGCCCCCTGGAAATCCTCTCTTCCTTTCCTGAGTTCCTTCCTTTGGGATACGTCAGAAGAGCCCTTTCCCCAAAGCCCAACGTTCTCAAATGCTTGCCAGTTCACATCCCTTTACCCAGCTGGGCACCTGTTCCCACAGCCTCCCCAGTTCAAACTGGACCCTCGCCTGGCCCGATTGCTGGGGCTTCACACCCAGAGCCGATCAGCCATCGTGCAGGCCCTGTGGCAATACGTAAAAACGAATCGGCTGCAGGATTCCCATGACAAGGAGTACATCAATGGGGACAAGTACTTCCAACAGGTAACCTCTCCCCTAAATCCAGGGATCTGGGGAAGCCACCAGTAGGGGCAAAGACTTCCAGTCAGGTAACTCGAACCTAAAACTCTCTTGAATCTCAGTTTCCTCTTTCAAATGGGGATACTACCTCTCTTTCCTCACTCCTGCCCAAGGGCACGGAGCATTGAATGAAATTGTTCAATAACTTGATGGCTATTTATTGAACTCCTACCACATGCAGGCTCCATTTAAGCTTCATGGAAGGCAAGAAGTATATATTCACTGGAGGTCACATGTGTAGAGGAAGGAACAATAAATCAGGAACAAGAAAACTGGGTTCTTATCTCAACTTCCCCACTAAGTGCCTTTGTGGACAGAGTCAAACCATCTGTCTCAGGGTCCTCAGCCAGATATTAAGCCCTCCAACGTTCTAGCTTTTAGAAGCTCAGCTTCTCTGGAGTTAGGAGTCAGGAGTCCTATTTCTAACCATCCTTAGCCATTTCTAGCCCCAAAATGTGTGTGACCTTGAACAGATTCCTCAACTTCTGCTTGAAGCCTAATTTTCTTTATTTTTGAAATAGAGATAATGCCAGCCTCAACTACCACATAAGACTATTGTGAAAATATATAATGGGGGCAGCTAGATGTTTCAGTGAATCAAGTCAGGCCTAGAGATGCAAGGTCCTAGGTTCAAATCTGGCGTCATACACTTCCTGATTGTGTGACCCTGGGCAAGTCACTTGACCCCCATTGCCTAACCCTTACCACTCTTCTGCCTTGGAGCCAATACACAGTATTGATTCTAAGATGGAAGGTAAGGGTTTAAAATATACATGTGTATCTACATATACATATATAATACATGTAAAAAGCATTTGAAAAATAAAAAGAACTCTCTCTATATGTGAGAGATGAGAGTATTACTAAATAGCTTCAGAAGGTAATCTCAGAGGGGCACTCTTTAATCATCTTACCATATTCCCATTTCCACTGAGTAATGATGGCTGGGCTCAGCCTCCATAAGGGTACTTTTCTGGAGTTGGAAAATTGAAATGAGAGCCCCAACATTCTCAAGCACAGAAGGGTGAAAGCTTTCCTATCCCTTTTACCTCTTCCAGATCTTTGACTGTCCCCGGCTGAAATTTTCTGAAATCCCCCAGCGCCTCACAGCCCTGCTACTGCCCCCAGACCCTATTGTGATCAACCATGTCATCAGGTGAGCCTCTCCCTCTCTCTGCCTCCAATTTTTGGTCTTTCCCTACCTTGCCACTGAGCCCTTTGGCCTGTGGGCCCTGGAATCTAAGGGTAGCCTTTCTCCCCTGGTAGTGTGGACCCGTCAGACCAGAAGAAGACAGCGTGCTATGACATTGACGTGGAAGTGGAGGAGCCACTGAAGGGTCAGATGAGCAGCTTCCTTCTGTCCACAGCCAACCAACAGGAGATCAGTGCCCTGGACAGTAAGGTCAGTTTGGTACCCAGAGGTGTATTAAGTATAACCCAGAGAACAAAATGCAGGTATAAAATGAATGTTCTGGAGTAGACCATGACACCATTACAGCTTTTTCCCTTTCTTGCTGGAATCTCAGTATCTTCCCATACTACTCCTCTTCACCCTGACGGCTTCAGAAGTGTTAAAGGATATTTAGGATTTGCCTTCTGAATCAGTGGAGAATCATGCCACATCCCATTCAGCCCCTTTCCCACAACTGCCATGGAGACAGGTTCAGAATAAGAGTCTAGCTCCTGTATTTCTGCTTCCAGATCCATGAGACGATTGAGTCTATAAACCAGCTCAAAATTCAGAGGGACTTCATGCTGAGTTTCTCCAGAGACCCCAAAGGCTATGTCCAAGACCTGCTCCGCTCCCAGAGTCGGGACCTTAAAGTAAGAAAGTGGGGAGCAGGAAAAGTTCAGAAATTGTTAAGTGGAGGGAATGAGGGAGATTCGGATAGATGTTGTTAGGAAAGCTGGTAAAAAGAGAGAGGTTCTGGGTCGAAGGGTTGACTCCTGTGTTCTCTCCAGGTAATGACAGATGTAGCAGGAAATCCTGAAGAGGAACGTCGGGCAGAGTTCTACCACCAGCCCTGGTCCCAGGAAGCTGTCAGCCGCTATTTCTACTGCAAGGTACTGCAGCAGTTCCAACCACGAACACTTTCCTCTCCCTATGCCCTCCCTTCCAAGGCAGGTCATGTCTTTATTTTTTATTGCTTCTTCAATGAGGAGAATCCCCCTGGAAAAATCTCCCCTCAAGTGCCCCAAAGTGTACTTTCCCTGCTCCCAACCCAAACACAGGAAACTTGCTCCCAGAATTTCCTCCCAAGTAAGGTGGCCTGAGGACTTATGGGTGGGCTCTTCCCTCCCCAGGGGTGCTATACCCAGTAGTACTCTTCCTTTCTGCAGATCCAGCAGCGCAGGCAGGAACTGGAGCAATCCCTGGGTGTACGCAACACCTAGGGACACCTCCCTGGACCGGACACCATCATGGACCTCCAGGGCCAGGTCCTCTGCCCCCCAGGGACCTCCTCCTGGGCTGTAACATCACTCCTCAGACATTTTCCATGTGGGGCTGGGGGGACCAGATTAAAGGTCATTCAGCTACCAGTAACTGTGTAGTTATTGGGAACTGGGAAGGTGTAAGAGGCAAAGATGGTGACCTCATTGGGAAGGATAGTTTCCCATTCCTTTCCCCTCCCATGCTTCTCTCCTTTCTCCAAGCCCTGCCTCCAGAACTAGCAATAATCTGGCAGAAGAAAGTTTTAATAACATTTTCTCATTTAAAAAAAAATACAGTAACAATTTCTCCATCTGTCTATGTCCATCTTGCCTCACCCTTCCTGGGGCAAAGGCAGCAAAGGGAAGGTGAGGAAGTACCAGTGTACAGAGAAGTAGATTAGGTACTGTTGGCCTGCTCTTGTTCAAAGAGAGCCATAGCGAGCTGAGCCCGGCTCCCCAGTCCCTCCAGATTACTGAGCCTACAGCGGTGGTAGAGCTCCTCACTAAGCCGGGGGCTGCAATCCCGAAGGGAGAACCTCTGCACCAGGCCCGGCTCAACTGCACGAAAAAGGTGCAGTCCTGAGAATCGTAGAAAAACATCTAGCACCTCTAACCCCTCAAGGGCTTCTTCTTCTTCCTGTCCAGCCAGTTCCCCGGCCAGCCGGGCTCGAGCTGCTAAGTAGTCAGCATTGTAGAAACAGCCCTCCGAAGAGGCCTGCCGATCAAAGCGGCCCCCAGCAGAGGCCCCCCGAGGCTGGTCCGGACCGGCAGGGGAGGGTGGATCAGGGCCAGCCCCAGGGGGTCCCGGGGGTGACTTCACTGGGGCCAACACAGGGTTGAACTCCTGGAAGTGAACAGGGAAGAAAGCCTGCCAGCCTGAGATGGCATTCATGCGGCAACGGTTGAGAACATCAGGCCCCGGCCTCGTCCAGACAGTAGTCAGGAAGAAGAGTGTATCTACCGGGTGCTTTTTTGAGACGACGTCCATGAGCCGCACCTGGGAGGGTGCCTCAGCTCGCACAGCGAGCCAGGCCAGTCGCGTCCCAGGATGCCTGCGCTCTAGCTCAGTGGCAGATGCCTTCACCCCTGCAAAGGGGTCTGGGGCCCCTCGACCACCCTCCCGTGGCCCGTAGACCAGCAGAAGGGTCAGTAAAGCATGTTCCCTTGGCTCCAGGACACCAGCCGCAAAGGCCTCCAGGAAGGCAGGGGCAGCAGCGGCCTCTGTAGGCAGCAGTGGAAGCACTAGCTGTACCCTTGTGGCCTCAGTGACATAAGGCATAGGTAAGATTTCCACGCGGCTCAGGGGCCGAAGTAAACTGACTCTTCGTGCTAGGGCTCGACGGTGCCCACGCTGGGTCACAGCCTCCAAAAGAAGGTCCAGCGTGTACTCCATGCCTCGGGCTGGGTCAAAGCGTCGGTAACCATTGAGGAGCCGCTGTTTGCGGAAGCGTAGACGGGGCTGATAGCGCCTATTCAACTGCTCCAGAGCTGTCTCCACAGCATCCCCCACATCTGCCCTGCTGGCCCCCCGGAGTGGACATTTGGGGGCCCCATCTGTACAGGAGAAGATGTGCTGCTCTGTGAAATAATCCCAGCCTAGCACCTCAAAACGGGACCGAGGAGTGAAAGGGGCAGGGAGCCCCACTGGCCAGCTCAAGCCTGCTTCTCCCTCTGGGGTCAGCACTGTCAGGTTTCGGATCTGTGCCTGGGGAGAAAGACCATAACCTGTCAAAGCCTGATTCAGGGCCTTAGACAGCCAGGACTTTCTAAGCTCAAATCTTCTGGCCTCAGTCAGGAGCCCGAGTTTCAGGCCTGACTCTACCATTCACTAGCCTCAGGAACTTGGACCAATCATGTAACATTCCCCCACCCCCACCCCCATCAGTAAAATGTGATAATATGACTAGTCTCTACTTCACTGAATTGAGTGGATGATAGGGGGCAGCTGGGTGGCTCCATGGATTGAGAGCCAGGCCCAGAGATGGAAGCCCTGGGTTCAAATCTGGCCTCAGACACATCCTAGCTGTGTGACCCTGGGCAAGTCACTTAACCCCCATTGCCTAGCCCTTACCACTCTTAACATACACAGTACTGAGTCTAAGACAGAAGGCAAGGGATTAAAAAACAATTTTTTAAAAAAGTCAGATGATAGAAGTACCTGTACCAAAAAGTAATTATAATATAGAAATTATAAGCACTAGAGGAATCAACTATAACAACCTTTTCTCCCTCTTGCCCAAGCCCAATAACATATCCCTGTCACAGCCAAGCCCTGTTCTGAGTTCTCACCCTTACTGTCTCCTTAGCCTACTATGATTTCCACCACCTGACCCACAGCTGTACATTAACCTACTACATCTGGTCTCAGGACCTTGCTTCTTTCAGACATCTCTGGAGGTCCCAAGTCCCCCAAGAATGGGAACAGAAGCTTCTCTCCTTAATAATGAGGAACTACCAGCCTTCCACCAACACAGTACATGGCATTCCCAAATCCAGGTCTCCCTGCACTTCCTTTGACTCCTCACATCTTTAAAGAGACCTTGGGCTTGCCCAGCAGCTAGCTAGCGCTCTTGCTCTTGCTCTCGCTCTCTCTCTCTCTCTCTCTCACTCACACATATAGTCAACACCTTCTTTTTAGTTATAGTCTAGCCAACGGCTTCAGCTCAGCTACAGATGCTTTCTTGTAAACCCATTTCAATTCCTCTTCCTCTTATTTCACTGTGACAAAAAGCCCCCACCTTGTAAACTCCCCTAATTTTCTGACTCACCTGCAGCTGCTCTATCTCACTGTAGGCCCGATCCAGCTCTAGGGCACTGAAGCGTTTGTGAAGCCGATACATGAGTGTCCCATCGGAGACAGGGTGCACAGCAAAAGCACTGAGGAATGCAGAGCTTCCCTCCTTCTCAGGGTCCCTGTTTTTAGCCAACTCAAAAGATCGGTACTGCTGCCCCTAGAGGGACCAGAGGGAAATAAATGTCTCCTTCATCCAACTTGTAGATATTCCCACCACGTTCTAAACCCACAATAAGGAGGCAGCCTTCTCCACTGCTCCTTTTGAGTCTTCCCCCAAAATCTTCCTTCCCTGTTTGATTATTCATCCCTGGTTTTCTAGGAGGGATTCAAAGTTCCACTGTACTGATCTCCGAAAGGAGAGACTAAATGGGCCTCCTATTTCTCCAGATAATATCCCCATCTTTCTGGGCCGGAAGGGTGGAACATATCCAGGAACTGGCTCTCTCCAGGAGAAAGCTGGATGTGTAATGGTAGCTCTAACTCTCTTTCCGGGAGAAGAATAGATGTGTTCATTAAGGGGAAAAGATGGCTCTCCTCTGTGGTAAAGACCATGTCTAGCAAATTCCCATCTGTTCAACATTACTCCCATCTCTATTGGTCAGGGGTCCCCTGTTAATAATTTTGATATCTCTGAGGTATGACTATTGGGGGGAAGTGTAGGTTGATGAAAACTGAGGCAGGAATGGGTTTTGCTGAAAATGCAAGTAGCTGCTAAAGGTAAAGGTTGTGAGGACAGCAACTTCTGTGGAAAGCAATTGAATCAGGCACCAGGATCACTCAGAAAACTTTGACGAGCCTCCTGGAGCCTGAGGTTATGGGAGAGCAGTACCTGGTGCTGAGAGACACAGCCGATGCCCAAGGAGTCAATCAGGCAGCGCCCAAGCCACTCGTCAGGACGGGCACTGAGGATGTCTCCTCGGCAGCCATCCAGGTGGGGCCGAAGCCGGAGCAGAAGGCTCCTGGAAAGGAGGTAGCCAAACCCACCGTGACAGTATCGGGCCTGCTCCCCTGCACCAATGAACTCCTCAGCCCGACCCAAGTACAAGTCCTGGTTAATACTAAGGTGGCCAGCAAGTGCAGCCAGGCGAGGGGCCTGGACATAGGTATCATCCTGCATCACGAAAAACCAGTCATAGTCAGCGCCAAAGTGAGTGTGAAGGTGGCGAAGGGTCTCTGACATGAGCCAAGCTGGGCGCTCATCCCCATGTGACACTACTTGCATCCCCGCTGGTGCCCTGGCACCTCGCTGCCCTGTGAAATACAGTAGCCGAGGAAAATGGTGGGCCACGGTGCGGTTCACAGCCACTGCTAATGTGGATAGTGTGGCCCGGGAGGTCAGGACAGCCACCAGAAGCCGTTCACGAGAGCCCAGTTCCGTCTGGATATACCGTGTCCTGTGGAGAGACCACCACACCAGAGTCAAAGGACCGACTTCTCAACTCTCCAGAACCCTTTTGAGATAGTTTGTCCTTGAGATTAGACTACCTTTGGATTAGGCTAGGAAAGAAGAAAGAAGAGATTCTCTCTATCAGCACCCAATAATTAGAGCTATTCACCATTCACTGATTGGAGATGTAGCCTGATATAATAGTCAAAACTGATCTTGGAGTCAAGAAGACAAGTTTAATTCTGCTCCATACAAACTAGCAGTGTGATGGGTAAATCTGTTAATTTCTCAGTACGTCAGGCAACTCTCAAAGACTAAAACAAGTTGCTGATCTACTTTATCAGAGGGAGTTTTCATATTTGGAATTCCTGACATTGATGAAATATAGATCTGTACCAAAAAAAAAAAGTATGACTAGCTGGCACTGTTTTTTCTTTTGTTTTGTTTTTAATTGAAAACCCTTAATTTCTGTCTTAGAAAAAATGCTGTGTATTGATTGGTTCTAAGGCAGAAAAAGTAAGGGATAAGCAATGGAGGGTCACATAGCTAGGAAGTATCTGAGGTCAAATCTGAACCCAGGACCTCCCATCTCTGGGCCTGGCTCTCAATCCACTGAGCCACCCAACTGCCCCCTGGCACTGTGTTTTAAGGTTTACTGAGCACAAATCATATATGTTCTTCTTGCCTTCAAGGAGCTTACAAATTTAATCTCTTAAAAACCAAAGTAGAGGATCTGTTGTCTTAAAGACTATATAGAGCCCAACTCTCACCTGAGTACCTTCTTGTATGGCTTATTGGGATCCCTGTAGTATGGCACAATCCGGGGCTTGAAGTCTTCATCACTCTGGCCAAGATGGATCCTTGAGTCCAGCTTCCGTGACCCTCCAAGTTCCCCTAAAGCCTCCACACAGGGGTCATCACCCTCACCCTGGATCCAGGAGACCCTCAAGAGGCTCAAACTGCATCCCAAGGACAGTCCTAGGATGAGGGGTAGTGCTGGTCGCAGCAAAGCCAGAAGGGAGCCCAGTCTCATGATGGTATATCTTGGGACACTGATGCCTACCCCCAACAAGGGGCACAGTGTCAGGGATCAACTTGGCTAAAGGATATATAGCCTAGAGCAGTGGCAAACTTAAAGCTTTAAATAAGGAAGTCAAAATGGTATACAGCACAGCAGAGTAGGTGTGCTTCCAGGTCCAGCATTTCCCAAGGAAGTTCAAGACAGAAAAGTAGATTCCAAAAGAGTTCCCCCAAGCCTAGTCTGTCCTAACTCCTGAACTAGAAGCAATTAAGCCTGCAGTTAGCTCAACAAGGCTTCACTTCTGGGATCACAGGATGAGAAGATTAAAAAAAACAAAAAACATAAAAGACTAAATTCCTGGGTCTGATAGAAAGGAGGAGTAAAGGCCACAAAACCCCAAAAATTTGATCTTGGGCAAGCTGTGGCTGTAACACATGAAAGAAGGATAAGAGGTGAGATTCATGGCACCTCAAAACAAGAGCTACCAACCACAGGAGCTAACTTTAGCCTGGACCCAGATCTGCCTACTGTGCATAGTTCTAGATTCTAGATCAGCCATACCCTAGAATTCTCACTTTGCTGAACTGCTCAGATCTGATACCAGAAAGAATGTGATATGGAGAAAGAAAGGGTAGCTTAAAGTAGTCCACGAATTAAGAGTAGCTAAGAGCTATCTCCTAATAGTCTACATTTGAGAACAGGTACTAGAGTGAGGTAGGCAAGCTTGCTGAGGGAGCACCATCTCAAAAAAGTCCAGTGAGTGATGGCATTTCCCTGGAATTTGGGGTATCTTAAGGCAAGAAGCAGAGAATAGTTTCCCCTAGATCCTCTTTGAGGGAAACAGAAAAGCCAGCTTCCAGTAGTCCTTGCATCACTTGCTCCTTTATCGGTCTACCTATATATAGAGATTTTGCTACTTAATCGCAGTGTTCCCCTCCTTGAGCCTGTTTTGTCATTGGTAAAATGAGAGGGTTGGAATGGATGGTTTCCTTTCCAGCTTTAGACCAAAGAATCCAAGAAAGACTGTAAAACACCAAAGCAAACAAAGGAGGTGAAGGGATTGCTAAATGTTCCTGGAAGGGGAAGCCTATTTTAGATGTACACTCACCAAAAGTAAGGAAAACTTAGTTCTACTTCCCAAGAAGCCAATGATAAATCTCAAGGCTACACAGAAGAGACAAAGACCTGTCTGGGTTTGTCCCAGGATAGAGCTTAAAACCTATTCTTTCAAGGAGCGCCAGAGGCAAAAGTAGCCTAGTTGCGGAGTTCTTTCTTTCTTTTAAGAGGGGAGAGGAAAGGAGGCGAAGGGAAGGGGATCCTGACAGGGAGAGTCCTAAGGCAGAACAGAGGCTTCGGCGAAGACAGAAAACCTCCTCCCAGGGAGTCCGAAGTGAAGGGGGTTGGCCTCCAGACCCACAGACCCGAGGAGAGCTTGGCCTCGGATTAGTTAAGGACCCGGACAGGGGATGGGGGGGGGGGGGAGGGAGCAGTCTAATTTCCACACCCCCCAAGGAAGGGAGATCCCCAGCAGACAAGGGAGAGGACCTGATGCTGTTCTAGAGGATGACAAAGCCCGACTCCCCCGAGCAAGACACGAACGAACCAGAACCCCAAGTTCCGGAGACTTGCCGGCTCCGCTACTGCCGCAGCTGCCACCTCACAGCCCCCAGAGCTTGCTCCTTCCTCTTCCGCTTCCCCGGTCACTATGGTGACCGCATCCGGCTGCCTGCTCCGTGGCCGCCGGCCTTCTAATATAGTTGTCTCTGGCCCCCAGTACGCATGTCCAAACAGGACAGAAAGGCCCAGCTGGAACGGTGCAGCCCTGAATGAATAGCGCCCCCCTCCGGGGCCGCCAGGACCAGCGCATCTCCGAAGAGAGCACCTGCGGATGACAGTTTATCCCCCGAGGACGTAGCAGCCTGGTAAGGCGGTCCTCAAGGAGAGAGGATACTGTATCTTCTGGGGAACAAAGTATCTCCAGATGGCAGCTCAACCCCGTGAGGACAGCGAGAGCAACGTATGTCCGTGGGGGATAGTGCTTTATCGGATGACAGGTCAACCCCTTAAAGACAGAGCAGCCCATGAAAAGGTGGGGGGAGGGGTGTGGCCGTCCCTCAAGGACTGCGTGGTCCAGAAAAGACAAATAGGGACAGAGTATCCCAGTGGGGACAGTACAGCCTTGACGAAAGTTCAGACCCCGTGAGAAAAGAACCGTTCCACTGAGACAATACAGCCCATTGAGGACATCGAAGCGTGATGAGGACAGCTCGGCTCGGCGCTTTGGGGATGGCCACTTCTCGCCAAGAACTGAGTAGTTAGGCTGGACAGCGTGGACCGCCAGATCAGGACAGGAGCCCAAGAAGAACCTAACAGCTTCGGACAGCGCACCCTGGCGGGGACAGTGCAGCTCTACGAGGATGGCATAACTGCTTGAAGAGAACCTATATATTTCTCTCTCTTTGTCTCTCTGTCTCTGTCTCTCCCTTCTTTCCTTCCTTCCCTCACCTTCCTTTCATCTTAGTATATAGTATAGTAGTGGTAGTCTCTCGGTGACCGAGAATGACAATTGTCGTTGTGCAGTTTCATCTACAGTGTACCCTCATGTGGCTTTGAAGTCCAAAGGCTGAGGCACAGTTTGTGGCACTTGGGGCATGGGATGCCAGTTGTTACGTGCAGCGGCAAGACTTCCACATCGCTCATCTTCAAAGGTGGTGACGGCATGGTTAATGTGGGTTCACCAGCTGCTTCTGACAGAGGCAGCGAGTTCTAGTTACTTTGGTGTAATGCCAGCCCACTTCAAGTTGGACTTTAGCTGATCCTTGAATCTTTTCTTTGGTCCGCCTTGTTTCCAGAGTCCAGCTGACAGTTCACCATAGAATACCTGTCTTGGTATTCACTGTGGGTCCATGCGGATGATGTGTCCAGACCATGGTAGCTGGGTTTGGAGGACCATGACTTCGATGCTGGTGGAGTTGGCTCTGTCGAGGACTTCCTGGTTGGTGATTCAGGTCCTGCCATCGGATCCTCATGATTGACTGGAGGGAGCGTTGGTGGAATTGCTCCAGCTGTTTCATGTGCTTCCAGTACAGTGTCCACCTCTCGCAGCAGTAGAGGAGTGAGCTGAGGACCACTGCATTATACACTTTGAGCTCTGTTGCAGTGCTTACACCTCTGTGTTGGAGGACTTTGCAGCGCAGCCACCCAAGTGCCTGGCTGGCCTTTTGGATCCTTGGCGATGGTGCCGCCCAGGTACTTGAAAGTGTTGACGTTAGAAAGCTGCGTGCTGTCGATTGTAATGCACGGCTGGTTAGTTGGCCTCCCTGGTGCAGGTTGGAACAGCACCTCTGTTTTGCTGAGGCATCAGTCAGGCCAAACAGTTTTGTTGCTGTGGAGAACCTGTCCACATTGGTTTGGAGATGATTTTCTTGGTGGGCCATGAGAGCACAGTCATCTGCAAAGAGAGCTTCCAGGATGAGTCTCTCTGTTGTCTGTTTTTGCAGTCAGGCGGAGAAGGTCAAATAGTGAGCCATCCAGTCGGTATTTGATGTAGACATCCAGGTCTAGATCCATCACAGCATGTCGTAATACTTGGGTGAAAAATAGGTTGAATAGTACCAGAGCGAGGACACAGCCTTGTTTCACGCCATTGGAGATGTTGAAGTGATCGGAAGTCTCTCCACCAGATAGGACTTCCCCTGTCATGTCGACATGAAAGAGCTGGATCAGTTTGATAAATTTTGCTGGGCAACTGAGCTTGCCGAGGATCACCCACAATGCGTCCCTGTTCACTGTGTCGAACGCCTTTGTCAGGTCTATGAAATGGTAAAGGCTATGGGATTAAGTGATTTGTCCAGAATCACAAAACTAGGAAGTGTCTGAGGTCAGATTTGAAGCCAGGACCTCCTATCTAACTTGATTCTCTGTCCACTGGACCACCTAGCTTCCCCTGGGAGCCTATATTTTCTGTCCAACATGCCTGGACACAATCGTTGTCCTTCTGCCTCTCTCCTTCTTATTCTCCCTGGGATCCCCCTCCCACTTCTCATTCCTCAGTCTATTCCTCACTCAATTCCTTTCTCACTCTCCATAATTTAAAATGAATTTTCCAGTTCAATTCAACAAATTGTACTAAATATCTTCTATATGCAAAGCAGAGATAGCTAGGTGTTTCAAGAAGACCAGAGTTGAAATGTAGTTTCTGACTTATTAGCTTTGTGACCCTGGGCAAATCACTTAGCCTCTTTGCCTTAATCCACTGGTGAAGGAAATGACAAATCACTCCACCATTATCTTTGTCAAGAAAACCCACTGACAACATTGACCTGACATAATCCATGGGGTCAAAACTCAACAACAATGACATCAAATAAAGGAAGTACTATTCTAAAGGTCTGTTATATAAGGATGAAAGACACAATCCATGCCCATTCCTTTCTTCAAACCCTATAAAAGCTTCTTTTATACATCCTAACTCCTTTCAATTTTCTCCCCCATCCCTTTTCTCTTTTCTTCCATTCCTTCTCATTTCTCCCACCACTATTCATTTCACCTACTCTCCCTCTTTCTTTCTCTATTCTCTTTTTTTCCTTGCTCTTTTGCTCATCTCCATCTCTTTCCTCCATGTGCCTTTGTACAAATTGTTCCCTGTATCTGAAAAGCACTCCTTCCTTACCTCAAGCGCATGGCCCTTCTACATAAGTATGTAGCCCCTTCCTTACTTCCCAGTTACTAGTGCCTTCCACTCAAAATGATTTTGAATATATTTTAATATCATGTATATGTACATTTGGTCTTTACTGATAAAATACAAACTTAAGATGGGATCACAGTGCCCAAGTCATAGTGGGAGGTTAATAAATGCTTATATATTGGTTGATTAATGATCTCACCAATGAGAATATGCCTTCTAATCATAATAATTGCACTTATCCCTACCTTTCTATTATAGATTCTTGTGTACATTCTTTGATAAGTTTACTACAGAAGGTCTACCCAGCATTCCAGGAGCTTTACTCACATTTTTTGACATCACAAGGACATCAATAGAGCACACAGGTTGTTCATTGGTTATTCCTTGCTCTTGCCATATGAACAGTTCATCTTTTTCACTTATACATTTTTGATGACCTCATTTATTTTGCTTCTCCTTTGAATTAATGCATGGCAGTCTACTCATACCCACCACTTACTTATCTCCATTGTACTCTGGGTGATAATTCATTTTTATTTCTTCAGAGACTACAATGTTGCACATTTCAAACTATATACAACACTGGGTGAATATTAGTATTTTTTAAACGGATGTTTGTCTCAGCGAGAAGTTTGTAGTCATGAAAAGAACTATGTAATTTCCAAAGGCAATCCAACCTACTCTTATCCCATTCAATTCTGGGCCCAATTCATTTTATTTGAAGTCCTAGTTCAAGACTGATACTAATGGATGGACTGTATAGGCTGTCCATTCACTTGTCTATCATAGTCTAGATAATGGGTAGTATTTATCTTTTTGGTTTTTCCTAGGTGGATAATTAGGCCAAATTCTTTAGAGTGTTTGTGGATCTCAGCTTGGAGGCCCTGTAATTTTCTGGGGCTTGGTGCTATCATCATAAGATCAGCAAAAAACCAGGAGCATCTAGAGGAGACACTTCTTCAGTTTAGATCCTCTGCTGGAACTTCACAAAAGTAACAAATACTTTTGTTGAGGAAATGTTTCCATAGCTTATGCCTCACTTGGTATTAATAAATAGTGGGTGGTAGAACAAGACTATCTTTGCTATTTTTTCAAGAAATTTCATATAATCTTTTTTATTTTTATTTTTTATAAATCCTTACCTTCTGTCTTAGAATCAATATTGTGTATTAGCTTGGATTCTTAATTTTTTTAACCCTTATCTTCCATCTTAGACTCAATGCTGGATGGCTGCCCCCTGAGGTTTCATATAAATTTGATATTTACATAAGAAATGCTTTGATGGAAAGGAGCCCATGTCATTTGCATCTAAAATTAACACCTTGGAGGCGGTTGGGTGGCTCAGTGAAATGAGAGCCAGGCCTAGAGATGGGAGGTCCTAGGTTCAAATTTTACCTCAGACACTTCCTAGCTGTGTGACCCTGGGCAAGTCACTTAACCCCCATTGCCTAGCCCTTACCACTCTTCTGACTTAGAACAATACTCAATATTGATTCTAGGATAGAAGGTAAGAGTTTTTAAAATATTAAAATTTTAAAAGAGCAAAAAAATTAATGCCTTTTCTATTATATCATAAGACTACTCATTTTCCCTTGGTGATGACTGAGGGCTGGCTACACATATAGGGCCTGGGCTTTACTATCATAAGCCAACAAAGGCAGCTAGGTGGCACAGTAGATACAGAGATAGGCCTGGAAACAGGAGGTTCTGGCTTCAAATCTGGCTTTAGACACTTCCTAGATGTGTGACCCTGGGCAAGTCACTTAACCTTGCCCTTATTGCTCTTATTCCTTGTTACCAACACTTGGTATCAATTCTAAGAGCGAGGGTTAAAAACAAACAAAAAACCTCAGACATAGCATTTTAAATCACAACTACATCAGCTCTTTTTATTATATTCTTATTGTCATCTAATCTTTTAAATGATGTAACTTTCTGAAAATTTCTCATTATGAGAAAGGAGCTGCCTATCTTTCATTGTTTTCAATATTGGCCACTTAACAAAATCCCTAGTCTTTCTGATCCCTAGGATCCTTTTCCATAATACATCAGCCCATGTAGTAGTGGGAGTACTTATTTCAGCCCTGGGTTTGTAAGTACAGCACAAGCTCTAAGCCCATTCTCCTGCCTCACACTTGGACCAGCAGGTTGAGTTCTCACAATATGGAGGGTGTTATGAGGAAGAGGTAAGGTTTGCAGGGGTGAAGCTAGGCTCTTCATAGATTTAATAGGCTACACTTATCACCCCCTCCTCTCTAATCTATAAACCCAGTCCCTGTTTTAAATAACCTGCACTAAACCCCTCTCTTAGTTATTACTAGAGGTGATGGCCTGTGGCAGATTTGGCAGGGCCCAAGGTAGATCCCAGGTCCAGATGGACCCAGACCTCTGCTTACTACTCAGGGCAGTTATCTGGTAAGGGATCACAGATTTCTTCTCCTAAGGAAACACAACAATGAGAAAACAGCCAGGAAAGCAAGCAGGATAGGAAGCAGGAATAGGATCAGCTGACTCAGGACAGGCAGCCACAGTTCCCAGGTTGCATCCAGAGAAAGACCCAACTGCCTGCCCCCAGTTCCAGTTTCACCCTTCCTTCCAGCATTCCAGAATCTTTCTCTGTAGGTCTCATGCATCTGTCCTTTACAAGCCTTATCTCTTCCTCATAACAAGGGCTAGTGAGTTTTCTTCAGTACTATTACTCATGAGCCCCCATCTAGTATGTTCCCACAAAATCAATTGACCAGTTAATATCAACAAGTTTTTACCAAGGGAATTTATTGAGAAGGTACAACAAAGACCAAAGTACCATAATATCCTTTGCAACTGGGGGACCTCTCTTTCCTCTTTAACCCTCTTCGTCCCTGAGGAAAGTGAACTCAAACTTAAGGTTGCTGTAAAAATATTCTTCCCTTCATGGAGGCTGAAGTTCTGCCTGGCACTGGGAGTCCTTTTTTCCCTTCACAGAATCCTCAGTAAGTTTATTTCTAAGTGCAGCATATGAATGAGTTGCTCCCTTGCTTGCAGGAAGCAATGTTTTGACTTCATCAACACAGGCTGATTCATTGCTGGCCTGGGTCAAGTATGTTTTTTAGCTCCTTTAAGGTCTTTTCACTCCACTTGGCTATTCCAGCTACCATCAGACAGTGTTACCTGACTCTTACTCAACTTTTTGATAGCTTTTCTAACCTTTTGAAGCTCACAGAGTTGTAACCTGTTGTTTCCAATACTAATTCACCTGTGAACAGGAAAGATAAATACAATGCAGCAAAGAAACAGAGATGCCATATGCTTATGGCCACATAACACAGGTTGCAAGATAAAACATCTATTGTAGTCCACTGCCACTATTTCTGCCCTCACTCAGAGGCCAGAGGCAGTACTTTGCCTCACTTGCCACCAGGGAACAAAGAGAGTTCATCTATTTGAACCTTTTGTATACATACTCATTTCCCACTTAACAGCTAATTAAACAATATTAATAACCAGAAAATAAACATTACTTGTGCCAGGGACTTGCTGGTAAATGTTTAACAATTGGCTTTCTGAAGAAATAATTTATATACAACACACTTTTCAGTCAGTTCTGAATTATTCGCAGGACAATCAACAATCCATAAATGAACCCTTGATTTCATTTGCCTGTTTCCTGGGTATAAATTCTCACACAGGTACTAATCTGTTCAACCTATCTTTAAAATGTCTCTCCCCATGTCTGTCCCAAAGAGGGGAAAGAAAGGGCCCTTAATCATAAATTTCTGGAAGCAGGCTTTTCCCAAATGTCCATGTGTTTGTCCAAGCACCTGCTTTGTGCCTGGGTCCTCAGTGACTCTTCATTCATTACTTGAGATCATGAATAAAGGAGGGTTGGTGACATGATAATGAGATCAGTCCTTCTTCCAACAAATAGCAGCCACGGTGTAGTGGTAAAAGCTCTGCCCTTCAAGCCAGGTCTGAATTTAAGTCCCAGTCCTATTGTTTACCATGTGGCAATGGCCATGGCTACTTGAATCTCTATGAAATTCACTTTCCTTTTTTGTGAAGTTGAGGTAAGCTTTCTTATACTGATTTCCTTATAGCATTGGTGTATGGAAAGTACCTATAAACCTTAAAGTGCTCTGTAAATGTAAATTAAGCTGCTCTTGAACCTTTTATAAGGCAAAGTAAAAGATGCCATTATAAATAGTTCATATTGTAATATAATGGATCTTGGGCATGTAGGCTACTCACACACATCTATATGTTTATATTTCAGATTATAAAAAGAGATCGGCAAAGATGGTAAAGTAGGAAAAAGCAGTAGAGTACTGGGCTGGACTCCTATAGACAACAACAATGACCACCCCGAAAGAGCACCGGCTCAAGTTGTAATTGGGAAAGCCAGGGAAAAATCACAGTGAGTCAGTTTTCCAGACCAGGTCAGCCTAGGGAGACAGTCTGCAGGCAGTGGGGACAAGGTCCATAAAGGAAGATACTTCTCATAATCCCAAATTTAGCAACTGATCTGGGTCCTGTAAATACATTTGGACAAGAAGTGATAACATATCCAGAAGGAATGGGCCTGATGCCACAGGAGGGGGCAAAAAGAATAGAATCACCTGGCAGCTCTGTGACTAGCACCCTAGAGCTGGGTGCAGATTGTACATGGACTAAGAAGGGGACCGGTGACTTGAGTGATCAACCTGTGGCTGTGTCTGTGTCAAGGAGTGGTCAGGTCTGACCCTGTGTCCTGGGAAAGTAGCAGGAATAGAAGAAGTCAGCAAAAGCCTTGTGGTTCATGCCCTAGAGCAGATGCTCAAGATCAGCTCCAAGCCAAGTCAGAGAGCTGCCACCGAGTAGCCTCCTCAGACCAAGGGAGAATGTCCACTTTGGTCCCTCTGTGCGGAATTGTCTCTGATGGATTTCTTTCTACATCCATTCCTCTTTATAAGATTCTATTAAATGGATGACAACATATAGTTGAGTACACTTTGGCACTCTCTCAGAGCCAGGCTGGCTACATCTCCTCCTCAGCATTCTACAGTACCCTGGAGGGGTTCAAGGGATCTCCTCTCTACCATCATGCACTTGAACTTCCACCAGCTGCCATCCCCTCATTGTTAGGGACCTGTGAGTTGTGACCCAGTTCCACTTAACCACTTCACACTGGGGAGCTTTTTCAAAGGGATATTTACTTCAAAATATGGCAAGAGCAAAGTATAAACATTTCCCCCACAATCTCAGGGCCATACTCTTCCCTGTACCTCTTCAGGCTTTTGGTGTGTTGTCTCAACACTTAGCTCAATTCCTATTGAGTGACTATTGAGAGTCTTGGTCCCACTAAGTTCCCATCCGAAGGCTCCATTAATAATGGATGAATACTTGTCTCTGCCGCTGCTGGACCATAGCCCAGAAGGTTACTCTTTGTTCCTCAGGGCATAAATTCTGGACTGATGGCAATATTTGACCTAGAACTTAGACTCTGGAATTTCCAGAGCAAAGATATTCTTCTTTGCTTTCAAATTTGCAAGGTCAAAGAGGCTCAGCTCCCTTCATCTAAAATGGAGAAGGACAAAAGTGGAAAGCAAAGGCTGAGTCTTGTTTCTCAAGGACCATATGGCCTCAGAGAAGACCCTGTGGCTTCTTCTCTTACAAAATGGTCTCTTCCTAGAGAGCAAAAGCACAAGTCACCAAGATCCCTTGAGATCAATGGCAGTAAAAGGAGGTAGAGTGTCTGATACTGATAAGACTTTTACATGCCTCGAAACCAATCCAAGTGTCTCCACTTTACTTCATGTGGTTAGCTAACAGAGCCAATTACAGAATGTCTATGTGCACTGCCTAGTCTCTCTGCGGCACTTTCCTTATATGTCAGCAATATTCTACCAGAAGCAATCTCACCATGAAGAAGTCGCATCTGCTGAGCACACGCCTCTGATGCCTAATAGAGTACCTCCTTTTCTTATTCATGTTTGGTTACTTTAGTTGTGTTTTCCAATGAATGTAAGGGACTGCTAGCAAAAAGGTCAATTTGACTGAACCCCTAAGTGCCAGGATTGGAGTAATATAAGATAAAACTGGGCACAATGGAAGATAAGTCCAGGTCAGTGGAAGAGTGCCAGGCCTGGAGTCTGGAGGACTCGAGTTCAAATTTGGTGTCAGACAATTCCTAGTTGTGTGACCTGGGCAAGTTAATTAACCCCCATTGCCTAGCCTTTGATTTGATTTTATTCTACCTTGGAATACATTGTTTTGATTCTAAGATACAAAGTAAAGATTAAAAAAAAAGTCTGGAAATATAGGTTGAATAGAGTTAAAAAAAAAAACACCTTTATCTTCCATCTTAGAATTCATACTTTATATTGGCTCCAAGACTAGGACATATCTGAGGTCGGAGTTGAACTCAGGACTTCCTGTCTCCAGTCCTGGTTCTCAATCCACTGAGCCACCTGGCTACCTCTTTGAATAGAGTTTTAAATACCAAATAGAGGATTTTATGTTTGATCATAAAGGCAAGAAGGCATTGGGATTTGTTGCAAAAGGGAATGATGTGGTTCAACCTGCCCTTTGGAAAAATCACTTCAGCAGAGAAGAAGAGTGTGGAGAAAGGCTGGAGAAAGTGAAATCGACTAGAAGGTCCTCTGAAGAGCCCAAGTGATGGACCTTCTAACTGGCCTGGTGGCCCTGTGGAGAGCTAGAAGGTAAACATGTAGTGAGAAACAAATGACAAAATTCAGCAACTCTTTGGGTGTGTGTGTGAAAGTGGAAGCCACAGTTTCAAACCTGGAAACCTGGTGGAAATAGAGAAGTTTGAAAGAGGGGCGGTTTTGGGAGGAGGCTCCTGTAGGCTGAAACCCATCCATGCTTGCTCATCATCTGTACACATTCTGTCCATCCAAAACAAAAGGGTGGTGTGGGATTTTATTTACTGATAATTGCCTGTGAGTGCAAAGTTTCACTGAGGGGCCCTTGCAGGAGTCTTTAGATCATCTGTAGGTAAGGGGTGAGTATGCTGGGAATACAGTTTCTACTGTGGACCCCCAAGGATTGGAAGCTCACAAAGTGGGGAGAAAGGGGGCAGAGGAGGGTGTGTCAGGTGGGTAATGAGTGTTAGAGACACTTGATTGTCTGTCATGATGGATACATCCTTTGGGGTCATAGCACAGCCACTCATGAACTTGTAGTCTTTACTTTGAATACCACTGAAGACAACAACCTGCTAATACTACCAGCATCGTGGGTGTCTTCTGTGTGTAGGATATTATGCTTGGCCCTGAGGACAGAACCTTCATAATAGGACACACACATAAGAGATAAGTAGCAATATAAATCGGCATGGGCCAAGGATCAAATGAACAGAATAAATTAAACGAACTAGATCAAATGCACTCTTCTTTGGTCTTTGTGTGTACTTTGTAGGTCCCTTATGGACTTGTTTCCATTTTGCATTACAGATGTATGGTTTTAGCATAGCTATTGCATATTGGTTTAAATGCCATATCCCTTCTGTTAGATTGTAGGCTCAAGGAAGGTGGGAGCCATGCTTCAATTGTCCTTCCTTCTCCCTCAATACTCAGCACAGAATTTAATAACTGATTGTCAAATAGCCAAAGGAATAGGAGTTTAGATAGAGAGGGCACTCTGGCCTAAAGTCATCAGGGATATTTATACGGAATTTTGATAGTAACATACTATCTTTTTCTCTCATCGATTCTCACAATAACTCTATAAGGCAAGAATTGGGGATTTAATCCCGGGAACAATACAAAGCCATGAAAGGTTTTTGAGGGGGAGAATTATCTATTTCAGGAAGAATAGGGTATCCATATTCATATGAAAAAATGCTCCAAATCACTATAGTGCAATTTAAAACAACTCTGAGACACTACCTCACACCTACCAGATTGGATAATATGACCAAAAAGGAAAATGATAGCTGTCAGGGGGCATGTGGGAAAATTGGGATACTAATACACCATTGGTTGTAAAAATTAAAATTAATGTGCAATAATAAAAATAATATATTTTAGGAGATTTATTAATGATCATTAGAAATCAAGAAATAAAGAGGATACAGAATAAAGACCATGTGTCCATGGCTGATCAGTCAATTCAGATGCCCTCCTTACCACCATCAAGCTTGCTGTCTTCAAGCCGAAGAGACTGGACTCTCCTTGTCCTTGCCTAATATCCCATGCTACAGGAAATATGTAATGCCAGGAAGTCAGTGGGCTCCTGGGAAATGTAGGTTTTTTTTTTAGGTAACAGATTTTCAATTATACATGGTAGAACTATGAACTGATACAACCATTTTGGAGAGCAATATGGATTTAGGTTCAAAGGGCCACAAAACCATACATACTCTTTGACCCAGCAATACCACTACTGGGTCTGTGTTCCAAAGAGATCAGAAGTAAGGAAATAGAACCTACTGGTACCGAAATATTTTAGCAATTCTTTTTGTAGTGGCAAAGAATTGGAAACTGAAGGGTTGTCCATCACTTGGGGAATGGATGAACAAGTTATAGTATATTATTATAATGGAATACTATTGTGTCCTAAGGAATGATGAACAGGATGAGTTCAGAAAAATCTAGAAAGACTTATATGAACTGATGCAAAGTAAAGTGAGCAGAACCAGGAGAACACTATATATAGTAACAGAAATATTATATGATGATCAACTGAGAAGGACTAAACTGTTAACAGCAAAGCATTTCTCCAAGGTAACCACAAGGGACTCTTGATTAAAATGCTCTCCACAATCAAAGAAGGAACTGTTGGAGTCTGTGTGCAGATCAAAGCATGCCATCTTCCACTATATTTCCCTTATGAGATTTCTATTATATGTATGATATGTATCTTCTATCATGACATGAACAATATGGAAATATATATTACATGAAAATACAGCTAGGATCGATACAGCTAGGATTCACTACCAGGCCATGAAGGGAGGTAGAAAGAAAGAAAAATCCGAATTTTAATGTTAAAAAAAATTGTCAAAAATTGCCTAACAGATTGACTAACATGACAAAAGGAAAATGATCATGCTGGAAGGGATATAGAAAAAAAGAGTGCACACATGCACAAATGCTCTGTTGGTAGAATCACTAATTGGTCCAATCAATCTGGAGAACAATTCAGAACTACTCCTAAAGGGCAGATTCTTTGTCCCAGCAATGCCACTACTAGGTCTATATTCCAAAGTGACCAAAGAAAAAGGGAAAAAATATATTTGTACAAAAATATTTATATCAGTCCTTATTTGGTGGCAAAGAACTGGAAATTGAGGGGATGCCCATTCATTGGGGAATGGCTACACAATTTATGGTATATGGTTATGACAGAATACTATTGTGCTCTAAGATATGACTATATGTACTCTAAGAAAAGAAGGGGTAGTTTCATAAAAAGCTAAGAAACTTATATGAAAGTGAAATGAGAAGAATCAGAACACTGTACATAGTCACAGCAAAATTATGTAACAATGATCAACTATGAAAGACAGATACTCTGATCAATACAATGATCCAAGACAATTCCAAAAGACTCATAATGAAAAATATTACCCACCTCCAGAGAGAGAAATGATGAACTCTGAATACAGATTGAAGCATACATTTTTCACTTGATTTTTCTTGCTATTTTTTTTCAACACAGCTAATAAGCTAATTATGGAAATATGTTTTCCATTGTTTCACACTTTTAATTGATACCAGATTGCTTGCCTTTTCAGTGTATGGGGCAGGGACTAGAAAGAGGGAGATAATTTTATATTTAAAAAAATTTTTTTTAAATGCTAAAAATAGGGAGGAAAAGAAAAAAATGTCTTGAGAAGATAGATATTAAAGCATGCCACTCATTTCATGAAAGAAAGGTGTCTGGTGGCACAAAATGAGACAGATTTTCAAATATGGTCAATATAGTGAATTGTTTTGCTTAATTTTATTTGTCAGACAGGGTTTCTATTTTGGCAGGGAGTAGTGTGCTATTGGGTACTGACAGAAATGCAAAAAAAAAACCCATAGAAAAAGAATAATTTAACAAAATAGTTAAAAGTACTTAAAAAGAAAATAAAAACTCAGAAGAGGATGCTGAGAGATTTTGTCACTACCAGGCTCAGTTTATCTTATAAGAAACACTGTATTAAGGAAGTTTACAGTTTCATATAAAATTCTTTTTTGTTCTTTGTACATATGGAAATATCCTTGTGAATGAATGATTGTTAAATTCATAATAAAAAAATTAAAACAAAGAAATTTTGTCCCCCTATCAAGCCTAAATCAGTTTCTCTTCACTTTCTACCTGTTACTGTTAGTATTGCCTTTGGAGGTAAAAAGAAGCCTTCTTATATCAAAGGCTTCAAATATGTGAATGCAGCAATCATAAACCCTCTACATTTTCTTTGGGCTAACTTTGACCATTTCCTTCAGCCAATCCTCATACTGCATGATCTCAGGGTATTTCACCACTGAATATGTTTTTTATTAATATGCTTGCTAAAGAATGGCACTCAGGCTTAGAACGCAGTACTGCTCCAAGTGTGATCTGACCAGAGAAGAATAGAGTGGGACCAAGAGGACTATCACTTACCTTGTTCTGAATATTAAGCTTCTCTTAATGCTAAGATCACACAAACTTTTTCTGGCTCCTGTATTGTATTGTTGACTCATATAGGGTTTGTGGTCCTTTAAAAACTCCAAATCTTTTCCTGATGAATTCTTTTACAAGATTGGAACTTGGGAGATAAGTCTTGTCTAAAATCTATACTTGGGAATGTTTAGAGGTAATAGATGAATCCATGACAAGGAATGAGATATGTAAGGTAGAAAAGAGAAAAGAGTATAGGGGTGAAGAGTAATTTCTTTTTTTTTTATATTTTATTTGATCATTTCCAAGCATTATTCATTAAAAGACATAGATCATTTTCTTTTCCTCCACCCCCACCCCCCATAGCCGACGCGTAAATCCACTGGGCATTAGATGTTTTCTTGATTTGAACCCATTGCTATGTTGATAATATTTGCATTAGAGTGTTCATTTAGAGTCTCTCCTCTGTCATGTCCCCTCAACTGCTGTATTCAGGCAGTTGCTTTTCCTCTGTGTTTCTACTCCCACAGTTTATCCTTTGCTTATGAATGGTGTTTTTTTTTCTCCTAGATCCCTGCAAGTTGTTCAGGGACATTACACCACCACTAATGGAGAAGTCCATTACGTTCCATTATACCACAGTGTATTAGTCTCTGTGTACAATGTTCTCCTGGTTCTGCTCCTCTCGCTCTGCATCACTTCCTGGAGGTTGTTCCAGTCTCCATGGAATTCCTCCACTTTATTATTCCTTTGAGCACAATAGTATTCCATCACCAACATATACCACAATTTGTTCAGCCATTCCCCAGTTGATGGGCATCCCCTCGTTTTCTAGTTTTTGGCCACCACAAAGAGCACAGCTATGAATATTTTTGTACAAGTCTTTTTGTCCATTGTCTCTTTGGGGTACAGACCTAGCAGTGCTATGGCTGGATCAAAGGGTAGATATTCTTTTGTCGCCCTTTGGACATAGTTCCAAATTGCCCTCCAGAATGGTTGGATCAGTTCACAACTCCACCAGCAATGAATCAATGTCCCTACTTTGCCACATTCCCTCCAACATTCAATACTTTCCTTTGCTGTTATGTTAGCCAATCTGCTAGGTGTGAGGTGATACCTCAGAGTTGTTTTGATTTGCATCTCTCTGATTATAAGAGATTTAGAACACTTCTTCATGTGCTTATTAATAGTTTTGATTTCTTTATCTGAAAACTGCCTATCCATTTCCCTTGCCCATTTATCAATTGGAGAATGGCTTGATTTTTTGTACAGTTGATTTAGCTCTTTATAAATTTGAGTAATTAAACCTTTGTCAGAGGTTTCTATGAAGATTTTTTCCCAGTTTGTTGTTTCCCTTCTGATTTTAGTTACATTGGTTTTGTTTGTGCAAAAGCTTTTTAATTTGATGTAGTCAAAATTATTTATTTTACATTTTGTGATTCTTTCTATGTCTTGCTTGGTTTTGAAGTCTTTCCCCTCCCAAAGGTCTGACATGTATACTATTCTGTGTTTATCCAATTTACTTATGGTTTCCTTCTTTATGTTTAAGTCACTCACCCATTTTGAATTTATCTTGGTGTAGGGTGTGAGGTGTTGATCTATTCCTAGTCTCTCCCACACTGTCTTCAAATTTTCCCAACAGTTTTTATCGAATAGTGGATTTTTGTCCCAAAAGCTGGGATCTTTGGGTTTATCGTATACTGTCTTGCTGAGGTCGCTTTCCCCCAGTCTATTCCACTGATCTTCCTTTCTGTTTCTTAGCCAGTACCAAATTGTTTTGATGACTGCTGCTTTGTAATATAGTTTAAGGTCAGGGACTGCAAGGCCCCCATCATATGTGGTTTTTTTCATTATTTCCCTGGATATCCTTGATCTTTTGTTCTTCCAAATGAACTTTGTTATGGTTTTTTCTAAATCAGTGAAGAAGTATTTTGGTAGTTCCATGGGTATGGCGCTAAATAGATAAATAAGTTTGGGTAGGATGGTCATTTTTATTATATTGGCTCGTCCTATCCATGAGCAGTTAATGTTTTTCCAATTCCTCAAGTCTAGTTTTAGTTGTGTGGAGAGTGTTTTGTAGTTGTGTTCATATAGTTCCTGTGTTTGTCTCGGGAGGTAGATTCCTAGGTATTTTATTTTGTCTAAGGTGATTTTGAATGGGATTTCTCTTTCTAGTTCTTGCTGCTGAGCTGTGTTGGAGATATATAGAAAAGCTGATGATTTATGTGGGTTTATTTTGTAACCTGCAACTTTGCTAAAGTTGTTGATTATTTCAATTAGCTTTTTGGTTGAATCTCTAGGATTCTTTAAGTAGACCATCATGTCATCTGCAAAGAGTGATAACTTGGTCTCCTCCTTGCCTATTTTGATGCCTTCAATTTCTTTTTCTTCTCTAATTGCTACTGCTAGTGTTTCTAGTACAATGTCAAATAGTAGAGGTGATAATGGGCATCCTTGTTTCACTCCTGATCTTATTGGGAATGCGTCTAGTTTATCCCCATTGCAGATGATATTAGCTGATGGTTTTAGATATATACTGTTTATTATTTTTAGGAACGACCCTTCTATTCCTATGCTTTCTAGTGTTTTTAATAGGAATGGGTGTTGTATTTTATCAAATGCTTTTTCTGCGTCTATTGAGATAATCATGTGGTTCTTGCTGGTTTGCTTGTTGATGTAGTCAATTATGTGGATGGTTTTCCTAGTATTGAACCAGCCCTGCATCCCTGGTATAAATCCTACTTGATCATGGTGAATGATCCTTCTGATCACTTGCTGGAGTCTTTTTGCTAGTATCCTATTTAAGATTTTTGCATCTATATTCATTAGGGAGATTGGTCTATAGTTTTCTTTCTCTGTTTTTGACCTGCCTGGTTTTGGAATCAGTACCATGTTTGTGTCGTAAAAGGAGTTTGGTAGAATTCCCTCTTTGCTTATTATGTCAAATAGTTTGTATAGTATTGGGATTAACTGTTCTCTGAATGTTTGATAGAATTCACTGGTGAATCCATCAGGCCCTGGGGATTTTTTCTTAGGAAGTTCTTTGATGGCTTGTTGGATTTCATTTTCTGATATGGGATTATTTAAGAATTCTATTTCCTCTTCTGTTAGTCTAGGCAGTTTGTATTTTTGTATATATTCATCCATATCCCCTAAATTGGTGTATTTATTGCCATATAATTGGGCAAAGTAATTTCTAATGATTGCCTTAATTTCCTCTTCATTGGAGGTGCTGTCCCCCTTTTCATCTTTAATGCTGTTAATTTGCTTTTCTTCCTTCCTTTTTTAAATTAGATTGACCAGTACTTTGTCTATTTTGTTTGTTTTTTCAAAGTACCAGCTTCTTGTCTTATTTATTAAATCAATAGTTCTATCACTTTCGATTTTATTAATTTCTCCCTTAATTTTTAGGATTTCTAGTTTGGTTTTCTGCTGGGGGGTTTTAATTTGATTGCTTTCGAGTTTTTTCATTTGCATTTCCAATTGATTGATCTCTGCTCTCCCTAGTTTGTTAATATAAGCATTCAGGGATATTAATTTACCTCTGATTACCACTTTGGCTGCATCCCAAAAGGTTTGAAAGGATGTCTCGCCATTGTCATTTTCCTCAATGAAATTATTGTTTCTATGATTTCTTCTTTAACTAAAGGATTTTGGAGTATCATATTGTTTAATTTCCAATTGGTTTTAGATTTGGTTTTCCATGTACCATTACTAATCATTATTTTTATTGCCTTGTGATCTGAGAAGGCTGCATTCATTATTTCTGCTTTTCTGCATTTGTGTGCTATGTTTCTGTGACCTAATGTATGGTCAATTTTTGTGAATGTGCCATGTGGTGCTGAGAAGAAGGTGTATTCTTTTTTATCCCTATTTATTTTTCTCCATATGTCTATTAATTCTAATTTTTCTAAGATTTCATTCACTTCTTTTACCTCTTTCTTATTTATTTTTTTATTTGATTTATCTAAATTTGATAATGGTTGGTTTAAGTCTCCCACTAATATGGTTTTACTGTCTATTTCTTCCTTCAATTCTCCTAGTTTCTCCATTAGAAATTTGGGTGCTATATTATTTGGTGCATACATGTTGATTAATGATATTTCCTCATTGTCTAAAGTCCCTTTTAACAAAATATAATTACCTTCCCTATCCCTTTTGACAAGGTCTATTTTTGCTTTGGCTTTATCAGATATCATGATTACCACTCCTGCCTTCTTTCTGTCAGTTGAGGCCCAGAAGGTCTTACTCCATCCTTTAATTCTGACCTTGTTGGGTGTCAACCCGCCTCATGTGTGTTTCTTGAAGACAACATATGGTAGGGTTTTGGATTCTAATCCATTCTGCTATTCGTCTACGTTTTATGGGTGAGTTCATCCCATTCACGTTCAAAGTTATGATTGTCATTTGTGGACTCCCTGGCATTTTGATATCCTTCCCTAATTCTAACCTTTTCTTGTGAAGAGTAATTTCTAATGAACTCCCCTAATTAGGTGGCCAGTGGGAAAAGAGGTGCCATGAAAACAAAGAGGGAACAGTCCGAAAACTAGGAGAGCTGAGAAAATTTGCCCTTGAATGCAAGGGCAAATACTTTTAAGGAATAGGTATGTGAATGCCAACTATTGAAGACAGTTCAAGAAGGATGAGGTCTGGGTAAAAGTCAAATGAATTTGGCAGTTCTTCACTGATAACAAAGGAAGTAGGATCAGTCTCTCAAGCTGTTTTATTGTTCATATCCTCTTTCCCCTAGGAAACTCATTTACAATGGCCAACCTAGCACTTAGCCTTTGTATACTTGGAGTGTACAGATATATTAACACTTTGTTAGATATTAAAAACAAATTTAAATCCAGTAACTGATGCAAATGGCTTTGAAAATATTAGGAAGGTGAAACTTTGGCAGGGATACAAGGCTTTCTTGTGTTATCCTTTGACATTATTGGAAGGGGTCTAGTGTTATAGAAAGTCCCTAAGCAGAGCAGGAAGAAAATAATGTTGTGGCCTTTGTCCTCCTCTCAATGATGGAGGTAGAAACCTGCAGGGCATTCAAGTAGCCCTGTTTGGCAGGAATATAGGCTACATGGAGAGAAGTAGTATAAGGCTGGAAAGTTATACTGGTGTTGAACTGTAGTGAGTAAACAATAATTTTAGCTCCTATTATGGGTCAGGCACTGGGTTAAGTGTTCAAGATAGAAAGAAAGGCAAAGACAATTTCTTCTCTCAAAGAGTTTATAATCTAACGAGGGAGACGATATGTAAACAACTACATAAAAACAAGGAATATGCCAGATAAATCAGAGAAAATCAACACAGGGATGGCAGTAGAATTAAGGGGAACCAGGAGAGGCTTTTTCTAGAAGGTAGGATTTTAGGTAGGACATAAACCCAGATGGAGATAAGAAGGGAGAGAGAATGTTTTTTTTTAATTAATTAATTTTTATTCAAAGATATTTTTATTTTTCCAATTACATATAATAATGGGGCATCCATCAGTTGGGGAATAACTGAACAAATTGTGGTATCTGATGGTGATGGAATACTATTGTGCTGAAAGAAATAATGAACTGGAGGAATTCCATGTGAACTGGAACTACCTCCAGGAACTGATGCAGAGCAAAAGGAGCAGAACCAAGAGAACATTATACTCAGAGACTGATACATTATGGCACAATCAAATGTAATAGACTTTTCTACTAGCAGCAATGCAATGATGCAGGACAATCCAGAGGAACTTATGAGAAAGAACGCTATCCACATGCAGAGAAATAACTGTGGGAACAGAAACTCAGAAGAAAAGCATATGATTGATTGCGTAGTTTGATGGGATTTTGATGTTAAAAGATCACTCTATTGCAAATATGAATAATGTGGAACTAGGTTTTGAACAATGATACATGTATAACCCAGTGGAATTGCTTGTCAGCTCTAGGAGGGGGTAGGGAATGGGAGTGGGAAAAATCATGAATCATGTAACCATGGAAAAATATTCAAAATAAAATTTAAAAACCATACATTTTCTGAAATTATAAGATCCAAATTGTCACCCTTCCTCTTATCCTTCCCCACTGGGAGATGGTAAGTAATTTGATCTGGATTATACTTGTATTATCATGTAAATCATACTTCTATTTTGGTCATTGTTGTAAGAGAATACTTATATGAAACCCAAACCCCAAAATATAGTCATAAATAATGTGGAAGATAGAATGCTTTGATCTGCAACTAACCCCAACAGTTCTTTCTCTGGAGGTGGATAGCATTCTTTGTTACAAGTCCTTCAGAATTGTCGTATTGCTGAGAATAGATGTCTTTCACAGTTAATCATCATAAAATATTGTTGTTACTGTCTATAATGTTCTCCCAGTTCTGCTTAGTTTGCTCTGCATTGGTCCATGTAGATCTTTCCAGCTTTTTCTGAAATCATCTTGCTTTTCATTTCTTCTAGCACCATAGTATTCCATCTTCAATATATACCACAACTTGTTCAGACATCCCCCACTTGGACATCCCCTCAATTTCCAATTCTTTTTAAATACAAAAAAGAGCTGCTATAAATATTTTTTATAAAGTAGGTCCTCCTTTCCCCTTTTTTATGATCTCTTTCTTATAAAGACCCAGTCATGGTATTCCAGGATGAAAGGGTATGCACAATTTTATAGCCTGAGAAGGAAGAGAAAAATAAAAAATGGAAGACAAGTGAAAATGCTAGATTTGGGAGATGAAGTGTCTTGTTCCAGGAACAGCAAGATCAATGTTGCTGGCAGGGAAGGACTGGGTGTCTTGAATCGTGGTCCAATGAGTTTGGACTTTCTCATTAGGTAATAGCCAATGAAGGATTTTGAGCAGAGAGGAGTGACAAAACCAGATGTATTGGGAACATCATTAGTTTTTTAGTGTCATGAAAATTGGATGGAGGTGTGGGGTAGAGTGTAGATAAGAACACTTATCAGGAAGCTGCTTCAATAATCTAGGTGGAGGGCCAGAAAGATCCTTAGTAGGATGGTAGCAGTGAGAATAGAACAGAGAGGATTAATGGGAGAGATTTGGGGGAGGTTGAATGACAGGATCTAGCAAATAATTCAAGATATGAAAGAAATCAATCAAAGAGAATATTAAGACTTTTAAACATCTAAGACAAGATGGGTGGCTTTGCCATCAACAATAACAGCAAAGTCAGAGAAAGGAATTGTAATGGCGGAGGGAAATGGAGAAAGAAAGAGGATTTCTCTCCTCTCTTACTAATGGGGAGAGGTAAACCAGGTACAATTAGACAATTAGCTTGGCTTAAAATGTTTTTTATTTTAAAAATTTACCCCAGACTACATGTTGATACAATTTTTAATATTCATTTTCTGGCATTTTTGCATGTTCTCTCCCACCATCACCACCAAGAAGGTAGGTTATATGGATATAACTTGTCCATATGTTATCATATAATACATATTTCTACATTCATTTTGTGAAAAAAGATACATTGTTTACACTAAAGGAAAAATTCATGGAGAAAATCAGGTGAAGAATGGTATGTTTCAATCTGCATTCAGATTCTGTTTGCTCCTATGTTAATGGATATCCTTTTCCTCATGAGTCCCTTGGAGTTGTCATGGATCCTTGCCTTGTTAGTTAATAGTTAAGTCACTTACAGTTGGTCATCATACATTATTGTTGATACTGTGTACAATGTTCTCCTGGTTCTGTTTACTCCACTTTTGCATCATTTCATATAACTCTTTCCAGGTTTTTTGATGATCATTTGTCATTTCTTATAGTATATAGTATTCCATTTCAATTGTATACCACAACTTATTCAGTCATTTACCAACTGATGGACATCCATTCAGTTTCCAGTTTTTTGCTACACACACACAAAACTACTATAAATATTTTTGTACAAGCATGTTCTTCCTCTACCTTTAATTGCTTTGGTATACAGACCTTGTAGTACTATTGCTGGGTGTACAATTTGATGGCCCTTTGGGCATGGTTCCATATTGCTCTCTAGGATGGTTGTATCAAATGTCCTAATTTTTCCACAACCCCTCCACTATTTATCATTTCCTTTATGGTCACTTTAGCCACTCTGGTGGGGTATGAGGTGGTACCTGAGAGTTTAATTTGCATTTCTCAAATTCATAATGATTTGAAGCATTTTTATATGACTAAAGGCAATTTTAATTTCTTCATCTGAGAATTGCCTGTTCATATCCTTTGATCGTTTGTCAATTGGCGAATACTTTATATTCTTACAAATTTGATTCAGTTCTCTACATATTTGAGAAACGAAACCTTTGTCAGACACTTGCTATATTTTTACCAGTATATTGTTTGCCTTTTTTTTTTAACCCTTATCTTCCGTCTTAGAATCAATACTGGGTATTGGTTCTAAGGCAGAAGAATGGTAAGGGCTAGGCAATAGGGGTTAAGTGACTTGCCCGGGGTTACACAGTTAGGAAGTGTCTGAGGCTTGATTGCCTTTTAATCTTGGTTGGATTGATTTTGTTTCTGCAAACCCTTTAAAATTTAGTCAAAATTATCCATTTTACATCTCATAATATTCTGTCTTATTTTGACCTAAATTGGGTGATTATGCCATCCACCCGGAGGGGAGAGGGAGAGCCACAGAATGGAAAAGAAGTAACCAAGGCAGAAATTTGAAAGGGGCTGGGAAAAGGTTTAAAAATCAAGGAGTAGACTTTGTAGTTAGTAGTAGAAAGGGATGGGGGTTAGCGTCCGAAGTCAAAACACAACCACAGTCCCAGGCGCCAGGGGGATGAGGGCTGGAGGAAGAGGCCCTGGAATTTGTTAAGAAAAGATAGGAGGTGGCAGGTGATCTCGAAGAGGACATTACCCCCACCCACCTTCCGCCGTCCCGCCGAGCCTCATGGCAAAGAGATGAGTAGGAAGGAAGTGGAGGGAGAGGTGCTGAAAATTGTTGCAGGAAGCTTGGCCTCGTAACGTACAGAAAAGCCTATGTAAAACTTTTTAGGCAGGGAGGACTGGTCTGGGAAGACCCTCCACTAAATCTCTTAAATTGGTTTAGTACACTACTTCAGTTCCTCGCTGAACTCTTCTCTTCTCTTCTCTCTGCGACCCAGCCTGCACTTTGTGTCTTCTCAGCTCACGCCAAGTGGTGAATAATGGGAAATGTAGTTGGAGCCCAGCAATCTCTTCTGTTGGGCTCCCACTTGGAAACTCCATTTCCCAGCAGGCCTCGAAAAGGTAGTGGGGAGCACTTGAAAACGCTACCCGCCTATGCGCATATTCTGCTGGGATTTGCAGTTCCCCGGACCAATGTCAACTCACGTGCGAAGGTTATGGTGGACTACAATTCCCAGGAAACACTGCGCCCCCATTCTCCGATTGCGTCATCGCGACGGCGCTGAGGTCTCTGGGAACTGCAGTAGTTCGCGTGCAGGACCTTGGCCTTAGCCGGCCGCGCCAGGAAGACGACATTTCCCAGGTGGCCGCGGGGAAACGCGCCGGGAGCAGGCGGGTGTTGTGATTGGCTGGAGAGCCGGCCGCACGCGGAGTAGCCGAAGCTGTTCTGTTGCGACAGAGGCCGAGCGGCGAGGCCCGGTGAGCTGGGGGAGGGGGTGCCGGCCGGTGAGGGCGGGAGAGTCGAACCGGGCCTGAAGGGAAGGCAAGGGATGGAGGGAGAGGGGAGACCCCGGGGACGGACAGGAGGCCTGGGGGAAGAGGACTTCTGGTGAGGGACGGTTGGTGAGGGAAGAGAACCGGGCCGGGGTGGGGGGCAGGGTGGGGGGCGGGGAAAAGAGTGGAGAGGAGTTGGGGAAGAAGAGTTGGGGGAGGGGGGTAGATAATAGAGTTGAGGGTAGGGAACGAGAGTAGAGGGATGGGGGAAAGGGAGACTAGCAGGAGGGAGAGAGCGAGTTGGGGGAGGGGAAGAACGTGGAGGAGGGAGAGTAGGAAAGTGAGGGTATGGTAGAAAAGAGAATAGAGAATGGGAGAAGAGGGAAGAATGATAGTTGAGAGGAGGAGCAAGCGGAGAATGAGGGAGAAATGAGGGACTGGGAGTAGGGCGAGTGAGGAGAGTAGAGAGTGGATAGAGAGTGGGGGAATGGGAGGAAGAGATAGAGAAAGTGAAAAGTGAGAAGTGACTGAGAAGGGAGAGTAGAGGGAGAATCATGAGTGATGGAATGAAGAGGAGACCAGGGTGGACAGGAAAGAGGAGAGTTTGGAAGAAGTAGGAAAAGAAATAAACAGGAAGAGAGTAGAGGGGAAGGAGTAGTGTTGGGAAAATAAGGAATAGTAGAAGGGAAGAGAGTTGATACGGAGGGGCCAGAAGAAAGGAAGAGGAACAGGCAAGGTTAGATGAAGAGGAAAGGATAGAATGAGAGACATTTAAAAGGTAAAAAAGACAGGATCCAGGGGAGAGAAGTTTAGAGGAAACTTGTGAAAGGTAGGAAACTTTGAGGACCTCAAGGATGGAAGAGTAAGTAGGCAAATTGCAGAGGTATGGGAGGTAAACTAAAGAGTATATGTGTGTGAGGGTTTCTTTTAGGGGGCAAAGGTAGGCCATAGGAACATAGATTTAGAGCTGGAAGGGGCCTTCTAGGTTATCTAATCCAAAATCATTTTACAGACAAATTTGAGGCCTGGGAAGGTTTGGTGATTTGCCTAGCACTGCCAATTAAGTGGAAAACCTAAGTTGCTGACCTTAATTTACTCTGATTTAAAATTTAGCACTGGTCTGTGATCTGGCAGTTGGGGGTTCAGTGAAAGATGATGGTACCGGTGGGGTAAAGTTTGAGTAAAGTCTTAGTCAGGAAAACATCCCTGGCCACTATATAATGAGTAAAAAACAATAGTATAGGAATAGAAAAGACAGAAGATTAAAGAGAGCAAACCGAGAAAGGGCCTACTTCTTTGTGGTGTGTTCTTGAATATGTAGATATCTTTACCTTTTTCACTTTAGGTTAAGCTGAAAGAACTGTAACACCTGTGGCTCATCACCATGCCGTCTGATCTGGCCAAGAAGAAGGCAGCCAAGAAGAAGGAAGCTGCCAAAGCCAGGCAGCGGCCCAGAAAGGGGCATGAAGAAAATGGAGATGCTGGCTCCGAGCCACAGGTGGTAGAGGAGAAAAATGAGGAAGCCAATGGCAAAGAAACCTTAGGTAAGAGTGAAGTATCTTTTATGAGAGTTCTCTGATAGTTCAGAGTTGATGTGGGGTTCCCAGATCTAATGTTGTCAGAACTGTGACTTCTGTTAGAGCCTCATGATTTAAATCCAGAAAAGGGCAAGGAATGTGCCTTATACTGTGGGTGTTTGTTGGGGGGCTGTGACTTGAGCCAACAGACTGTTGGGTAACCAGTGCCAGAGTGTAGTGGTGTGCTCATTTTGGGGCCTAAGAACTTTTCTTTCTCACCATCTTATTTTCATAATTGATAATAATTCACTGTGCCCATATCATGGCCAAGGTGCTGGATTTTGTGTTCCATGAAACCCTCTAAGAGCTCTTAACCACATAGAAAAAGATATCTTATATTTGACCCCCTATAAAGAGACTCCTTTCTCTTTTTAATTTTGTTGAAAATGTTTATTGAGTATATGTTATTTACAAGCCACCAAACTGTAGTTTATGAGAAATATGATAGAATAAAGTTCTTTCAGCCTCCAAAGAAGTTTGGGGAGATGAAATACACAAGGAAAAGATTAACTATAGTAACATGTTAAGTTATTCATTATGATAAATAATTCATTATATTGGTATTGTTCAATTTGTTTAGTTATTTGAGACACTGTGGTATAACATAGGGCCTACCTCACAGGTGGAAAAAAATCTGAGTTCAGGTCCTACCTCTGACATATAATAGTTCTATGAATCTGGTTAAATCATTTAACCTCTTAATCAGTGGTTCAGGCTATCTGACTGTAATTTGCAGAATAATTGCTTTCCCACATCATAGAAAGTTTTTCCACTTCAGAAATTCCTTATACCAATGACATTATAATTCCTTCCAACCCCTTCCCCCCTTACTTTCAATTATTTATTACATGAATCTTGCAACCAAACTTGAATTTTTGTTGTCCCTCCTTATACTTTCTCAGTCTTCATTGCTTGATTCGCCTTTCATTTCCAATGATGAGTACTGTTCCTTCAAAATCAGCCTCTCTGGATACCTTTTCCTTTATGAATCCTTTTTCAACTACACCAGCCCACAGTAAGCTCTGTCCTCATTGAATTCCTATAAAATGATTATTGTCTCTACATATCATTTGATACTTAGCAACTGCTGTCTTGTATATCTTTTTATGTCATTTTTCTTCATTTAGATTGTAAGTTCCTTGAGGACAAGAATTAGCTAGGGAGTTTCTTCTTTTTGCCTTTGTTCTACTTCTACTTCTTGTGTCCTCTGTGCCCAAGAAAGTACTTCACACAATTACTTTTTAAGGAAGATGAAAATAATTGGTGCAGACAAAAAAACATCAGGGAGGGAGAAAAAGGGGGAGATTAGGAATTGCTCTATTTTTTTTGGACATTGGGAAAAACTGATAGGATACTCGGGCCATGTGATGAAATGTTGTTGAAAGGGAATAACTTTTACTCCTTAACTCCCAAACCAGTGCCCCAAGGAGGCACTTTGTTTTGTTTTATTACCACCAATCTAAAACTGGAAACCTGCCCTCCCTTCTTTAAGATGTTGGACAACTCTTTAATTGAGTAAAAACTATTCTGAGGTTTATAAAAGGGTAAAGGGGAGAGAAAACAAAAATTACAAAGCTCAAGATTGTCATTTTCAGGTTGGCATGTAAAGATGTTCTTATTCATTCTGTCTAGGCCTCTTGCATAGAAAAGGTTAGTTCTTCTTTTCCTGGTGAGTCTCAGCTCTCCAACTTTTAATTGGCATCTTAGCCTAACCTAGATTAATCTATTTGGCTCTAAGTAATTGCTCCCTTTTAGAGACTGGGAACTAGACTTCACTTTAGCTTTCCTGTTCAGTGTTCAAGATAGACTTCTTGTCTTTTCTTATATCAAAAGTGAAAGTTCCCACTAAATTTTGGCATCAGGGAGCTTCCATTGGACTTTAGCCTTGGCTATTTGATGCTCAGATGAGACTCACACTCTGGTTCTGATTAACATTTCATACTTGGCCTTCCACACACTTTTGGTATGATCTCAAGAAGATTAGTCAATTTCAATTGGCTCCTACTTTTCATAGAAGAGTGGCCCCTTCCTAGGATCCCACAGAAGAATTCTACAATATTCTAGTACTTGATGCTTTTAGTAATGATATAGACAGTTTTGATCCAAAATAAAGAACTAAGAGGTAGAAAGTTTTTCCTGACCAGATCAGAGGAGTAGATGGGTAAAGATGGAAGAAATGAGAGTGAATGGCTAAACAAAGTAAGAAATGTAATTTGAAACAAGGAAGATAAAACCCTCTCCTAAATAAAGTGGAACCATGATCTTGGGTTTATATGATCTTTAAAGCAATGGATACACATGGAATGAATTAGGGAATTTGAAAACTCTTTAACTTTCACTCTTAGACCAAACAAAGATTCATTCCCTAATTCCTAGCTTTCTCTAAGGAGGCAAATATTTTTTCATCATATCTAGTCTCTAAGAAAGTAAAATCTCTCTTTCACTCACCACTTAGCTTCATGTCACTGAAGGATACTTACATGTACTTAGTGCTTTAATATTTGGGAAGCATTTTTCTCACAACCTCATGATGTATATGTAGAACAAGGATAATTCCCACTTTATAGATGAGAAAAGTGAGCCTCTAAATGAAAGTTTAATGGCTTGCCCATGGTCACACAGCAACTAAATATCTGAGATGGAATTCTAAGGTTTCTTCCTTCTGAGTATCACTCTTTGGATTACTCTATAACAGTGGTTCTCAACCTTTCTAATGCCGTGACCCCGCAATACAGTTCCTCATGTTGCAGTGACCCCAAACCAAAAAATTTTGGTGGCTACTTCAAAACTGTAATTTTGCTACAGTTATGATTTGGAATGTAGATACCTAATATGCATTATGTATTCTCATTGCTACAAATTGAGAGGTTGAGAACCACTGCTCTAGAATATCTCACTAAGCTTCTTAATAACCCTCTTGGGACTTCCCATATTACTGGGTGTCAGGGTTATACCACTTCTTTCACAGCTCCTTTGGTTCACTTTTCAATCTGCTGCAGGCTGAATCTTCTCTCAAATCGATCGTGGTGTTTAGAATGATTCTGTGCTCCATATCACCAAGCTTGAGCCTTTCCAGTCTGGCCAGGCAGTCTTCCCAGGAATCAGAGAATGGAAAACCAAAAACCATGCAAGAGAGTAACCTTTGTCTGTCTTTTTTCTTTCTTGATTCTTAAGACTCACAGGCTTGTGATTTGTCCTGTGGGAAACAGCATGAATCAAAGTATAAGTAGGAACAAATGTGTTTCATTTGGGAGCCAGTGAGAACTTTGATTTGATTAGCACAGAGAGTGTATTTAGGAGTAGTGAGGGAAAAGATGAAAATCAGAGGGCTGGATAACGTGATTCAAATTCTCCCTTGAGGCAAGATGGTCTGACCCTGAACATCAGTATGACCTAGGGATCATGGGTTCGTGGCAGTGAATAAAAGGAAGAGAAAGAGTCACTAGAGAAGGAAAGAGACCCAGGGGTTGGGGAGCTGCTCTTAAGGGAGCTTTGATCATTTTCAGTCACACCTGTCTCTAGATAGACTTGCACAGGTCTAATCCATCTTCCTTCCCACTCCAACTTCCATTGGATACTTGCACCGGATGGCTTCTACTTTCCAAAGCACATAACTGGAAAGGTGGTCAGATTGGGGATTTTAAGAATGAACAGTTGGCCTACATCCATTCCTTTGTTTATCTCAGGAGCCTTTCAGACCTTTGTTATTGCAATGTCATTCCTAGATGATTGAAGACTTCTTTATTCCTGGCTCTGCCACTTGCTGGCCCATCCACAATGCCATTTCAATGGTTTAGATGTCACCAATTTAGTCTGATGCTGTCATCATTCTCTCTTCACATTAATTATCTTGATGCTAATAGTAGATGACATTTATGGAATACTTTAATATTTTTAAAGTGCTTTTAAAATAAATTTTTGCTTAAAAATTACAGCAACCTTGTGGGGATTCACACTAGATGATATTGTCCCAGTCTGATAGAGGAAGATGAGACCCAGCAAAGTGAATGACCTGATCGTGGTCCTGGAGCTAGAAATTGAGCTTAAATATCCCCTTAGAAATTCAGTGTTCTTTTCATGATGTGACAGATCCTTCATTGTAGATGACGTCCACATTTCCTCAAGATTTTCTCTATACTTTCATTGAACTCTTATTTTGTCCCACCCCCTTTAAGCCCCCTTCTTTCACCAGACCAGTTCTCTTATCCTCACTAGCTGTTCCTCTGTAGCCCCTACCCTTTCCTTTTCTAAACTTATTAGTCATCCTGTAGGATTCATCTTCACAAATTTATTTCATTGTTATACTTTCAAAGCACTTTTGCATCCATTCTTTTCTTTGATCCTGAAAAGAAACAGTGAAGGTAGGTGGGGCAGGCAATGATTAATTGCAATGGCAGTGTGGCTATGGGGTAGAATATTACCCCATATAGAAGTCAGGATTAGTGTCCAAGTCATCTTGTATAATCTGGTTATGTGACTTTGGGGGCAAGGCACTTTATCTTTCTGGACCCATTTCTTCATCTGCAACATAAAGAATTAGATGATCACTAAAATCCAATTCTTAATATTCTATAACCATAAAGAAATGCCCAGAGGTGAAATTAGGTCAGGTCACTTAGCTAGTTAGGAAAAAGACAACACTCATTCCTAGGCCTCTAGATTCCAAATCCAGTGTTCTTTCCACTATATTGTTGCATCTTCCTAACTTCTCTATCTTATCCCCATTTCATTTTATCCAAGCAAACTTCAAAGAGCTCCTCTCTCCCTCTCAGAGTAATGATTTTAAAACTAATATTGTTGAGCAAGCTGCTCAAACCTCAAGGACCATCTTTGGAGGTAGCTTTGGCCCAGATAACATAAGGGTGTAGTAACTATGATTCACAAGAATTGATTTACCATCTGGTGGTATAGGCCCACTGGTTGAACCTGGCTTTTTCTGGAAAAGTTAAATATAGTCCTTTCCTTCTTGGAAGGATAGTGATGACACCAGAAATGACAAACTCCTTTCATGCCTCGTTGGTGGGGATCATAGTGCCTTATGACTAGCCCCTTCTGGGCAGCTTGGCTTCCTAGAAACACAGCCTCTTAGATGATGAGGTGAGCTGTGTCCCTTTAGTATCTGCTGAAGAGCAGATAGTTTTTTGGACAAGTTCAATTCAACAGACATTAAGTGCATACTCTATACAAGGCTCTATGTGAAATGCTAAGGACACAAAACTAAAGTATATCGACCCTTCCCTCAAGGAGCTTACAGTCTAGCTGAGGGATTTGAACATATATAAAAATAATTATACACCTTATAATAAAATAAATGCATTGGAGAGGTTAGTTGGTGCAGTCAAGAAGGGTTCAGCCATCTCCATGGCAGACAGAAGCAAGGGAAGTTAAATATGTAGTGCAGATAGAATGTTTTCAAAAAACACTGTGCCCAGGTGCTAGGTCTGGTTGTCAGTTCTGATCTAGCAGACTTTTGAATTATCATTGTAAAGTTGCTGGACATAAGTTGAGTTCTAGTCTTTGGGAGCAATTGTGCCTGTTAATTGAACCTATCTCATACCCATTCCCTTGATGTCCTTAGAAGTGGATTTGCTGACCAAGGAGCTGGAGGATTTTGAGATGAAGAAAGCTGCTGCCCGAGCTGTCACTGGAGTCTTGGCCTCTCACCCCAACAGCACTGATGTCCACATTATTAACCTCTCACTCACTTTTCATGGCCAAGAGTTACTCAGTGACACAAAGCTGGAGCTGAACTCAGGGCGTCGCTATGGCCTCATTGGTCTGAATGGAATTGGTGAGGCATTGGAAGATGTCTGGTCAGTTGCTTAGTCAACCAACAGTGTATGTGCAGGGCATCTACTATGTTCCAAGCCACTGTGTCAGGCACTGTGAGGATCCATAGATTACTAAGACATTGCTCTTGCCTTCAAGGCCCTCAGTAACAGGCAGAGGAAAAGGCAACTGAACAATACAAGGCAGAGCATGATAAGTTTCAGAAGTATTGACAGTTTATAGATGAGAGGAGACAGAAAATAGTAGGCTGGGAAGATGGCCAAGGAAGTTTTATTTCAGAGAGGAGGGTGAGCTTCAAGATGGATAGAAGAGAGATAGGAGAATAAAAAGGTGCAGGCAGTGTTTGCAAACCCAAGTTAGGAACATCCCTTATGGTTGGGAAGAGGGATTTATATAAGGGAATTATGTGAGATAAGTTTAACTCCTCACCCTTTTCCTAAAATTTTCCTTCATCTTCAGGAAAATCCATGCTGCTGTCTGCTATTGGTAAGCGGGAAGTGCCTATTCCAGAGCATATTGATATCTACCATCTGACTAGAGAGATGCCCCCCAGTGACAAGACACCCCTGCAGTGTGTGATGGAGGTGGATACAGAGCGGGCTATGCTGGAGAGAGAGGCTGAGCGACTAGCCCATGAGGATGGTATGGACAGGGACTGGGGATTGGGTCCTTGGGTGGTGTAAGTGTTAAATTAAGGTTGGACTGAATATAAGAATGTGGTTGCTAAAATTAATATATCTATATCTCAAGTCAAATGACTTTTTAGCAGTATTTATAAAATAGAGAAAAGAGTGAAAATAGAGAGAAAGAGAGTAGAGAAGGTATATATTCTATCACACTAGATAATTACTTTGTCCTAGTTCAAGCCAGGTAGGGTTTGTTAACCTTCCACTGGAGGAGCAGGAGTCAGAGGGGCACTAGTGGTGAATAAAGCAAGAGTTTGAGCCAGGAGGCCTCCAAGACAGGGGGCCTCTCCAGAAACTAGTCCCTCCAGGAGCCAGGAAAGGAGTCAGCCTTTTTCACTCACCCATGTGGTAGTCCAAAGAGAAGATCTCCACCAGCCTTCAGATGCTCTGAAAGAACAATTCCAACTCCAAAAAACTTCTAGCAAAAACTCCCTCTCACAGGAAGTTGCAACTACTTTTTTTTTTTAGTCAATTTAGAACATTATTCCTTGGTTACCAGAATCATATTCTTTCCCTCCCTCCCCTCCCCACACCCCTCCCAGAGCCAATGTGCAATTCCACTGGGTTTTACATATGTCCTTGATCAGAACCTATTTCCATGTTGTTGGTGTTTGCACTAGGATGTTCATTTAGAGTCTACATCCCCAGCCATTTCCCCTTGACCCATGTATTCAAACTGTTGTTTTTCTTCGGTGTTTTTATTCCCACCGTTTTTCCTCTGAATGTGGATAGTGTCCTTTCTCGTAGATCCCTCCAGGTTGTTCAGGATCATTGCATTGTCATTAATGGAGAAGTCCATTACATTCCATTGTACCACAGTGTGTTTGTCTCTGTGTACAATGTTCTCCTGGTTCTACTCCTCTCATTCTGCATCATTTCCTGGGGGTTGTTCCAGTTCCCATGGAATTTCTCCACTTTATTATTCCTTTGAGTACAATAGTATTCCATCACCAACATATACCACAATTTGTTCAGCCATTCCCCAATTGAAGGGCATCCCCTCATTTTCCAATTTTTTGCCACCACAAAGAGTGCAGCTATGAATATTCTTGTACAAGTGTTTTTCCTTATTATCTCTTTGGGGTACAAACCCGGCAGTGCTATGGATTGGATCAAAGGGCAGACAGTCTTTTATCGCCCTTTGGGCATAGTTCCAAATTGCCCTCCAGAATGGTTGGATCAGTTCACAACTCCACCAGCAATGCATTAGTGTCCCCACTTTGCCACATGCCCTCCAGCATTCATTACTTTCCATAGCTGTCAATGTTAGCCAATCTGCTAGGTGTGAGGTGATACCTCAGAGTTGTTTTGATTGCAACTACTTTTAAAGACTCTTCTTTGTGTCACTTCCTGTGCCTTCCTCCACTTTACATGGACCAACCGTAGTTTATAAATTTTCTTAGGACTGCCCAAGGGACAGTCAGTCATTTCTGAGTTGTCACCCACTTTATTTAGCATGTGGGTTGTGGACCTCCCCCAATTAGGCATTAAGTAGGTTGTATAGACTTCTCGTAATTTAAAAGTAGGTGAGGGGAGAGTTAATCCCTTCTTCACAGTGGGTAAGATTCAACTTAAGTGAATAAAGGTGGCTGGTGAGATTCAACCTTAGGCACCAGATCTAAGGAGTTTTTTTGTCTTTTACCCTTTCTCTTGGTTGCAGCGGAATGTGAGAAGTTGATGGAGTTATATGAACGATTAGAGGAGTTGGATGCTGACAAGGCAGAGATGAGGGCCTCAAGAATTCTACATGGTTTGGGCTTCACACCTGCCATGCAACAAAAGAAACTCAAGGACTTCAGTGGTGGCTGGAGAATGAGGGTTGCCCTTGCCAGGTAGGTATCCCCTCCCCCCAGGCCAGTGTAATTTCCTTGAGGCAAATATAGGGTAGGACCCAAACTACTCTTTGGAACCATTTGTCATAGAACAGTGGTCAACAGTGATGCATGCCAAATGAATGATGATTTTAATTATAGGTATGGGGGTTATAGAGGGTGAGTTATGTAGGTAACAGGTCTAAACAGGACAGAATTTTTAAGAAGACTCCTTTTTGTCCTTCCTTGGCAATATCTTCCAATCCTTATTTCTCCTTTCTATCTAGTGCCTGACTCCTAATAATCTGTGTTAAGGAATTAACTAAGGCGTTTAACTAACAACTTAAGGTGCTGATCCTCTCCTTTCATTCTGCCCTCTTAAGACTTAGACTGGTAGATACTTTAAATTAGAGTCTCCAGATACTCCCCAAGTTATCTTCCTTTTCTACTTCCTGGGGCTCTTTGTCTCATTTCCTCCTTCAAGAGAATGAATGTTTATGTAAAACCCAGTGGAATTGTGCGTTGGCTATGGAAGGAGGGGGTGGGAGAAGGGGAGGGAAGGATCATGAATCATGTAACCATGGAAAAATATTCTAAATTAAATAAACTTAATTAAAAAAGAGAGAGAATGAATGTTTAAAGAACTTGTTTTTAACTGCTTGATCACATGGGTCAGTGAGAATATCATTGGGGTTATAAACCCCAAATGATCACCCTAGTGCAAATATCAATAATATGGAAATGGGTCCTGACCAATGACACATGTAAAACCCAGTGGAATTGTGTGTCAGCTATGGGAGGAGGTTGGTGGGGGGAGGAGAGGGAAAGAACATGATTTTTGTAATCCTGGAAAAATACTTAATTAAATTAATCAATTAAACAAAATAAAAAAAACATTTTAAAAAAAACTTGTTTTTGAAAGGCTACTTAACAACTCCTCTTAGAACACTGGGGCAGGGGAAACAGGACTCTAAAATCCATCTCTCTGCCTCCAGCAGAACTATTGGGTCTCTCCTCGTAAATGGAATAACTTACTACTCCAGGAAGCAATATGTTTTATGTTTTCCCTTGTTTCTGCCTTTGACTGTCATAGCAGCTAACTGAGCTGCTTTTGGCTGGTATCATTTCCTGTGTCCCTTGTGTGAGTGGAGACTTTTAAAGAAACAGCATCTTTATTAGGTCTCCTGTAGCTTCTTTTTGTTTTCAAGAATAATATTCTCTTTGCTCAAAAGTCTTAGTTTCCAACCCTATAATTATTTCTATCATTCTCTTTCACATCTCTTAAGTTCTACCCTTCTCTCTCAAGTTGTGGAGCCATAGACTGCCTCTGGGATTCCTCAGGGCCTAACCCAATGCTTGCATGCCAGGACAAACTTTAATAAATATCTCTTTTGTTCTTTTTCTTCCCACCAGAGCTCTCTTTATCCGGCCCTTCATGCTGCTATTAGATGAGCCCACCAACCACCTGGATCTGGATGCCTGTGTTTGGTTAGAAGAAGAGCTGAAGACGTAAGAGTGTGTGTGTGTGTGTGCATGTATGGGTGGGTGGGATGGATGAGGACTGACTAGGGCAGGAATTCTTAACTTTTTTTTTTGTGCCATGGACCCCTTTAGCAGCTTGGTAAAGCTTATGGATCCCTTTGCAGAATAAGGATTTTAAATCCATAAAATAAAATATATAGGATCAATTATATTAAGATTTAGTAAAAATATAAGAAAAATAAGTTCATAAAACCCAGATTAAGAATTCATGGACTTAGGGACAAGATCAGAAGCAACTCTATAGCAGATTTAAGAGCAAGACCCCCTCAAGAGCATCTAGATCAGATCCTCTATTCAATTTTGGAAGCCTAATAAAGAGAATAAGGAAGAACACTGATGAAGCCAAAAGGAATCCCTGATTTACATAAATAGACTATATTTGGCAATGGCTTTGGTCTGGGGGTGGGGTTCCCAGTGTGTCAAAACCTATTATATGTTCTTTCATCCCAGGCCAGGCAGCTATCTTTACATAGCCCCTGCCACATTTTTTATGTTTGTATTGCATATATATTCAGCCCAACTGACTTCCTTTCGCTTCCATGGTTATTGCCACCTCCACCTGATTTTTTTTTAATGATTAAGGAAAATGAGAGAACTTAGCCTCTTTCATGAGTTGTTTGACTTTTCAGCTTCAAGCGAATTCTGGTCCTCGTCTCCCATTCCCAAGACTTCCTGAATGGTGTTTGTACTAATATCATCCACATGCATAATCGGAAGCTCAAGTATTACACAGTGAGTGGGCTCCTGCAGCCTGATTGGGGTGACTTCTTTGGGTTCACGAATGTTATAGAGATTTTTTTGTCTTTATTGATATCTTTTATTTTTACATTATCATCATTTTCTAATATGCTTCTTTTTTTCCCTTAATAACCTATCCTTATAATAGATAGAGCCTTCTGTTCAAGATGTAATTTTTTAAAACTCCCAAAATTTTTCCCTCTTTCCTTACCAGAAAGTACAGGGCTAGATGTCTGCCACTAAATCTTCATCAGAATAAAAGAGCAGAGATAACCTCAGTAGCCCATTTTTAAAGGCTGCTTACTATTGTTAGTTATGTTATTCCCCCGGCTAAGATGGTAGGAAGAACTTTGGCTCTTGGGTGATTGCTGAGTTCTCCACTGCCCACACAGTAGTTTCCATATTCTGTATATGTCTTCTCAGCAACCTCTCCTAAGTCTGTGGATTCCCAAATTTGAAACTTTAACTTTGAACATATCCCCATTTTTCTGTTATTCCATCATTTTTTTTTAGTTGTGTCCAAATCTTTGTGACTCCCTTTTGGAGTTTTCTTGGCAAAGACATAGGACTGGTTTGCATTTCCTTCTCTAGCTCATTTTACAGATGCATAGCTCTTCAGTGTCTGAGGCCAGATTTGAACTCATGAAGATGAGTCTTCCTGACTAGGCCTGTCACTATGCAGCTGCCCCCTCTTTACCTGCTGTATAAAGTTGCCCAGCTCAAAGCAGAGTAGTCCTTCCTCTAACCCCTGACCTACCTGCCTGCTTCATCCAACTCATTCATGCAGGGAAATTATGACCAGTATGTGAAGACTCGACTGGAACTGGAAGAGAATCAAATGAAGCGTTTCCACTGGGAACAGGATCAGATCGCTCATATGAAGGTATGAAGGCTGTAGACAATGGGAAAACTACCTTTAGAAGCTGAAGTGTGGGGGAGGGATGAGAAACCATGTTCTTTTACCTCAACTACCCTGGTCTTTTTCAGAACTACATTGCTCGATTTGGTCATGGCAGTGCCAAGCTGGCCCGTCAGGCCCAGAGCAAGGAGAAAACACTGCAGAAGATGATGGCCTCAGGGCTGACTGAGAGGGTCGTTAGTGATAAGGTAGAGACCACATGGGCTAAGGGTTTGGGGCCATGTATTGGTGGTGGGGAGCAGGTGGGAAGGAGGCCTAGACTCTAATAAATGTTCTATGCTTCTACTCTTCAGACACTTTCATTTTATTTCCCGCCGTGTGGGAAGATTCCTCCACCTGTTATCATGGTGCAGAATGTGAGCTTCAAGTATACAGATGATGGGGTAAGTTCAGATTGGGGTGGGTCAAGGGGCCACACAGTGAAGAGAAGGAGGAATGGTGTCAGGAATGAGTAGAGCTATCACCACACAAAACACCTTAGAGCGTAGGGGAATTCATGATCTGACAGCTAGGGAAGAGCTGGGAATGGTATGGTGGTCCTCTTCCCTCTCTTGGGGGTTGAGGTTAAAGAGGAGCTTGTCACAGTAAGACAGAGCACTGACATATCCATATTTCCTCCACCTATACCACAGCCCTGCATCTATAACAACCTGGAATTTGGAATTGACCTGGATACACGTGTGGCTCTAGTGGGGCCCAATGGAGCTGGAAAATCAACCTTGTTGAAGCTGCTAACAGGAGAGGTAGGACTATCCCTCTCCTGGATCATGAGGGTCAGACCGGATATGTGTATCCAGTTGGGAGAAGGAGGAAAGTCTTTGCTTTGGACACTTTCTTCATGATTGGTCCGAGGACTGGAGATTGAGTACTCTTTTAGGCCAGTCCTCAATAATAATTCTTAGTGACTCACTGTAATTTTTTTCCTTGCTTTGTCTATGATTGTCCTTTCTTTCACCTGAACTCCTCTCCATCAAGAGCAGTATTTCTTTTGGGATTCATGTTGACCTTGGATGAGAAAAAAAATTACATCTTTTGTAGCCCTGCCTATTTTATTTAATATATTCAAAACATTCTGAGAAAGGGGACCAGAGGCTTCATAGGTTTCCAAAGAGACCTTTGATAGGTTAAGAACCCCTGAAGTAGAGACTGGACATCTTCCCCCAAATGGCTGGAGGATGGAGGACTACTTGACGTTCTTTAGCCAAGAGTTAGAGGTTGGGGAGAAGAAAGGGATGAGGTTCGCATAGGTTTGTATTTCTTACCTGTGTAGGTTTTCAGAAGATAGCTCAATTTTGTTCTCTTGAACAGTGGACATGAAGTTTTCATTGTCTTTGTTTGTATGCCTGATCTCTACTCCATCTGTGCCTGTGTGTATTTGGAGGTGTAGTTAGTTTATGATCTCCATAAATACATTTATGGTAACAAAGATAGAAACAAGTTGATGGTGCTACATTCTGTTTAGCTCTGTAGATGAAGCATCTCACTAAAGGGGGTAGAGGAAAATGATGGGTTGGGGTCTGTCCCTTAGGGGGAAAAATTTTGTATGTTCCTCAGTTGTGTTATTCTTTCAGCTGCTGCCCACAGATGGGATGATTCGAAAACACTCTCATGTCAAAATTGGCCGATATCATCAGGTACAAGGGGAAGGGATAAGCATTTTTATGATGCCTTCTGAGTCATTAACAAAGATTATCTCATTTAATCCTCACAACCCTTTGATGTAAGTGATATTAAATGCTTTTTTACAGTTGAGGAAAAGGATATAGGCAGAAGTTAAATGACTTGTCAAGGGTCACATAGCTACTCACTGTTTAAGTCTAGATTTAAACTCAGGACTTGATGATTCTAACTCCCAGTGCTCCATCCGTTGTGCTACCAGCTATCTAAGATACAAGGGTTATGTGTGTTCAGGGACCTCTGTCCAACTATGCCCGACTTTCCTGCCACCCCAGTAAGAGATGTACAGCTTTTCTAGTCTGTTCTTTTGTTACCCTATGCCATAAAGACAGAAGCAGACAGCATTGAGTTTACCATCTTTTAAGCAGGGGGACCTTAGAGGTGAGAGGCCCTCAAGGGCCAGGACTGCATGGTTGCCACTTTGAGGATCCTACTCAGAAAGGGGTAACTAACCCTTGACTTATTGCTATTCTCCTCATTTAGCATTTACAAGAGCAACTGGACTTGGATCTGTCCCCCTTAGAATATATGCTGAAGTGCTACCCAGAGATCAAGGAGAAGGAGGAGATGAGGAAGATCATTGGTCGATATGGCCTAACTGGAAAGCAACAGGTGAGCAAGAATGGCACTCCAGGGAGCTGGGAGAATCCCGAACCATAATATTATGGACATCCTATCTTGAACTTTAGAGTTTTGCCTGCTCCTCAGACTTCGAGGGCCAAGTAGCAGGGAAGAGACATCGTAACTTCCAGATGGTTCATCTTGTTTTGGAATCTTGCACATTTTCTCCTGGTTTAGAGTTCTATAATGGGGAGGACTGGGAAGTTTGATTTTTCTGATGGTCCCCTCCCGTGTTCTGAGGTCCTCACCTCTCATGGGGTAGGGATCTGTTGGAAGAAGAGAGTGGCAAGAGACTCAGATATTCATAATAATTTCCTAAAACACAGCGGAGACTGGAGAGCAAGCCCAGGAGCAAACCTTGGGTCTCATCCTGACTAGAAGCATTTTTAACTACGAGTTAGGAATCCTGTGTGCTGGTTTTGACTAACATCGGGGCTTGTTGCTGCTGGGTGTGCAGAGTGTCTCCCCAAAGTCTATATAGATCAAAGGGTTGTGATTCCCACACAGGTGAGCCCCATCAGGAATCTTTCAGATGGGCAGAAGTGCCGAGTGTGCCTGGCGTGGCTGGCTTGGCAGAACCCTCACATGCTTTTCCTGGATGAACCTACCAACCACTTGGACATTGAGACAATAGATGCTTTGGCGGATGCCATCAACGAATTTGAGGGTGGCATGATGCTAGTCAGTCACGACTTCCGGCTCATCCAACAGGTGGGTGCTCTTGAACCCTAGGAAAAGATGGGATGAGTATTTGGGAGGAGGAGAGCAAATTCAGATAGTGGAGGAAAAGGACCCCCTGGATAGGAGAGTTCTGGCAGCTCTGGAGTCATCCCTAAAGGAACTTCAGCAGAAATTCTGCCTTGGGGAAGGGGTGGGGGTGAGAATCTAGGATTCCTGGTGGGACTAGTTTTACAAGAAGGAACCAGTATCATCTGGGAGACTTTTGATCTACCGTGGTAGGAGAGGGGAGCTTGGACAGGGATGGTCCCTGGGCAGCAGTTACTGACCGAGGGGCCTGGGACCAGAGAGGATACAGTAGCCTGGGAGGGCTCTTTCTCTCCATGAAGAAACCAAGGCCAGATGGGGAAGCTAATGCAGCCAATGGGTGGGGGTGGGGGTGCAGGACCCAAGGCTCCTGATCCGTGCTTTGCACAGAGTAGGGAAGGCAGGGCGGGCTCAGGGCTGTGTGACTGGCCATCCGTCAGGATTGCATGGACAGAGACTGAGGGCTCCTGTCCTTCCAGGTGGCTCAGGAGATCTGGGTCTGTGAGAAGCAGACAATCACCAAGTGGTCTGGTGACATCCTAGCCTACAAGGAGCACCTGAAGTCCAAGCTGGTGGATGAGGAGCCCCAGCTCACCAAGAGGACCCACAACGTGTGAGCTAGCCAGCACAGGTTTGGGTCAGGACCTCGGTCTGGGGACTCGACCAGCCGCCCAGGACTGGACCCCGGGCCATGCTCTTGCATCACGGCAATACTCCTCACCCCTTGCCATCTTCCCTCCCCACCTCCCTTTCATTCCCTGTTCCTGCCTTAGCACTCTGACCTCTGCAGACATCGCCTGTCTGTTTCCTGCCCTCCCTCTGCTTACCTTTATCCATGTCTGGACCACAGTTGGCTGCCCTCCCCACCCCCACATCGTTTACCTTCTGCACACCTGGATGTTGATGCAGTCAGGGCCACTTGGGGGCAGCTCTGGGGCCCAGGCCTTAGAGTTTGGGCTCCAGTGAAGGGAGCCTGGGTTCGAGGAGGTGTGAGGAAGGTTCCAACCCCTCCTCCCCTTCTCTTCTCCCCTTCTGCTTCTGATTCAGAGCTAGGGGCTGGGGCCCTGGTCCTGGTCCTGGTTGGTTTTTAAAGAATTATTTAACAGTGTAACTACCAGATCTGCCTGACACCCCTACAAAGTGTCCAATAAAGAAAAAGGAAAAAAAAAAGCCACAGCCATAGTTTGCTTCCTTGGCCTGGGTAGTGTTCCCTTCTCTAGCCCAGCTCCCACCCCTGCCCCCCATGACCCTTCCCTCCAGAAACTGTAGGAACCCTGCCCTGAGTAGGATCTGATCTTGGGCGGAGTACACTGGGGAGGGCTAAGCCCGGAAGCAGTGTGGATGAGAGGGCTGAGTGTTTGTGAAGAGATTCCCTGCACCTGGGTGTCTGTCCTGCATCAGAGTGGCTCTTCCTTTTTGATTCTTTCGAATGACCTGATTTCTGTCAGACAACCCCAGGCCTATACAAAGACTTGTTTGTTCTCTGTTTTTATTTCCATCATTTATGCCATCTGACCCACTGGTAGCTGTTCTCTTCAATACTTAAAAAGCGACTGTGAACCAGCATCCCCACTATCTCCCTCATCTTCCTTCCACCTCCCCCAGCCTTCAGAAATTCTCATCTGTGTTAGAAAGGAGGCAAATAGCTCCTGGCTGGATCCCATTATCTATCCACTGGGCTGAACCTAAGCCTTGTGGGAAGTACATGCAAAAGAAATGGAATCCCAAGCCCTGCCCTCAAATGCTCTGTCTTTGTTGGAGAAATGGTTTTCCAGCCTCTGGAGTATAGGAGCCAGTACCAGGTGGAGCACTGAAGCATTCCAAAAAGGAAAAGAGATGGTTTGAGTTGAGCCAGAGGAGTTTCAAGAAGTTAGAATTTCAGCTGGACCTTTAGGGGTGCATAGGATTTGGAGAGATAAAGAGCTGGATATTTCTAGTGGAGGAGAAATAAGGACATGTGGAAGCAGTTAGGCACTGAAGGTGGTTTTTAATGAGGATTGATGAGATGGACAGCAGTGACTGAAAGGCCTCCCTCCATGCAGGCTTGAATGACCATCTCCTCTGCTTCTTGGTAGTCATCTGGAAGAAGAGACCTTTCTCTGAGACTTAAGAAACATCCCCTCAAAATTGACTATTGAGTGCCAAGGGTCGGGATTGGGAGTTAGAGGGAACCTTAGGTGTCATCAAGTTCAGCCCTCGGTTTATAGAAAATAGGCCCAGGTCCCAAGATCACATCACTGATAAGGGCTTGGGTTTGAACCTAGGCTTCCTTCCTTCCTAGCCAGTGCTATCACTCCACAAGGCTTCCTGATACTCTCAAGATCTTAGCTTCTACAGCAGTGGCCAACTGTGTGATTTGAAGTGTGTAGAGCTTTCCTAAAAAATATTTTTAGTGATTCTTGAAATTTCATTATTTGCAATTGAATCTCTTGGGATAAGTATTGCCCTCTTCCTGTCAAATCCTTGCACATTAAGTCCCTAATCCATTGGAGTAAATGATAAATTTCTAAACCTTGTAATTGGATCTTCCACCTTCAAGAAATTGACACTTTTTAAGACTAAACAAAAATAATGCTCATCCCCTGGGGCCAAGGCAAAATGGCCAAATCAGTTTTTGTCTTTTCTTTTCCCCATTTTTCATTTTGTCTTCCATTCCTTGTCTCCCTTCCTTCTCAAGGCTCCATCCTGTAAGGTTTCAGGTCTCCATGCTTCCTACAGATTCTAAAACTAAGGAAAAGGTCATGCATCCATGCCAAGGTTTCATAGTTAAAAAGGGACCACTTCACTGGGCTGCCTCTTGAAAGAGAATGGGTGTGAGTATTCTAAAACAGAGGATATATGCACTGTGGGTGGTGGGGAGAGCAGGCCCAGCGCATCCTTACCTCCCACTTCTATACCAGTTTAAGCCCCCTAGCCATCTCTCTGGTCCTTCCCCAACTGCTCCAGATTGGAAGAGGGAATTCTTTCTGACCCAGAAGCCTTTATTAGCATTCTACGCTATTGAGCACTCAGCTGTTCTCCAGTTGTTCCAGGTGCCTTAGTTTTGACTCCTAGGCAGAGTGTAAACTTGAAAACAAATAGCTTCCGCTTCTTTATCCCTGAGTAGCACAGTGCTTAGCACATAGTAGGTGTTCAATAAATATTTGAAGTACCATTGATGACATTTGCAGGTTTATGGACTTGAGGCATTGATGCATTCACTGGTAAGGGCCCTTTGTGAAATGGGGGGAAATGCCTGGCAAGCAGACCAGAGGAGGAGATTGTTGTACACCCTAATACACACCTCTCCCCTTCCCCCCCAGAAAGATTTAGAACTTGCATCTCCTGGCTGTACAAAGACAGGTAGTATAATATACTTTTGGGAAAATTACGAATTAGTCCAACCATTCTGGAAAGCAATATGGAATTCTGGGAAAATGACAAGTATTATCCCAGTGTTGGGCATATACCCCATGGAAATAATATATACACCGAAATAATAGCACTTTTTGTGGTAATAAAGAGCTGAGAATAAAGTAGATAACTGTTAATTGGGAATGACTAAATAGTGATACACTAAAGGAATCTCGTAATAAAAAACGAAGAGTTCAGAGAAGCATAGGAAGACATGAAATGCTGTAGGTTGAAGGAATCAGAACCAGGATGATAAGTACCATAGCTACAACAATGTAAATGAAAAAATGAAGTTCAACTTCTGTGTAATTGTAATGACAGAGTTGGGCACTATGAGAGAGATGGGGAAAGAGATTCTCTTTCGCAGAGGTGGGAGGCTCAAAGGTGGAGTGCTCAACCCATCAAGATTTGGTTGATGTGTTGGTTGGTTTTGCTGTATTTCTATTTTATTTTGTTACAAGGACGACTAGTGGGGTAGGGGAAGAGGGAAGGCTATTTTCCAAAATGAAGGTGATGTATTTAAAAAAAAAAGGAGATAGCAATAAAAATAAAATGTTTAAAAGGAAAAAATTGTTCCTCCTGTATGTTACCATTCTCTGGATGCTTTGTGTCATCACAAAATAAGTACAGAATAATAGTAAACAGAACACTTAAGGTTTATAAAGCACTTTACACATTTGAGACTAGAAACAACTGTATCAAGTAAGTACTCTCTAGATCTTAGCCTTGTTTTTACAGAGGAAATTAGTTGCACTCTAACATTAAGTGATGCTCATAGTCACACAAGTTTGGCTCAGTGAGATTCAAACCTCTATCTTGGGATTCTGAGTCCAACATTTCCCCTCCTTGTATGTTGGTGTAAGAAGTAAGGGTTTTTATTAAAAAGGTTGGACTGGATTATATTTTTTAAAATAGGGTCTCTAGGAATTTATATTAATTCCAAAGAAATTTATTTACAAAATATAGAGAGTGAAGTAAGAAAATCAGAGAGAGGATAGGGTAAGATATCTAGCCTAAGCACCAACTATTTTCTCCCAGCCCCTGGCTCAACCTGGGCAGGGAGAGTTAGTCCTTGGGCCTCGCAAAGCCAAGGACCTGGGTAAGTCTCCTGAGGCTAGTCTCTTCAGAAAATCCAATTTGAAAGAAGTCAGCCTTTCACTCACCACATCTTGGGTCCCAGTGGGCAGATTTCTTCACCGGCCTCCACTCCAAAGAAAGAACTGCCAGTAGAACTCCCAAGTGAAAAAACTCAGGAATTTATAACTCCCTTTTAAAGACACTTTATTTTGCATCACTTCCTGTGCCTTCCCCTAATTTTTACGTGGACAAATAATGCCTTGATTAGGACTGCCCAGGAGGCAGTCAGTCGATTCTGATTTGTCACCCGCTATTGCATATGTGGGTCACAGACCTCCCACTTAATCATTAAGTGGGATGTTTACACTTTTGTTGATTAGATCTAAAAATGGGCAGGGGTTACAATTAATCTTCACAATCAGGGGAGAGTTAAATTTAATCTTCACACTGGGGAACGGAATCATGGCCTTAACCACATATGCATTTAGAGGAGTCCTCCTCAGTCCAACCTCTGTACCCTGTGTATGGTCCCCACCCCTGGCTCTGGTGTCCTGGAGGGAGGGAGGGAGGCAGATGGCTTCATCTGTCTCCAGGTGAAAGTCTTCAGGACTGCATTGAGACACACTCCTCCCTCAATCTCCTGCTCCCAGGTGTTCTCCCTTTCAAACATACATCCCTGGGCCAGGTGAGCCACTTCCACATAAGTGGCTTCCCCAGAGAGCTAGGGGAGACGTTTCCTCTGGGGTGAGTGCCGAGAATGGACAGCAACAGCAGCTACTGCTGGCGGGAGCCTCGGGGTACAAAAAGGCCAAGTGGAGGAGCTACAAGGAGACCTACGTGGTATGTATCTGCAAGGTACTGAAACAGGTGAGACATTTGTAGGAGGCACAAAGGAATAAAGCCTAGAGCAGACTTGGAGAGAGAGAGGAAGAGATGAAGGGAAGGAACACCTGAGGCTCTTCCTTCTAGGTCGTGATCTGACTCTCCCTTTAGTAAAGAGGCTAGGCCTGGTGATGGCTAAGGCTCCTAAGCCTAACAGGGATGGAGGCCTGGGAAAGCTGTGGGGCATCAGCCCAGGGGGGAGGCAGTGAACTGGAGCCTCCTGTTTGGCTTCTAAAGCCCTCCACCTTCCAGCTCCTATCTTTGGCCTCCTTCACCATCACTCCTCTTCCTGCACTCCAGCCCATGCTTGCCATCTCTGTGGTCCTCTCCATGGTCTTCCATCACTCGCTCCTTCCCTAAACCAATTTGTATTCTCTAGATTCACATGTGAACATCAACTCTTGGAAATGAGGGATTGTTCAACGATTTGTGTCTATATCCCTGGTCAGGATGATAGTAAGACGGTAAACCAATGCCTATTGATTGGCTTCCATCAAAGGACAACTCAGAGATGCAGCTTCTGTGCCCTGCAATGGGAAATGGCCTTACAGGCTTGATCTGACTGGAAGCCTGGCCTGTGGTGCCAGGCAAGTGGAAGAGCCAGGATCTGCCAGAAAGGCCATCTCAGCAGCCCCTTGTCCTTTGCACCCTTCACCCCTCAAGATGCAGGAAGTCCTGTGGGGCTGAGGCAGGGGATTTCTTGTCTCTCCATTGCCTGGGTGACTCATTGAGCCCTTGCAGTGTACTGGCTGCTCTTCTGCCTTGTTCAAGCCCCCAGTGTCCAGTGCTAGAACCTCCTCCAAGGCTGTCTCTGCCCTACTTCTTCACCCTCTTTCCCAAGACAGTAGGGGAATACAGATCTGGGCGTCTCCTTTTCTCTCATGTTCCATTCTGCCCCCTCCCCCAACCTGTGACTAAACTGCCTTTTCCCCAACCTGCCCCGGATTCCCACCTCTGCTCTGGGTGAGTTATCCAAAGTAGATGAGAGGAAATCAAGCCATTCTCCAATTGATAAATGGGCAAGGGACATGAACAGGCAGTTTTCAGTCAAAGAAATCAAAACTATTAATAAGCACATGAAAAAGTGTTCTAAATCTCTTATAATCAGAGAGATGCAAATCAAAACAGCTCTGAGGTATCACCTCACACCTAGCAGAGTGGCTAACATGACAGCAAAGGAAAGTAATGAATGCTGGAGGGGATGTGGCAAATTTGGGACATTAATGCATTGCTGATGGAGTTGTGAATTGATCCAACCATTCTGGAGGGCAATTTAGAACTATGCCCAAAGGGGGATAAAAGACTGTCTGCCCTATGATCCAGCCATAGCACTGCTGGGTTTGTACCCCAAAGAGATAATAAGGAAAAAGACCTGTACAAGAATATTCATAGCTGTGCTCTTTGTGGTGGCCAAAAATTGGAAAATGAGGGGATGCCCATCAATTTGGGAATGGCTGAACATATTGTGGTATATGTTGGTGATGGAATACTATTGTGCTCAAAGGAACGATAAAGTGGAGGAATTCCATGGAGACTGGAAAGACCTCTAGGAACTGATGCAGAGTGAGAGGAGCAGAACCAGGAAAACATTGTACACAGAGACTGACACATTGTGGTACAAGAGAACGTAATGGACTTCTCCATTAGTGTCAAAACAACGTCCCTGAACATTATGCAGGGATCCAGGAGAAAAAAACACTATCCACAAGCAAAGGATAAATGGTGGGAGTAAAAACACTGAGGAAAAGCAACTGCTTGACTACAGGAGTGGAAGGGACAGGAATGAGGAGAGACTCTAAATGAACACCCTAATACAAATACCAACAACATGGAAATGTGATTGAAGCAAGGACACATGTGACACCCAGTGGAATCGTGTGTTGTCTAGGGGAGGGGCAGTGGGAGGGGGGGAGGATAAGAAAAGGATCTTTGTTTCCAAGGAATATTGCTTGAAAATAACCAAATAGCGATAGTCTCTCGGTGTGCAGTTTCATCTACGGTGTACCCTCATGTGGCTTTAGAGTCCAAAGGCTGAGGCGCAGAGTTTGTGGCACATGGGGCCTGGGACGCAAGTTGTTACAGGAGGTGCGGTTATGGCCTGGTGTCGGCGTTCACGCGCAGCGGCGAGACGTCGACGTTGCTCATCTTCAAAGGTGGCGGCGGCATGGTTAATGTGGGTTCGTCAGCTGCTTCTGTCAGAGGCAGCGGGTTCTAGTTGCTTTGGTGTAATGCCAGCCCACTTCAAGTTGGACTTTAGCTGATCCTTGAATCTTTTCTTTGGTCGGCCTGGTTTCCTGAGTCCAGCTGACAATTCACCGTAGAATACCTGTCTTGGTATTCGCTGTGCGTCCATGCGGATGACGTGTCCAGACCATCATAGCTGGGTTTTGAGGACCAGGACTTCGATGCTGGTGGAGTTGGCTCTGTCGAGGACTTCCTGATTGGTGATTCAGCCTTGCCATCGGATCCTCATAATTGACTGGAGGGAGTGTTGGTGGAATTGCTCCAGCTGCTTCATGTGCTTCCAGTACAGTGTCCATGTTTCACAACCGTATAGGAGTGAGCTGAGGACCACTGCGTTATACACTTTGAGCTTCGTTGCAGTGCTTACACCGCTGTGTTGGAGGACTTTGGAGCGCAGCCGCCCGAGTGCCTGGCTGGCCTTTTGGATCCTGGCATTAATCTCGTGGTCTAGGGACCCGTTGTTGGCGATGGTGCTGCCCAGGTACTGAAAGTGTTGACGTTAGAAAGCTGCGTGCTGTCGATTGTAATGCACGGCTGGTTCGTTGGCCTCCCTGGTGCAGGTTGGAACAGCACCTCTGTTTTGCTGAGGCTGATAGGCCAGTTTTGTTGCTGTGGAGAACCTGTCCACAATGGTTTGGAGATGATTTTCTTGGTGGGCCATGAGAGCACAATCATCTGCAAAGAGAGCTTCCAGGATGAGTCTCTCTGTTGTCTGTTTTTGCAGTCAGGCGGAGAAGGTCAAATAGTGAGCCATCCAGTCGGTATTTGATGTAGACGTCCAGGTCTAGATCCATCACAGCATGTCATAATACTTGGGTGAAAAATAGGTTGAATAGGACCAGAGCGAGGACACAGCCTTGTTTCATGCCATTGGAGATGTTGAAGTGATCGGAAGTCTCTCCACCAGATAGGACTTCCCGTCATGTCGACATGAAAGAGCTGGATCAGTTTGATAAATTTTGCTGGGCAACTGAGCTTGCCGAGGATCACCCACAATGCGTCCCTGTTCACTGTGTCGAAAGCCTTTTTCAGGTCTATGGAGACAATGTAGAGACTCAGGTTCTGCTCAAGGCATTTTTCCTGCATTTGCCTCACTGTGAAGACCATGTCGATGGTGCTGCGATCTGGTCAGAAGCCACATTGTGATTCAGGCAGGTTCTGCTCTGAAACAGATGACAGGAGTCTGTTGAGTATAACATGGGCGAGGATCTTCCCAGCAGTGGAGAGTAGTGAGATGCCTCTGTAGTTGTCACAGGCTGCTCGTGAGCCTTTGTGCTTGTATAGGACTACGATGGAGGCATCTCTGAGTTCTGGGGGCATGTCTTCCTCTTCCCATATGCTGGTCAGCACTATGTGGAATGCCTGGAGCACCTTTCCATTTAAGGCCTTGTACACCTCGGTTGGGATCCCGTCTTTACCGGGTGCCTTGCCTGCACTCATTTGTTTAATGACTTTTTGGACTTCCTCTATTGAAGGAGGGACATCAAGTTGTTCAATGGAGCGGTTTTGGGGGATCTGGTCAAGGGCGCTTTGGTCTACTGAAGAGGGTCAGTTGAGAAGCTGACTGAAGTGTTCTTTCCACCTGTTGCTGATGCCTTTTTTTATCTTTTATGAGAGTGTCACCGTTAGAGGATAGCAAGGGAGTGGTGGTGGGTTTTAATGGCCCATAGATAGTCTTGAGGGCACTGAAAAATTGTTTGTAGTTTTTCATATCAGCAAACCGTTGGATTTCTTCTGCCTTTTTTCCCCACCATCGGTCTTGCATCTTCATGATCTCATGCTGTGCCGTGGCTTGGAGAGACTTGAATCTGTCCTTTTTAGGAGCAGAGTTTGGGTTATTTTGCCGCTCCATAAAGGCTTTGTTCTTCTTGCTCAATAGGTCTTCAATAGCAGTGTTGTTCTCGTCAAACCAGTACTGGTGGTTGCGTTGTTTTGGGCCTAGAACTGCCTTTGATGTTTCCTTCACTGAGTCTCTGAACTGGTTCCATTTCTCGGTTGAGCTTCCACTGAGTGGTCCCTTGGCAGACAGCTTGTTGTCCAGGCAGGACTGAAATGTTTGCAAATAAGATGGATCTCTAAGACGACTCACATTGTAAAATGCGCGGTCTGGGCGCGTTTTGGATGGCGAGGCGCAATGCGCATTTGAAGAGTCGCTCTAACCAATCAGTGGTCTGTCCAGCATTCAGCTCCTCTCATGGCTCTGGTGATCTTTACATCCTGGATGTCTCGCCGGCATACAATGACGTAGTCAGTGAGATGCCACTGTTTTGATCTTGGGTGCATCCATGTTGTTTTATATTTGTTCGCCATTCTGAACACAGTGTTTGTGATGGTGAGTTCAAACTCTGAGCATTTGCTGAGTAGCAGTAGGCCGTTGTTGTTCATTTTGCCCACGCCGTGTTTGCCGAGCACTCCTTTCCATCTTTCATGGTCCTGGCCAACGCGGGCGTTGAAGTCTCCCAGTAGTATCAGCTTGTCATTTGTGGGCACTGAGTGCGGGACAGCACTCAGGTCAGAGTAGAACTGCTCGATGGTCTCCTCTGTGCTGGTCAGTGTTGGGGCATATGCGCTGATGATTGTGGCATACCTGTCTTTGCTGAGAGGCAAACGGATCTTCATGAGCCTCTCACTGATGCCCACAGGCAAGTCTGGCAGCTGTTTGAGCAAACTGGTCTTGATGGCCAGGCCAACACTGTGGATTCTGTCTTCATTTGTGGCTCTACCTTTCCAGAAGAAGGTGTATCCAGTGGTGGGTTCGCTGAGTGATCCCTCTTCTGGTAAGCGTGTTTCGCTTAAGGCTGCAATGTCGATGTTATATGGCGCCAGTTCTTTACCGATTAGAGCTGTTCTTCTCTCAGGTCTTGGGGTATTCTCTCTACCAAGTAATGTCCTGATGTTCCATGCTTCTAGTAGGAGTTTCTTTGTATTTTTTCTTTGATTTTGACTGCTTAAAGGGGATGACCCGCCAGTTGTGGTGTGCTGACTGGGTGTTTGTAGGGCAGGCAATGTTTGGGACACCTTTTCTAGTCCCCTCCCTTGATTAGGGTGAGCAGTGCTGTCCTAGAGAGGGCTGCTCAGTCGCCCAGGATGCTGCCGAACGTCCCTGCTGCCCACAGGGCCGAGCGACCACTGGTCCGTGGGCCACCTACGTGCAGGATCGTGACTACAACTGCCAGTGGTCACCTCCACCTGTTGCGTCACCACTCCCCCATCGCCGCAGGTCTTGAAGAGGGTGGACGGGGTTAGGATAGATGAGTGTGCACAAAGATACGACTTGTGTGTGAAGGAGATTTAAGTGGAAAAGCCGATGCACAGAGACTGTCCCACTCTCTCTCGGCGTTGGAAGCCTGGGTCCAGTGGCACGAAAAATTGTTACACCTGGAGATTTCCTCAGCTACATTGGATGGCCGTGTTGTCTTTTGTGCTCCAACACGCCCTGAGCACTCCACAGTGCTTTGCTGCGTCACCCTCTCAGCCGTTGAACCTTCTTATTGGTTTCTTCTGTCTGTTCAGCCGAAGCAGTCTTCACATGCTGGGTGAGCAAAGCCCTGGAAAGAATATTCATAGCTGCGCTCTTTGTGGTGACAAAAAAAATTGGAAAACGAGGGGATGCCCTTCAATTGGGGAATGCTGAACAAATTGTGGTATATGTTGGTGATGGAATACTGTTGTGCCCAAAGGCATAATGAAGTGGAGGAATTCCATGGAGACTGGAAAGATCTCCAGGAACTGTTGCAGAGTGAGAGGAGCAGAACCAGGAGAACATTATACACAGAGACGGATACACTGTGGTACAATCAAATGTAATGGACTTCTCTACTAGCAGCAATGCAGTGATCCAGGACAATTTGGAGGGACTTATGAGAAAGAACACTATCCACATTCAGAGAAAGAACCATGGGAGCAGAAACACAGAAGAAAAACAACTGCTTGATCATATGGGTTGATGGGGATATGATGGGGGATGTAGACTCTAAACGATCACCCTGGTGTAATTATCAATATGGAAATAGGTCTTGATCACTGACACATGTAAAACCCAGTGGAATTGCTCCTTGGCTACAGGAGGGGGTAGGAGGAGGGGAGGGAAAGAACATGAATCTTGTAACCATGGAAAATATTCTAAATTAACAAAAAAAAAATCAAAAACAACAAAGTAGATGGGAGGGGCAACAGGGTGACTTAGTAAACAGAGCACCAGGCCTGGAGTGGGAAGAACATAGATTCAAATCTGGCCTCAGATACTTCCTAGCTTGGTGGCCCTGGGCAAGTCACTTAGCCTCCATTGCCCAGCCCTTGCTGCTCTGAGTCTTAGAATTGATACTAAGACAATGGATAAAGGTTTTAAAAAAATGGGAGCTACTGTTTCCAGAAGGGCCCCTGGTTGAGTAGAGACTGGCTGGAAGAGGTTTGTACTGGGTCCATCACTTACTTCATCATTAGCTTAACAAGGCAATCCCTGGACTGAGGAGGGAAGGCCCTGAGGGACTATGGATTGGAAATACCAAGCCTTGGGGTTGAAGGAGGACATCCCCTTCAAGCCTAGGGGGAGAAGAGACAGGCAAAGAGCTTCCTGTGGCCTAGTCCCCTGTGAGCTCTTGGAACAACTCTGCTTGGCCTTTTAAAATCCTTCACAACTAGACTCTAGCTTATTTTTCCAGGTTAGGACTCTTTCACGCATCCCACGTCCCATTGAAACTGACCCACTTTGCTCTCCTCCACGAATGACATTCACACTCCCATCTTTGCACAGGCCATTCCCTATCCCAAGAATGTATTCCCTTCTCACTTTAGCCTCATTATCTTCCTTTGCAGTTCAACGGAATTACCATTTCCTACTGCAGTGGAATCAAATTCAAATAGAAAGCAGAGGCCACCAAACCTTACTTAATTACCCCATGCAGCCTCCTATTGACTCAGAAAACAGTCTGTTCACAATCTCTACACGCTAACATTTTTTTTGGTTTATTTTGTTAAATATTTCCTGATGACCTTTTAATCTGGTTCTGGAGCGCTGGGAATTTTGATCTGCAGTGCCACAGGCAGGGGTTCAAGCGTTGAATCCTCTCTCCTAGGGATCATCTTCTTCCACTTCTTAATTTTACAAAGGAGACACCAAGGCCCTCTCGAGACTGGGTTCTTCACTGGGCTGCCCCCATCTCTTGACTTTAGGATGGTCCTGTAGCTCTCCAGTCAGCCTCCCAGACTGAAGGTGCAGACAGCTTCGCTGATGCTGCCTTCTCTTTTGTCTCTCCCAGATGCACCTCGACATCAGCATCTCCAAGGCCACGAGCATCATGAACTAGCTGGTGAATGACGTGTTTGGGCATCTAGAGGGGAGGCAGCCCAGCTGGCCCAGTACTCCCACTGAGCCACCATGACTTCTGGAGAGATCCAGATGGCCATCCAATTACTGGGACTTGAGCTGGCCAAACACCAAGGCTCTAAGTGAGCTGTGGATGAAAAAGGTATTGGTTTGTGGAGGATCAAAGAAGAAGACTCCTTCCTCACTGCCCCCATGATGCTGGGAGCATTAATAAAGACTAGGAGGACCCCTCTATTGACCTCAGATGATTGATTGGTGGGAAAGGAGGTAGTTACCTTTTTACGATTCCTCACTAGAAAGAGTAGGGAACCATCGTTTATTTGGAAAAAATCATTAGGCTTTTAGAGCACTCTTGTGGGTTCCCAGCAAGATCCCTGGATTCGAGCAGAAGGAGATCAGTTCTAGTCTTGGTTCTACCATTCCTCCTCATTTATGGGAGAAGGGGTCTTTCAGGTGGGACAAACTATGATTCAGCCTCTCTGGACTTCATTCCCCCAAGATCCAACCTGAGCCCTTACTCTCAGGAACCCGAATCTTTCTTCTCATTCATTCCTTCAACAAATATGAAGTGCAAAGCACTGCATTATACCCTTCTGAGTTCATCTATCCCAAGCTCCCTAGAATATGTAAACTCTCCATTAAAAAAAACAAACCCAAACCAAAAAACTCTTACCTTCTGTCTCCATCTCAATTCTAAGAAGAATGGCAAAGGCTTTAGGTACCTGGGGACATGACTTGCCCAGAGTCCCAGGGCGAGGCCATGTCTGAGGCCAGATTTTAATCCAGTCTCCAGGTCTGGGGCTCTATGAGCTGTTCTACCTAGCTGCCCTGGCTTTCCCTCTCCTTATCAATAAGCATTTATGAACTGCCTACTGTGTGCCTTGTAGGGGGGAGGTGTCAGGGTGGGGCAGGTGGAACCTCTGGGGTTTCTATGGAAACTACAATCATGAAACAAAGGACACCTGTAGAAGAGAAAAGGCAAAATGTCTGAGGGGTGAGTGAGTTGGGAGTGGGAAGAAAGTCCCAAATGCCAACCCCTGGCCCTAAAAAACAAAGATCTTTCTCCATTGACTGGTCACACTATGGTCAAAACTTAGCCTAAATCCTGTGTGGAGCATCTGGGGAGAGGGGAGAAGACTTTTTTGCACCCTAGTTCCCCTCTCCCCATCCCATTTGTTCCCTAGTTCCCATCTTCACTGGGCGCCATGTACAGCCCCAAGCCACTATCTTTTCCCCCACCTAGAAATGCTCATCCATGGAACTGATGGAGCCAAGGAATTGTCTAGCTGAAGGAGGAAAAGACTAGCCTAGGGAATGAGGGGTGGGACTGGGGCAGAGCAGCAGCCCTAAAACTCTTCTTAGGTGTGTGGATTGGGGTCAGAGATTACTAGACTCTGATATGCTCACTCTGCCTCAAGGGATGGAGGCAGAAGCAATGGGTAGAACCTGGAAAAGGGCCAGTTTAATCTTGATGATAGGGAAAACTTCCTAACAAGCAGAGGGACTGAAGAATGGAATAGACTTGTCTTAGGAAGTAGGGAGTTCCTACTCAATGGAGATCTTTGGATGGATTCAATTGGTTGGATAGATTATAGTCGTTTGCCTGTTTTGGGTCGCCATCAACTCTTTGTGACTTCATTTGGGGTTTTCTTGGCAAAGATACTGGGGTGGTTGCCATTTCCTTCTCAAACTTGTTTTATAGATGAGGAAACTGAGGTAAGCAAGGTTAAGTGACTTGGCCAGGATCGCCTCTGGTAGGCATCCAGATTTGAGTCTTCCTGACTTCAAGCCTGGCACTCTATCCTCATCTGCACCACCTTGTAGGGATTCTCTTTGGGTAGAGACTAGATAAATCCCTGAAGTCCTTTCATGCCTAAATTCTCCAATTCAGATAATGGGAGTGGAACGGAGACCACCCCCCAGACAGACTTATTCTTCTGTCTCCACCTTCAATCTCTGTCCCCGCTGTATACCACCATAGACATTTCTAGCACCTCAGGACTATGTCCCAGAAAGATCCCCCAAGGAGCTACGTGGCCTCCTGACTCCCACAAAGACACCCTCCCCACAAAGAGCCCCCCAATCTCTTTATTGGCCTTCCATTCCCTCAGTTCTCTATAGTGTGGAGGTTCTTACCCTTTTTTGTGCGTCATGGAGCCCATTTCTAGTCTGGCAAAGCTGATGGGCACCATTGTGTTTTTAAATCCATAAAATATGTGGGATTACAAAGGAAGCCAATTACTTTGAAATAAAGATGTCATTTTTTCCTCATCCAAGTTCAGGGACCCCCTAAAGTCCATCCACAGACTCCTTGGGGATCCATAGACCACAGGTCAAGACCCTTGCTCTAGGAACTTGGGTCAATCCTCACACCAGCCCTCTAATATCCCACTGACCCCCCATGAATGTAGATTCATCCATTAATGTCATCCCCATGTAGACCTAAGATGATAGAATCCCAGATTATAGGATAAAAGCTAGCAGAACCTTAGCTATCATCCCAGGCTATTCCTATTCATTTAAAGATGAGTGGGAAGAAAGGACTTGACCAAGGTCACACAGATAAGGAATGTCAGAGCTGGGATTCTAGCCCAAGTTTCTCTGACTCTAAATCCGGAGCCCCTTCCTCTGCGTCCCACAGTCTTGCTCCCCCACCTCCTCCATGATTCTTGTTCTTCTCCTCCCACCTCCATCACTAGGACATACCAGCAGCTCTGGGTTTCCACGCAGCAGAATCTACAAAAGTTGTTGATTGAGGAGGAGGCCCCACCAGAGCCAGTGCCAGAACGAGAGCGAACCTCCTTCATCTACAAACTTTCAACCCTTTTTTTGCACTACCTGGGGATGATGCGGAGGCTGGACATCATCTATGATCAGATGGTGCAACCCCAGAAGCGGCGGCTCATCCGCCGCCTCTTGGACGGGGTGGCCGGTCGGATTCTGGAGCTGAAGGAGGAGTTGGTGCAAGTCAATCTTTCTGAGTACCATTGCCTGGACTTTGCGCTTCAGGATCTAAAACTCACACCGGTGCGGGTTGGAGGGTGGGGAGTAGATTTCAGAGAGCTCTTCTCTGTTTGAAATGGCAGGAGTATGGAGAGAGAAGGCTTAGAGAGAACAAAAGGTGTGACTCCACTCCCCTGACATCAGAGTTGGGCAGAGGATGGGAGAAGACAGTGACTTTGGAGCAAGAGGGTTAGTTAGTGAGTGGGGGAGACCGCGAGGCTCTTCCATGGAGCCCCAATAGAATTCTGATGACCCCACAGAAAATGTATTACCTCTCCCACCCCTACCCCTTGCCCAAAGGAAAGGGAAGAGATGGGTGAGGTGGGGCAGGAAGTGGCTGAATCCTATTTCTGAATGCCCCAGACGCCATAGATTTGGATTTGTACCTTTTGACACTTTTCTTGACCTTAGGCCAATGACTTCACTTGTCTAAAGCTCAGTTTCCCCATCAGTAAAATGAGGGAATTGCTCTGAATGACTTCTTAAATTTCTCTTGAGTTCGTGATCTTATGGACCTATTATAAGGGGGTAAGAATAATTCTATGGATGGTGGCTAGACTTGCCCAAAGATGGGAGGTAAGACCTAGCGAAGGACTTTAACTACTGGAATTCACCTCGAAATAGGGAAGTGAGAGATGGATGTTGCTTTTCAGCACATGTGGGGGGGGAGGGGCACAGAGTGGTTGGAAGTTAGATGTCATGATGGATCTCTTTAGAATAGTGCTCCTAATCTCCATGTGTAGACCTCCAACGCCTAGTTAGAATTCTCTAGATGGTGGCTGGGAAAACCTTCAGACAGCTCCTCTCTTCCACCCCAAACGCTCAGAGATGTTGGAGACGTTATCCAACCTGCCCCGGGCTCATCCCTAGCTTCAGTCTATGTTTTGACCCTGGAAGCCTGTATCATGGTCTTCTGGAAAGCAAATCCAGATGGGTGAGCCTGTCTGAAGAGATGAGAGAGGATGGAGTAACTTCTCCACAAGCCCAGCTAGGATCACAGAACTGAGGACTTGGGGAGGGTTGATGAGATATGAGAAGGTCCTGACACCCTGCTCTCCATACCCTTCCCAAAGGCTGACCTAGAAGTCCCAATTCCCAAATACTTCTTGTTGGAGCAGTCACAAGAAATCAAGGACCGAGAGACATTAATGGAAGGCCTCCTGGACAAATTCGGGCTAAGACTACTACAGGTTGTTAGAAAAAGAAACCCCTTTTATGCCTCTGAATCCCCAAAGACCCGTCCCCTTTTCCGAGATCTCAAACTAACTTGGGATATTCTTAGCCTTACCCTTCTCTAACTCTGGGCCATTCCTTCTCTAACTCTAGGAAACCCACAGTCTTAGGGGAGTGAGTGACCCAGGGAAGGCCACCAGTCAGGAAAAATTGGGGGCCACCAACTGGTGTATTTTTTTTTAAAGAGCTGGAACTTATATACCTACTGTAAAAATGGAGATTTTGAACCCTAGACTTCAATCCCCAGAAGTCCTTGGTATTTCCCAGAATTCCCTATAATCTCACCTGAGTCTCCATGTTGGCGAGATCACAATTGGTATTTAACTGGCAGTAACACCTCCCACGCTCTCTTCTCTTCCATTGCAATGATGTAGCAAGTAAGCTAAGCATGGGGATTTTGAATGGGCTAATCAGCCATGGGCACATGGTTTTTATTTTGTACCCTTGATTTATAATAATCCTTAATAAACCTCATAATGTAATTTTTATTATTAGAGATATAATTTTAAATTTAACACTACTCTTCCCTCCCACCCTGCTTCCCCTTCCCCTCCATGTACACACACCCCTTTAAGGCAATTCCTCATGATCTCTTTAACCTGAGGGCGTGTGGTGTGGCAGGATGATCACTGAATTTAGTCAGATGACCTGGGTTTGAATCTTATTCTGGTACTTACCAGCTGTGTGAGGGGCACATTGAGCCCCTCTTTGGGACCCTATTTTTTCTCATTTCTAAAATAAAGAGGTTCTACTAGGAATAACCTCTAAAGGTCCTCCCAGTTCTGAATACTCTCATCAGTTAGATACATGTGAGTTAGTTACACGATGTTATGTGTCCTGGGTACCACGATCCTAGCAGTGGGCCCTTGGCATAAGTCATAGTCCAGACTCTACATCCACTCCACAGGAAGAAAAACGATATTTCAGCCTCCCAGAAGCAGTACTTTTGATCCAACGAGCTGAGCGAGGCCGGCAAGGCTGGTTCCGGGCCAAGTTCATGCGAGAGATTCGAGAGGATGAGGAACGAGAGAGAAATCGGCGAGGGCGGGAGAACAAGCGGTTTGAGAACGATAAAGATCAGGCAGCAATCTATATCCAAAAGGTACTATCTGACGAGTCTTCCCCTTGTCCATCCAGAGGACAATGGAGGCGAAGAGGGAGGAAGCTATGGGCAGGGAATGGTGGAGATGGATACCCCTAGACTTCATACCCCAGTTCGTCTTCAAAAAGCTGCCTCTGCTTCATTCATCTTCACTCTGATCGCTTCACTGCCTTCAAGTGGTCCTTAGGATGCCTCGATACATGCTGAGCTCCTTAGGACTTCCCTGGCTAAAGAGGGAGATGATGCTGGTGTCCAAGAGACAGGGCAAGAACAAGCCAGTGATTGGAGCAGCAAAGGATAGGTTGCATGAGATAGCTCTGGAATTGTTGGGGAGGCCCGAGTTAGTGAGCCCCGATAGTACTCAAGAAGGGCTTCCTCGAAGGGGCAGGACTTGAGCTGGTCAGTGAAAATGAGGTAAGTCTTGGATAGGGAGAGGAGAGTGGGGAGAGCATTTCATGGAGGAACAGAATGAGCTGTGGAGTGAAAACAAGAATGATTCCATGCCTTTCTCTTCTCCCTCCATCCCTGGCACTTGCTGTCATCTAGGCTTACTGTGGGGGTTCACTCAATGCCTGTTGACTAGCTGAGGGCCCTGGAGATATTGCTCCTGTCATTCCATCTCCTCTGGAAAATGAATGACTGAAAACTACCCCCTCTCGATCTTTTCGGTCTTCTAAGAGGATTGATAACACCTCCCCATGCCCCCATCCCTGCCAGGTAGTAGGTGTTGGAGATTACTCGCCCCCTTTTTCTCTCATCCAGATTTGGAGAGGTTACCGTCAGCGGAAGATAACTCGACAGATGCGGCATCAAGAAATGGAATTCATTGGCATGGTAAGACCTCTCCTCTGCCCTTGTGGGATCCCCATTTCTTGTCTTTATGCTCCTGGGAATGAGGATTTTACAGCAGGGTTTCCTGAAGGACAGAGACCTGGGCTGATGTCTAGGACATAGACAGACCCAGAATCCCAAGTAAACGTTGAAAAGTGGACTAAGATCTGGAACATGGGCGGAGGGGTGTACCTGGCGAGCTTGGAAGGTCAAGTGGAGTGCTCTGAGGGGATAGAGGAATCCTCCACACCCCCAAGGATTCCCTGCCTTGGGGTGGCTACCAAGAGGGGCCCAGAGGCAGAAGGGTGGGACTGTGAGTGTCTTCTATTGGGTGGGTGGGGGAAGCTTGAGACTGGCTTGGGAAGACAGAGCTTGGGGGTGTTATAGGGAGGATGGAGGACAGCAGCAATGACAAGCAGGCCCTCTTCATGTGTATCAGGGAGGAGGGAGGACTGTTTAAAGATTGGGGTCCATGGCAGGGGAATATTAGGAGTGGGAAGGCCAGGAAAGTAGTCATGGAGAGACAGGATAAGCAGGACATTAGGGACAAGGAGGGGAGAGGAGGAAGGATGAGGAACACAGAGAATTGAGGGGCCATGGTGGGGGGGCCAGGGTGGCAGCCCAGTGGTGGTAGGTGAGGAATGAGCCTGACCACGCGGGCCCATCAGCAGTGTGAGCTCAGCGTTTTCAGTAATTGTCTCTGCGCAGAGTGATATTTAAAATACATTTGGGAGCCAATGAGGCGGGAAAGTGGCTTCGAGTTTGGCTGCCGACATGGGGTGGGGAGGCTGGTGGGGGGGGGCTGGAGGCCCACAGGGGAGTGGTGGGCATGAAAGGGGGGGACATGGGGGGCTGGCCCAGATGCATCTCACAAACTCATTATCAGAGTAATTTACAGAGATGAATTTCGGCTCCAAATGCAATTTCTCCTGATGCCAGCATGCCTGCCTCTCCGTGTTTGTGTTAGCGTGTATGGCGAATGGGGTGGGAGGGGGAGCGGCGGTGGTGGAGGTAGCTGAAGGGGCACGTGTGGGTTGTGGGTCTGTATCAGATAGGCTGTGGGCACCATGCTCCCATGGTGTGTCATCGGCGAAAGACCAAAGTTGAAAGGTGGAGGTGGTGGAGAGTGAGATGGTGCACATGTGGGGCCGGTGAGGATGTAGCTGGAAAGTGTGGACACGGACATCCCCCAGAGTACCTTCTGCACCCCTTGTCCCCAGAGCCCTGGTCAGGGTTACTTTAGGGAAACACCCCCCAGAGCCACCCTCCTCTAACCCTATCCCCCAGATGCCTCCTTCCAATGAGACCAACTACTTGATGACCCTGAGATCGGCCGAAAAAGGGGAGGAGGTGCGCCGACAACGCCAGTCAGAGAAGGAGGCAGAGTACCAGGAAGCAATAGTAGAGCTTCATAGGCATCTGCGGGATAAAGAAGGACCCAACCTACAGGAGAAGATGAAGAGTCAGATCCGTCAGTGGTTCATCGAATGTCAGTCAGTATCTTGTCCTTCATCCCATCCCATGCCCCTTTGGAGCCCTGGATTCTCACCTTCCTCCCTCTGCCTTCAGGTTTCCCACCAACTTTGCCTCTTATTCTCCAGACCCTTTGAACCCATTTCCTGACCCCACTTTCTCCCTAAAGCCTGGCCCTCTTCAGACCATGTTCTCTAGGGCACCGATTCTACCCAGCATCCAAATCTTCAGGCTCTGCTGCCTCCAAAACTGATTCTTCAAAGTGGAGGGGAAATGCCCAGGGATGTGGGCAAAGGGGATGGAGAACACTCATGGTTCTCACATAATTTGTCCCCTTGCCTCCTCTGTATTCCATCTCTCTGTCTCTAACTCATCATTCGTTCTCTTCACCTCCCATCTATCCATCCCTCTTTTATCCAATTAGTGATGTTACTGGTCAGTTCCCTGAATATCCCGATGAAGAGATAGGTGGTTCTGAAGTAATCTATTCAGACAAGACCCCACAACAGGTACCCATGAGGTGGGGGAAAGAGAATCCTTGGAGAGGGAAGAGAGCTGGGAATAAAGAACGTGTCCTGAGAATCAATAATACTGCAGAACTGGCATTAGTGTAGAGGCTGGAATGGAGAGATCCAACATGGCCAAAAGAGGTGCAGACTGGAAAAGGGATAGATCTAGAAACATCAATCGTAGCAAAAGAATAGATTATGCATGAAGAGAGCAGATAACATTGGAAAGACAGTTCTGATTTCAGAGTCCATGGACCCAGGAACACAGTCTCACAGAAAATAGCATTTTGATCCAATGTCCTCTCTCCTCCTCCGTATGTTTTCCTCAGAACCACTGGCCAGGATGTGTGTAGACCCACAGTCTCCCCAGGACCCCTTGCTGACCCATTGATCAGAACTCATAGTCCAGGGCTCATCCCAGTATTAGGACCAGTTTCCAGCCTTCCAGGGAATTGTAGGGTCTAAGAGATCCTTGAATCACAGGTGAAAACAGAAATGGACGAGATAGATGATGAAAATGCCAAAAAGAAGGGGAAAGAAAAACCAAAGGAAAAGGAAAAAGACAAGAAAAAAAAGGAAGAGGAGAAGAAAGAGAAGGAAGATAAATCCAAGAGGGTGATGAGACTCCATCCAAAGGGTTATGGTGGGAAAGGGCAGGCAGTAGAGGCATGGGGAGCAGGGGAGAAGTGGTCTGGGTAAGCAGATGAAGTGACCAGAAGGGAAGGACACAAGGTCAAGGAGATTGAGCTGGGCAAAGTCCAGGAGAGGATGGAAGTGAGACAGTTTCTATTCTAGATGGAAGAAGCTATGCTGCAAATGGCACCATCCAAATTTGTGCCTATTCTTAGTGATGGAAATAAGGAGTACAAGGGTAAGGAGGGACAAGGGCTTGGGTAGAGTGTCACAGATCTGCTGGGAGTTCTGAGGATCTCCCAATCTGGGGGTCATTCTGGGTCCTATGGGAGACTAATGGGGCTGACAGACTGGAGCAGTGGGTTAGAGGAAAAAAAGAAAGCCAGCAAGGTACAATGGAAAGTTCACTGGCTTGAGGGTCAGAAGACCTAGATCTGGGCCTCTGGCTCTGCCTTTTGTTCCTTTAGAGGTTCAAGCTTAGCTTAACAGCAACCTTGTTCAAGAGGATTTTCTTCCCAGTGGGGGTGGGAAAATCCTGGCTTGGGTGGGAATTTTGTGTGTGTGTGTGTGTGTGTGTGTGTGTGTGTGTGTGTGTGTGTGACTGGGTTTGGAGCATCTACTCATCTATCTGTGGTCTATGGTCTGTGGTCAGTGACATGGGAGAGCCAGAAATCACCTCTGAACCCAGATCAGAATTATAACGCTGAGATTATTCGGATGGAGAAGCGAAAGGAGGTGGAAACGGAAATCCGGATCCAGGTTGGAGGGTCTGGACAACAGACTCCTTGCTCATTTCCCTCTCTCTGCCAAATTCTTGAATCTTCTTTTCCTTAATTCTCCACCCCCATGCTCTTCTCCATCTCTGCCTCCATCTATTCCTTTTGCCAGTATTCCCATCTCTGTATCCCCAAACTCCAGCTCCATCCCTCCCAGGCCTCAACATTCAACAGTTACATTCTTATTCTTGCTCTTTTTCTGTTCCCCAGTCCGAGTGCTTGCCTTTATCTTCATTTCTTTCTCTGTCCCTTCCTTGCCTCCCTTCATCCTTCCATAACCCACCCCCATTCACATCTCCATCTTCACCCTGTATCCCCCATTCCCACCTCCAATTCTCTGTTACTTCTTATTTCCTTTATCCACAACTCCTCCCTGTCTGTCTCCTCCCTGCTGTCTGTCTCTACTCTGCCTTCTGATCTCATATTTCTGTTTCTTTCTCCATCTTGATTTTCTTCCCTTTATACCCAGTCCCATCTTCTCATGTCTGTATCCTCTGGCACCACTCTCATACTTTAGTTACCATTCTCTACTCCTTCCATTTATTCATCTGTTTATCCCCTTTTTTCTTGAACTCCAGCCCCTCAGCCCCAAGGAGACATTGCTAAGGGTCCAAGCTGACTACAGCAGTAGAAACAGAGAAGAGACAAAGAAGGGGTCAGATTGAGAACTTGACTAGATGCCTAAGCCCACCTTCTTGGGGAGTGAAGAAGCTACATCCCCACTCTAGGAGTATGACTTTTGACTCTTGCTCCCTTCTGTTTGTGAATACTCTATTCTTAGGTCTTGGGTCACTATTGAAGTTCCAAACTGGTTTTCTCATCAGGACACAGGGGTCAAGCCTTTGGAAAGAGAGGACCAGGGATCTAAGTCATCTATATTATCAGAAGCAGTTATAGAAATGATGGCTTCCAATAATGAAAATAGGTCTTGATCAACCACACATGTAAAACCCAGTGGAATTGTGTGTTGACTATGGGAGGGGGGGTTGGAAGGAGGGGAGAGAAAGAACATGCATCATGTGACCATGGAATAATATTCTAAATTAATTAAAGAAAAATTTTAAGACTAAAAAAAAAAGAAATTATAGCTTCCAATTTCATTGGGGATTCCAAGTGCCAAGTTAGCTCATCAGCAATCATTTATTAGGCACTTCCAGTCACTATAAGAGCTGGGGATTCAAAAAGAGGCAAAGCCCAAGAGCCAGGAATTCATGGTGAGAATCAAGGAAGAGATAGCTATCTGAAGTTCAGAGCAGGCTATAACTATTTGTATGACCTTGGGCAAGTTGGCCTCAGTTCTCTTGGCCTCAGTTCCTTCCTCTGTCTACAAGGAGATTGGATTAGACCATCTATAAAATGCCTTCCACCTCACAAATACAAGGAAGCAGTGTAGTCAAGGCTAATATGAAGGAAAGGGTAGTTATCTATGGTCAGAAGCAAGCAAAGAGGCCAGAGAAGAGGTCAGACAAGATCAAGAGGAACAATCAGATCTCAGAAGGTGAGGAAGCCAAGGATCCAGAATCCAAAAAGTCATAGATGAGTCAGCATGTGCTTGGAACCAGTCCTTGGCATAGAGAAGCAAGCCTGCTCTTGAGGTGGGACTGTGGAAGTGCTTGTCTTTAAACTTTATGAAGACAGAGACTAGTCACCAGATAGACTGGACCCAAAGGTTGGCAAAAGAAGCAATCACAGCTGGTTGGAAGACTATGTCTGAAAGTGTGCCTTGATCCTATCTGGGGTAGGCTAGGGAGAGTCTTCTACTTTTCCAAAGGTTTCACCCATTTTTCTTCCTATCCCTGACTCCTGCTCACGATCAACCAACCATACAAATACTTATTTGATCCATTTTCTGGCCTTGTGTCTACTCCATTCATTCCCGTTCTCTGTTGCCATTTTGCAATACGTGGTTTCATCTCCATTTCTTCAGCCTCTCCCTTTCTGTCTCTAAGCAGTTTTCTAAGTTTTCTAAAACTCTAAGAGTTTTCTGAGTAAGTGGAACAGGTAGCACGATTTTGAAGGTGCTAGACACCTTCCAAAGCTTCCAGAATTTTTCTCCAACATTTCTTAGGGTCTAAACTTTCACCATTCAGAGGGGGGAAAATCATTACATTGGATCTTCAAGGCTTTTTTTCAGTCTAGAAGAGTTCTTTAGGGAAGTAAAAAAGCCCCTGGGAAGGGTAACACCCTAAGGGTGGTAGAGGGAGAGCAGAGCCAGGTTTCAAATCCCAACTCTGCTACTTGGATGAATTCCTGATCCTCTCCCAATCTCAGTTTCCTCATCTGGGAAATGAGGGGATTGGATTAGGTAATATCTGAGGTCCCTTCCAGCACTAAATTCTATGATCCTTGGCCAATGATATATAGAATTGCTGATAATTTATGGGGATTTATTTTATATCCTGCTACTATGTGAAAATTATTGGTAGTTTCAACTAATTTTTTTTAGTTGAATCTCTAGGATGTTCTATAGAGTCCATCATATCATCTGCAAAAAGAGAATTTTATTACCTCTCTGCTCATTCTGATTCCTTCAATTTCTTTTTCATCTCTTACTGCTATTTCTAGCATTTCTAGTACAATATTAAATAATAGAGGCGATAATGGGCATCCTTGTTTCACCCCCGATCTTATAGGGAAGGCTTCTAACTTATTCCCACTGCAGATAATGTTTGCTAATGGTTTTAGGTATATACTTACCAGTCTAAGGAAAAATCCTTACCTATCCCTATTCCTGCACTTTTAAGTGTTTTTCAGCCACCTGGCTGCTCCTCAAGTATTTGTACTAAGAGTGGGAGGACTGGATTAGAACCCCAGAAATTCTGGGAGTTCCTGGAGTCAGGAAGACTCATCATCTTTCTGAGTTCAAATCTGACCTGAAACATGACTGGCTGTGTGACCCCAAGTAAGTCACTTCATCCTCTTTGTCTCAGAGTCCTCATCTCTTCAATGCATCATATTGTATTGATCCTAAACTGTTAAAGCCCAGGAACTTTGAAGGATTTGTTTGTGACCAGAAGAGAAAAGAACAAGACACAGGAAGGAGTTGAGGTTAGGTTCAGGGAGAGAACCGGAGGAAGGGGAGCCAGAAGACAGCTGGGGTTCCCTTTCTCTTGCATTTTCTCCACCATATTCATTTTGCTTCCTCCTCTCTGACTTCTTTCTTGTTTCTGGATCACTGCCCTCGCTTCTTCTCTCTCTCTATCATTCTTTCAATTCCTCTCTCCTCCCCTGACTGATGCCTGCCCTCCGGTCAACTTCTTGTGCTCCAGGTAGACAATCTGATGCGTCAAGAGCTGCAGGCCCTTCGACTGGCGGTAGATAGGGAATTGCCAAGACAAGTCAAGGGGAAGGCCAAGCCCAAGGTGAGGATGGAGGATAGACTATGAAGGAGCCAAGGCTCAGGGAGAGAAGCAGAAGGGACAAGAAAGAGCAATAACTTCTGTGCTTGCTTCCAACTATCAGAAAGCCAAGAAAGGCAAAGGGAAGAAGAGGGACAAAGATCTGACCCCAGACAGGTACCAGATCCCACAATGCCCCAATAGCTGTGTTGAAATTGTGGGGAAAACACTGGACCAAGATTTTAGATTTAGCTTCATTACCGTGTGAACTTGAGCCAACCACATGAACTCTTTGGTCTGTTTCCTCTTTCCGTCCAATGGGAATAGTGATATCTTACCTGCCCTGCTTATCTCATAGAGGTCTTATAAATACATGGGAAAAATTTTTGGAAAATTATAGAGCACTATGCAAATGAAAGGCATAAATTTTATTTATGTGAGGCTGTTAACATGTTCTGTAGGTAAGGGGCCTAGATTAGAACCTCAGAAATGCTGGGGTTCAAAGGCCTGCCTCTGACACATATTGGCTTTAAAAACTTAGGGATCCAGGTGGTCCAGTGAGTGGATAGAGGGCCTCTCATCTTCCTGAGTTCAAATTTGACCTCTGACACTCACTATCTGTGTGACCTGGAATAAGTCACTTAACCCTGTTTGCCTCAGTTTCCTCATCTGTTAAATGAGCTAGAGGAGGAAATGGCAAACCACTCCAGTATCTTTGTCCAGAAAACTCCAGATGGGGTTTTGAAGAGTCGGGCATGACTGAAACAACTCAACAACAAAACCCTGGGAAAATCACTTAACATCACCTCAAAAGGAAACCTTGGAAATATTGCTAGGTGCCACCCCAGCACATAAAGACACACTAGCTCTTCCTCCGCCTAATAGAAATACTAACTATATAGGCAAAAAAGCAGTATAAGCAAGTAGAAAGCCCCATACTATTCTCTCCCGCTCCCAGCACCTACATACAACTTCTCTGATTCTTTCACACCCCATTCCTTCCCTTCCTATCTTTATTCAACTCCTTCCCTTCTCACCCATTCCTGGTCCCATCTCTCCTTCACTCATACTCCCCAAGTGCCATTCTTTTCTCCCACTGCCAATCACCCTTAATGCCATTTACTCCCTGTGTTCTCTGGGGTGTTCCCTGCCTCACCCCATTCACCCTGCTCCCCCATCCCCACCTCCAGGACTGTGGAGTCTCTGTTTGAAGAGCTCGTGGAACAAGGCTTGATCAAGAAGAGCCCATTTGTGAGACTGTCTGAATTTATTGGTAAGACCCACCCCAGGAACCACATATCTACTGAAATGTGAGAGCTAAATTACTATTATTCCTTCCCTCAAGGGATGACTTGTCCCTCCCCAAGGGATGTTTGTCCAGCCATTCTCCCCACCTACCTCCAAATGACTTCCTAGTAACTCTCCTCAGGTGACTACTTATATCTCGGAACTGCTGCGAAACCAGGAAACAGATTGGCAATGCCATCCCTCTTCGACTTGAGGCAGAATATAATTCTGTATGGGGTCCTGCGGCTTGGTGAGAAGGGACCTGGTGAGGGGGGGAAAAGATGGAGGAGAGGAGGGTCTGGTTCTTGGAGATGGCTCTCAGTAGTCCTGTGCCTCAGCAGAGGGGGTCTGGAAGGCTGAGGACAGCTAGGTGGTATAGGGGATGGAGCAATGGAACTGGAGTCAGAAGGAACCAAGTTGAAATCCTGCCACTGACACTTACTAGCTATGTAATCCACATGACTCCAAATCCATCACTTGATCTCTTTACAACCTCAGTCACCATGTCACTTAAAATGGTGTCACAAGCCACTTTGGACACAGTTGGCCATGGTTGGCCAATTCTTGCCCCTGATGTTCCATCTTATGGAACCTGGCTAGTTGATAGAAGGTCCTAATCAGACCTGAGTCCACACCCTTTTCCCCCCCAGGCCTTGCTTGACCATTCCCTCCCCATAATTTCTCCTCCATCGACACTCTACGTGCTCTCCCACCTCTGCTGGTCCACTCCTTTTCCCCTGGCCCCTTCTTCCTATTCTCCTAGGCTCTGCTGAAATACATGCTTTGGCTCCCCACGTCCGATCCATTCTTCTGGCTGGCCCTATTGGCACAGGGAAGAAGATGCTAGTCCATGCAGTTTGTACCGAGACTGGGTCAAACCTGTTTGACCTGTCTCCAGAAAACCTGGCAGGAAAATATCCAGGCAAGGCAGGGCTACAGATGATGATGCACATGGTCTTCAAGGTTTGGAATTCTAAGCCCCACTCTTCTCTTCTTCCACCCTGCCCCTCTATTCCTCTATCCTTCACCTAATCCCTCAATAAAGGAGGAGGTTTTGTTCTTCTATGGAACTTTGATTCAAGAGAGCCTTGACTTTTTTTTTATTTGAATCTCAAAAGTATTTTATTTCATTTTTTAATTGAAAATTTTTATTTAATTAATTCATTGAGAATATTTTTCTATGTTTACATGATTCATGTTCTTTGCCTCCCCACCTCCATCCCCCTGCCCCCATAGCCGATGGGCAATTCCACTGGGTTTTACATGTGTCATTGATCAAGACCTATTTACTTATTATTGATAATTACACCAGGGTGATCATTTAGAGTCTACATCCCCCATCATATCCCCATCAACCCATATGATCAAGCAGTTGTTTTTCTTCTGTGTTTCTGCTCCCATGGTTCTTTCTCTGAATGTGGATAGTGTTCTTTCTCATAAGTCCCTCCAAATTGTCCTGGATCACTGCATTGCTGCTAGTAGAGAAGTCCATTACATTTGATTGTACCACAGTGTATCCGTCTCTGTGTACAATGTTCTCCTGGTTCTGCTCCTCTCACTCTGCAACAGTTCCTGGAGATCTTTCCAGTCTCCATGGAATTCCTCCACTTCATTATTCCTTTGAGCACAATAGTATTCCATCACCAACATATACCACAATTTGTTCAGTCATTCCCCAATTGGAGGATATCCCCTCATTTTCCAATTTTTTGCTACCACAAAGAGCGCAGCTATGAATATTTTTGTGCAAGTCTTTTTCCTTTTCTCTTTGGGGGTATAAACCCAGCAGTGCTATGGCTGGATCAAAGGGCAAGCAGTCTTTTAATGCCTTTTGGGCATAGTTCCAAATTGCCTTCCAAAATGGCTGGATCAATTCCCAACTCCACCAGCAATGAATTAATGTCCCGACTTTGCCACATCCCATCCCGCATTCATTACTTTCCATAGCTGTCATGTTAGCCAATCTGCTAGGTGTGAGGTGATACCTCAGAATTGTTTTGATTTGAATTTCTCTGATTATAAGAGATTTAGAACACTTTTTCATGTGCTTATTGACAGTTTTGATTTCTTTATCTAAAAATTGCCTATTCATGTCCCTTGCCCATTTATCAATTGGGGAATGAACCTTGCCTTTTTTTGAAGCAAAAAAGGGAATCACTCAACCTAATGTGATTTCAAGGACCAAGAAGCTCTCTTGCCCCATTCCAGCACCTCCACTTGTTGCTAAGTGGTTCTTGAATTGCATCATTAAATGTTCTTGTGAAATGGAATTTGAGACTTACATTTATACTGAGTCACTGAGGGGTGAATCCCCGAGACCAGGAGAACTTGGAGGCACTTAGTAGTCTTATGGACCACAGTTAGGGATGAACACTAGGAGTAAGGGAAAGAGGGAAGAAGGGAAGACTGGGGGAATTGAAGGTAAAATGATCCTGACTCTTATTTTTACCTAGAGATAGCCTTGCTCAGGGGTCTACTCCCTCAGTTTGCTCATTCAGAGGGAGAACAGGGTTCTAGCCCCGACCTTTGCCCCCTTTCCTGACTAGGTGGCTCGACTCATACAGCCTTCTGTGATCTGGATTGGGAATACTGAGAAAACATTTTATAAGAAGGTCCCAAAAGAAGAGAAGGAGGTAAGGGAACTTTGAGGGAATGAAAGGCTTAGTAGGAAGATCACAGGACTAGGAATCAAGACTACTTGGATTCTGGGCTGAACTTTACCATCCAATCCTTGTGTGAATTTGGGAAATCATATTATGATTGACTTGCCTCTGAGACAAAAATAGCAATAATTCAAATTTGTATAGTACTTTGGAGAGGTGGCAAGGGATAGTGGACAGACAGCCATCCTTGGGGTTAGAAGGGCATGGATTCAAGTCTTGCTCTGACACATGCCAGCTCTGAAGGTATGTATATATGGATGGATGGATGTAGGTGGATAGATGGGTGGGTGGATAGATAGATGGATGGATAGATATGGATGGAGATGGATGGATGGATGGGGATGGATATATGAATGGAGATGGATAGATGGATGGATGTATGGATGGATGGATGGAGATGGATGGATGGATGGATGGATGGATGGATGGATGGATGGATGGGTGAAGATGGATATATGGATGGAGATGGATGGATGCTAACCACAGGCAAGCCATTCAGCCTCTAAGATCCTCTAGCATCTGTATAAGATTTGGAGTTGCAGACAGTTGCCTGTCTACATCAGTGCAGAAAGTTTCCTACACTGATAAAAGTTTTCCAATAAATATTACAAAGTAAGCATTTGAACAGCAACAAAAATACAGATTACACTTTACAAAGGGCCCTCCTCAGCCAACAATCTTATGAGGTAAATGGTACTAATAGCATTATCTGAGCTTGGGCCTCAGACAGAGAGAGAGGTGAAATGATTTGTCCAAAGTTACATAGCTAGAAAGCACTGGGGCTGCGACAAAACCCCAGAACTCCTGGCTCTGGAGTTCTTCTATAGCACCATGAGGAGGAGGCTAAACAGAGGTAGAGTATGAAAACAACTGTTTCCGATCCAGGATTCTTTTGTTGTTACCTGGTGAGTCTCCTGCTGGCAACATCCCTTTCCCTTCTCTTTCTCTGGAATAGCTAGATCCCAAACGGATAAAAAAGGACCTGGCAAAGGCTCTGCGCCAGCTGCATCCCGGAGACCGAGTGATGCTGATTGGAACATCGGATCAGCCACAGTCTGCTGAAATCAAAGGACTATGCAAAACATATGAGAGGATCCTGATGGTGCCCCAGCCAGATTATGCCTCCCGCTACCGTGAGGATCTGGTGGTCTGGGGGGGAAGAGCAGGGACATGGCCCAAGAATGCTCCACCAACTCATCTTTGCCTCTTTTCTGGGCTCAGGACCCTCATTCCTTCTATTCCTAGTGGGAGCTTAGTTTTGGAATGCCATTCTATACTAGGATCAAGTAATAATAATAATAATAATAGCTAGCATTTACATAGCACTTAAGCTATACACATATTATCTCATTCTATTCTCCCACCATCCCTGGGTGGTAGGTGATATTATTATCCCAATTTTACAGATGAGGGAACTGAGATTGAGAGACATTAAGTGATAACCAGAGTCACACAGCTAATTAAGTATCGGAAGCAGAATTCTAACTCCGACTTTCCTGACTCCACATCTAACACTTTATCCAGCTGCCTCTTGGGAAGGGGACTGCCTGGGAGCCCAAGTGGTGCCCATCCCTGGATTTGGGCAAGTCACATCATCTCCCCAAAACGTGCTAGTTTCCACATCTGTACAATAAGAATGCTAATAGCAATATGGTGCTACAACTCCGAGGAGCGAATGTTACTCTCCTATTTTAAAATTTCTGCTGAATTTCAAAGAAGTCCTGGTCTTGAGAAACCATATAATCAGCATTAACTTGCTCAATGACTCTGGGCAAGTCTCAGTTTCCTTATCTGTCAAGTGGGATATCAATAGCTGCCCTAAAGTATGTACATCCCAGGGCTGTTGTGAAGAGATAATGAAATCATAGTTATGAAGTTGCTTAGGATTCATGGTAGAGGGCTAGGCAGCAGTAGCAACCCCAGGAAAATTAGTAATAGTGTCTTTTATTTATTTTTATTTTTTTGTTATTAGTTATTTTCTAAATAGTGTCTTTTATACCTTCTACTGCTCTGGCTCCAGGCCATTCAGCCCCACTTTGCTTAGGTGCCCTACCATTTTCTTCTTGGGTCCTCTTCACCCTTGCAGTCCTCTGGAACAGTTTGATTGGGAAACATGGGAAGATTCTACTAAGCCACCTGGATATCAGTGGCCTGACCAAGATTTCAGATGGCTACACCCCTGGAAAGATAACTCAGGCTGTCACATCTGTGATGACCGAGAGGCGGAAGCTGCAGCTCGTCAGACGGCACCTGAAATCCTCCGAGTTTCTGGACCCTCTGACTAAGCTGGAACCAGTATATCATGAAGAAGAGGCATCGCTGAAGGTACCAGAGACGTGGATGAGAATGTCGAAGGCAGGGTGAAGGGTTTCCAACGAGGAAGCAGGGGGAAGAGCTTGGAAGAGCCCTTTGGAAAGAGACCCAAAGTCATTCCTCAAAAGAGGGGTCTGCCTCCGGGGGAAAAGGTCCTTCTGTTGCTCTGTGGCTTCATCTCCTACCATAGATTTATAAAAGGGAAAAAATAACCTCAAAGGCAGGCTTTAAGAGGAAAGGATTTCACTGATATTGGGAATTCCCAGATGAGAAAATTCTCTTGGTCCATTCTTTGCCCTTTAGAGTGTTGGAAGATTGCCCAGAGTCCTAAGGGGTTCAGTGAGCCTTCCAGAGTCCTACAAACCAGTTCTCTGGCCACTACACCAGACCATTCCTTTGAAAGGGAAAAAGGTCACAGAAAGACCACACAATGGCTAAGAGCATGTGTAGAAAGGGTGAGGGGACAGGTCCACTCATTCCTTTGTGAGACTGGGGGCTCATTATATCCACAGCCTCAGTGAGAGTTGATCATACGCACGTGAACCTCAGTTCTCCTCTCTGTCTGTCTGTCTGCCTGCCTATCTGTCTATCTGTCTGTCTCTCAGCACCAGACCTTCCCACACACACCCCAGCCCTCTCCTTGAATCATTTGCTCAACCATTGAAAGTTTCTACTCCCCTCTCCTCTACCCCCAGTGGGACCCAAGGTCTTGATTCTTTGACCATACCCAAGGGATGGTTTTGAGGGCATGAGAGGAGTGAGGGAGGTGGATCTTAGTCTATGGAAGGCACATGGGAGCAGAGGGAAGGGATATAGCAAGATAATGGTAAGATTTTTATAGGAGGTCCACAGAATATGATCAATCCTTACCTGCTAAGAGGAGGAGGTTAGAAAGGAATTGGGTCCAATTTGGATAGTTGGGAGGAAGAGGAGAAGGAAGAGGAAGAGAGGAGCAGAAGGAGGAAGAAGAGGACATAGAAGAAAGGAAAGGGAGGGGGAGAAGGAAGAGAGAGGAAGAGGGAAGAGGGAAGGAGAAACATGAGAAGACAAGGGGAGGAAGAGGGAAGGGAGAGGAGAAAAGGGAGGGGAAGAGGAGGGGAGGAGAGAAGAGAATGGGAAAGGGCAGGAGGAGAGGAGAGGGAAGAAAGGAAAGGAAGTAGGAGAGGAAGGGGAGGGGGAAGAAGGAGGAGAGGAGGAAGGGGAGAAGGAAGAAAGGAGGGAGAAGAAGAAAAGGAGGCAGAGAAGGTGGGCAGGAGGAAGGGGGAGGGAGAAGAGATGGAGAAAGGGAAGAGGAGGAGAGGAAGAGGAGAATAGGGATGTGGGGAAGAATGAAAGAAAGAGGAAGAGGGAACAGGAAGGGGAGGAGGATTTGCTGAGGAAATTTGGTGATTGAGAGGCATAGGTCAGAGAGGGAACCAAGTCAAAGGATCTTTCTTAGAGGTCCAATAACACTCTCTTTTTCTTCCCATCCCATACTCTCCTACCCTGTCTTCCCCTGATTCCTTCAGGATTGGTACTTTAAGACTCCTCTGGGGAAGAGGTTTCTAAAAGATGCTGAAGAACGAGCAGGGGAAGAGGCAAGAATGGCCAAAGAGAAGAAAAAGAAGAAATGACGAAGCTCAAAGCAAGACCAGAGTGGGAGGGTTGGCTGAGGACTGGGGATGTGAAGGGGAAGCATCCTTGGGATGGATGGGCCAGATGACAGAGGTATAAATACCCAAATAGCTGTAGGGATGATGGAAATTCGTGTGGATGTCCATCTCTATGTCTCATTTCCCTGGTTTCATTTCTCTAGCTCTGATTTTTTTTTATCTTTTGCCTTCTTCTCTACCTTTCTATAAACATGTGTCCTGCTCATCTCTCTTGTCTCCTCTCTCAATCATGCCTTTGTTTTGTCTTCTAAGACATTGTTGCCCTGCTCTTTCCTGATCTCAGTCTCTGTCTCTGCTTCTGCCTTCATCTCTGACTTGGTCTCTTTTTCTTCCTGCATTAATGGGGTGAACAAGGATGGAGAGGGAGTCATAAGGATGGCAGGTGGAAAGTCTAGGGGCAGCAAGGTAGCACAATGGATAGAGCAACAGACCTAGAGTTCGGAGGACTTAGGTTCAAATCTGAGTTTAGACACTTCCTAGTGACCCTGGGTAAATCACTTAATCCCAGTTGCCTAGGCTTTGTTGCTCTTCTGTACTAAGACAGAAGGGAAGGAAGGAAGGAAGGAAGGAAGGAAGGAAGGAAGGAAGGAAGGAAGGAAGGAAGGAAGGAAGGAAGGAAGGAAGGAAGAAGGAAGGAAGGAAGGAAGGAAGGAAGGAAGGAAGGAAGGAAGAAGGAAGGAAGGAAGGAAGGAAGGAAGGAAGGAAGGAAGGAAGAAGGAAGGAAGGAAGGAAGGAAGGAAGGAAGGAAGGAAGGAAGGAAGGAAGGAAGGAAGGAAGGAAGGAAAGATGATGAAGAAATTGAGGTCTACTGGCATGAGACAGGGAAGTGCTCAATGAGAAGTTGGAGGATCTGAGTGTCCTTGGGTGAATAACTTGCATCTCTGGGCCTCAGTTTCCTCAGATGAAAAATGAAGGGGTTGAATTCTATTCTCTTTAAGGTTCCTTCTAAATAGCATTCTTTCAAGTAGGGGCACATGATAAGATAGATACTCTTTCCTTTAAAAAGGTCCATTTTAGTGGTATCTTTTGGTTTTACATCCCCTTCCTTTTCTGGTATATCCTTCTACTCTTTCTCTCTCAAAGAGCCATCCCTAATAACAAAGAACAACAAAAAAAGAGAGAGAGAGAGAAAGACAAAACCTTAGCAAAACAAACAATGTTTGAACAGCCCCCCACTTCAGCAAAGAGAGGAAGGAGGGCAGTGAGAGCATTCTCATGGCTCCTTTTTGGGGACAAGCTCGGCTCAGCATAACTTCCCAGGATTTCCAGTGATGTTGTTCGTTCCATTGACAATGTTACAGCTATTTTACACGTTATTTTCCTGGTTCTGCTTACTTCTCTCTGCATCAGTTCATGTAAATCTTTTTATTCTCTTCGAATTGATTCTAATTATTAATATGATTATTCTATTAATAATTTTATTAATAATCTCTTCTAGTGCAGTAATAATCTTTTACATTTATGTATTACGATTTATTCAACCATTTCCCCCGTTGATGGATGTCTACTTTTTCTCCCAGCTCTTTGCTACCACAAAAAAATACTTCCATAGATATTTCTTTTAATCATTGTCCTTCTTGGGGTACCTGCCTCACTGTGGGGCCTCTGGGTCAAAGCAGTTTAGTCTCAGTCTTAGCATATTTCTAAATTGCTTTCTAGAAGGGGCGGGGAGGGGGGGAACTGATTTACAGCTCCACCAACAGTGTATTGGTGTGTCTCCCATTCTGTGACTCCAACAGCTCAGATTTTCCCCTCTCCCTTTTAGGGGCCCCAAACCTATTCCCCGATGACCGGCCCCACCCCCAGCTTCAGGTCTTGCCTGGATGACAGCTGAGCCTGGGGCTATTTCTGGTCTCCATCTCAGCACCCTTCTCCCCTCCCCTCTCTGAGCCAGAGGCTGGATCCTATCCAGTGTCTGCTCAGGATATGGACCTGAGCCACCCTAAACCCTGCCTTCTGGGTCTCTCCCCCAGAAATCCCCCTGAAAACCGCAGCCATGCCCAGAGAATCGGAGAGAAGGCGGCGGCCGTCGGGGTTCACCTGGCTGCCCCCAGCCTCCCTCCTCTCCGGATGGGGCCCCTCGTCCCAGGGCTCCTCTTCATGGAGGGTGCCTCGGAGGGCGCCCCTGCTCAGCAGGGACATGGTCCTGCAGAATGCATTGTACACGGGGAACCTGGAGCGGCTTCAAGAGCTCTTTCCCCCCAACAGCACTGCCAACCTGCTGCTAGAGAGCCGAGTGGCTGAGCCTCGATGGAGCAGCCACCAGAGGGGTGAGGGGGCGCATGACCCGAAAGGAGGGCCCAGGGGCCCAGGCGGTGGGGGTAAAAGGGAGTGGGAGAGGGGCGCTGGGCTGGAGGAGCCAGAAGAACCCCAAGCTGTTTCTCTGGTCCTCAGGCACACCCTCACCCTGCAAACACTGGCTCTGACCCGAAGTCATGCGGAGCCCAGAATAGCTTCTGGGGGCCTGAGCGTCAGAGGCTGACTTTGAGCCTGGGGACTAGCAGGAGCCTCCCCCTCCCTCTCGTCCTGTCTTTGCCTCCCCTTCTTCCTCTGTCTCTCCCGCTCCCCTCCTCATCCCCCGTCTCCGCTTCCCTCCCACTCTCCCTCCCAAGCCCAGACCCTGCTATACCTTCCCCATGGGCAGCCCCTAGTCCCCAGGAGCCCGCAGACAGCCGAGGGAGGGCCCGATGAATAGCCTTTGTGCCAGGTTGGTTGAGGACCCAGACAAGGACCCCAGGGGGGGTCCCGGGCCACGTGGCGGGCCCATAGTTACCAGGACGGCCTCGGGGCCCACCTTGGAGTTCTGGCGAGCTGTGCTGCTCGGGGATGTGGCCTCTGTCTCCCGTCTCCTGGCTTCCCCCGGCTCTGGCCTCAGCCCTGATGTTGTCTTTGACACCAGCGACCCGGAGAGATGGAGAGAGTTCAGATTCAACATTCGAGCTCTGAGTACGGGCGGGCGGCAGAGGCTGGCGGGATGGGGATGAAGAGAAGAGGCGGGAGGAAGGGCTGCGACATTCCCATCCGCCGCCCCTTCCCATCGGGGCTCGGGGCGGGGGCTTGACCCTTTCTGGCATCGGAGCCCCCCCGCCACTCGAGCTCTCCACACCCTCCTCAGGGCTTTGGTCTCTCACCTACGTGGAGGAGCTGACCACCCCCATCCACGTGGCGGCCAACCGTGGCCATGAGCAAGTCCTCCAGCTGCTGCTAAATCGAGGAGCCCAGCCGGACGCGGCCCCTGGGGGCCGCACCGCCCTGCACGAAGCCTGCCTCTCCGGGCACCCGGCCTGCGCCCGACTCCTGCTCGTAGCGGGAGCCGACCCCGACATCCCAGACCAGGATGGGAGGCGTCCTCTACACCTGTGCCAGGGGCCGGATGCCCTCCAGTAAGTCCCCCCGGCTCCACCCAGATCCCCACTTCCTGAACAAAACCCCCAAATGTCTAGTCTCCACTTTTGCCCCATTCCTAGGAAAGGCTGTGGGTCAATTCCAAGAGATGGAAGCAGGCAGCACACAGCGCCCAAGACGCTTAAGAGAGGCAGGCACCGGCCAAAACAAGGAGCATTTATTAGAGTGCTGGATCCAGTAAAGCAGCATTTCTTGGTTCTTTGGCCTTTGGGTCCACTCCTGCCCCTTCTCTGAACCCCAGTTCCCCCCTCTTCCATAACGAGGGAGCTGGACTGGCCCTGGGGTCTTAATCTGTTGTATGGAGAAGTGGCTCCGTGCTGCAGTGGATAGAGGACTGGACTTGAACTGAAGAGGCTGGAATTCAAATCCTGCCTCAATCATTGATTAAATGTGTGAGCTTTGGCAAGTCACTGAACTCCTGCCTGCCTCCGTTTCCTCAACTCTAAAATGGGGATAATGATAGCACTTACCTCTCAGAGTCATGAGGGTTAAATGAGATCATATTTGTAGGTGCTTAGAACAGTAATGGCGCATAATTCCACCGTGGACCCTTTGGCAATGGGGTGGCCCCCCTCTCAAGAGTAACAATTTTAAATGCATAGAATTACAAAGGAAATCCATTTTATACATACGTACATACATACATATGTACTTTTATGGGTAGGATCTATTTTTTATGTTTTATCGTTTTTTATTTTAAGACCAAATTTCCACCTAAGTTTCCCAAAGTTATATGCCGCCCCCCCCCAAAGTTGACAAGCAGTTCAATCTGGGTTAACATACGTAGTTTTTTAAACCAAGCATAAAACTTCTCAACTAGATCATCTCTAGGGTTGTGTTTCCATGATGTTCAGAACAGGACTGCCTCAATGCCAGGAGGAGAGTTTGCTTTGGGGTGTTTGAGGTGCCCCTTGGGGCATTCCTTTAGGGGGGAGAAGTTGTACCCCTGTATATGTGTGTGTGTATGTGTCCGGGTGTGCTTTTATAGAACATCAGGAAAATCTGGATTTGGCCAAGTTTGTCTTTGACGTCTTCATCCACCCCCTCTCCCATCATGTGGGACCTTTTTCTGTACCCTCTTAAGCTATAAGAAGGACAACTAGGTGGCACGGTGGATAAAGTGACAGACCTGGCCTTAGACACTTACCAACTGACCTGGGCAAATCATTTAATTTTGTGTGCCTCAGTTTCCTCATCTGTAAAATGAGCTGGAGAAGGAAATGGCAACCCACTCCAGTATCTCTTCCAAGAAAATCTAAAAATGGGGTCCCAAAGAGTCAAATTCAAGTGAAAACAATTGAACAATGGCAAAGCTGTAACAAGAGAGACATACGGTGGACAACAAGAAAGGGAATCATTTCACTGAACTTTGCCTTGTTCATATGACACATATTGTGTTCAACATTGGGTTTCACATTTTAGGAAAGGTTTTGACCAACTGGTGTCCTCACAGAGAAGACAGCTAGAGATCCTGCTATATGAGCATCACTTCTTGAAATTGGAATGCTTAGTCGGGAAAACAATTGGGAAGGGGGTAGGGACAAGATATGTCTTCAGGTATTTGAAGGGCTGTGGCATGGACAAATGATTCAACTTGTGCTTGGCCTCAGGAGCAGAAGTGAGAGCATGGGGTGCAAATGGCAGGGAAGAATCCATAGATCCAATGTGGCTGTAACAGTTAGACTCTTTCCAATATGGAACAGGTTGTCATCACTGGAGTTCTTCAGGTGGAAGAGAATAGATGCTCACTTGTTGAGGATGTTGTAGAGAGGATTTCTATTCAGAGATGGTTTGGACTAGATAATCTTGGGAATTTCTTCTCATTTTCTCCCATACTTTTTTTCTTTAAAAAAAATAAAGGATATTTTAGTCACTTTATTGACATCCCAAATTTTCAAAATGGTCCCACCATTATTGGTAGAATTGTAAAATGGTGGGACCATTTTGGATGTCAATAAATCTTCTCATTTCACACCCCTTCAAAACTGACTCTGGGAATTTTTTGGTTGTTATTTTCACCAACTTTCAGGGTGTGAAGAAAACTTCAGGATGGTTTTGGTTTGCATTTCTCCTATTATTAGTGATTTGGAGCATTCTTTCATGTGATTGTGAATATTTTATAATTCTTCTTTTGAAAAATTCTTATCTTTTTGCTACTTATCTTTTTTAAATTAAGATTTTTCATTAATAGAGTTTATTTCTAAGTGTCTCAGGCCCTCTCTTCCATGCATCATAAAAGGCATCATTGGGGAGACAGACATGTATATATAAATTATATCTTTCATGTTTCCATTTTTCAGTTCATTCTCTGGAGGTAACATTCCCAAGTTATTCTTCAAGCATTAAATTTGTAGATGTATATAATGTTTTCTTGTTTTTACTCATTTTACTGTTCATTATCCCATGTAGTTCTTTCTAAGTTTAAAAAAAAATTACATACTCATCATGTGTTGTGGCATAATATTATTCCATCACAATCATATGCCACAGTTTATTTAACCATTCCCCAAATGATGGGCATCCCCTCAATTTCTAGTTCCTTTTCACCCCAAAGAGAACTGCTATAAATATTTTGGAACATATAGGTTCTTTTCCTTTTCCTCTGATCTCCTTCGGAAACAGACCAAGCAATAGTATTGCTAGGTCTTAAGGTATACACAATTTTTTAACTCTCTGGGTATAGCTCTTCAAAATGGTTAAATCAGTTCACAGCTCCACCAACAGTGTATTAGTGTTCCCATTTTTCCACATCCCCTTCATCATTTGTCATTTTAGCCAATCTGATAGGTACAAAATGGTATCTCATAGCATCATATCTTTTGCCCATTTATCAATTGAGGTATACTCTTTTCTTACTACTCAATGAGGAGGTTCCTAAATCCCACCAAAATCAGATCTACTTAGCCTATGAGTGTGTGCCCAGCTGTCTGTCTATCTGTCTGTTTGTCTGTCTCTGTCTCTCTCACATACATTTTTCTCTTCTCTCCCCTAATCTCCAGTTGTGCCGAGTTGCTGCTGAGGTTTGGCGCCAGTGTGGATGGGCGATCTGAGGAAGGAGAGGAAACTCCTCTCCACGTGGCTGCCCGAGGAGGGCTGGTGGAGCTGGCCGCATTACTCTTGAGGAAGGGAGCTTGTCCAGATGCCCGAGATGCCGAAGGCCGGACCCCTCTCCTGGCTGCCTGCTCAGTGTCTTTCCTTTCCCCCACTGAGGTTGAGGAAGCCACCTCTAGGTGTCTCCACCTGTGCCACCTGCTTCTCTCTGTAGGTGCTGATGCAGATGCTGCTGATCATGACAGGCAGCGGCCCCTGCATCTGGCCTGTCGCCGTGGCAATGTGGCTGTGGCTGAGTTACTCCTGTCCCAGGGGGTCAGCGTCAACGCCATGGACTACGGTGGCCATACGGCTTTGCACTGGGCCCTCCAGGGTCCACCTGCTGCCCTGCCCTGCAGCCCAGAACAAGTGGTCCGAGCTCTACTCAATCATGGCGCTGTCAGAATCTGGCCCGGAGCCCTTCCCAAGGTACCATGGGATGCTGAAAGAAGAGAGCATCTCCCCACGGGGGTGGTACAGAGTTTGAACAAGTCAATGCTCATCCATATACTCTGAGAACCAGCCCTTTGTCTCCCCTTCTTTGTCTAACCTGATGAGCTGGGATGAAGCCATTCATTCATTCGTTCCAGAAGGAAGGCACAAAGTTGAGAAGGTTTGGGGAAGGCTTCTTGGAGGAGATGGCATTTTAGTTGGCACTTCAAGGAAGCCAGAGAGTAGGCAGACAAAATGCCAAGAGCTGAGACGTGGAGTATCTCATTTGCGGAACAGCCAAGAGGCCAGTAGGGTCACTAGATCAAAGAGTGCACGGTGGGATGGAAGGGATAAGAAGACTAGGAAGGAAGGAGTAGGGTAGGGTTAGGTTTGAAGGGCTATGTACTTCAGAAGCAGGATTTTGCATTTGATTCTGGAGACAATAGGGAACCCTAGAGTTTAATGCGTGGGGATGGACCTGGGCTTTAAGAAAATAGCTTTGACTCTCAGCAATGCACTGATCTGGGACAATCCTGAAAGACTGATGATGGGGAATGCTATCCACCTCCAGAGAAAGAACTGCTGGAGTTGTCTTTCACATCAGTGTATTTTTGGCTTTATTTTGGGCTTTTTGGTGAGGTTTTAGTGTGTTTTTACAGCAGTGACCAATATGGACGTGTGTTTTGTGCAGCCATAAAAATAACATTAAAAAAGAAAAGAGAATAGCTTTGATTGATTTGGTTGAGTGGAAGATAGATTGGAGTAGGGAGAGGATTGAGGCAGGTGTCTCCATGGAGATGTGAAGCAATGAGGACTTGTTCTGGAGTAACAGCAGGGTCAGAGGAGTGAAGGGAGAGTATATAAGAGGTATTGAAAAAGTGAAATCAACAGGCTTTGGCAAAACGGATTAGATACGGGCAGTGAGAGATAGGGAGGAATCCAGGATGACGCAGGCTCTGTGCCTGAGGTACCAGAAAGATGGTGGTGTCTTTGACAGTAATAAGGAAATTAGGAGTAGGCGGTGAGGGAGAAAATGAATGAATTCTGGTTTGGACATGTTGAGTTTAAGATGACTACTGGCATGTAAGAAATGATGAACAGGATGGTTTCAGAAAGATCTGGAAAGACCTCCATGAACTGATACAGAGTGAAAGAAGCAGAACCAGGAAAACCTTGTACATAGGAACAGAAATATTAGCAATTCTCAGCAATACAATGATCCAGGACAATTCTGAGGGATTTATGACAAAGAATTTATTCACTTCCAGAGAAAGAACTGTTGGAGTAAGAATGCAGATGAAAGGATACAATTTTTCACTTTAATTTATTTTGGTTTTGGTTTGCATGATAATACATGTATGACCCAGATGGAATTGTTTGCCAGTTCCAAGGAAGGGGGAGAGAAGGGAGGAAGGCAGAAATTTGGATCATATAACTTCAGAAAACTTATGTAGAAGTCTGCTAGTACATATAATTGGTTAAAAAAAAACTTTATAATAAAAAAAATTTAAAAAGATGACTACTGGAATCCATTTCCAGATGTCTGAAAGATAGTTGGACATGTGATATTGGAGGTCAGCAGAGAGGTTGGTCATGAGAGGTAGATTTGTGAACCATCAGCACAGAGAAAAGATGGAATGATAAGAATATCAGAGCCTGAAACTGGTGAAGGACAATGTATATCGTAATTATAGGATCAAGACTATGAAGCCTGGGCAGCTGGGTGGCTCAGTGGATTGTGATCCAGACCTAGAGATGGGAGGTCCTGGGTTCAAATATGGCCCCAGACACTTTCTGGTGGTGTAGCCCTGGGCAAGTCACTTAAACCACATTGCCTAGCCCTTACCACTCTTCTGTCTTAGACCCAATACACAGTATTAATTCTAAGATGGAAGGTAAGGTAAGGAAGGAAGGAAGGAAGGAAGGAAGGAAGGAAGGAAGGAAGGAAGGAAGGAAGGAAGGAAGGAAGGAAGGAAGGAAGGAAGGAAGGAAGGAAGGAAGGAAAGAAGGAAGGAAGGAAGGGAGGGAGGGAGGGAGGAAGGAAGGGAGGGAGGGAGGGAGGGAGAGAGGGAGGGCCGGAGGGACAGAGGGAGGGAGAGAGAAAGAGAAAGAGAAAGAAAGGAGGGAAGGAAGGAAGGAAGACCTAAAACCAAACAAAAGTGAGGCTGGAACAGGAACTATTGATTATGAGAAAAGGAAGGAATGGAAGGACTGGAGATTGTTGTAAAGCTAAAGAAGTTTAGAAGGAATGAGTTAGAAAAAAATGAGAGAGAAAAAGGAGGGAGAGGTAGAAGATTTGAAGAATTATAGAATTCAAAATTACAGAGGTGCCATAGTTATGAGTGATGACTAAATCTTAGGTATCCATATTAGTGGCTATAGTGGAAAGGAGACATAGGTCATGAGATTTAAGGAGGTTAATTGGCTGGAAGGCCAAAAAGTTTTAGTTGTGTCTATTGAAGTCCCACTCAAGGATTGGGGTGGAGAGGAAGACTAAGCCAGGTACTGATCTTCTTTAGAAAAAGGGGCAGTGGTTCAGGTAGATTAGAGAAACAAGGATATGTCCCTGGTGATATAGATGGAGAAAACGTTAAAGGAAGAGAGGCAGAGAGAGGGAATGGAAATGGCGGTGGTGAGCAAAGAGTTTGCTAATTCCTCCTGATAGGTCTTGAGAGAAGAACCAACACACTTTGCTATGTTTTCCAAAGAGAGCCAAGTTTTTATGAAGGCAGGAAGATGGAAAGCCTGTAAAAAAGAACAGCTCTCAGATAAAGGGAAATGGGTTCATAACAAGGATTCCAGGGGACATAATGGAGTGGGAGGGAAAACAAGTAAAGGGACTGATGAGGGTTGAGTTGGAAAGAGAGAAGACTTTGGGGAGAGGGTGCAGATGAAAGGACTTTTGGCCTTATAATATGGCTTGTCACTTGTGGGAAAGGTAAGGTCACTCATTAAGACCCAATGCCAGATTGGCTCTCAGGAATAATGCAATCCTACCTTCTCTTCCACATTAATGAAGAGATCATTGCTTTTCTCTACTCTGATTTTATCAGATCTGTCTTCTTGAGTTGCCTCCTTGGTTGACCCTTCTGTCTCTATTACTTCCAGCAACCCTTGCCTATGTCTATATTGTCATAATTCTTCCCCATATTCTTCTGGTCTTAGTGTGGGTTCGTTCATCAATGCTATTTCTCTTCCCATCGGGTGGGCTTTTTAAAAAACCCTTACCTTCTGTCTTGAAATCAAGACTAAATATTGGTCCTAAAGCAGAAGAGGGGTAAGAGCTAGGCAATGGGGATTAAGTCACTTGCCCAGGATCACCTAACTAGGAAGTGTCTGAGGTCAAATTTGAACCCAGGACCTCCTGTCTCTAGATCTTACTCTCTATCCAATGAGCCACTTGGATATAGCCTCTCCTTACCCCCACTTCTTAAAATGAAGGACTGCCTACTTGGAGAGCCAACAAGTGTCACTGGGCAGAATGTCGGGATGCTGGTGTCAGTCAGCATGGAGATACACTGACTTCTGGACTGAACACCTGGGAGCCTCCATGAGTTTGCCAGTACTCCCCACTTTGAGCACAGCATGCTTTTGCTATCTAGGAGCACTGGAAGTCAATCATTATCAGATCCAAAGTCCAGTGAATCCAAAGGACAGATGAGGTGCCATTAAGTGCTTTGGAAGATATGAGAAGAGTCTCTGCTCTCAGGTTACTTGTCATCTAGTTTAAGGAACAAAAATGACAGAAAATAAAGAACAGTCAGTCAATCCATCAATAAACATTTATTAAGTGCCTAATGTATGCCAAGCATTGTGGCAGATATTTGAGATACAATGACAGAAAAATCCTTCCTCTCAAGGACCTTGAATTCTAGGTGTGTAATCCTCATTTTACATACTATCATGGTCAAAAAGGGAAGGCTAAGTGAAGGATGGATGGGTCATTGAGGAGGCGGGACATAGGCTGGCTCTTCATGGGTATGCAGGATTTAGATAGCCTACCTGGAAAGTGAGAAAAGCTTATCATAGGCAGGGGAATTCTCAGACTCTGTTGGCTGGAAAAAAGGTTTGAAATTCCTCAGGGACAGTAGACAGAATGGGTCCAGGTTATAGAGGACCAGGAAGCAGATTTTGCATTTGATATGGTAGGCATTCAAGAGCCATCCTGGGTTCTTGAGCAAAGGAATTGCATCATTAAAAGTAGTTGGGAAGCTTAGTTTGACAGTAAGATTAAGGCCATAGAAGAGAAATGGATGTTACATATCCCAGGAAGAAAAGGAGAAATTCCAGGTTTTACATGGTGTCCGGGTTTCTTGAGCATCAATACTATGTTAGGCATTTTGTAGTCCAATAACATGACGCCATCTAAATCTGACCTCTGAGCAGTTGTACATAAAGATCCCACCTGACACATTTTTTGTTCGTCCATCCATCCATCCATCCATCCATCCATCCATCCATCCATTCATTCATTCATTCATCCATCCATTCATCCATCCATCCATCCATCCATCCATCCATTCATTCATCCATCCATCCACTCATTCATCCATCCATCCATCCATCCATTCATTCATTCATTCAGCAACTATTGATTTGGTGCCCATTATCTATGAGAGTTGTGGGAATACAAAGACACAGCCCCTGCCTTCAAGGAGCTTGCAATCTATTACAGGAACTTAAGGCAAATAAAAAAGTATATTCAGAGGATTTAGAGCAGGGAGACTTTACCAATTGAGACCCAGAGAAATTAAGTGACTTGTTACAAGTGAGATAGGGAGGACCAAAGCTGAAATTATTATGCAGACCTTCTAATTACAGATCTAATACTGTCTCTGGTACGCCACCCAGCCTCTATGAGGCACTTTATGATAAGGGTAGTAAGGGGGTGGAGATAAGGAGGGCCAGAGGAAGGAGCCAGAATATCCAATGATCCTCTAGGTAAAGGAATAAACAATTGAGGAAGCCAAGTGGATAGAGGGCTGGCCTTGGAGCTAGGAAAACCTCTGTTTGAATCCTACCTCAAACATTTTCTAGCTGCGTGATCCTGGATGAGACCTTTTAGCTCTCATGGTCAGTTTCCTCTTTTGTAAAGGGGAGATGACAATAGCATTTCTCTCAGATTTGTGAGGATCAGATGAGATAATATAGGTAAAGTGTTCTAATCCTTACAAAAGACATGCCATTTGAGCTGGACCATCAGAACTTGGGGTTTGGGAAATGGAGGTCATTTTGCAAGTTCATTTTCAGCGTTCCACCCTCTTTTATCTCTATTTTTCTTCCAAGTCTGGGTGATGACAGCACAAGAGGTAATAAACTGTCTGTGTGTGCTGTGCAGTGTGGTGGAAGCCTTATGGCCCAGAGGGAGAAGTAGGGAGAAGGGCATTACCTAATACACCGGGCATGTGTTCTGGGAAGAGCTGGCAGCCATGAAGGGAGAATGCCTGAGAAGAGCTCCAGCGACCTTTGGTTTGGGTCCCGTTGACCCGTCCCTCCCTGGGGCTTGCCAGGGCTCCAGGTCAGCCCCTCCCCACTCCTGTCCCCACTCTTCTGCCTCCCCCTTTCCTCTTTGCTCACAAACGGTTAAGCATCTGTCTGGATTCCCAGGCAAGACCAAATAATTAAACAGCCCGAGAGTTCGGCAGATTGGTCTCCCCTTTGGGAAAATACAAGAAAATCAACAATTAACACTAATTAATCTCCTATTAACACCAGATAATTAGGAGACAAGCAATTCCCTGTAATCTGACAGAGGCTCTGACAGCTAATGATTCCCCTAGCCAGGAGGGCGGAGGGAATGGGCGGGCTCAGGCCAGCTGGGAAAATTGACAGCAGATGAATGGGCAGGAGGGACACCCTGTCCCACCCCATCCAGCCCAGGCTCCAGCCCAGAACCTCTGCCAGTGTCTAGACCCTGCTAGAGAAACCTGATGCACACGGTGTGTGCGTCCAGCCCTTTTGGAGTGGCCCCTGGCTGCAACAGCTTCTGAGCCTCAAGTCCCGGGGATCCAAGAGGGTAGAAGGAAGAGCTCTATTCTCATCCATTTCCAAATTCCTTCCATCTGCTTTACAGAATACCAAAGAAAGTGAGAACCATATTTTTTTAATTAAAAACATTTTAAACCCTCATCTTCTTTCTTAGAATCAATATTGTGTATTAGTTCTAAGGCAGAATGACTTTAAGGGTAAGCACAAGCAACTTGCTCAGGGTCACCCAAGTTAGGAAGATTCTGAAGCCATCTTTGAACCCAGGACCTGGCTCTCAATCCACTGAGCCACCTAGCTGCCTCCATACTTTTTTTTAACCCTTACTTTCTGTCCTAGTAACCACTCTAAGACAGAGGGGCAAGGGTTAGGCAATGGGGTTGAGTGACTTGCCCAGAGTCGAATAGTGAGGAATTGTTTGAGGTCAGATTTGAACCCAGGTCCTCTTGACTCCAGACTTGGTTCTCTACCCACTGTGCCTCTTAGCTGCCCCAAGAACTGTACCCTTCTGGAAATTGGGAGATCTGAATGCAATTCCTGACCTACATGACCTCGGGCTTCACTAAGTCTCTTTGACAGGTTTCCTTATCTGTAAAATGAAGGGCTTAGATGGATGGTGCACAAGGCTCCTTCCAACTCAAATGTGGATAGGTTTCCATGATTCAGAGCTGGAAAGGCTCTCAAGTACCTACTGACTGGGGGATTCTTCTTCTCTGAACCTCAATTTTCTCCTCTATAAATTGGGGCCAATAATAATTGCAATAACCTTCCCCGGGGTAGTTGTGAAGTGAGTGCTCTATCCAGATGTCAGAATTCTTGCCATTATGGCTGCCCTCTAGTTAGAGTCCCCTATTTAACAAGAAGGAAGCAAACTCCCAGAAAGGACCATATTCTATGACTCTGTGTGTGCTCCTCCTTACTAGAAGTCTTCAAGCAATGGCTGCTTGGCCACTTGCTGGATGCTGTTGATGGCTTTTTGTCCAGATGTAGTTGGGACGAGGTGGCTTTTGAAGTGGCTGAGATGATGGGTTTAGCATGAATTCTGTAGACAACACAGGTAGCTGGGGTCTTCCCTGTCCTCTTCTCCAGCCAGGCTGACCTTCTTGTGGTCTCCTCAGTGCCTTTCCTTCCTTTCTTTGCTCATTGGTTTTCCCCATGAGCAGGACCATACCTGCCCCTTTGGGCATCTTCTCTGGTCTTCAAAGCTCTTCTCCGCCATGAAATCTACAGAGAAGCTTTGAAATCGCCACCTGCTCTCCCAGGTGTGTCCTCCTGGGCAAGTTGTACCCAATGCAGCTTTCTCTTGTGATCATTTTAATGCAGAAGCCCACCTTCCCCTGACTCAGCAAACATTTATTGGTCACCCAATGGGTACAAAGCACCATTTTAGTTCTCTCTGCAGGTTCTGGGATTATATCCCTAAAAGGGACAGAGAGCCGAATCTCAACGAGCTTTCATTCTGTTCTCCAGAGGGGAGAAAGCAGAGAGGTATAGATCACATACCCATTAAAGGGTCATACGAGATGGGGAGAGATGAGGCTCTGAGAAGTTTTGGGAAGAGAGATTAGATTTCTAGTTAGGTTAATGGCGAGGGGGATTCGCTACACTACCCATAGGACAAAGACCCTGGTGCGAGCCCTGCACATAGCAGGTGCTGGATAAATATTGATGGGTTAGCAGTTAGAGGTGCGTCATCCTGGGAACACACCGTATGGTTTTGCCTCTCGTTTCCCTTCCCAGGTGTTGGAGCGCTGGTGTGAATTTCCCCGGATAATTGAGGTTCTGATGAATACCTACAGCTTTGTGAAGCTTCCAGGAGAGGCAGAGGACCTTATTCCCCCAGAGGTCCTGAAGGTCAGACTTGGGGGCTGCCCAGGAGACATAATCCCTAGAACATAGAACCACCCATCCTAGCCCCAAGGAGACTCTTGTCATTCTAGAGAAGGGGTTCTTAACCCTTAAAAAACCCCTATCTTCTAGCTTAGAATCAATACTGTACATAGGTTCCAAGGTAGAAGAGCATTAAGGGCTAGGCAATGAGGGTTAAGTGACTTGCCCAGGGTCACACAGCTAGGAAGTATCTGAGGCCAGATTTGAACCCAGGACTTCCCATCTCTAGGCCTGGCTTTCAATCCCCTGAACCACCCAGCTGCCCTCTCCTAAACCTTTTTTAAAGTCATGGACTCCTCTGGTTCTCTGGCCCTATGGACTTCTTCTATACATATACATATATATATATATATTACATATATATATACACCAGATAGTCTATCAAAAATGTACATCAGAATCATTCGTAAAAAAACTAAATAAAGCAGAGCCAGGAGAACAATTTGTATAATATGGTAAGAAAACTAACAACTTTGAAAGACCTAAAAATTCTGAAATTATATAGTTTTGGTATCATTTTGGTGCATATATTAATATATATTACATATCTATTAAAACTCTTATCTTCCATCTTAGAATCAATACTCAGAAGAGTGGTCAGGGCTAGGCAATGGGGGTTAAGTGACTTGCCCAGGGTCACAAAGCTGGGAAGTGTCTGAGGTCAAATTTGAACCCAGGACCTCCTATCTCTAGACCTGTCTCTCAATCTACTGAGCCACCCAGCGAGCCCCAGAATAATATTTTTAAATGTACAAAGTAAGATACACAATATTATAAAGGATACCAATTATATTAGAATGCAGTTCTCAAAATATTAAAAAAAAAAACCAAATCCATAGACCTTAGATTAAAATTCCCTGATAGAGTGGGGGGGGGGCACCATTAAGTTCCTCACTTTTTATGTGGGTACTCCAAAGAGATTGTTCATATTCTAGAGACAAAGAACTCTCCAGATTCAGGAGAGATCCTCCCAGAAGGGCTATATGGAGATGATCTCAGTCCCTAGAACCCCCCACAAATACTCTCTGCCTGCAAAAGACTGTTTTTTAAAAATTCAATTTTATTTTATTTTTACTTGGAATTATGTCCCTCCTGCTCTCCCCTCCCTGGTTGAGAAATTAAAAAAAAAAAACCCTGTTCCAACCACATATAGTCAATCAAGACACATTCCTACTTTGGCCATCAGCTCTCTATCTGGAGCCGGGTGTTGCGCTCCTCCGTGAATCCTCCAGAACTGTGGCCGGTGATTAGAATCAGAATTCTTGTTTTTTACCATATTGTGTAAATTGTTCTCCTGGCTCTGCTTTATTTAGTTTTTTTTTTATGAAATATTCTGCTGGGGATTTCTGATAGGCTATCTGGTATAATTAAATGAATTTAACCTCAAACAGAGAGCCTGACCTTGAATCTCCATCCTTTGACCATATTCATGACCTGGAGAGTGAACAGCTGAATCCCTGCCTTTGAATTTCCTCTTCAGTAAAATAAGGGAGTCTCTCCCGAGGTCTGAATTCGATCCCTTTGCAACCTTTCATGAACTCTTCCCTTGACCCCAGCTTCGTAATGTCTAGCTCTTGTCTATTTCCAGAAGCATCAAGATTTCTACTCTTCGCTCTTTGCCTTGGTGGGTCGGCCAAGATGCCTGAAGCACCTGAGCCGCCATGCTCTCCGATCTCGGCTGGCTGGCTGCTTGTCCCAGGCCCTGCCCCAGTTACCGCTGCCTCCCAGCCTCCTTGGCTACCTACAGCTGGACTTTGAGGATATTCTCTATTAGGTGAGTCCTAGGATCTGTGGTCAGCCAGAGGCTGACCCGGGATGGGGTGGGGTCTGCGGGAGGCTGTCCTTAGGAAGTAGGGGGTGAAAGGGAAACTCCATTCAAAATAACTCCAGACCACTTAGAATCTCTGGGGGTATGCTTGCCAAAACAGACCCAGAGATGTTATGAACACAACGATGTAATGTTGATGACTTCACACAAAGTCAGACCCAAACGATAGAAGTTCGGGAAGAACGAAGGGAGCAAATCTGGTATTCTTAGAGATCAGCATCCCTACAACTGTCTTTACTCTCATCTTCCTTTTTCAATATTCTCTCCAGTGCTGGGCTTGAAGCCAGGAAGACCTGAATACAAATCCAGTCTTAGACATTTATTAGTTGTGTGACCCTGGGCAAGTCACTTAACCTGGTTGGCCTCAATTTCCTCATTTGTCAATGAACTGGAGAAGCTAATGGTAAACCACTCTAGTATCTTTGCCATGGAAACCCCAAATGGGGTCCCAAAGAGTCAGCCATGACTGAAACGACTGAACACCAAAATTACTAACCTATTGGAGATTCCTGATGATTAATTTGGGAAACAACAATTCATCTAGCCTGTCCTATTGTAAGTTATCACTAGAGAAGTGGGCCTGGGGCTTTGCTTCCTGGGTGCTGACATCCAGGGATGTGCTGCTTCCCCAAGATAGTCCAGTGCCTGAAGATCCCCAAGTCCTTTGTTTGCCTGCCCTTCTCTTACTAGCCATTCTCACTCAGCCCCAGGCCACCCCCTACAAGGATTCTGTCCCCTTCTCCCAAGGTCCCTTCTACTTCTAAGGCCTTGAGGGGTGGTAGTTTAGACTCTCTTGGTCCCTTTTCTCCAACTCTTTTAACCCAGAAGAATTCCTAGTTGGAGCTGTGCCTCCAGACTCTAAACTAGATATAGAGCGCCTGAGTCTGAGCCCAGGGAAATAGGATGAGCCTGGATTGTCCTGATGGAAAAAGATACTGATACTGAAGCTACCTGATGCTGGGAGGGCAGGAAGATGCTGGTTCTGAAAAGGAAAGAGAAAGGCAGAGAGACTGTAATAGAAAAATGATAGAGGACAAAAACTGAGAGAGAGCTTGGGTTTTTTGGGGGGCTACTAAGAGGGCTTTCTTTTTATTCTACTTTCTCCATTGCAGTGTATCCTTTTCCCATTGCAGTGTATCCTGGAATATTCCCCTTTAAATTCCAACTCTGGATATGCATTAAAATGTACATTGTTGTCTCTATTGTCTCTCTATGTGCTGGCTCACCTGGAAGGTATATATAGATACACAAGTAGGACATAAGAAAGCATGGAGGCAGTGCAAATGGTAGAAAGGAAAGGTTTAGAGCCAGATTTAAATCTCAAAGTAGCCAGCCACACATTGAGCTGGGCAAGTCACCTTCTCTCTCTCAAGTCCTCAGTTTCCAGATGTGTAAAACAGTCCTTCCAACTCCACAATATATTATTCTAAGTTTAAATTTCTCCTTAAGCCTTCACTGCTTCAACCCTTCTCTTCACCATGTTACTACTTCTTTGGCTTCCCTAAAAGTCAGGAGGAGTAAAGATTGGGCTGACACATGAAGACAAGACCCTGAAGATGGACACAAGAGCAAGAGGAAGATTTTAGAAGGAAACAAAGAGAGAAGATGAAAATTTTAGAGGAAAGGAAAGTGCAGGAATAGGAGGGGAAAAGTGTTCATGATGGGCTTGGAGGAAAATGAGGGAATTAAGGTGGGCAAGAAAATGTAGAGGCAGCCTTGGGAAAATGGGACTGAGGTGATGAACTGAAGAAGATTGGTTTCGATTTAAGGAGGCAGTTAAGTGGCTTCTAGTGATCCTCTTGTGAGGTCAGAAAGAACTGAAATCAAATCTCGCCTTAGGCACTCACCAGCTGCAATTTCTTCATCTATAAGATGAGAGTAAGTCTAGCACTCACCTTACATAAATGTTAGTTAGCTATTATCATTATTATTATTTAAAAACCCCTACTTTCTGTCTTGGAATTCACACTAAGAATCTGATCCAAAGCAGAAGAGCAGTAAGGGCTAGGCAATGAGGGTTAAGTGACTTGCCCAGGGTCACACAGCTGGGAAGTGGCTGAGGCCAGATTTGAACAGTTAGCTATTATTATTAAGGATATCTGCTCAAACTTGTCAGGGTTCATAACTTTTCTCAGAATAATGTTTCTAAATTTATGAAATAAAATACATAGAATGGCAAAGGAAAGCAGTTATAGCGAAGTAGGGTTTTCAAATACATACACATGTGCATGTATAAATATACATACATATGCTGGTATGTTTTTGTGTATATATATCTAATATGTGTGCATACACAAATGCTCAGAATGAATATTTCTTCATCCCAGCCCATTGGTTTAGGTGCTATAGATGGACCCAGAGTCAGCAAGATTTGTGTCTGAATCTTACAGCAGACACTAATTGTGTGATATTGGGCAAGTCATTTAACTTAACTTCTGTCTGCCTCAGTTTCATCATCTGTAAAATGGAGATAATCATTCCCACATGACAGGGTGGTTGTGAGGATCAAATGAGTACTTTGCAAACTCTGAAGCACTCTAGAAATGCTAGCCATTATTATTATTCCTCTCCTTTGGCTGCTAATGAAAATTCATATGGGCACTCAAGTTTGTAAAGGATGTGTTATTGAAGAGCTGTTAATGTCCTGGCTGCCTTGTAACTAAAGCAGGGTAACTTGGGGCTGGAATCCAGGTGATCCAGAGATGGAGGGTCCCAAGGTTCTCCCCTGACCCCTTTGTTTGGTAGCTTGCTGGGGTCTGGACTTGTAGACCAGAAAGTTTACTCTTGAGAGATTGTTGATATAGACCTCTCCTCCAAGAAGCTTACGTTTGGATGGGAGAAGACCCCATAAAAGGGAGCTGAGAGGAAGGGAGAAAATGTATGGGAAGTAAAGATCCTTCTCAAAAGAGAGAAATAAGCTCTTTATTCCCTCCCTCACAAATAACTGTATCCCTCCCATCTTTTTCTGTCCCAGGATCCCGTCTCCCATCCACATCCTGCAGCTTCTTAACTTTCTGCCCTCCTGCTCAGCTCTCTTAGCTTTATCGCACAGACCACTGCTTCTCACTTCAGCTAGTTCCAGACACAGAGTAGGGAAGGAAGGCTCAGAGGCTCCGTAGCTAGTGGTCATCAAACAGACGGGATGTAGGGCTGCACAGCCCCTTCTGTTCTGGCTTCAGGAAATTCTGTAGGGCTCAGGGATTGGGGTGGCTGCGTGGCTGTGCCTGTGTATCTGGGGGAAGGAGGAGTTGATCAGGGACGTTCTGGGAAGGTCCTGTGAGAATATTCTCTCTAGAAGATCTCTGGGATATGTAATAGGGATGCCTGCCACCTTGAAAGGGGAGGGGAGAAGTTTTCAATTCGTAGAGATGTAGGAACCAAAACGGGGATCCCTACCTAAGCTGCGAGAGGCAACTGTTTCAAGAATCCTGGTGGGTGGGGACGTCTCTCTGAGCAGTAAAAGCCAGGGAGGTTTCCCATCCTGCTTGGTAGTGCTATGAGGGGAGGGGGCGATGGTCCACTTTGGGAGAAGTCCGCTCTGGCCGAGCTGTGTTTCCCATAGGTTTAGGGAGTTGGAGGGAAGATCTTTAAAGGGGGGGGGGGACCTTACCCTTAGGAGGGGAAGGTCCTTTCTGAGGTTAGACACCTAGAGATTCCTCCAAGCCCGGGCGCTTCCTCCCCGGCCTCTTCGCTGCTGGTCCCGCGGGCCCCTGAACCTCTCGCCGGTAATTGCTTTTAGTAATGTGTTTGCTCCAAACCAATTTCACGCCTCTGTGAGGACTCCGCCCTGCACCGGAGGCGCGGACCTCCCCGCCACCGCCAGCATCTCCCCCTCCCCGCATGGCTCGCACACAGCCATCGCCCGGCCAGACTACCCGGGCACACTGGCTAAGCGCGTCTGGGCGGTACAGCATACCAAGTCGGGCCGATCACCGCCCGGCCTGCAAGTTCGCAAAGTGCAGGGACACAACCCGGTTCTCCGCCCTCCCCTCTTCCTCCGTGTAGTGAACCAACACCAGGGGGCGCTTGTTCTTCTCTGTCATCTTCCTATGTGCAGTTCTACCCGGCTGCCACCAGAGAGAGCCCACGGACAGGAGCCAGTCTGGGCCGCGGAGACCCCGGGACTCGCTCTGGCTAGTCGTCCTGGGCTCAGTGAAACTTCGCTTCACTCAGCTCAGGGAGCCCTTTCATTCTTTCGCAGCATCCCAAAGTGCTGTCTCTTGGATAGAGAGAACAGCTGGTGGTCTGGGCAACTCAGGTGGGCACAGGATCCCAGATTTAGGGATCCAGAGGCCATTTGGTCCAACCCCGTCATTTTATCGTTGAGTAAACTGAAGCACACAGAGGCTGAAGTGACTTCACCAAGGTCACACATTCCTGCAGAGCAGCAGCAGCCTCTCAGAGAATTCCCTCTTCAGAGGCAGGGGTGAGGACCAGGCCGACTAGATGAGGCAAAGAGACAAAAACTGTTCTGAGACGTGGATATAGGAGTGGAGCAGATTCCCGGGGGGGGGGGGGGAGGGGGGAGGGAATGTGAGAAAATCCCTGGACTTTTGCAGTCAGAAGACCTGTGATCCTGTCCTTTCTGTGTCTTGCCATGGATTAACCTTCGGAGAACTATCTCTCAGCCTCAGTTTCCTCATCTGTAAAATGGGGGTTGTTAAATGTTCTCTAAGGGTTTTTCCTACTTTCAAATATTGTGAAAAGCGGCTGATTCCCATTCACGCGTTTATAGCAAGTTGCCGGCTCCAGCTTCTGTCCCTAGCCTTGGTACTGATATTAGGGCAAGCACTGTGCTGTAAGGTTGCCAGTTCTTGGGAACGTAAATTGTATCCATGTCCAAAACCATCTCTCTACCGCTTGCTATGTGCAAAATACTGGGCTAAGCGCTGGAGAGACAAAAACGGGAGCCAGCCATCGTTCTCAGGGCGTTTACAGTATATTGGGAGCTTCCATCCTGCTTTCCCCTTCCCTGGAGCTTAAGGTAAAGGGAGCCGAGAAGCCTCAGAATATGCGGGATGGGAGGAAGGGGTGGCGCTAAATGCAAAGCTTTGGTTTCCCTACTATATTATCCAAGGGTAGCTGCTCAATTGCCTTCAGTACCGCAAGGCACTTGCCCTGGGGGGGGGGGGGCAAGTAACAAAGGCACATGTTGAAGGGATGTATAGGGGTAGTATATAAAAGACAGTGCCTGTCCCACCCATCAGATCACTACATTGTCCCTGAGGTCCAAAATCTGCCTAGGTTTCTAATCAGTGATGGGATGGTTCCTGAATAATCCTGATAGGCTATTTTGTCCCCAAGTTTTGATCCTGATCTGTGTGCCAACTTGAGCAGGATACCACCTTGAAATCGATCATTCTAAGTGACCAGTTCTTGGCTTGGGGCTGCTATAACTATATCTTCAAGGTCAGGTGGCCCCCCCACCCCCCAGCCCTTGTATACCCTCCGGATCACGAAGGAATGAACACTCATTTAACAAAGTGCTCCTCCGTGCCTAGTTAGGTTGCTGCTGGAGCTGCACTCTCAGCTGTAGCTTCAGACTCTTTGGCCAGTGTCCCCTTGCCACTTTAAACAAATAAGTATTCATAGAAGCATAATATTCAGAATGAGGGAAGCAATAGTTCCCTGGTCTCTAATCTGCCTGGTTAGATCACTGTCTTCAGTTTGGGGTACTATATTTTAAGAAGGACATCAATGAACTAGAGCATGTCCAGGGGAGAGGGAGGAAGATGTTGAGAGACTTGGAGATCAAGTCTTAGAAAACTCCGTTAAAGAAACTGGGGACTTTCAGGTTGGGGAAGAGGCAAATTAAAATGATAATCATGCCTGAATTGCCTACCTCACAGGATTATTATAAGGAAAGCACTTTGTAAATTGTTTTTTGAGCTCTCCATATAAATGTGAGCTATTATTATTGAATTGACTTGAATGTTTTAGTTTATAAGTGTTTGCTTGAATGAGGTAGAGGAAGAGAAGAGTGTCAAGTATTTGAAAGACTGTCACAAGAGGAATTAGACATTTTCTGCTTGGCCCTAGGGACATGGAACTAGAAACCATGGGTGGAAATTTCAGAAGGGCAAATACAAATTTGATGTAAATGGAAAACTTTCTAATTATTTGAAGCTGTCCAAAAATGGAATTAAAAGTAAGTTCCTCATCACTGAAGACTTTTGATTAGAAGCTGGATGGGCATTTATTAGGCTTGTTGTAGAGAAGATTTCCATTTAGGTATAGGTTAGTAGGGTTAAGATGATTTCTGCTATTTGCAGTTCTCTCTCTCTCTCTCTCTCTCTCTCTCTCTCTCTCTCTCTCTCTCTTTCTCTCTCTCTCTCTCTCCCTCCCTCCCCCAGCAGACACATCATCTCATTGTTCCCTCTAGCCCCAAAGTCAAGACACTTGACCTTTTAACTCTTGGGAAGATACACATTTGGGCACCTGATCAGGCTCTGAAAATCTCAATTGTACTTTTTGCTATCCATGTGACCTTAGCCAAGTTGCTTATCTCTGGGTCTCAGTTTCCTCATCTGTAAAGAGAGATCATTGGACTAAATGATCACTAAGGTCCTTTCCTATGTATTGCTACTCCTCAGTACTTATTCAATCTACCATGTGGTGAATAAAATGGACTGAGGATTTCTCCATAGAATGTTTGCCAGCTTACATAGACTTCTGCTTGGCAGAGCCCACTTCATCAGGGATGGTCTGCTCAGGCTTAAGTTAGGACACTTCTTCCTTCTCCAAGGTGACATCAACACATGCCTAGCCAAACTGTCTTTTTAGATTCCACTGATTTTGTAAAGCCTGACCTAAGTCAGGGTCATAAGAAAAGAATACTCCAGTCTCCCTCCATCTCAGTCTGGTGAATCTTGGAGGGCCTGCAAACCAAGACAGTTGAACAATAACAGCTAGCATTTATATAGTGTGTTACAGTTTACAAAGCTCTTTCAACAGTCCAGTCCCATGAAGGAGGGAGATAACACAAATATTTCCATTTTTAAAATAAAGATGCTCACTAAAATCCATCTCTAATTCCTTGTTCTAACATGGCGGTTATCCTGGGTTCTCAAAGGCTATACCAACAGAAGATAAGTTCTAGAAGGATCTACCTACACCAAGCTGAAAAACATGGTACCAATAAGTCTCTCATGAATGATCCAAGGTAACCATGTTCTGAAAGACTTGTCATAGGGAAATGAAGTCTTCAATCACATCAATTCCCAAGGTCCCTCTGTTAAGTCATAAAGGGACACTAATACCAATTGAAATATGTACATTGGAGAGGGCCAAGGTACAGAAACTTGCCCATAGTTACACAGCTATGACAGATTTGGGTCTAGATTCCAAGTTTTCCATCTCCAAATCCAGTCTGTTTTGCATTAAGGGCCTACCAAAGAGGTTCCTTTAAATAAAAGCTCCTCTAATGTGCAAAATCAGCACTGTGCTAGATGCTGGCCAGAGAAAGCTCACTTCTCCCCTCAGTCTGCTTTGGGCCCACTTGGATCTCCTTTTCAAGAACTAAGCCTGGAATTAATGAAGGGCAGGAGGAATGTCATTGAGGCAGACCTGCTTCTCCATATTTTCTCGGTCTCCTTGTCTACCTATCCTATTTCTCTCGCTTTCTGCCATCCATCTCCTCCTCTGGACCGAGTGTCCCCTCCCCATCCTTGCACTGGAGATCTCCCTGCCTGATTTGACCCCTCCACTTAGCCCCGATGGCCTTCCCTAATGCTTAGCTCCCCATTTCCAGGTGGGCCTGCGTCCCTCACCCTACCTGGTCTGGCTATGCGAGGTGTGTGGGTGGGTTTTCCTTTCTCCATTAGGCTGGGACGGCCCTCTCCTGACTGGCTGCAGCCTCCCTCTCTTGCCTGACCCTCAGCCTAGAAGCCGTGTCAGGCCAGAGTTCTCTGCCTTTTGCTCCGTGTCAACTCTATAGCAGGCAGTCGCGAGGAGGGGGAAGGGTAAAAGGCGCCGCCGATTCAGTGCCTGGAAGCGGGGGGGAAGGTGAGCAGAGTCATCTGCAATTAGCGGATAATTAGTGCCGCTGACCCTTGGGGCTCATCAGCGCTTGCAGGGCCGGCCCCCAGCAATCAGCCGGGGCAGGTCGAGAGTGTCAGGCCCGGGAATGAATAGGGCTCATCAGCGGCGGGAGCCAGGGAGCCAATCAGGGAAATTAATAGCAGAAGAGGGAGGAAGAGAGAGAGGGAGAAGGAGAGACTGAGACCGAGACTGGAGAGACAGAGACACACAGAGATAGAGGGAAGCAAGGAGAAAAATAGAGGGAGACAGCAGCGCAAAACAGGGGTTGGAAGATGACAGAGCATGAGATAGAAAAAGAGATGGAGGGAAAGAACGGGGTAAATAGGACTGAGGGGAGAGTGACAAACCCTAGGAAAGAAGGACGTGGGTTAAAGACAGAAAGGGAGGAAAAGAACAGCTGTAAGAATGTGGGAAAGACGGAGCCCCAACATACATTTTGGGGACTCAGACATAGTACATGCAGACAGAAAGGGAGGGAGGGAGAGAGAGAGAGAGAGAGAGAGAGAGAGAGAGAGAGAGAGAGAGAGAGAGAGAGAGAGAGAGAGAGAGAGAGAGAGAGAGAGAGAGAGAGAGAGAGAGAGAGAGAGAGACGTGAGAGAAGTTCCGAATAGATGAAAGATTGAGGGAGGAGGGGAGAGGGGAAAAAAACGATTGGAAGAATAACAAGAGAAGATAAAGGGAAGAAGGAATGTGAATGAAGAAGCCTGAGGAATAGAGAGAATGAGATCGCAAGAAAGAGGAAGAGGGGTGTGTGTCTGGGGGGGGGGGGGGGAATAAGTATTTAACGAGCACTCTAACTGGGAGGGCCTGACAACCCTTGCAGTCTCCTCTCCCGGCGAGCACATATCTCCTCACTTTCCTTTTCTCGTTCAGACGGGGAGAGGAAAAAAGGCGTGTAGCAGGAATGGAGAGGGGAACTGTAATGCCCAAAGGGTCCATAAGGGAGCAGGTCTCTGTCCCGTGTAAACCTCACCTGGTACTCTGGACTTCCGAATCACCACTCTGTGCACCTGGTGGGGATTCAGAAGGAAGGTCCTGGGAGGAAAGTCCAAGAGAATTGGCTAAAAAGGGGTGGGAGGAGTTCCAACGAGGAGGTATCTTGTTGGCAGGAACCTGGGTTTGCCTTGTTACGATCATTTGTCCTACACCCCAAATTCTGCTTGGTTCCTCCAAGCTTGTTCCAGGTCTGTCTCGCTCTTTGCTGTATCCTTGGTACAGTACATGCCTATATACTAGGTTTATATATGCTGTTTGCCTCGATATCTTATCTTCTCCTCCTATTCCATTCTTCTGTCGGTGCATTCGCCCCAATTCTCTCCTCCTTTGGAAATTTACTCGAGGCCCCATCTCAATCTTTACGCACTACTCTGGCCTACCCTTCTATCCAGTTTTCTCCACCCCACCCCCTCTGCCCTTCACTTGGCTCCCCCTTCGCGCCCCCTAGCTAAGTCCCCTGGGGCCCGGTTTGGGGTGGGGGGGAACCGTCACAGCAGCTGCCGCCGCCTTCTCGTCCGCCACAAACTTTCACAAAGCGGCGGTGTCCGGCCTCATCAATCTCCATTAATAATAGTTGGTTGGGCCGCGGGGGGCGGGATGGGGGGGGGAGGGCGGGCAGGCGGGGGTCCCGGGGGCCGAGCCGGCCGAGAGGCTGGGAACAGGCTCTGCGGAGTATTCGGGAGAGCCGGGCGGCGGCGGGCGGGCTGGCGGGCGGAGGGAGGAAGTGAAGCGTAATTTGAGGAAGATGGATGAGTCCGGAGGGCGACACCCCCAGCCCGCACGCCCGCCCCCTCCCTCCTTATGAGAGCGAGCGAGCGGCGGCGCCCGAGCCACACTGCGCTGAGCCCGCTCCCCGCAGCCACCTCCGGCCCAGGAAGGGAGGGAGGGAGGGAGGGAGGGGTGGGGAGGGATCCCGCCCGCCCGCCCGGCGCGGGGCGCAGAAGCCTGGGGGCGCTGGGCACCGGAGCGGCGCCCCAGGCGGGCGTAGCAAGCTGAGGTGGGGCCCAGAGCTAGCGCGCACTGCGCTGCCCGAGCGAGTGGCGGTGGCGGGCTGCCCAGGGGCGCCCTAGGTGGCCTCAGCTCCGGGGCGCGATGCAGAGACCCGGAGGCGGCAGCGGGGCTGGGGGCAGTGGCGGGGGCAGCGGTGGGAGCCAGGGCACCGCCTTCTCCATCGACTCCCTTATCGGGCCGCCTCCGCCGCGCTCGGGCCACTTGCTGTACACTGGCTACCCCATGTTTATGCCCTATCGGCCGCTGGTCCTGCCTCAAGCTCTGGCGCCCGCGCCCTTGCCCGCAGGCCTCCCGCCACTCGCCCCGCTTGCCTCCTTCGCCGGCCGCCTCACTAACACCTTCTGCGCTGGGCTGGGCCAGGCCGTGCCCTCCATGGTGGCTCTCACCACAGCACTGCCCAGCTTCGCAGAACCCCCCGAAGCCTTCTACGGTCCCCCGGAGCTGGCCGCCTCCCGCAACAATCCAGAGCCCAGCGGCCGGCGCCCAGAGAGTGGGCTGGAGTCCGATGAGCTGCCGCCGACCAGAGAGAAAGTAGCAGAGCCCCCACCACCGCCTCCTCCGCCGGCGCCGCACTTCTCCGAGACTTTCCCAAGTCTGACGGGTAAGGTCTCCGGGCCGGCCCATACACTCTGGACATCGGGCAACCCAGGATGGGTACCCCAGTCCTTTACCCCAGATCCCTGCCGTGGGCCCCAAATTAGCCAACTTCCTCCTAGTTGGTCCACAGGTCTTCACTCCCACAAGCCGACTCTCCAATCCCCAGATACCAGCTACCAGAGCAACCCCGACGTCCATCCTCTCTTTTCCTCCGCCTAGGAATCGGCTTCCCAGCCGCCCGCCAGCCCCTTCCTTCCAGCGCCCCGACCTGGAACTCAGCCCCGCCCCAACCCAACCCTCTTTTCCTCCATTCACCTCCCCCCACGATCCACCCCCCCACCCCCAACCCCAGTCTCCCGAATAGAGTAGCTTAAGTGGAGGGTTTCGCGGGACCACGGTGGGAAGCCAGGGGAGCGATCAGTGTGTGGGTACCGTTCGAACTCGAGTGTGGGGAGGAAATTGGGAATGTTTTTTTCAGGGTTTCTGGGTGTGGTTGGTACTGACCCAGAGAGGGGAGCTCCTTAGGGCGGAGAAGCAAAAGGTGAGCCCCGGAGGATGCCTGACTGTGGCTGCAGCTGGAGATTTGCGGGGCAGGGGCGGGAAGCAGACAAGGCGGGGCTCGACTACCCTTCGAATGTAGGTGGAATGGGGGGGCTGGACGGGATTCGGCGGGAGGGACCCGCTGGGCTGGAATCCAGTAAAGGAGATCGGGCTTCGGACGGGGTGTGAGGTCTGGGTTTTGGAATTGAATTAGATGTTGAGGTTACAAAATCCACCACCCCAGGCACAGAAAGCTGAGGGCGCCCCCTCGGGATGTGGCATGAGTCGCTGTCCAGCTTCTACAAGCCCCTGGCCTCGATCTCAGTCCAAGATTTTGCTCCTAGTCTATTTACCACCAAACCAAGGCTTAAAACTGTGAGAGCAGGGGCCACGGGATCAGATTGCAGGAAGCATACTAGAAGGCTAGTAGAACCGGGGACTTAAGAACTCCCCTTCCCTCCGCCCCCGCCATCTTAAGATAGGGCTTTATGGGCGCCACTTCCCTCTACTCTTCAGGCTTTTCCAGCAGGGCCACAGGAAGGACTGGTGCTACATTCCTTTTGGCTTGGAAAGGGACAAGGGGAGAAGCTCTCAGTGCCTGGGAAGTCAAGGCAGCTTGGTGGGCCTTCAACTTTCTAGTATTGGGCCTGGGGGAGAGGGCAATGTCAAGTAGAGGAGCTGTCTCCTGAACGAAGAGAAATAACAATCTGGCTTTCCCAGGGAAGACCAAAGATGGGGACAAAGTGTCGAAGGGCTGAACAGACTTGGAAGTGTTGGACAGGTGGGATCTGGGGACTGGAGACGTCACGGAACAGTCCTGGAGTGGGGGGGGGGGCAGGGAAAGAGCAGGATTGCTCAAGGGATGATGAGATGCCTCAGGAGAAATGAAACTAAATGAAGTAAGGGGTAAAGAGGTGAAACGACCCACACAAGGAAGTTACAGGCTAGGGATCGAGGCAACAGGAAGATCAGAAAGAGTCCAGCCTAGCAGAGCTGAGGGCAACACAGCTTACAACAGAGAAAAGTCAGTAGCTCCTTTCTCTTCTTCCTCCACCCCTCTCTCCCCTCTCTTTCCACCAGCCCTGGTTCCACTGGCTCTGTGATTTGGGCTTTTTTTCTGGCAACAGAAGGGACTGACTGTTATCAGACTCTGAGAGAGGAAACAAACAGCAAAGAGAAGGAGGAGGGAAGGGCTGGGTTGAAATAAGTGAAATTGCTATTGGGATTATGGCGCTAATTTGGAGAGGAGAATATTTTCATATTGGCGGGAAGGAGAGTTTTCTGCATATAATTTCAAAGGGATTTTTGTATCAGATAAAGAAGGAAGAAAAGTATACCTTCAATGAAAATAATAGGCAAAAGAGTTCTGTGCAGGAATTGATAGTCAAAAGAGAAATGTTTATGCTGGGGGAGTGGGAAGAAAGAGGAAAGGAGAGGGAGAAAATCTCCACACTGGAAGAAGCATAAGATAGAGTACTGGGGATGGTGTAAATATGAGACTGCTGTACAGAGCAGTGAATATTGTATGCGATGGAAGGGAAAAGACTCTTGTGGTGGGAGGAATAGGGAAACATCCCCCCCTCTACATATATATATGTATATATATATATATATACTTATAGGAAAATGCTGAATAAGTGATGGACATAACTCCTACTGGGGAAATGATGGATGTCAATGGTTTGTTCTGGGATTGCTGGAGAATAGCTTGTCTTGGAGGTGAGGAAGAGAGATGTTACCATGAGAATGGTGGAAAAATAAGAAGGAGAAATAGATTCTTTTCTCAGAGTGGAGAAGGAATATTTCCATGACTGATGGGAGAGAGAGTAGTATGGAAAGTGAAGGGGCTTGAATTCTATGCTGTATGTGTATGAGTGGGTGGGTGGAGACAGGACTGGGAATGCTGGGAGAGAGGTCAGTATTGGAAGACAATAGAAGTTGAGACTAATGAGAAGAGAGATTTCTGTACTTGAAGTGATCTCAGAGCAAAGATGGTCTTTGGAATGATGGAAGAGAAACTCTTGTACTAGGAGAAAGGGGTGTAGTGGATCTGGATCGGCAATGATAGGAAGATGGGCCAGATATTGGGAAAAATAAGTGAGAAATCTTTTAATGGAAGATGCTGGGGAACAGTGAGTTTGCTGGGAGTGGTGGAAGACAGCACTTTTCACCAGAAGTAATGGAGAAGAGCAGAAATGTTATGGGATTTGTCTGGGTCAGGAAAGCAATTGTATTGAGAGGAATAAAGGAAGACATCGGTGTACCAGAAGTAATGGAGTAAAGCATGTACTGAGAGGGGTGGATTGAAAAGAATTCCATCTTAGGAGAAGAGAATGAAGGGAGTGACTGGGAAGAAGGCTCGGTGCTTTGATCTCTGCCCCACTGCCCCCAATTCAAAACTCTCCCTTATCACTCTCAGTACAAAGCCATGGGAAAAGAGAGAAAGGCTGGGTTGTGGGGAAGACAAAGCTCTCTTGTGGGAGTGATAGGAGGAGGGAACTCTGTATTGGGATGAGTGGAGAGTCCTCAGTGTACCAAGAGTGATGAGGAGGGAGCTTTGAAAAACAGCTGTACTGGTGGTGCTGCTAAAGGCTGTGTGTGTGCTTATGAGAAAGATCTTTGTAATTAAATGAACATTTATTAAGTACCCCCTATGTGCAAGGCAATGTGCCAGGTTCTGAGGATACAGAGATGACAAATGACCCAGTCCCTGTCCTCAGTGATTCACAGTCTAGTAGGACAGGGGGAAAAGATGTTTACAATGGAGTATGATAAAAGTTGGAATGTGATCAATGTATAGGGAAGGTCACTTAGAGAGGCATGAGAGAGTTGAGGAGGAAGGGATGAGGTAAAGTTTCATGAAGGAGTTGGCACATGCAAATGCTAGAAAAGGGCTTTGTAGTGTGAAAGTCATGATAGAAATCTCCATAGTAAAAGTGACAGGGGAGAAATTGGCATATTGGGAGAAATGGTGGAGAGATTCCATTTACAGCAAAGCAGAGGCAAACTTTATGCTGGAAGTGATTGGACAGGCAACTTTCCAAAGAGTGATGGGGGCAGAGCTCTTGAAAACAATTAAGATTAAAAACTGAGTGATATGATATGATATGGGGAGGGAGGGAGTAGGGAATTGATGTACTGGAAATAATGGGGGAGAGAAGGAATGAGAGAGGGAGACACACACACACACAGAGAGAGAGAGAGAGAGAGAGAGAGAGAGAGAGAGAGAGAGAGAGAGAGAGAGAGAGAGGTCAGTGGTGTGAGAGATGGAAAGAGAAGCATTTGGAGTGATGGAGAGAAAAGCACTAAGGATTGAGGGATGGAGAGTGAGAGATGATAATGGACAGAACATAGGAGATATCACCATAGTGGATAATCATTGAGCAGAAAGGTAAAGTGGAAGTGGTTTGGTGGAGAAAGCTCTGACCATACAAGGAATTATGGGGAATACAACCCCGGACTGGCACTGATGAGGAATATCCCTTCTTGTTGAAGAGAGTGGAAGACAAGGGACATTCATCAGGCAACCAGCTGGGCTTTGGGAGAGCATGATGTTTCCATTTCAAACACTTCGAGATCAGCACCACACTGAGCTGTGCAGTCAGAGGGCATTTTAGATGACCACCAATTGATTCACTGTTTGTGCACCAATTGTGATGATCAGAACATGACTTTTCCTTATCAGAGAGAAACAGGGAATGTTGAAGTGATATGCAATCGGCAAAAGAATTCTACTGGTAGTACTGAGGAATAACGCTTTCCTGGGAATGATATTGATCGGAGAATTCTTTCCAGGGGGCTTTAGAAAGGAGCCCTTTCAGCACTGAACAGTGGGAGAAAACTCTCCGCTGAGGATGATGGGAAAATGAAAGCTCAGATAGCATGATATATGTCAGGGGTTCTTGACCTGGTTGGTATCCATGGTTCTATGGCAGAGGATCATTGAACTTGAATGGACAAAAAAATCATGTCTATTTTTGTTAACCTCTAACTGAAATTTAGCATTTCCCTCAGTGACTTAAAGACATTGTTCTGTGGAGTACATAAGCTTCACCAGACTGCCAAAGAAAAGTTAAGAACTGCTGCTACAAGGAAAATACCTCAGTTCTGGTCCTGACTCTGCTGCTAATTAGCTAGAGTGATCTTGGGCAAATCATGTAGCCTCTCTGGGACTTAGTTTCCTCACCTACAAAACAAGAAGGAGGGAACTGGATGATTCTAAGTTTCCTTCCAGATCCATAGACTAAAATGGATCGATGCTTCTGAAATAATACTTTTGGGGAAAGGACCTTTATTGGGAATGTCCAGAAGGAGAATATTAAGAATAATACAGAACAATATAATGGAAAGAGTGCTGGGCTTGGGGACAGGGAATGGGGGCTCCTCCAGTGTCAACTTTGACATTTACTTATGTGTGATTATAGACAAATCACTTACCATTTTTGAACCTTGATTTTCTCATTTCTAAAATGGGGATAATACTTGTAGTGCTTAGCTCAGAGGATATTGTGATGATGTATGTAAAGCCCTTGGGAATCTCTAAAGCTCTCTATATATGTTAGCTATTTTTTTTAACCCTTACCTTCCATCTCAGAATCCTTACTGAGTATTGTGGCAGAAAAGCGATAAGGGCTAGGCATTGGGGAGGAGTCACACAGCTAGGAGGTGTCTGAGGCTAGATTTGAACCCAGAACCTCCCATAGTTAGACCTGGTTCTCAATTCACTGAGCCACCTAGCTACCCCCAATGTCATCTATTATTAATAGTGAAGCATAGACATCAGTGGTGAAGTGAAAGGAATATTTGAGAGTTCAGAGAGATAAGGAAGAGAGCTCCTTCTTCACAATGGCATTGGTGGGGAAAGGAGTCCTATATGCCAAAAGGAATAAGGAAGTTGAAGTTCTGCCACGGGGAGAAGTCTCTGAGTAAAGAATGACGGATATGATTTGTCATCACTAAGAATGGAAACAGAAATATTAGAGAAGTAACTGGGAAGTGGTTGATGGGGCTGAGTGGGTTTATATTCAAAGTAAAAGACATCAGTAGTCTATGCTGGTTACAATGGGAGAAGAGGCAATATAGAGATATAGAGAGGATAAAACAGCTTCGCCTTGTGAAGTACCAGGAAAAGATTCTTTTACAGAGGGGAGAAAATGGTGTATGCAGAAGGTACTTTGGGAGAAGTTATGGGATAGTTAAGTAACAGAAGCAGAGAGAATTGACTATTGTGCTGAAAGTGAATGGAGCTAGACATGGTGGCATATACCTGTAATTCCTGCTACTGTGGAAACTGAGGCTGGTGGATGAATTCAAGAGTTCTGAGTTACAGCAGGGCTAAAAACCCATTGGGGGTCCAAATTAAGTCTGATACCAGTATGTTCTCTCAGGACAAAGGGGTCACCAGGTTTCCTAAAGAGGGGTGAACCATTCCAGGTCAGTAGTAGATTGGGTCAAAGCTTCGGAGTCAATCAGCAATGAGGTCAGACCCAAGAAAATCCACTGTACTTCCAGGATAGGCAAGATAGGGAGGCCTAGTCTAGGAAGGAAAGAAGGAAGGGAGAAAAGGAGGAGGGGAAGAGAAAAGAAGGAGGGAGGGAAAAAGGGAGGAAGGAGAAAAGGAAGGGGAAAAAAGAGGAAGAAAGAAGGAAGGAAAGAAAATGAATGGAGCAAAGAAAAAATAGAAATATTTGCGTTCAGATTGAAGTATGATCCAATGAATATACATTTATTAAGAGATAGCTGCTTATTAAATTAATAAACATTAACATATTGGATAAATGAAAGGCAAATCACTTCAGTGGCCTGGACCTCTGTTTCTTCATTTGTAAACTTGGAGAATTAGAGCAGGTAATCACTAAGGTCCCTTTCAGCTAGATCCAAATCCTTTGATCTTATGTTTATTAAATGTAGTAGAAGGAAAGGCATATGGCTTGTTAGAGCTATTTTATTTTTTTAAGTTTTATCAATAGATGGATGAATAGAGAAGATAAGTATAATGACAGAAATGTATTAGGAATATTGGGTTAAAGAGATCCCTGTACTGGGAGTCATAAGAGAGAAGATTTTGAACTGGGAGTTGTTAGGGAGAAATCAAGCTTAATAAGTAATAGAAGACAAAGACTAAACTGATCACTATGAGGAGGATAGAGAGCTCTGTGGGAGAAAGGAAAGAGCTCTCATCTGGAAGTAGTGAAGAAATTGTAATACTCTGGGAAGGAAGGAAGGAATGGAAATTAGGCTGGAAGTGATGGGAAGGGCAGGCTTTGTACTTCTAGTGGGATGAACAAGGTAATGGCAGTGATGAGGAGAGTATTCCAAATTAGGAGGAGAAACTGAATGACAGCTTCATTTTCTTCTCATTAGAGCTAGAAATATGATCATCTTGGCAGTTAAGACTTAAGAGGAATATAGCAAGACTGATGTGCTAGGAGTAAGTAGGAGAAGAGGTATTATATTGGGGGTGGCAGAGGATTGACTTGTATTAGGAGTTCAGGAAAGGATGTCATAGTGGGAGGAATGAAGAAGACCCAACCACCTTGGCACTGGGTGAAAATACGGCTCTAGGTAGGCAAAAAATGCCACCGACTACCCTGCCTGATGTTTTTAGTTCTCACTAATAGAGAGCATATTTGCACCTAGTTTGAGACTCCCAGATGATGCCATTATTGCTATTAGATAATAATAATTATAGCAACCACAATCAAAACAACAATAACAGTAACTGGCATTTATGTGATGCTTTAGTATTTGCAAAGCACTTTACATAAATTATTGGTCTTTACAACAATCCCATGAGGTAGGGGCTATTATTATCCCCATTTTACAGAGAAGGAAACTGAGGCTAAGTAAGGCTAAGCAATACTATATTTAACTTCTAGGACTATTATGGGCTGTCTTCTTCCTTCTCACCCCATTTTATCTTCTCTTTTTTTTAAACCCTTACCTGTTGTTTTAGAATTAATATTAAATATTAGTCTCAAGGCAGAAGAGAGGTGAGGACCAGGCAACTGGTTCTCTATCCTCTGAGCCACCTAGCTGCCCCATATCTTTTATTTTCTACACTAAGATATGTACAAATCTCTTTATCCCTTGGTTCAATCAAGACAGGCTTGGAGAGTGGGAGGGTAAAGAGGGTTTCTAAAGAATCTTTATTGGATGAATAAGAGAAAGGTAAAGTGTGGAGAGAAATCCCTAACTAATCACACATATGGGGGACCATGAATTTATGTTGAATTTTCAGCATAATATAAAATACTAATAATAATAATAGGTAGCATCATTTAGTTTTAGGTCTTGCAAAGGACTGTAACATGTATTATCTCATTTAATCCTCACAACAACCCACCCTATAAGGTAGATGCTATTATCATCTCCATTTCACAGATGAAAAAACTGAGGCTGAAAGAGGTTATGTGACTAGTACAGGGTCGGTGAATTCTAAAGCAGGATTCAGATTCAAGTCTTCCTAACTCCAAGCCCAATGCTGTATCAACTATGCCACTGAGCTTTGATATATAGGTAGAGACTCGTATAGTCGTGTTCTCATCTATAGTCTTTGTCTCATGGAAGATGTCTTGCAAAGAGTCCAAATAAAAGAGGGATTCCTGATTGATCATGAGGCTTTCCAGATCTTCCATCCCCAGGATTGAGCACTGGAATACTATAGAATCCTCTTGATGAGATCCACAGTCACTTGAGGGTGACCTAGCAATTCACCCTGAAAAAATCCAAGTGGCTCAATTTGAAGCTGCTGATGAATAGAAAAGGCTTGTCTGGAAATAATCTTATTCTAGTGGAAATGATGAACATAACGGAAAGGGGCCAATCCCCCCCCAACTTCTATTCTAGTTTAAACCTTAACTGAATTGAGTGTGGTCTTGAGTCAATGTGGCTGTGCCCTCTTTGGTTGGAAACATTCCTGGTCATAGGACAGCTAGGGGATGCTGTGGGTTGGATGTTGGGATGCTGGACCCGGAGTCAGGAAGACCTGACTCTAAATCCAGGCTCACGTGTGTATGTGTGTGTGTGTGTGTGTGTGTGTGTGTGTGTGTAATATTTAAAATTTTTCCCATGGTTCCATTATTTTCCCATGGTTCCATGTTGTCTCCCTCCCCTCTTCCCTCCCAGAGTTTACAAGCAATTCCACTGAGTTATACATATATTTCACTCAAAACCCATTTCCATATTGTTCATTTTTGTAATAGAGTAATCTTTTAAAACCAAAACCCCCCATATCTTATACCCATATAAACAAGTGATAAAACATGTGTTTTCTTCTGCATTTCTGCTCCCACAGTTCTTTCTCTGGATGTGGATAGTGTTCTTTCTCCCAAGACCCTCAGAATTGTCCTGGATCATTGCATTGCTGCTAGTAGCAAAGTTAATCGCATTTGATCTTCCCACACTGTGCCAGTTACTATGTAGTCCTGGTTCTGCTCATTTCACTCTGCATCAGTTCACGTAGGTCAGACATAGTTTGGCTAAGTGACCTTAGGCAAGTCTGATATGATTTTTAATGAACAGGTTCAATAATACATTGCTAATACTGGATGGTATAGTGGAATAAGCTTCATACCTGGAGTAAGGAGAGGTTCTGGGTTCAAATCCTCTAGTGCTCCTTAGCTGTATGGTCATTTCATCAAACTGCTCAAAATCTCAATTTCTTAATTTGTAAAATAGGAGTAATCTACCCTACTCCTTCATAGGGATGTAGTGATGAATTTGTTGCTCAATTGTTTCAGCCATGTCTGACTCTTCATGACCCCACTTGGTGTTTTCTTGGCAACAGTACTGGAATAGTTTGCCATTTGCTTCTTCAGCTCAGTTGACAGAGGAGGAAACTGATGAAAACAGGGATAAGTGACTTGTCCAGGGTCACGCAGCTAAAACTTCAAGTCTTTCTGACTCCCGGTCTGGTGCTCTATTGACTGCACCAACTAACCGATGTGAGGAAAGTGAATCTTGAAATGTTATTATCAAGGATAATTTCTGTCCTTAGAGGAAATTAAGATTTGTCACCTTCTGTTCTAACTACTGCCAACACCTAATTTCACCACATGACCTTTTTGGAGGCTGCCCAGATGATTCCTGCTTGCCTGTACCCCAAACTAATATCATTTTCTTTCCCATTTCAAGACTCAGAGCCTCTTGCTGGACCTCTCACTAAGTCTCAGTTTCCAATCTTGGGATATGGCTAGTTGTCAGCTCATTGGCAGAGCTAAAAGGATGAACAGACCTTAGACCCAATAAACATTCAGCCCTCTCCTAGTCCAGGTTGTTCAGTCTGCTTGATGGCTCAGGTGCCCTCAGGGAAGATGCTTTCTAGAATCCCACAATATCACCTGGATGTCACACTGACCATCCATTAATGACACAGACCATAGGGTAGTAACATCTAGTGAGAAAAAGGTCAATTTGTCATGGACTGGTGATGGGGAAGAATCTGTGCTGTCAAAGATGGAGGTGAGAGGAGCAGAGCTGTAGCCATCTGGTAAGAGTTCTACGGTAGAAGTGTGGGGTATGGGACTCCAGCAGTCCAGTGAGTGAGAGAGAAAAGAGGAGTGGTTAGAGGAACCTGGACCATGAGGAAGGACTGAGAATGATAGGGGGTGAGGGGAGACAGATCACTCCACTGGGAATCTCATTGGAGAGAGAGACAGAAAGAGAAAGCAGGAGGAAGAGGAGGAGGAAGAGGAGAGGAAATAACTTTGTGCTTGGAATGAGGACAGAGAAGCAATGGAAGAGGTATTGATATACTGGAAGGGGGGATGAAGGCAATCTGTGGATGACAGCCAATTGTGACCTTGGACAAGTCACTTCTTTCCAGACCTTAGTTTCCTTATCTGTAAAATGAAGAAACACATGATCTCTAAAGTACCTAGCTCTAACATTCCAGGATTCTACCTTGATTATCAAGGTCTCTGGCAATAAATTTCTTTAACAAAGTTGTACTGTGCCTGGAGAAGTGGGCCAAAAAATTAGAGAAAATTAACTAGCATGGTGTCACGGAAAGAGAGCCTGATTTAGAATTGTTCAGAGAACTTGTTTTCAGATTTCTCCTTTGCTTACTGGTTGCCTTGGATAAGTCAATTCTCTTGGCCTCATTTTCTTCTACCTATAAAATGAGGGGTTTGGGCTAAATAATCCCTAACGTTGCTTTCAGTTGAAATGCCATAAGTCCTGGTCTTAGTGCTGGTTTGAGAGGAGCAGTAGTATTGTTAAAATTCAATTTGACTCAACAAAAATTAAGTGCTTACCATGGGCCAGAGCTATGATACAAAGACAAAAATAAATGGAGCTTACCTTATATGGCAGAATAAATACATAGACAGATAAATGCTAATAGATACATTATTTAAAAGAACTTCAGAAGGAAGAAAATGTGAATAAACAGGGAAATAAAGAAATAACTTTATGTGGGAGATGGCCACAGGTTTCATCAATTGAGGAGAGACCTTGGTGCCGAGGTTCACAGGGGACCCTGGGTCCTTGTGCTTCCATAAAAACCAAGCTACCTGTCATTCCTGGAGAGAGAAGAGTATCTCATAGGGGTTCATAAGGCAGTGGGAGTGGGGTGATGCTGTAAGACCTCCTTCTTCAACTGAAAGGGAAGGACCCAATACCTTGTTGACCTATGACCAAGAGAAAATCCTGACTTTGATTCATTTACTTTATTCATTTAATTATTTTATTTATTCCTTAGTCACATACATTGTACAAGGTGGGAGGAGGGAAACAAATAAATGGAACTTATTATAATCTAGGAAGAGTTTCTATCAAAAGGCATCCTTATGCTTTGTTTATTTCCGTCACAAGCAGCAAAGTCTCTGACAATATGTCATTAGAACATAACCTTTTCATTCCCTTAGATCATATATACTTTTCTGGAATTAGATGGAGAATGATGGGTGAGAGGGGTTCTTTTATTGCAAATTATGAAGAAGAGAGGACTCTACTGGTAATAAAAGGAATGAGTCACCAACATTAATAGTGGAAGAATCTCAAGTTGACAGAGAAAGGGATGACCCTAAGAAAAACTTCCAAGTTAGTTCTGAATCTCTCCCACCTCCCCTTCTGCACCTCTCTCCCTACTTGGCGTGATCCCTAATGATCACTGCCTTCATTATGCTTTTGGAAGACAGGTATCCTTTTTGAAGTATGCCAGACTTCCAAACTAGAACCCCTTCTCTTTCCCTTTCCTTGAATCAAACATTTCCTTCCCAAGAGATAGACTGGGTTTTAATGCTTTCAGAGGCAAGCCAGTTGATTAAACTCATTCCCACTAAAATGTGAAAGACTAATAGTCTTTCCAAGGTTATTTGCATTTTTAAAGAGGAAGGGTTTTTGTCACACAGTCTGAAGTTAAGCTAGAGCTGGGATTCCTTTGGGTACACCGAGTGAAGCAAAGATTTTCAGATTGAGTTGAGCAAAGATTCTGCCACTTCCCTTTACTATTAGATGAACATTTTAATTTCTAGTTACACCAAAAAGGATGAAAGAGACAACTATATACCATACCATCAGTGTTAGCAGAGAAAAAAGCACCATACTGGGCCTGCTGGAGAGAGTTGTCCAGGGAGTGATTAGGAGAGACATTAATACAGTGTGAGCCATTCGGTGGAGAGAGCTCTGTAATGAGGAGAAGGAAGGAGAACAATCAAGATGGGACAGAGAGTTCTCGAGACAAATGATGAGGAGAGAATTCTTTATTGGAATACATGTGTGAGTGGCTGGGAGGAGGCACGTTGAAGCTGGTTGTTATGGAAGGAAAGGATCCGCGTTGCAAATGATGAGTTTGAAACTTCTTCCCAGAATCCTGGGGAAAGATGCCTTTATGGCGAATCCAGCAGAAGAAGGAATCTTTATGAGCACTGAAGAGAGAGAGAGGGGATGGGGGACTACAAATGAAGGAGAAAGCAGCTCTGTACTTGGCATGAGGGGAAAGAAAAAAAGTTGAATCAAACGAAATGGAGTGATGAGATTCACTAGTAAGAAGCAAATCGACTTGGAGTCCTAGAGCTGGAACAGCTCTTTCAAAGCTTCTGCTCTGCCTACTCTCTTTCTGAAGGGGGGGGGGCATAATTTTCCCAAATCACACTGTTTAGAAGTAGCAGAGACAGACCTCAAACTCGAGTTCTCTAAAGACTATTTGTTCCACTAATCTTGAGAGAAACTATGTAGGGGCAGCTAGGTGGCACCATGGACAGCACCATGACTGGCATTGGGAGGAGCTGGGTTCAAATGTGGCCTCAGACACTTTGCAGCTGCCTGACCCTGGGCGAGTTGTGAACCCTGATTGTCTAGCCCTTGCCCTTCTGCTTTAGAGTGATCACTAAGAAATAAAATGAGGTTGTTGCTTTTTTAAGACTCCATCTGTATGAGTGCTTGCCTAATTGTGAAGTCATGGGATCTAAGGTAAAATCCTGGCTCTGTTACTTAATCTTTAAGTTCTCTGAACCTCGGTTTCTTCCTTTGTAAGATGGAGAGGTTAGACGGTGACTGGAAGAGTCTTCCAGGTTTTAATTCTCTGTTCCAATTATCTTGTGGTGGGAGAGTTAGCTATCACATAAGAAATGAAGCTTCTGAAATACGCTAGATTATTGAGGTCTCTTACTGGAAGCGATGACCATTTTTCTTTGGGAAAGAGGAGGGAGATAGAGAAATTGGAATTGGGATATAGGAGAAGGATGGACTGTCAGTGCTGAGATTTCTGGAAGAACCTAAGTTTTTACTGAAAGTGATGAGGGGAAGCTGGGAGAAGGGGCTCTGTTTTGAGAATAGTGGAAGGGAGCATGGCCCAGTTGAAAGAGCACAGAAGAGCTCAGGAGCCCTAAATTAGGGCCCTTTCATTCAGTTGCAATTTAGATTGTTGTCATTCATTCATTTCAATTGCGTCCAACTCTTTCTGACTTCTTTTGGGGTTTTCTTGGGAAAAATACTGGAGTGGGCAGCAAGGTGGCTTAGTGGATTGAAAGTCATGTCCAGAGATAGAAGGTCCTGGGTTCAAATTTGATCCCAGACACTTCCTAGCTGTGTGACCTACCCCCATTGCCTAGCCCTTACCGAACCAAAACAGTATTGATTTTTTAAAACCCTCACCTTCTGTCTTGGAACAATATTGATTCCAAGACAGAAGAGTGGTAAGGGCTAGGCAATGGGGCTCAAGTGACTTGCCCAGGGTGACACAGCTGGGAAGTATCTGAGGCAACATTTGAACCTAGGACCTCCTATCTCTAAGCCTGGCTCTCAATCCACTGAGCTACCCAGCTGCCCCAACAGTATTGATTCTAAGATGGAAGGTAAGAGTTTAAAAAAATACTGGAAAGATTTGCCATTTCCTTCTCCAGCTCATTTCACAGATGAATAAACTGAGGCCAACAAGGTTAAGTGACTTGCCTAGGGCCACACAGCTAGTAAGTGTTTGAGACTGGATTTGAACTCAGTGCTTCCTGAACTCCAGACCCAGCTCTATTCACTGTACCACCTAGCTGCCCCTGTGATTTAGACAAGTCCATTAACTTCCCCATGCCTCAATTTCTTTATCTTTCAACTGGGAATAATTCTGACTGTGCTATTTATGGAATTGCTATTCAGGCTGCCATAGGCAGTATGCTATAGAAGAATTAGCCCTGCGATCAGATTCACATTGAAGTCTCATTACTCACTAGCTGTGTGAGCTTGAGCAAGTCACTAAAAGTATATCACCTTCCTTGTAGTGACAGCTACAAAGAAGGATGCTGAGACTTTGATAGGAGGTCTTGGTTGGGAAAATGGGGAAGAGAGGTCCAGGGAAACTCTGACAATCAGAAAAGTGAGGGAGGAAGAGTCAGTTGGACCAGACAGTCTCTAAGATCCTTTTCAGTTCAAATCTTCTAAATAAAATTAGATCATAGTTAAAAAGAAATTAAAGGGGGGCAGCTGGGGAGCTCAGTGGATTGAGAGCAAGGACTAGAGACAGGAGGTCCTCGGTTCAAATCTGGCCTCAGACACTTCCCAGCTGTGTGACCCTGGGCAAGTCACTTGACCCCCATTGCCTAGCCCTTACCACTCTTCTGCCTTGGAGCCAATACACAGTATTGACTCCAGGACAGAAGGTAGGGGTTTAAAAAAAAGAAATTAAAGGAATGAGGGAGCTCCAGCAAAATGAAGGATTTTGGTGTTGTAGAGAGGGAGGGAGTGGACCCATGAATCAGGAAAATCTGAGTTCAAATTCCACCCCAGACATATACTGGATATGTGACCCTGATGAAATTATGCAACCTCTTAGTGCCCCAAGCAACTCTCTATGACTTAGACATGGCAGAGCAGTGTCGATCTACATTGATAGGAATTTCCTAAAAATGGAGTTTCCATCACCAATGAAATCAGAAATCTGGACAAAAGAAATTCTTAAGTCAATGGATTCAAATGTTGAGGCTCTTTCTAAGGTGCTCTTTAGAAATAGTAAGCTTTCTGAATAGGCATTATAGGGTGGAAAGAGTTCTTCTGCAGGGGAAGTACTTGGTGGAGGCACCTAGAAGAAGGGGGCTCTGTATTGGGAAGGATGGGGAGACAGGATTTTGAACTGGGAAGAATGGAAAGAAGACTTACTTTATTGACTCAGAGTGTAAATAAAGCCCATTACTGGGAGGCCTGGAAGGAGTAATGGACAGGATAGAGGAAGATTTCTTTGCTATGCCTAAAATTGATGGGATGAGTGACATGGAAATATGGGCATGATGGCAAGAAGAGAATTACATCCTGGAAGGGAGCTTATCATTGTAAATGATAGGAGGGAGTGCTCCTTAGTGAACTGAACAGGGAAAAACTCTATCCCAGGAATGATCCAAAAGCAAAAAAATCTGAATGGGCAATGAAGGAAGATGGTATATCCATCATGAATGATGGCTGTAGTGGGATTGTTATTGTTGATACTGGTATTGATGAAGAAGGAAATTTGTATGGAGAGAGAAGAGAGAACTCTTCTCTGGAAGTAAGGAGGGCATTTTCAGGCAGTGTTCTTGGAAATTATGGGCCAAATTGAGAGCAAGAGAAAGGAAACCTTTCTGCCATTGCTAAGGAATACTGTGTGCAACAAGGACAAGTTTGGAAGGCTTTGGTTGGAATGAGAAAGGCATATGTCATGGGGGCCAGAGCTGTCATATTTGGGGGCAATACAAGGGATGAGTTCCAGGCCTTGGGAATCTAAAGCGATTCTCTCCACTCCCCCAGTGATTTCCCGCCTCTCCAGCACAAGTCCATCATCCCGTGTGGCCAGAACTGTGGGACACTCCCACATCAGATGGTGCCAGGCAGTTGTCCTCTGTCCTTCTGCTGGAGATCCCCTACTACGGATTCCTTGGCTCTTGATTGCCCTCTCAGCCTGACCTCACCTGTCCATGAGAAGAGGTCTCTCTGTACCTCTGAAGCTGCTTCTCCTTTCTTCTGCCCCCTCCCCAGCTGTATCCAGCTGAGCAGACCTTAATGTGATTGGAGCATCTCTTCCCACTACTTGAAGAGAGTGGAGTCAGATTTCCTGCCAAGAACCCTACAGGTACCTTGGGATCTGGATCCACAATTTGTACTTCACAGGGCTTGGCCTCTTGGTGTCAAGAGGCCAGCATCAAAGCAGAAGTCCCATTGAACACCAGACATGACATCAGCAACAATCCAGACCCACACTCATCCAAAGGGCTCTCCCTGATAATTGGATTTCTCCTTCGCATTGCCCAGCCCATGGGATTCATCTACAGGAAGCAAGCTTGAAGCTCAATATATTGTCTTCCCACCAACATCTTTATACACTGAGGACAATGTACATCCTACCACTCAGTCTCTTTCTAGGACCAGGCTGGAGACAGGTGGATCAGTTCCTAACATCCTACCTCCCTGGAATTCTCCTAGAAGGAACAAGCTGGAACTAGTTACTTAGACACTCCAGGCCAATTCCATGAGGCTCTCCAAACCTCAGCCAAACGTTCTCCCATGAAGAGTATCAACACAATATGGGGAACTTGGCAGTCCTAAGAAGTTTTACCCAAATAGCTGTTGAAGGATGGCCTTCCTTCCTGACTTTCACAAGGTCTTGCCTCTTTTCAGTTGGAAAAAAGAGTCAACTCAGACCTGGACTGATGTCATCAGATCTCAGTCTGCATGTCTATGAGGAAGAGAACATCACTTCCCAACCTCTAATAAGATGATAATGATTCTTATGACCCTCTACAGGCATGGTTCCTTCTGCCCAGAAGAGAGCATCTTGGAAAGAAAAGAAGGAGCTCCTAGAGCCTCCTGGGGAAAAGTCTGGGCACCTATGATTCCTTTCACCCCCTTCTCTGAGACCCACACAGCTAATGGCAGCACAGTGGAAAGAGCACTAGCCCTTGTATTTAAGTCTTGTTGCTGATCTTTCCTCCTTGACCTTGGACAGGACACAACCTCACTGGGCCTTATTTTTCTCAATTGTAAAATGAAGGGGTGGATTATTTGGCCTTCGAGGCCCCTTCCAGATCTATAATTGATCATCTTAGGTCTCTAGCAGCCATAAAGACTACAACTTGCCTGCGATCAAGGCTGCTCTGTGTGTGTCTTACCTATCTGAATCTATTCCAAGCAACAAGTATTTATTAGGTGCCTGCTATATCTATCTATCTATCTATCTATCTATCTATCTATCTATCTATCTATCTATCTATCTATCACCTATCTATCATCTATCTACCTATCTACTTATCTATCTATCTATCTATTTATCCATCTATCCATCTATCCATCCATCCATCCATCCATCCATCCATCCATCCATCCATCTATCTGTAGCGCCAGGCATGATGCCAAGTGCTGGGGATACAAACACAAAAGCGAGATACTGTCTGTCCTCAAGAAGTTTGCTTGCCGAGGAGCCACTTGGGAAACCAGATGAGAGAGGACAAAGCCAGACCAGCCTAGGACTGGATGAGGAACTGGAACTGGGAGAAGGAGAACAAACTCTTCAAAGCCAGAAAGTTAATATAAGGGTCAGAATAGGTTTCCATGAATGGAATAACAGACGTTTCAGTTTTCTGGGGAATGGGAGCAAGAATTAATGGTACCCTCCTGCCCAGTCCATTGCCTACAGGTGGTATCAACAGGAAAGGACACTAGGGGTGGAGAGATTAGTTTCTAGTTCTGGCTTTGCCAGTAATTTAGGTTTATGATTTTAGGCAAATTATTTCATTTCCCTGAGCTTCTCTTAGTTTCCTCATCTGTAAAATGGGTTTGGATCAGATGATCTCTAAGGTCCCCTCTGTGTCTGACTTTCTATAATTTCACATTCCTATAATACCATTATTTTTAAAAAATAAAGTCTTGCAACATTTCCCCTGCACTAACTATATTCCCCCTCCAGATTTTGATCTGATCTCTCCATCCCATATATCTCTCCTGATTCTCCCCTAAACCTTTATCTCTTTTCCCAATCTTCTTTCAATTTGCTCTTTTGCCTTTTCCCTCCCATACAACCCTGATCTCCATGACTGGCCCCTATTCTGTTCTCTTCTCCGCATTTCCCTTCCCATCTTTCCTTACCTGCCCAGTGACACCATGCCCCTTTTCATTTGTATCCTGAGTGTTATGTCATAGCTTTGAGGACACAGAGAAATGAATGCCTCCCCTGCTTCCTGGCCTTAGATATAGCAGTTAGCTGGGATTGGGAGTGGATGGATGGATGGATGGATGGATGGATGGATGGGTGGGTGAGGGGCAGGGGCAACTTTTTCCTCACTTACTGAGATTTAGCAACAGCCTGAATGAGGCTCCAAACCCCACCTCCCTGACTGGAGGATGGGATGATCTCAGGAGGGCTCTGACAACTTGAGAAGCTTGGAATTCTCTTCTCAATCATCTTCAGTTTAGATTTATTGAGCATCCCCCGGGCACATGGAATGACACTAAGTGACTTCTCCCTGGAAGCCTTGAAATCCCACTCCTGGGTCTTCAGCAGCTGGTTCTTCAGATCTCATAGATTCGGTTTGGGGACAGATCTGACAAGGTCTTTTTTGATTGACTGGCTTTTAAAAATATATACTAGCTAGTGCTTATTTCTGTTTGCCCTTTGCAAACAAAAACAAACACCTTTTGAGGGCTAAAGCCTCTCTCCTGTTTCATGGGGTTCAGATTGCGGTAGGCTTTCCCTAGAATACTGGGCTTTCCTTATATGATGACGGTTGGTCAGGAAAGAGGAGAGGAGAGGAGATGGCCTGAAGGGAAGGAGAGGGGAAATCTCTTAACCAGAAGCTGGAAACTGAGGCAACATGGCACAGAGGGATGGATTTATCATTCGCATCTGATACTGGCTCTGCCATTTATGTGTGTGAGCTTGAGAAAGTCATTTCATCTGTCTGGTTTCCTCATTTTACAAATGAGGGCACTAGAGTCAACGGTCCTAGGATACCTTCCCTCTCTATCTCTATGAAAGGGAATGAAGAAGAGCCCAAAGAGAAAAGAGCTTAAATACGAAGCTATGTTTGGAGGGAAATGTGAAAAGTCAGTACTACTGGGGCAGCTGAGTGGTTAAGAGATCCTGGGTTCAAATGTGGCCTCAGATACTTCCTACCTATGTGACTTTTGGGCAAGCCACTTAACCCCTATCGCATAGCCCTTACTCATCTTCTCCCTTGGATCCTATACTTAGTATTAATTTTAAGACAGAAGGGGAGAGTTTTGGTTTTACTAAGTAAGTCACTAAATCACTTCATCTATCTAGGCCTCAATTTTCTCTTTTGTAAAATGAAGGGATTGAACTAGATGATCTCAGTTCTAACATTCCTATTAGCCTACAATCCTATGCTAGGTCTATGAAAGGGGAAGCTAATAGGGAGGAAAAAAAGAAAGAAATAGGAATCTTGGGGGTAGAAAGAGACAGCACTGGCACTGAAGCAGAGGGGAGAGCATAGTGTAAGGGGTTCGAGTGGATGGTGGACCCAATAGGTATCAAAAGTAGAGGCTGACACAAGTAAAACCCAGTGGAATTGTGTGTTGGCTACAGGAGTAGGGAGGGGAGAGAGGAGGGGGAGGGAAAGAACATGAATCATGTAACAATGGAAAAATATTCAAAATTAATTAATTAAATAAACGTTTTCAATTAAAAAAAACTATAGTCTGAGGGCCAGGAAAATATGGGGTTGAGGGCTATGAAAAGTTCAGAGCTAGTGGAGACTGAGTAACTGGGACATTGGGAAGAATGGTTGGAGTGGGATGCCATGCAAGATACCAATGAGCCTGGCTAAAGAAGAGGCTTCTGGGAGGAGGGATCTGGCTGAGGTGGAATTGTGGGTCTGGTTGCCTGCAGAGCGGGTCTCTCTTGTGTCTTTCTTTGTTTTCCTTAGCCCTTAAATGCAGTCAGTGCAAATAGTTGGCACTTAATGAATGCACATTGATTTGACTTGACTTCCTATGAATTGAGGAGTCTAACTGAAAGGAGGTGGTGAGAATGTTTCTGGGGTAAAGTATGTGTATGGGCTGGAACAACTCTAGTCCTAGAGAAAATGGCAGCTATGAAGATTGATAATGGGGGGGGGTCTTTACTAAAAGGTCAGGGGTAGGGAAAAGAAGAAAAGTCAAGGCAAACTCCAACCATCAGAAGGGCAAGAACATTTAGAACACATCCATATGTACCTTATTATAAAACACTTCCTACAACTATGAACTGGATTATATTGTGGGCCAAAATTCAGTGACCAGATTTTCAGAGGGATTTTGAGGTGCCTCCTGAGGAAAGTGACCACTTGAGGGGCTTCCTTTATTGGGAAGGAAGTTGGACTAGATTGGTATTTTCCAAGCCACTGAAACTATGCTTTGGAGTGCTAAAACATCCATTTTTCCCATTGTGGGCCACTTTTCCCTCTACCGCCTGAATAGGGTGGCTTTGGATGGATGGCTCTAGGACTGGGTTACCAAGATCCAGAGAGAAGGATGGAGCTGGGTATGGGAAAGGGGGATGGAGGGAGGAAGAGAAAGCACCAAGCTGGTGTGGAAAGAGTTCTGGGTCTGCCCTCAAAAGATGGAGAATTGAATAATGCCTTTATCTTTTAGCTGCGTGACTAGGGCCATGCAACTCAATCTTTCTGGATCTGTTTCCTCACTTGTGAAACTGGGTTAAAGTAAATGATCTTCGAGTTATAGTTCTAGATAGTTATAGATCTCATTAGTTATAGATCCCATTACCGCATGGGAAGAAATCAGTTTATTGTTTTGTTTTTTAGCTCATAGGTTTTAAGAAGGTAGGGCAAGCCAATGTTCTGGGGATCACTGGTTGGGAATAGGGGATTAGGATTGATGTCTGAGGTCCCCTCAGCTCTAGGATTCTTTTATGTGGACACGGTGCGTGTCTCAAAATATGGAAAGCCTTTAATGATGATCACTTGTCCTCCAACCCCAGATGTTTTTTATTTTTATTTTTTAAAATCCTTACCTTCTATCTTAGAATCAATACTGTATATTGGTTCCAAGGCAGAAGAGTAGTAAGGGAGTTAAGTGACTTGTCCAGGGTCACACAGCTAGGAAGTGTCTGAGGCCAGATTTGAACCTGGATCGCCTGTCTCAGAGTCTGTCTCTCAATCCACAGAGCCACCTAACTGCCCTCTTGACCCCAGATTTTGGATGGGATTCTATTTTATATCCAAATGCCTTCCCGCTCCTCCTCTCTTTCACAGCCACCTCTTCATTGCTCATTATTAGCTATTTTTTGGATTTCACAGGTCCCTTTGGTTTTTCTCTTGTCATTGTTGATTACCTGCCTTTTCACCCTCTCTCAGCTCACTCCTACTTCCCCAGTAAGTGGGAAGAAATGTGATCAGTATTTGACTGAAATCTTCCCAAGTGGTAAGAAGTTCTGGTGAAATCTTGGGTGGAAGATCAGAAGGTTGAAACCAATTGTTAAAATAAGGTCTTAGAAATATGCATGTTCTGTGCACACCTGGGAGTCCATTAGCCTTTGCTTCCTCTTCTGCCCCCTCCCCTGACCTCCTCAGTCCAAACTGCTCCTCTTCTCTCTTTCCTTCTCCCAGCTCCATGGCAGGTTCAGAGAGGCCAGCACTGTTGACCCGGGCAGAAAAACAGCTGTCTGCTCTGCTAAGGCAGCAGGGACAAGAAAGGAGAGGCTCCCCGAAAGAGAGAACATATATTTCCCAGGGAAGGAGGGCAGGGTTGGAACACAAGTGAGCCTGGGAGAAAAACATGAGAACGGGGTCAAATGGTTGGAAAAGGAACGTGTTAGGTGCTTCTTATCCATTCTGGCCTGAGGGGTGGTCTTTGGGGAGCATTTCTTGGACACTTCAGCTAGAAGATGGTGAAAATAGGGAAGGAAGAGGGTGATTCGTGGCCTTCTCTTGCCCTAGGCAGGAGATAGATAGAGTGCAAAGACCTGCACACTTGGAGTTCGAAGTCTTGGGTTCTAGTTCTGGGGGGCTTCACTTGTACATTAAGGAGGACATTAATAGTGCCTCCTCCACTGAGCTGTCCGAGGAAAAAGAGAATGGATGAAAAGGCTTCCCGAAGCACCGCCAGTGTTCAGAAATCACCCAAGATGCTGTTGTTATGTTTAGTGAGACGGGAACTGGCCAGGAAAATGGAGCGGACATGAGGCTTCTCAGGCCAGATCTGCCCGCTCGCCTAGCAAAACGGAGTTGCCCCCAGGACTGCGCGGAAGAGTCCGGGGATAAGCAGTCCAGAGGGCGGCCTGGGCCTTGGAAGTCTGGGTTCGGAGCCAGCAAGAGCGGAAGAAGCCGGGTGCCCGGTGTCTGCTTGGGGGCAGGGCTGTGGGCCGGGACAGAGGGTGGGGAACTCCGGGGTTGTAGTTCTGGGGAAGGTTCTCCTTGCAGCTAGCTGGCTATTGCCCCTCCAGATTGGCCTTGTGAAATCGATGCTGGTTAATACCTCTTTCCCTGTTTCTCTCTGTTCCTTCCCCGTCTCCCTCCGGCCCCTTTACCTCGCTCCCTCCTTTTGTTCATCCGCCCGCACCGCGCCCCTTCGGGGCTGCTTGTCCATCTGGACCACTCTCCCATTCCGTACCCCCGACGCCCCCCCCCCCGCCCCTTCCCGGCTCCTCGTGTCTTCTCCACCCACCCTGTTGGTTGACCTGCTGCTCGCCACAGCCGAGGGGAAGGTGTACAGCTCGGATGAGGAGAAGCTGGACGCGCCGTCCGGAGAGGCGGCTGGCAGCGAGCCCGAAGAGGAGGGCTCAGGCGGCGGTGATAGCGAGGACGACAGCTTCCTGGACAGTGCCACTGGGGGCGCGGCGGCCCTGCTAGGGCCCAAAGCCAAGCTCAAGGGGAGCCTAGGGGCCGGGGCCCTGGACGGGCCTCCCGGGGCGCCGGGGGCCTCTGCTCCCGGGGGCAAGAGCCGGCGGCGGCGCACGGCGTTCACGAGCGAGCAGCTGCTGGAGCTGGAGAAGGAATTCCACTGCAAGAAGTACCTGAGCCTGACGGAGCGCTCGCAGATCGCCCACGCCCTCAAGCTCAGCGAAGTGCAGGTCAAAATCTGGTTCCAGAACCGCCGGGCCAAGTGGAAGCGCATCAAGGCCGGCAACGTGAGCAGCCGCTCGGGGGAGCCCGTCAGGAACCCCAAGATCGTGGTGCCCATTCCCGTGCACGTCAACCGGTTTGCCGTGCGCAGCCAGCACCAGCAGCTGGAGCAGGGCGCCCGGCCCTGAGGCGCCCAGGGAGGGCAGACCATCCACGCTCCCCGGCCAGCTCTGGAGGACCTTGACCCGAGGCCGCACGGGAGCCTTGGGGCCCAACGAGGATCCCGCTCCAGGCGGCGGGGTGAGAAGCCCGCTCGGACCTGTGGAGACTCCGCCCAGAGCCCACCCCCGGGCGCTCAAGGCTATGGGTGGGTGGGACTGGGGAGGGATCTCAAGGGCCCGGGTCCCAGCAGCAGAGGAGCGGTGAGGCTGAGGACCCCAGGGGCGGGCGGGAGGCCAAGGGGCCCAGGCACTGAAAGGGACGGGAGCTCTAAGAATGGGGACTAGCTCTAGGCAGGGGGTAGCCGGCGTTCCCTGGGCCACTCTGCCAAGCGGATCGTCCCGGTTGGTTCCTTATTTATTTTGTGTAAAGTCTGTACATATGGAGCAGTATGTGTGTATACGTCTCTATGTTCGCCCCTCTAGGAGGAACGGGGGGACCTTAGCCTTCAGCCAGAGTGCGCTTCATTCAGGGCAGCCCCGAGACTATACCGGGACCTTGTGCTGTCCAGCAACTTCAACCAAACCTACCCTCTCATCCTTTTCCAGGTGCACTTCATCCCACCCTCATCCGCTACCCGCTGGCCCTTTAGCCACCCACACGGGCCCACTGGCTTTGGGATTCCTGTTCTGGAGAAGTTAGTGGGCTTGAGGGTAAAGGGCGAAGCTCCCTCCTGGGGGATGGGAGTTTGGGGACCCCTTGTCTGGCTGGTGTGTGTGTGAGTGAGTGTGAGTGTGAGTGAGAGCGTGCACGGTTCTCCGAGAGCGAGTGTTCCCAGCGGAGGGGTTATCCAGTCCTGTGTGACTGGGGGTCTTGTCCATTGTACATTCGTGGTTTCTCCAATAAATTATTTTCTATGTAAAGGAGACGAATAGTTCTGTCCATTTCTGCTGCTGAACCCCCCCCCCCTTTGGGGCTTTGCGGAGGACGCGCTTGGGACCCCACTCCTCCATTCTCTCGGGAAATGCAGCTTTACTCTCCCCGCCCCCACAGGCAGAGGGAAGGCCATAGCGCGCGGATCAACTTTTTCAGAAGGGTAACTGGAGTGTTTGGAGAAAAGGAACATAAAAAGGAATGTGTAGAGCATTAGGGGAGAAGGCTGAGGTCCTGGGATTGGAGAGTGTAACCCACGAAGGGGTGCTGAGGGGTTCAGACCTCAGTAGTGTGAAGATGGTCACCAGGTTTAGGGAGGGGAAGCTCAAAGGTCAGATGGTCCAGAATGAACAGCAAGGTTGACCCCTCGTGGGAGCCTATATAGGCTTTGCCATACACCAGCATCCAGTTATCCTTATGCAAAGTATGTCGAGGATGTCAGCCTGTGAATTAGGCTCAGAGACTGAGCAAAAAAGGGGACTGAAAACTCTGGGCTGGCATCACGCTGAATGAGGTTTCCTGGGAAAAATTTTGGTGGGGGGCCATGAAGAATTCTAAGGCCAAAAGCCAGTGAGATACAGACGTGATCTTCCAAGGTAAGAGCCAGAACCTCTGCTGCTGACATATATTGCGACCTCTATTTTGAGGGAGCTCCGCCCCTAGTCTTTTTAAACCCCATCAGTGAACCCTGGACCTAGAAGACAGCAAGGCAGCCAGACACCTTGTCTTACGGATTACGTCACTGTCTTGTTCTCTTGAAGAGCAAGGTTAGGCAGGGCGAGGGTAGAGGTTGAGGCAGGCTAGTGTCCCACGTGGTTTTGCCAAACACCCGGGGATCGGATATACACACGAGCTTAGGGCAAGCATGGGCTCTACTTCTGAGCTCTGATCCTGTCCGCGCCTCATCCTGCCTCCTTTAACAGGCGCCAGGGCCAAGGTCCCACCCCTTCTTACACCTTTCAGAGCCTTTCCTCCTAAAGCTTGGACAACAAAGGGGTTCATCCCCAGAGGAGCCAGGCAGAAGCAGATCACAAGTAATTATAACCATCGTAGTCCTGTTTGTGCAATGCCTGGTCTCCAGGTCCCGGGGCCCTGAATCTATGGTCCCAAGTTCCTTGTCCCCTCCAAAGAGATTTGGGGTGTACCAAATTGAAGACAACGAAGGTGGATCTTCTGGGCAAGTCACCAACAAGCCCCTTCAAAGGAGAGTTTTGTAGATTTAGCTCCATCTTATCAGTTTCCACCTCTCAGAGTAGATGTGAAGAAGCCCTTAGCAAAGCCTGAAGACTAAGGCCTGGGCTGTACTCTGCTTTTTTGGTCCCTGGGCATTTGTGTGTGCCTCCCACTCGTTCCCCATCCCCCTGAGGTTGGACCTCAGTCCCCCAAGAGGAGACTGCAGCGAGAGTATGATAAAGCTCCTCCTTTCTCCTCAGGGTCACTTGGTTATTTACAGGCTTCAGGCACCACCAGACCAGGGCCCTCCCCGCCTGCCCCCTTTCAAGGGAAGAAATGAAGGCCAAGCTGCCTCTCACAATCCTCAGCTTTGCCTTTTGGACAATAGTGCAAAGTGTGCTTCAAGTAGGTGGAAGAACTGGAGATGCATGGGACAGGGTAGAAGGGGGAGCCCAGCACCCTAACTTCTCCTTCATGGCCAACAGACACAAGGAGAACAGCCAGGAGGGCAAAGAGCTCAACTCCGTCCAGCCCAGGAGTGGGGGGGGGGTGGGGGATGATGGCCTACAGGCACAAAGCAAGGCAGGGGGCAGCTAGGGGGATCAGTGCATAGAAAGCCAGACTTGGAATAGGATCTACATTCAGATCAGGGTTCCAGGCTGACCTCAGACACTTCCCCCCAGCTGTGGGACCCCGGACATGTCACTTCCCCCCAATTGTCTAGTGGCTAGCATTCTTCTATCTTGGAATGGTAGAGGGGTGTTGGGCAAGGCTGGGAGCCAGGCCAAGTGGCTGTCACGCTCACTTCCAGGAGTGGCCCAGGCACCAGGCTCAGTGACCTTGGACATCAATGCTGAGTGAGCACACCAAGCCCCACAGGCTTGGAATCCCTGCGACATTCCTGAACTCCGACCCTTCTTGCAGTCAGCTCAAGCCTCTCCTTGACTCTCCATTTTTCCTCAGTCTATGAGCTCCACACCCCACCTAAATACTCCTGAAGCTCCTTCCAACTAGAATACTGTATCTGGAGCCCTAAATCCCGGGTTCGAATCTCTCTTTTGAGCCCCTGAGAAAGTTATCTCTGCGGGCCTTAGTTTTCTCAGCCCCCAAACAAGAGCACTGCCTTAGCTCTAAGGCCCCTTTCAGACCTCAATCCTATCCTCTGAGCTTGGGTTCCGAGGCTGATGGGAACCAGGCAGGGAGGCGGAGCGCGTGGGAGAGCAGGGGCTGAGCCGGGCCGAGGGGGCTCGGGCAGTGAGGACAGCCGAGCAGAGGGGGGGCAGCGGGAGCGTGGGGACACACACAGGGCACACACGCACACACAGTCTGGTTTATTGGCTCGTCACACACACATATGTACACACACATAAATATTCCAATGTACACATTTTACACGGGGCTCCAGGACGCCCTCGGCCCTCTCCTCAGGCTCTTCCTCCAGCCCCACACTCTCCACACCTCATCTCCAGGCTAGTCTGGCCGGGCCTTTGTGAGCGGTTCTTGAATGAAGACTCAGGGTGAAGCTGAAGGGCAGGAGGCGAGGGAAGGGGAGAGGGCCTGCTCCCCCCTCCCTCTAGGTGCCTCCAAAGGGCCCGACCCTTTTCAATGGCACCCACAGGGCCCTGGGCTGGGCTTCAGCCCCATTTCCGCCTTCCCTTGTCCTTTTCATCTCCTCTCCACCCCCTTTCTCCCTCCGTGTCTCCTCTCGCCTATGTCTCCCTCCCCCTTTCCTGCAGGGGGAGGGAGGTGAGCCCCAGATGGGGGTCTCCTCAGACCCCCGATCCTCCCTGGGCCTCACAGGAGGCTGGGGCTCCGGTGCAGCTCGGCAGAGGCGCCAGAACCATTGGCAGGGGTTGGGGTGAGGCTGCCCTCCCCGGGGCAGCCGTGCTGCAGCAGGATATCCACACACTCCTGGCTGCCAGCTCGGCGGGCGTAGGCCAGCGGAGTCAAGCCCCGAGCGTCCCGGCTCCTCACATCCACCCCGTACTGTGAAGAGAAGGAAGACTCAGGCGCCACCCTGGAGGAGGGGGGCGGGAGCAAGAGGGGAAGGGGAGAGCCAGAGGGGCCGGGCCGGGGCAGGGGCGACTCACCCAGATGAGCAGCTGCGTGAAGACGACATTGGCCATGGCGCTGGACAGGTGCAGGGCGGTGCGGCCATCCCCATCCCCGTAGGTCTCGTTCACCTCCTCCTTGGAGCCGTGGGCCAAGAGCATCACCAGGAGCCGAAGGTCATCCTCCACCACGGCCCGGAGCAGCTGCTGCCCCAGGGGCACATCAGAGCTGGGCAGCGGGGCCAGAAACAGCTTCTGCTCGTACTTGGCCCGGATCCAGTGCTCCTTCTCCTCCCTGAAAACACAGGCCCACTGAGGCACGGCCCAGGCTTGGTCAGGAGGTGGGGGAGGCTGGGGGAAGGGCGCCGGACGCCTGGGGGGAGGCTCTGTGTGAGGGGCGCAGCCACGAAGGGGTGGCAGGAGAACGCTGTGGAGAGGGCGCAGCAGGAAGGCTGGAAGCAGCGGCCCAAGAGACAGCTTATCTGGCCCCTGTTCCTCCCCCACCTTGCTTGTCAGCGCTGGGAACAAAAGGGGGGAAGCTTGTGATACAGGGGACATCACGGCCCTATCTCCCGCCCATTCTCCCCATCTCTGCACAGACTAGGGCACCTCAGGCGACAGAGAGATAGGCACCCCGCGCATGCGCTCCCTGCGGCCCCCTGACCCACTGATAAGGGCTCAGAAAGGGCCCGTTGTTGTGAGAGGCCTGAGTGACAGGCCGGGCCGGGAAGGGCCAGCCCCGGGGGCCCACAGCAAGCAAAAGCACCGGCTCTCCTGTCATTAACCCTTATGGTGCACTCCGGTAGCCATCCCTGTCTCCTTCCATGAGGAGCACCCCAGAAGACTGCCTCCCCTCCCCATCGCCCCAAGACGATGGGCTCCGGACTTCCCCTCACCTGCAGGCCTCGGGCCCTGGCTTGGCGTAGCCATCCAGGGCCCCCTCCCAGACGCTGTTGGCCAAAGCATTGCCCATGGCTGTCATCACGGCCAGCAGCTCAGGGGGCCAGTCATCCAGATCCAGGGACCGCACTCGAGACAGGTGGGCCCCCAGGTGCCGGTGGATCCCCGAGCATTCGATGCACATGAGGGCACCTAGGTTCAGGCTGGCCCAATCTGGGTCTGGTGAGAGAGGAGAGCTCCGGGGGATCAGGGAACCCAGGGAAGGGCCGGCTCCAGGAGCTTGCCTCTGCCCCCTGCCCCCACTCCCTTCTTCCTTCTCTCCAAGAGCCCTCCCAGCCCGCTGGGGGCCTTTCCTACTCACTAGGAGAGTCACAGTCGATACAGAAGCTGTTGCCTCGCGCAGTGCGCACGGCCTGCACCGCCAGTGCCGAGTTCTGACTGCCCAGGCGCGTCTGCAACAGGGTGGGAGAGAGAGCTGTGGGCCCTGGGGCCACCCCTGCCCAGCCAGGCCACCAGACCCGTGCCCAGGCCCCAGACCCACTGCGTCCTGGTGACGGGGCCTCTTTGGGCCCTCCATCCCCTCACCTTATCCTTGGCACTCCGACAACCCTGCAGGCTGGCGAGGATCTGAGCCTGGACACTCTGTACCCACAGCTCCCGCTCTTCTGCCGTGGAGGCCTCAAAATGCCACGTCTGCCCCGTGAGCGACACAACCATGAACTCAAACGACTCTTCTGCATCTGGGGAAATGGGTGTTTTGGGGGGAAGGCGGGGTGGGCGAGTGGGAAGACAATGATTCAGGAAAGGGAAGGCTCCAATTTCCCTCCGAGTACTCAATCATCCTGCTCGCTCAGACACTCCTTCTTCCCTACATCCCTCTGCATCTATCCTTCCGCCAGCCACCAGCCAGCAAAGGGCCCCCCAAAACCAGTGGGGGAGCAAGAGAGCGGCAGAGAGATCTGCCAAGGAAGCCCTTGAACCTGGACTACCTGCGGAAGCACAGACCAAAGGCTGCAGGGATAGAGGTCCATGAAAGGCCCCAAAGTGCCTGTCTGGGGAGGGATGGAAGGGGGTGCTAGGAGGGGCGGGGGCGGGGCGGGAATTGAGGAGAACGCGAGCGCCATCCGTACATGTCAGCTGCAGCCGCCTCATTTTGCAGCTCATTAAACCCAATATTCCTGACGGCATCAGCGAGGGGCTCCGGGGAACCAACCCCCTCCCCCACCATCCCATCACAGACACACGAGAGGGGCCGGGGAGCTAGGAGAGGAAAAGGGGGTCTATCCATGGACTGGGATGTGTGCTCAGACAGGGACCTGACCCCATCTGCAACAACAGCCATGGGGTTGGGCTGCGGTCCCCAGTAATCTGGGGACGGCTTCAAGCACCCTTCCTGAAGGTCCCCTTAGACGACAGCCACATTAATCTCAGCCCTACCGGTCACTGCCCCGTGGGCACACAATCCCTAATAAGCAGAGGGGCGACTGTGTGTGTGTTGTGGGGGGCTGGCGAGAGAGCACGAGCCACCTGGGAGCCTGGGCCAAGGCCAAGGGCAAAGGGAGCCCTGGCTCTGCTCGACCTTGGGTCACCTGTTGGCGCCTGAGGCCCCCCTTCACCTCCTTCTTCCCCATATTCCTCAGGGTGTCATCTCCCGCTCTCTCCCTCCCTTCCTTCCCCCCTTTCTCTCCCTCTTGCTCTGTCTGTCTCTCCCCACCCCACGGGCCTAACTGGAATCCCAGGCTGAAATAGCTTCCCACATGCCAGGCTCTTGAGCCCAGACCCCCTAACGCTGTCCAAAAAACGTACTCTTCCCCAGCCTGACTCCAACGCTAAAGTCTGAGCCTTAACGAGGTGCGAGCTCCTCTAGTCTCCACTGGCGTGTGAGGGGCAGCTGGGCTCAGGACTGCCGCAGCATGCACAGGGAGCTCCTTGGTTCACCCCCCCCATAACCTGCAGGTGTCCTCGTGCCTCTGGACACAGGCAGACCCCTCAGGAGGCCAGTCTGGACAGTCAGGGTTGAAGAGGAATGTAGGTACTTTGGGAAGACTCAGGAGAGTCATAGAAACCGGGACAAGGGTGGGAAAACGGTAGGGAGAGTCACTGAGATGAAGCGAAGTCTGGGAAGAAATGAAAGAGTCCCCAGGCAAGCTTACCAATGAGGAGATGAGCATTTGTAAAGGGCCTCCAGCATGCCCAGGACTGTGCTGGCCTTCAAGGGAGCCACGAGAGAGGGGAGAGGCAAGGATTTTTGGAAGACAGTGATTAAACAGAACCCTTTTCTAACTCCCACTCACAACAGAAGGAAAGAGTTTAAACGGCAGCTGGCTGTATTGTAAGCCGGACACAGGAAAGTATGTTCTCTACCTAAGACACAGCGGGCCGGACGATGAGTGCCTTCCGCAGACATCAGTCCCAGAGCCACCCTGACGGTCAGAGCCTGCCCTCGGTTCCCTTTACCTTCAGCTGTGCTAGTGGGGCCGTCCGGTCGGGGGGTTCCTGTACTCTTTTTCCGACGGTGCTTCTTACGGTTGGCGTGGGGAGAGGGAGGGGGCTCCAGCTTAGGGCTGGAGCTGAGCACGTCAGATGGGCCACTGGCTGGGAAAAGGAAAAGGGACAAAAAGGTAGGAAGCAGAGAAAAGAGGCCTGGGACACTGGCCCAGGCCCAGCAGGGGAGCCCTGAGCTTCCTGATTCAGCCCCTGTTCCATCCCTGGGACCTGACAACGGTCACGGCCTGGGCTTCGGTGCCCAGAAGAGGGAAGGAAGGAGAGAATGCTTGTGGGGAGGGGAGGGGGGCTGGGGAGCAGGGAGGCACTGAACAAATTGGGGTAGAGGTAATGGGCACATAGGGCCGGGAGAGAAGGGAGGGAACGCTTGGTTCCTGCAGCTCCAAGGGGTGGAGGGCGGCCCAGGGAGCTCACAGGGAGCCGCAGCCCCGGCAGCTCCGCACCAAATTTATCCTCAATCACACTCCCCGCTCCTCACAATTAATAGCAGAATTAGAAACAATCAGGGAGCTGCCTAATTACTGTCAATTAGAGCGCGCTAATCAAGCTCCCGTCTCCCACACCCCGCCCGGCGCTCACCACTAAATGTCAAACTTCATTAGAGGCAGACACGCTCCCTCCCTCCCCCCTCCCTCCTCCCTGCCTCCCCAGCAGGGCCTCCATGATGGCAGCGATAGGCCATCAGCGCCGGGAGCCCAGGGGCCGCCCCCCCTCCGCGTGTCAGTTACGTGGCACCGTGGAGATGCGAATTTGGGGGCGCGTGCTTCAATGAGGGGGCTCCCCCAATGCGCCCCTCTGACTGGAGGCTGGGGCACAGCCCAGGGTCAGGGCTGTGTAGCCCGGAAGAAGGCCCCTATGCTGGGAAAGCTGGGCAGGGTGGAAGGGAGAAGGGCTGGAGGGACTAAACGCTGTTAAGGTTAAGGGGGTGCAAAGGCTCGAGGATGAGATTGGGGGGAGGGGGTGGAGCCTGGCACCAAACAAGGCGAGGGGGTGGAGCGGGGAAGGGCCTTCTCCCTCTGCTCTGGAGTGCCCTTGCCCCAGATCCCCTCCCTCCCTAGCCTCTCGCTTCCCCATGCCGCAGCCCGCCCTCAGCTCCATCATCCCTCCTTCAGCCAGCGCCCGCCTGCCCCCCGCCGGGAGGCTGATGAGCTGACGGCGCAGGGGGCTGATGGGGATCGAGGAGCCGCCACCAGCTCTGCCCTGGGCCGCCAGGGGCCAGGAAGAGGGGGCTAGCATGAGAGGGAGAAGGCTGGGGCTGGGGGGGGAGCCTGAGCACCCCGGCCCCAGCCTGGGGAGCCACTCACCAGGGTGCTGAATGCCCGGGGGCAGGGCAGTCGCTTCACTCCACTGGTCTGCGCTAGATACAGAGCAGGAACGCTGATGGAGCCCGTCCGGCCGGGGCCCCGCCAAGGCCGAGCTGCTCAGGGAGCGGTCCGAGTGCAGGGATGTGCTGCTGGCTGAGTGGGGGGCGCCTGAAATGGGCGGGGGGGGGGGGGGGAAGAGGGGGCTCAATCAGGGGAGCACAAGCCAAGCCCACAGCCAGGCTGCCCAAGCGTCAGGGCCAGGGCCAGGCTTCCCTCCTGACCATACCCTGGCAGGACAGCCTGGATCGATGGCTCAAAGTCGGGACACACCGGGAGGCAGCCAGGGTGGGGAGCGTTCCCTGGGCCTGCATCACGACCACCTCCCTCCAAGAACATCTGCTGCCCCCGGCTCAGACTTGTACCTCCAAGAAGGGCAAACACTCCCAGAAGGGCAGGGAGCCATGCTGTCGGGAGGAGGGGTTCAGTGGCTAGTCAGGGGCTACCTGTCCCAAATGGGGGCCCCCAAATGGCTGGGGGCTGGAGACAAGGAAGGGGGCACAGTCCAGATGCCGGCCTCTATGCCCTAAATTCCCCTCTCCATGTGTCACTTGCTCTGCGTCAGCTTTGCTGCCATTCTAACGAGGAATAAGTGTATCAAATTCAAGTAATTATGTCTAATTAGTATTAGTAATTATCCTGTTGGGCTGGAGAAAATTAATCTTTCGTCTCCCATCGGGGAAGGATGGCAAAGCTGAGGGGGAACGGCCGCGAGGGGGCCGCGTGTCCCAAGAAGCCCTCAGGGTACAGAGGGGTAGAGTTTGGGGGAGACCCCATGGGGCTCCTCAGGCACCTCTCCAGACCCCTCTCAGACAGGGTGACTTGGGAGCCATCGGGACGGGTGGGGGTGTGTGATGGACCTCGGGCTGGGATGAGGGGCTGAGGAAGATGACTCATTATGGGCAGCTGGAAGCTGAGCAGGGCAGTAGGATGTTATTGGGCCAGTCACTAGCCGGGAAGGAGCTCGGAATCAGGAAAAGGGCCTAAAGCAGGCCAGAGGCAGGAAGAAAGCCGAATTGCAGGGCTGGTACCAGCAGGAGGCTGCTTGAGGGCAGGAACCGAGTATTAGACCTCTGGTATTACACCGCCTACATACAGAGGTCCCGGACCTCCCGAGGAGGGCCCAAATGGCTCCTGGCACAGGGTGGGTACAAATGCTACTTGTTGAACAGAGGAAGTCCGAGGCACACCACCTCCCTCTCTTCCAGGCGTGCTTCATTTCCATCCCAGTCACAGCCATTCTGCGGTCAGGGGCCAAAAGGGTTGGAGTGACTCTACTCAGTCCCCCTCCATGCGGCCTACTGCATGTGTGCCCCGCCTGGGACCGTTCTGGTACCCTGGCTCCCCCGGCCCCTCCTGACTCCTTGCCTCACCCAACTCTCGTCCAGTCCCCCTCCAACCCCAAAGCCCCCCAGCTCGAAGCCCTGAGGGAGGGAAAGTGCTTTCCTTTCTCTTTGTTAATTCTCCCCTCATTACGCCTGCAATCCCACAATCAGTGTGCACTGTAATTGTCGAATTTGATGCTAATGATTAATGAATTAAACATGGAGCCATCAATTAGTCCTCGGAGGATAATTCTGCATAAAGCAGCGGATAATGTAATTACAGTAACAAAGATAATGAGATGTTAACATCGCCCGGCGAGTGAGAGACATGTGTGTGTGCCCGAGCCTGTGTGCAGGAGGGTCTGTGGCACGGAGTGCCAGGGTACACTGGGTTTGGGGGGAAGCCTGCCTGCCCAGAGTGTGTACCATTGGAGGGTCTCTGGCAGGGAGGTGACTGGGTACAGCCTGTAAGGGAGGAGGCTCTCTCCTAAGATGGTGATGAGTCATGGTACAGCACAGTTCCCTTTCATCCCCCAAACTCTGGGGGTGGCCCTGCCCAGGCAGGGCTCCCCTCCAATCCCTGACTTCACCCGAGCCTTCTGTTAAGTGAACCCCCAAACCTAGTGAAGTTGGCAGTGTTATTCGTGACACTCCTATAGAGGAGAAAATGGAGGGTCCTGGGGAAAACCGTTAGCCTTTGCTGGAATCTGGTTTGCTAAGGGACCACCTCTTGCGTCCACCCCTGGGCATGCCTTCCACTAGAGGTGTAACTTTGTTATCAAGAGGGACTGTTTCAAATGCAGTGTCCCAAAAGTCTTATGGCAGTTTTAAGGGACTAACTGGCACCTAGACTTTGGGGACACCCGGTATAGAACCACAAAATCCAAGGGATGGAAGAGGCCTTGGTAGATAGACATCTAGCCCCTGCCAAAGGTGATGGGTAGCTCACTCCTTCACATGCATTCTCATTTTGGGATCTGGGCATCTCTGGCTGAGTACTTCTTTGTACCTTTCCCCTGGCACTTGGCACCATGCTTTGGCCACTCATTATGTGCCGGTTGCCATATTTTTGGAGTCTTTCTTCACCTAAGCTACTGTCCCAGTACCCCAGCACCTCATTCTGTCTTTGGTGCTCCTAGGGATCACTGATATTTGCCTCTGACTAACAGAAGGGACACATGGGGCAGAGGAGGGGGGAGAGGTCATAGTAAAGTCAGCACATTCCTCTCGGGCCTAATGGCCCACCTGTAGGAGGCTGCCACCTCGGCCCCCAGGCACTCCCTACTGCTTCCCTTCCCAGTCTTGGAGAGTGGAGATACTGGTTTTCTGGGAGGCTATCATAGGGCTGACAGAAATTGGGTGGTGGGGTCAGAAAGGGAGGGGGTGTCCTGAGCCTAAAGGAAACAGGACTCTATGAGTCTAGCCAACCAATTGGGGATAGATAGAATGAGTTTTGGAGGGAATGAATGAATGGTTTGTGGGTGGTAGGCATGACGGAGCCAAGGGGAAGGAAGGTAGGACTGGAAAAGAACATTCCAAGTAAAGAAGACAAGAGTAATGGGAATCTGGAATAAGCTAGCTCCAAGGATGGAAGAGAGATCATGGGTTCCATGTTGGAAGTTGGAGACACGGAAGATCACACCTTAGCTGTATGAGACAGAAGGAGCTATCCCTGCCTCCCTCTTTACCCATAACCTTTCCCCCTGGAGAATGAGGTCTGTGCCCAAGGCCTGGATTCCCATTCAGGCTCCTCAATCTCAAACAGGTCCCATGGGATTCCATGGCCACAACCAAGAGTTGGGATGCTGGTGGTCACACTGGCCTAGGAGCACCTGGCTGCCTGAAATCTCCTCTCTCCCATCTGCCACCACTGGCTGAGGAGTCTGAGGCAGCACCCAAAGGCAATGTGTTCTTAGCTCCCTGGTCCTAACTGAGAATGTAGGCTAGACAGTGTTCCGTGGGCCATATTCCTGGCACCATTTTCCCAGCTCATCTCTCCCTTTTTAGCCCCAAGGGGTGCCCTACCACTCATCCCCTGCCTTCTAGGCCAGAAGCCACCCACCCCTTCTGGTTCCCACCCAGATAAGACTAGCACTCTCAAGTCATAGCTGACCACAGTCCCTGAACTAGCCCCCCTGGGCACAAAGGCTCAGAGTTCCCTGATACCCCACTTCTACCACCCAACCTGCCCCTCAAGCAGTGGTGTTCCTCCCCTCACCTGTACTCCCCCCAAGCTGGGTGTTGCTTCTCTCTAGGACCAGCCCATTGGCACGGGGGCTGGCACCAGCTGAGGCTGTGGAGGCTGTGGCCCGGGGTAGCCGCTTCCCTGGGACTTTGACCGTTGTCCGCAGCAGGTCGATTTCCTTGCCATGAATATTCTGCATGTAATCCTGACAGAGGGAGAGAAGGGCAACCATGGGAGAGGGATGAATATCCACTAGATGCAGGCAATCCAAATCCCTGTGATGTGGTATAGCCCTCAACCCCTTTCCCACTGGATGGACTAGGGATCACCCCCATACTTCTTGTCACGGGGCACTGCAGGAAAGGGGACAGGCATGTTGGGCTTCTTGTCCATTCTTTCCTGAGGCCTATTACAATAGAAACAATGCTGGATCTGGAGTCAGAGGACATGGGCTTGACTCCCGACTGCTAATTAAATATGAGTGATTCAAATACAAGTCACTTGACCTCCTTCAAATTCTTTACCCATAAAATGAGGATGGAAAGAGGATCTCCAAGGCCCCGATTCTCTCTAGGCCAGACTGCATCTTAGCTAAAGGCCCTGACTGCTGGGCTGGACCTGGATCCCAAGAGGAAGATGAGGGTTAGAGCGGAGGCAGTAACAGGGGGTCTGGGCTGGTAGGTCTTGCTTGAGAATATGCTTGAAGAAGTCTTGTCGCCGGCTGAGGCCACAATGAGCACTTTAGGCAGCACTTCCAGCAGGAAGAACGATTGAGGGTTAGAGGGTCAAGAAATCCCCTCAGGAAAGACGGAAGAATAGATGCCAGGATTGGAATTCAGGAGGGATGGGGAAAAGGGGTGGTAAAGTGAGCAAAGCTGAACTACCCTTCAGGTGCAAACTCTCAAATGGCTATAGATAAGGATGATCAAATCAGCTACATGACACAGAATGCCAATTCAAGATCCCCACATGGTTAGCTGCTCCTCAGAGTTCCTCTCTCTGTCAGGCCCTGACAGTACTGAACCAATGAGGGTAGGCCAGGGAGGATCCCACTCTGAAGTCAGGACCCCATTGAGTTTTCTGCGCTGGGTACCCCTTTTTAGGGGATGCTCTACCCACTGCTGATTGGGGCCATGAAGGCTCAGGAAGGCATTTCTTCTAAGTTGGAGTTAAGATCTAGGAATTTCAATCTGAATGCATCGATTTATTAGTACCTACAATGTGCCATGCAAAAAACCGAAGCAGTCCCTGACCCCAAGGAGCTTCCATTCTACTGTGGAAGTTAAGTACAAAATGTATACAAAATAATGCAGGTGCCTAGAAGTGATCAGTAAGGACTTCATGCAGGTCACTATGGTACTAAGCCCTGAAGAGAGCTAGGGATTCCAAGAGGAAGAGGGGAGGATGCCTCCCTTACAATGCCCAGCTTGCCCTAGGACCAAAGAAAGAGCCCCCCCACTTCCTGGAGTCCAATGTTTCTGGGAAAGCTGCCCAGAAATGAGGCACACATGTGCTATGGCCAAGTGGCCCCAGGTTACTGTCTCTATTGCTGCCCCATACCCTGCCTCAACATCTAAACCTTGTCTGGTGAAGGGGAAAGTTGATGTTCCTTGGGGGAAAGACCCCAGAGAGCACAGAAGCCAGTCCTAAGCTTCTTATCCTATGCTCCCTGGGTCCCTCCTATCCACTTCTCCTTTCTCACTTTGCCCTCACCTCTGCAGAATGTCCTAATTTTATTGTTCTTCCTTACGTGTAAAAAAGTCAACATTGGCTTTTCTTAAAGGAAAATAGAATCTTTGCCTGTGGGATCCAGGTTGACAGTTGCTGAGGACCCTGCCCTAGATGGCACTGACAATGCACACGGCAGATTCCCCATTCCTTTCTGCATGGATGGTCTTGGGGTAAGCACTGGAGGTGAGTGGCTTCCCTGGCAATGGGAAGTCCATCCCCCCCCCCCCAATCCCTGCCCATTCTCTGCTTTTGAAAGCCAGAGCAATCAATGGCCCTGGTTCCTTGGGGAAATAGCAAGAATGGCTCCCTCCAGAGGGTGAAGGGACAACATGGTCATGCTGACTTTGGATGGAACCAGAGAGGCCTTTTCTAGGCTGTGGAGTATAGTTTTATCCTGGGGAAAGGGACTGCACACTGCTCTGGATGGGGATGGCAAAGAGGCCACCCAGCCCAAATAAACAAAGAACTGAACTGGGGATGGAGATTGGGGGTGGGGGGGGGAGAGAAGAGAAAAGGAAAGTACTGTCAGCTGGCATCAACTGAGCAGACTTCATGGAAGAAGTGGGCTTTGGGGCTTAGCCCTGAAGGAAGGGCAAGAACTGAACAAGGAGAAAAGAACATGGGGTGGGGGCAAATTCAAGTTGTGTACATACAACATGAGAAAAACCACAGTGGGAGAAGTGGGTAAGGCCTTCCAGATGAGGGCAAACTGCATGGCACCAAAGGGTGAGATCTTGAGTATGTCTTTCTCTGGGCCCCTAAAATTCACAGAAGGTAACCAGAACAAATGAGTAAGAACCAACAGGTGTCAATGGAGGCAAGGGCTCACAGGGCCAAATGGCACCCTGGGAACTTGATCCAAGTTGAAATTCCTGAGATCCATGACTGGCAACATCTCCCCCAAGACCAGAAGTCAAGGCTGATATAAGAACTCCCTCCCAACCTTGTTTCACCCCCACCCCAATCCCTGACCCAAAGCCAGTGGTCCCAAATCCAGGCTAATCCCAACCGCGATCCAGTGAAATGACTCATCTTGGGGCCTCCCCAGTAAAATGAAAGGGCTGTACCCTAAGGCTCCTTCATAACTTTTGGCTCTCCCCTGCCAGCTTTGATCTTAAAATTCACCCCCCAGCTACCCTCTGCTGGTCCCTGTCCTTAGCACCTGTCTGCCTTGTCTCTCCAGTCTAGACTTAGACCCTCTCCAGCGGTTTGACTCATTCCCCTCACTCTTAGCTGAACCCCAGCCTGCCAACCACACATCTGGGCTTCAGCCTGTCCCCAGCCCAACACAATCACCTCTTACAGCGGCTGCCTCCTGACAACTGGCAGCAGCTGGCTGGGCCAAAGTCACAGCTGCAGCTCCTTCTCTGGGGTGGGGGCTTGGGTCTGCTCTAGTTCACAAGGAGGTCACAGCAGCTGCACCCGCCTGCCAGGCCCCATTCTAGCCCAGAGCTGGCTGAAGCCAGGGATGTGGAGAAACCTGCTGACAAGCCCTTTTCCCCCCCTTCTTCCTATTCACAAATCCAGGAAAGCTCTCTGTTCTGAGGGGATTTGGGGGGTGGGGGGCAGGCGTCAGGGGACCCAGAAGCCATGAAGGGCCTCTGGGGAAATGGGCTGCCCTTAGGTGGACCCAGAGTCCAAAGTAGACATCTCCACTAGACCCAATGCGGGCCTCCTTCTGCACCCACAGAGCCTAGCCCAACACCACATCCCACAGCAGGACAGAGGCTGGAAGCTAAGAGGTAGAGTGTCGGGGATGGGCAGCTTAGGGGCGGCGGTGGCGGCGGCAGCAGCAGCAGCGGCAACGTTTCCCTCCGTCAGCAGAACGGGAAGCATGGCAGCGGCGGCGACGGCAGCGGCTGCTCCGGAGAGCGGTCACCACGGCTGCCTTTATTACCCACCATCAAACAGCAATTTCTTCCCCAGCCTCCTCGCTAATTACCCAGCCAGCGTTCTCATCTCGTTTTATTACTGGAATTAACAACGAGTTCAGAGCGTGGAAAGCTATTAAGATGTGTGATTAAGCCACATTCAATTAGTTTCTACAAACAATTTAATTGATGTTGCAGATAGAATTAACAGAAGGTGATTGTGTGAATGGCTCCACTGGCTGCAAAATGGGGGAGGCTCTGGCTGGCTCTCTGGGGCTGGGCAGGAGCTGGGCTCTGAGCCCGAGGCCTGCCCGCCTCCCTTTCCCCACAGTGTCCGGCAGGCAGGCCCCCTCATTCCAGGAATGACTCACCGCATTATCTTTCCCTTTCAGGCCCCAGGCAGAGCTTCGCTCAAAGAAGGTGAAAAGATCTCGGTCAGGCCAGAAACTTAATGCCAAGTCCTTGGAGTGCCTCACCTGGGACCCACTGTCTGGGAAACTCCTTGTCCACTAGTGACTGCGGGAACAGAAGGAAGCTAAGCTGGTTGTGTCGGTCCCAATGGGGTCTGGGTGCCTCTCTGCCCCGGCACTCTAAAAGTTTACCAGGTTAGAGATGCATAAAGGCAGCAAAGGTGAGGGCAAGACTGGCAGAGAGGGAGGCATAGGGAGCTGTCCCCAAGGGAGCAAAGCCAGGAGGCTCCAGGAGCCATGGCCTGAAGAAGGTGACCTTTGCCTGGGTGCAAAGCTCAGGGTCTTATTGAGAGGATCCTGTCCCAATTGCTGCCATCAAGCACTTGACTATATATATGGTATGCTCCCTTCCAGTTCTAGAGCTAAAAGGGCTCCTGGAGAGCCCCTAAAGCCCCTTCTCTATAAGATGAGGCAACGGAGGCCCAGACGATGAGACTAATTCTTGCCCAAGGTCTTCATACGTAGGTCTTCTGACTCACTAGTCTGGTGCCCTCTCACCCCACGTTCCTTCATTGCTTCCTGTCTCTGAGTCCTGTCTCCATTGCTAGGCTTAGTGTCTAGCCCCCACATTGCTTGGGGCTAGTCCTCAAGGGGTCCCCATTCCTCCTCATTTACTGCGGGTCCCCTTAGGCACAGTGATCCCTATTGGGGTTCATGGAAAGATGGATTTAACAAATGTTTGGGCCACAATCCAGGAATGCAACAGCTGAAGAGGTGCTGGTGCTTAAATGGGTGAAAAGTAGCTGTGGCTGCTGTGAGGCTCTGAGATCATTGTGGGTCCCCCATACCCCCAAATACCAAGAAGGTCAGAGGCACACACACCAAGAGGTGCCGCGTGCGTGCGTGTGTGTGTGTGTGTGTGTGTGTCACCCCCTGAGCCTCTTCAGACTCCCCACCAGGGACCATTCACTATCTGTTCTTTCTGTCCAAGGCTCAGCCTCTTTGGGGAAGACAAGGGAGAGGCAGAGGAGCTAGCTGGTGCAGGGACTCAGGTCCCCCCAGAGAGAGCAAGGGGAAAAGAAGGGGCAAAACTGTGAGTGAAGCACTGATAGACGACTGCTTAAGGAGGCCGGAGACTCGAATTTCTACAACGGTATTAAACCAGTGAATAAGGGGCGTGGATGAGGAGAGCAGAATGGGTGTTAACCAGCTGGGACCCCAGAACGGTCACGTCACCTTTCCTCGGCTATCAAAATCCAAGGGATTGATCTGGGTCATTTTGGGTTCAGAAATCCTTTTTCAGATGAACACTCATGACCTTTTCCTAAGTAACGACCCCTTACCACTCCTCCAGAGCCCCTGTAGAAGGTTCCAAAACATTCCCCTCATCTCCCCTGACGCTCAAAATAACCCTGGAAAGCAAATGGGGCAGGTGGTATTCTGGTTGGAGGCCCGTCTCACCGAGAAGAAAACAAATCCAAGGGAGTCTGGGATAGAGCCCGGGCCCCAAGACGGCGCCCCGCTCCCTCCCTTTCACCGGGTCATGCTGACTCACTGGAGAGAAGGCTCTCTCTTTGGGAGCAGAGGGGCTGAGGGATGAGTCCCAAGTCACCCCCTAGTCTTAGGACTATGATTCTGCCCCAGTCACCGCGTGCTCCTCCCTGACCTGTTCCCCTGGAAGTGCTAACACTGAAGACTAAGTGGAAAGTGAGTGCCCAGGGCACTGAGAAGGAAATTCAGAAGGGTCAGCCTGAGGAAAAGACTTCCAGACACAGATAGCTCCAGGGCTGGGGGCAAGGTCGGGTGGCTCAGTGGACTGAGGGTCCTGGGTTCAAAGGTGGCCTCCGACACTTCCTAGCTGTGTGACCCTGGGCAAGTCATTTTACCCCCATTGCCTAGCCCTTACCACTCTTCTGCTTTGGGACCAATACACAGTGTTGATTCTTAGACAGAAGGGCAAGCAAGCAAGCAAGAAATGTATCGCCTGGGAACCTGGGAAAATGTTCTTGGGAGCAGTTCCTAGGAGGGGGATCCCCTAGGCTAGGCGATCGCCAGGGGATTGGGATCCAGAAAGTTTGGGCCCCACCTGCTGACAAGTCGGGCAGATGCCGAGGAAGGGCTGAGGACCTTGGGAGGAGGCCGAGGGCCCACGGGCCGGGGGCGGGGCCAGCCCACGTGCTGTGCTTGAGGGGCTGCTCAGGAGAACTCATTAGCCCCACAGTGGGGCGGTGACAGAGATGGATTCCAGAGACAGCTGTGTGCTGGAGCCACGCAGTGAGGGAGAGGAGGGCGGAGGGAGAGAGAACTGCTGCCACAGGGCCACGGTGCATGCAGGGCCTTGCCTTTCCCCAACTCCCTTCATCCTGACCTTTGCTCCCCAGCCTGACTCTGCCCCCTCGGAGGGCAGGGGAGCCCCGGGCCTGGCCTGGCCGCTCTGTGCCTCTGCAAGTGCCCGGCCTGACCCCCCGGGCTGAGCCCCCAGAGCCTTTGGATAATTTGAACATAATCATTCCACAACTGCACGCTTGTCTTGCAGATACCTGGTGGATCGATTCCAGAACAGAATAATACAATTCGTGTCTGTGTGGCCCCATCAGGTTTTCAAAGTGTTTTTCTTGCAACAACCACATTGGGGCAGGTTGTGCAAGTATGGTCATCCCCATACTATGGCCGAGAAGACTGACATTCAGAGGTAAAGAAGTGACTTGTCTAGGGCCACAATGCAAGTTAGTGACAAAGATGGGACTCAAACACCAGATCTCAAGAGATTTCATAGGACTAAAAATGGGAAGGAAAATGAAAAGATCCATCCAGTAAGATTTCAACATTTGTATAATGAGGAGGCAGCCTCTGAGAGGTTGAATGATTTGACCGTGGCATAAATAAAAGAGTTGAATTCAAATCCAGTCTCACTTCAAAGTCCAGGGTTTCTTTCCCCTATACTATGAGAGACATATACACACACACACACATATGTATTCAAGCCTCTTCTGGAACACTGAGTGGAAAATTTGGGCATTCCAGCTTGCAAAGGACACACTTTGCCTTCCTGGTAATCACGTGGGGCTCCCAGACAGAGGCATTCTCCTCAAGGGTTCAGCCTTGAGTCTAAGGATAAGACCTCAACCTGGATGTCATGGTCTTTTCTGGTTCCCAGGTCATCACAGATTAGCCTCTGCAGAAGCTCCAGGGGAATGGCCAGGGCCATTTCCTAACCCTATAAAGCCAAGCCTATAAGGAGGCCTTCTCTCGTCCCCTCCCCTCAGTCCCCATTCTCTTGCCCCCCTCCCCCTGGGCTCAGGCCCTCTCTTCTCCCAGACTCACGTGTAAGCTGGGGTGGTAGGTGAGCAGCCCGTTGTCACACAGAGTCACGTACTTCTTCTTCCATTCCTTGTTCAAGGACTTGCCGCTTCGTTTCAGCAGAATTCCCTGAGAGGAGAGGCAAGATCAAAAACAAGGCAGAGGCAACCAAAGTCCTCCAGAATGCAGAGAAGGGGAGGGGGGCCCCTGAGGTCTGTTCAGTTCCACCTGGGCACGGTGATCTTTCACTCAGACCAAGCAGTGATTTCTCTGAACTTACCTAAGGACCTGGGGAAAACAATCTGACTGACCCATCGTCAGGGAAGAGGTAGGTTTATGGAAAAACATGGTGCTCCCTGGCCCATCCATCAGAAACATCCAGGGCGCTCTTTCACTGCCTTCCCTAGGGGCAAAGAATCAGCCTAGCAGGGATACTTGTGGCCTAGATTTTTAAGAGCATCTTTGAGGAATGATCGAAAAGATCTCTGGTCACTCACTCCTCATGGATGAAGAGTCTCCATACATGGTTCTAAGAGACCATGTGTGAACTTTGCCAACCCTCTCAGGCACCTCATCTCCCTCTCTCTTCCCTGCTAAAATGCAAGGAACCCATCCTTCTGACATCATCCTGAGCAGAGAAGTCACCTTTTAGATGGATAGGTATGAAGGCAGCATGGTTACTGGTCAGAAGAATTATGGGAAAAGCCCATCATTATAAAGTAGATCCAAGTGATATCTAAAGTGAGACCCAGGAGGCCAAGAAGGGGAAACTTCCACACTGACTCCTCCAGTTCCCTTTAGCCAAACCTCACGTTGGGTTGCCCCGCTAATGGCCTTTCACCCATCTCTGGCCTCCCTCCCTAAAACAACAGATGAAGACACACAACTGTGTTGAAGTACTAGAAGTGAGTACTAAAGAGAAAGATGGAACTGGGGATGGGACAGAGTGTTAGAGGTCTGAGTGTGCCCAGGATCCCAACATAGGTGTCAGGCCTGAGAAAAGTCAAGGCTGGAGGGGAAGGACAAAGGAAATGGTCACATAGTCCAGAACCATGAAAACGAGGGAAAGATTCCAGGTCTCCCTTTATGTGGGGAGTTGGAGACCAAGAGGATAGAAACGATCATGGAAATGGGGGTTAGGTAAGAAATCTCCTGTGGACAGAAACAGAACAATTCTCTCTGTCCTGGGCATATCTTGGGTTCAAAGGAGGAAAAGAGACTAGCTTCAGCCCCTTTTGTCTCTTGAGGCTCTTCTGATAATAAAGCTGAGCTCTAGTAACTGAAATTATTAGAAAGGTAGCAGAAGGACAAAAGAATTACTGGCTGGATTTCCCTATATTGAGGGTTCATGGGGAGCTATGATGTAGAGTCAAACTCCAATTATGGATTTAACATCACTCCTTCACTTTGGAGTTGTTTTCCATCCCCTTTCCTTCTTCTTTCCCAATTTTTCTTTCCTTCTCATTCCCCAAAAGGACAAATAGGTAAGGGGTGGCAGAGTCAAAGGTAGGGCTGATATTGTCATAGGTGATATCACTAGCTAAGAGGAATGGACTTCCTGATTTACTTACTTTCTCTCTCTCCCTTCCTCTCCTCCTTCCTTCCTTCTCTTATCTTCTCTCTTAGAATTGATTCCATGGCAGAAGAGTGGCAAGGGCTAATTAAGTGGAGTTAGGTGACTTGCCCAGGCCCATATAACTAGGAAGTGTCTGTGGCCATATTTGAAGCCAGATCTTTCTGACTCCAGTTCTGACCCTGTCATCCCCCTTTCTTATCCTCAGCAAACACCGAGGGCTCACTTTTAGAGCTCTGGGGTCCAGGTGGGTGGGAGGAAGCCACTTTTGACCCCTTTGGTGATATGGTGAATCCTATAGACCCCATCTCAGCCTCTTTTCAAATACATAAAATGAAATATACAGGATCACAAAGAAAACCCATTCTATTAAAATACAATTATCTACATCTATATAAAAGAAAAGGTTTACAGACATCCAGTTAAGAATATCTACTCTAGAATAAAATGCAAATTCTTCAGTTTGGCATTAAAATCCATTCACACTCTGGCTCTGGCCTATCCTGCCAGCCTTATTGCTCACTTACTTACAGTGCATGATCCAGGCACTGAACAGGCCCATGGTCCTTTTACTGTTCTTCACAGTGGCCCTCCATCTCCTACCTGCATGCCTTTGCATAGGCCTGGCATGCACTCCTTGCTAATTTCTCCCTCTTGGAATCTCAAGAGTTTCCTACAAAACTTCCTACTGAAGCCTTTCCTGACTCCCCTCTTAGCAAGGGGGTGCTACTTTTATCCCCAAATTACCCTGTATTATTTTGTACACTTAAAAAAAACTCTTACCTTCCACCTTAGAATTAACAGTGTGTATTTGGTTCCTAGGCAGAAGAGTGATATGGGCTAGACAATGGGTGTTAAGTGACTTGCCCAGGGTCACACAGAAGGGAAGTATCTGAGGCCAGATTTGAACTCATAATTGAACCCAGATTTTTCTATTTTTAAATGAAGTTTTATTGTATGTAATAGCCCTGATTTGGCCTTCAGGCTGTGAACTGCTGAGCCTTTTTCAAGTAGGAAGAATACTGGAACAGGGAGACGTGGGAACCCATGTCTACAATTACTACTAACTATAGCCTTGTACCCTCTGGACGGAAGCTTCCTCATCTATCTATAAAATGGTGGTGGGATGGGGGGGTGCAGATATTTTGGACCATATCCTATATGGGATCCATTCTAGCTCAAATGTCCTGTAATCTAAGTATCTAACAAGGATCTTCCCAAAGAGCCTCACATCCCTGAGGCCGGTCTCTGGGGACCCTCTGGATTCTTCTTCCAAGTCCTGGCTCTCCCTCAAGCCTCTGCTCTCGTGGTCCTCCCTGCCCAAGTCCCTCTTCCACAGAGCCACGTCTGTCCCTCTGGGCCGTGTCACAGATCACAGACTTTAGTCAGCCAGGGAGCCTGGATCAAGGCGCAGAGGGTGCAGCTGGCTGGGATGGCAGGCCAGTTTTTGGAGTGGGAAGCCCCTTCCACAGCAGAGGCCTGGCCCTCCCCCTTTAGACAGTCGGGCAGTAATGATGTTCGTTAGTGGTGAGAGAGGGCGTGGGATGAGCCGCCTCAGGCTTCAGCGTAGGAGGTAAGGCAGGACGGGGTCTGGGGACTCAACTTCCCTCCTACTCGCAGGCCTAGCTCCCCCTCCACCTCTCCCCTACCCCAGCCCTGCTCTCCCTGAGGGAGGAGGGAGGGGGCTAGGCTGGGGAAAGGCCCTGCTTGCCCCTCAGCTCCTTCCCACTGTGCCCGCTGCCCCCCCAACTCCTACAGCTCCGAAGAGCTATGGGGGTCCCTGTTCCCCTCTCCAGGCTGGGCTGGGGCTGTGCACGGTGAAGCAGGAAGCAATCTGGGGCGGAATGGAAGCGGTGCGGAGGCGACGGCCCCCAGAGGACCTGTTCCCACCACCCGCCTCCCTCCCAGCTCCGCCAGCCGACTTAATTGCGGAGTCCGGATTGATTGGGAATGCAAATGGTAAATGAAATGCAATCTCTACTCCCAGCAGGAGCCGGGGGACTGAGGGGGGTGGAAGGGGAAGAAAAGGAAACGGGGAGATAGGACAGGAGGGGGGGGCAAAGGGGAGGCGCCAGAGCTGAACCCAGGAAGGACGGGCCCGGGTGGGATGGGGTGAGGGGGGACAGGATAGGGCCAGAAGGGAGAGGGATAAGCATCAGGTCCAGGAAGGGCAGGGGCTCTGCCACCACGCTCAGTCCCAGGAAGGCGAATATTAGGAGGACGAGCTGGGACCAGCCTAGAGATGTCGATACAGCGTGCTGTGCCCCCCCCCACCGCCAGTGCCAGGAGGGTGTCCTGGCTTCCAACAGAGGGAGGACTAGGGAGGCCGGGACCCTTCCTGGAGGAGCCCCAGGGTACCTGAAGAAGGCACAACCAATGGGTCCTGCCTCTGCCTCAGAGGAAGGTGCAGCCTCCAACCACGGCCAGCCTAGAGTCAGAGATGGGAGGAGCTGGGTTTGAGTTCTGCCCCTCTGAGGCCTGGGGGGGGCACTTAATACTCTAAAGACATTTGCTCATAAAGCTGATGGGGGGGAGATGACCGCTAAGGACCTTCCAGCTCGGACACTAGGCACCGTTCTCCAGCACCTCAGTCTTGTCCTCACCACCCCCTCCGTCCAGGCTCAGAAAACCCGCGGCCAAGGACAGGCCTGCAGGTGAAGCAGGGAGGCTGCGGGAAGCCTGCCCTGCCCCTTCCACGGCCTGACGTATAGTCGCAGCCATCCCTGGAAGGGGATCTGTGAACTTTAGAGTGGTACACGAGCACCAGCTGTCACCCCAGAGCGCCCCCGCGCCTGCTCATTCTCAATCATTCTGCGCAGCTCCACACACGCCCCACTCACCTTGTCCCCTCCTCACTCAGCACCCAGGAGAAACACCACAGCACAGAGGGGGCCCTTCCTGCCCCCTGCCTGACGCAGCGCCAGGCAGCCCCCACAGACACAGGGCCGGGCAGCCCCCACACAGACACAGGCAGGGCAGCCCCCCATACAGTCACAGGGCTGGGCAGCCCCCCATACAGACATGCAGGGCAGCCCCCCATACAGACACAGGGCCGGGCAGCCCCCCATACAGTCACAGGGCTGGGCAGCTCCCCATACAGACATGCAGGGCAGCCCCCCATACAGACACAGGGCCAGGCAGCCCCCCATACAGTCACAGGGCTGGGCAGCCCCCCATACAGACACAGGGCTGGGCAGCCCCCCATACAGACACAGGGCCGGACAGCCCCCCATACAGACACAGGGCTGGGCAGCCCCCCATACAGACAACAGGGCAGCCCCCCATACAGACACAGGCAGGGCAGCCCCCCATACAGACACAGGGCCGGGCAGCCCCCCACACAGACACAGGGCAGCCCCCCCCACAGACACAGGGCCGGGCAGCCCCCCCCACAGACACAGGGCCGGGCAGCCCCCATACAGTCACAGGGCAGGGCAGCCCCCCATACAGACACAGGCCGGGCAGCCCCCCATACAGACACAGGCAGGGCAGCCCCCCCACAGACACAGGCCGGGCAGCCCCCCCACAGACACAGGGCCGGGCAGCCCCCCACACATAGGCAGGGCAGCCCCCATACAGACACAGGCAGGGCAGCCCCCCCCACAGACACAGGCCGGGCAGCCCCCCACACAGACACAGGGCCGGGCAGCCCCCACACAGACACAGCTGACCACGTCCCTCCCCTCTGCACACAAGGAGGTGCGCGAGGCCCCCACCCTGAGGCTCACACTAAACACACGTGCCCCAATGGCCAACACCCTAGTTGCTGATACATGGGCCATCTCAGCCTAGACCATGTGGGGCCAGGGACAAGACAAACAGCACCCATCTAAGCGCTGCAATTCTGTAGCGGTTCAGCTCCCAGAGCGTCACCTGCTGGACACAGAGACAACCAGAGCCTCGGGAGGCAGCCGGGGGACTGCCAGAGCCCGGAGAGCAGGGACAAGTTCAAGGGGACTTCCTAACAGTGGCGCCAGAATCCAAGGCCTCAACAGGACTAGCCCAACAGGGCCAAATCGCCAATCCCAGCGTCTCTGGGACCCTCCCCCAAAGCCTGCCTTAGGAAGTCCTGCCCTGCACAAACCAAGCACCTGCTGGCTGTGGCTAGGCCCGGAGCTTGTGCCCCATGGGCCCTGGGGGCTTGGCTCCCTGTTATTCCCCGGAGGGCGAACCTGGCCACCTCAGGGCTGGGGCTTAGCTGCGGTCAGCCTGCTCTGCTGGCTCTCTCACGCTCCCTTTCCGGAAGCCATCCCGGAATGGTTTTAGCCTCCTATTGCAGCTGGCCTCTGGACACAGCACTTCTGCTGGCATCTAAGGCCTCTGCCTTAGCTACAGAGCTCCAGATGTCCTGGCCCCCCAAAACTCATGGATCCCCCACCCTCAATACATCTAGCAGGCGATGGGCTTTACAGAGGCCCCCTCCAAAGTGGGGAGGCTCAGGCGGGGAGTCCTGAGCTTCGAGGGGAGGCTCCGCTCCTTCAGATCAGCCTGGAAGCATCCCTGACTGAGCCGCGGTGGGCCGCCTCTTCCTGGGGCACGATTCTGATTCTGAATGCACTCCCATAACCCTTTCACCAAGGTGCGATAGAGGGATCCTGTCTCCGCCCACCTCGGCTCCTAAACTTTCCGAGGAGGGATGGGCTATTGCTGCCCCCCTGTGGCTACTGCAGGGACAGCAGTGGGGGGATTCCATAGACCCTGGCCTCAAGTCTAGCCCACCAGGCAGAGTCCTCCCCGGCCCAGGAGCTGGATGGGAGGTAAATGAACAGCCAGTCCACACGTCCCAGGCCTCTGGTGGGGGACTGCAGGAAGGGTGAGCCCATCAGCCATGGAAGGGGCAGGCTGGGCCCTTGTGGTGCTCAGCTCAGGCCTGAGCCCCTCCTCCCTGGCCAGGCCCAGGCCACCCTCTTCTCCCGTTGCCCCTCTAGGAGGGAGGGGGGGGGGGGACGGCGAACCTGCTTAATGGGGATGGCTCGACCGCTGCCGATACTGTCCACCTTGCATTCCAGCGCTTTCTTGTCCCGGTCCAGGTCGGCGCCCTTGCGAGACTGAAAGAAAGAGACAGGAGCGGGTTAGCCAGAGCCCCGGGGCAAGAGGCGAGGGCGGCCCCTCCAACTCCTGGGTCCCCCCCTTTTCCTCCCGCGTCCTGGGCAGGGTCTGGCCATGGGCTGGGGGCAGGGGCGGCGGGAGGAGGGAAGGAATGACACCACGAGTATTCCAACGGGTTTATTCTTACACACGGCACCGTACAGAGCAGCACAGGTCACTGGGCCAGGGCCGCCTCTTACAAAAGAGCAAGGACAAGAAATACCGAGGGCACAGGAGCGCACGGCCCAGGGCGGGGGCAGGGGCAAGGGGGCGGCAGGGGGAGGGGCGGTGGCACAACATGGGGGAGCAGAGTCCGGGAGGGAGCGGGCGGATGGCCCGTCTACAACAGACACCACGGCACGGTGCGTCGGGCACACCAGCGTGGCCAGAGGGGCACGGTGGACGGAGAGAGAGGAGAGAGAGAGGCGAGGCCGAGGGGCTGGGCGTGCCCCGCCGGGCTCCTGGGACAGAGTCCGCCTGAATTCGGCTCCTAGGAAATAGGGGGAGGCCGGAAAGAGGGGGAGAAAGGCAAGCGGCGGCGTCCGGAGCAGGAGCAGCAGAAGTCCATGCAGGAAGGAGCAGGAGGAAGGAAGGGGCAGGAAAGCTTCTCCCCCCAGGAGTGGCTGGGCTGAAGCAGGCGCTCGGGCTCCCCCTTCCCCGCTGGCCTGGCCGATGGGTGCGGGGCTGAGCTCCCTTCTTCTCCATGCAGCGAGCCTGGCGCGGCAGCGGCGGTGTCCGGCCGGCCCCGGTCCCCCCAGGCGCCCCGCGGCTGCTGGCTCCGGGGTTCCTAGCCTTCCCTGGGGTGGGGGTTAGTTACAAAGGTTCCTGTGGGTCTCTGGAGCGGGGAGCACGGCGGCCGCTTCTCATCTGAGAGCAGTCCCAAGGCCCGGCCCGCCTCCGGCCCCGCACAGGGGGACAATGTCCAGAGGTGCTGTGTCACCACCTGGTCTTCTAATTTGGAAGGAGTTGGAAAGGCCTTTTTGTTGATGAAAAGTTGGAAACAGTGGCACATATCTGCAAATATCGAAAGAATAAAGATTTTGGCAAGTTATACTCAAGCCCGGCACGCGGCTGGCCGGCCCCAGAGAGGGGAAGGAGGCAGCGGAGAACAGAGGAGGAGGAGGAGGACGAGGAGGAGGAGACACCCCCGCTGGGAAGACCTGGGGCAGCTGCGCCGGGGGCCAAATGTCCATCTCAACAGGAAGCTTCCGCCACTTGGTGGCCCCGAGTCCCCATCCTGCCTGCCCCAGCCTGCCCAGAGCGCAGGGCCAGGGAGGGAGCAGGACGCAGAGCCAGAGGGAGCAGGAAGGACAGACTGGAGAACAGAACCGTCGGGGAGCCGAGCGTCGCCACCGCGGCTCGCCTGGCCCCTTGCCCACCCGGGCCACGCGGCCCGCTGCCGCCAGGTTCCCTCGCAGCCGGGGTGTTCCAGGACGGGCCTGGCCCCCGAGCACGTGGCCGGGGGAGGTGGAGGGGGTGGTCGGGCAGAGGGATCGACGGCAACGGCGGGCGGGGAGGTGACGAGGGCGCTGGCAGCACATGAGGCAGAACCATGGAGACAATGGCAAGGGACACCGCGAGGGCTTCTTTCCACGAGCAGGGGGCCGAGGGAAGGGTGATGATGGGGGGGCGAGCACCCCCGGAGCGAGGATGTGCGGGTGAGCTCCCCTGGGGCGCACCCACCGTGACGGACAAGCACGAGGTCACCCGGAGACAATGGTGCAAGAACTGAGGTCGCCATGGAAACGATGGAAGGGACGGAGGCCGCCATTGCAGAGATGGAGAGAATGGGAGCAGCGCCCGGCTCGAAGACGAGGTGAGGGCGGGGTGGGAGAGTATCACCAACAGCCAAGAGGACAGAGTGAGGTCACCACGGCAAGGACGGCAGAGAGGGGGGTGGGGAGGAGAGAGCATGAGCACGCCACGGTCACTGAGGAGCGTCATGGAGTGAGGACGTGGGGCGATGGCGAGAGTGACGGGGGTGGGGATCAAAGAATGGTGCCCGAAGCCTGATGGACGATGTCTGGGAGCGGTGGGCAGGCGCTGACGGGGTCGGCGTGTGTACAGGCAAATAGCGGTATTTACGACACTGGCGGGCAGCAGCGGGGCAAGCGGGCACGGAAGCAGGGGAAGGGGCGGGGGAGAGCTGGGGCATTAGCCGGGGTCAAGCACGGGGAAGTGCGGTGAGCGGGAGGGAAGCCGTTCAGCAGAGCATGAGGGGAAGCGGCGGGAGCTGGGGGAAGCCGGGGCACACGCGGGGGACAAGCTAGAAAGCGGTGGAGAATCTGGAGGAGAAGGGATGGGCCTAGAGGAGGGATCAGGCCTTTGGAAACCCTGGCCCTGGGCAAGGTTCCTGAGACGGGCTGGAACCAGGTCTGGCTGGCTGGACATGGGGCCAGGCTGGGAGTCAAAGCTCTAGGCTTCCGGAAGAGACGCACAGATTGACGCTGAAGGACAGACTGCCTGGTGGTCTGTGATATCCCCTCCCCTGTCCTCCCCAAATCCGAATGGCAAGCTCACATGTCTGAGCTGTGACCCCAGCAATGGTCCAGGGTGCAAGCCAGAGGGTATGGCCTTGGGGGCAGGGAAGAATGGAGGGAAGAGCCGTGCGGTCAGCATACGACTGCAGGGAGCCAGTGTCCACAAAAGAGAGGGCCGCAGGCCCCGCAGGTCCATGGACATCTGCGTGTGCCCCCGTGGGAGCAGAGCTGAGTCGGGAGCCCTGAGCACTAAGAAATAACGTCCAAGTGGGGGCAAACCAATCAAGAGAACGGAAAAGGAAGTCTGTGTGTTGCGAGATACTCTGTCCCTGAAGAACGCTGGGTCCTGAGAGCACCTAGGTTCTAAGTCCTGCCTCCGCCACGGTGACCCTAAGCACATGGCAGCTACACTCTCTGCCTCAGTTTCTCCATCTGCAAAGCAAATGCCCCAGTCTCTACGGTCCCTTCCAGCTCCAGCCAAGCTTCATCGAGGGGAGCAGAGGGGAGCTCCACGGCAAGACAGGAGAGAGCTAGGTGGGGCGATGAGAATCCTGCGTGGGGGTCGGGGAGCTGGGGGTGTTGTCCACGGGAAGCAGGATGCCTGTGCAGAGGGGGAGTGTGAGGGGGAGAAGCTAAGCCTCCGGCCCCAGCAGCCCATCCTGGCATGGTTCCTGGCCATCTCCCTGCTCCTGGCTCAGCCTGGCCTGCTTAGACTGGGGCTCTGGGAGCGGGTGGGGGAAGGGAGAGGCAGGGCCACATACCGTGAAGATGTTGGATCGCCGCTTGGACTGCTTGCGGATGGGTGTGGGGGTGGAGGAGGCAGCGATGGTCTCGATACGCAGCTCCCGCTGGCTGATGCTGGGGGTGGAGGGGACGGAGGATGAGTAGTCGCTGAAGGCGCTGCTGCCGCCATTCGTGGCCTGAGGACAGAGAGTGCTGGTGAGGGGGACTGGAGAGGGACATAGGGAGCTCTAGGGAAACAACGGGGGATCTGGGGGGTGGGAAGAGGCACTCTGGAGCCTGGAAATGAGGGGAAGAACTCCTCTGGCCTGCAGACTGACTCTTTTCCTAGAGAGCGCAGGGACATCTGGAGTCACAAGACCTGAACTGGAAGCCTGCCTGGGATTCTTTGGAGGATGCTGGGCAAGTCACTTAACCTCCCTCTGGACTCAGTCTCCTTTTCTGTAAAATAGGGGAGTTACACAAATAGATCTCAGAGATTGCTCCCCAGCCAAACCTGGGTTCCTAAGGATGACACTAGGCTGTGAGAGAACAGAGCATTCCCAAAGTGAAGGATCAAGGGGAAGACTTGGTGGGAGAAAGAAGTAGTGAGGCAGATGGTCAGGTCAGCCCTTGCCTCAGTTTCCCAAATTCTCCCATTTGAGCAGGACGACTGTTGGGCCGGAGCAAAAGGAGACTGTGGCAGAACTCTAAAGTGAATCCTGTTGTCTCTGGTTCTTTCAGTGGGTGGGAGAGTTGTGCATGGGATTGGGACCACTTGGAGATATTTATCTCATCACACACTTTCCCCTCTGATTGTATGGGGACAGCTAGAACAAAGTGAGAGCGGAGTGAAAAGGGGCTTTTCTTTAGGAAATGTGCATGATGGGAACAGGCTGGGGAAGAATATATTGTGGGCCTGAAGGCCAAGGGTCAGATGGGAAGGAGAATAGAAAAGGGTGAGGCTTCTAATCTGAGTCATACCTGATGACCTGGATGAATAAGAAAGCAGAAAAAGCTACAGGATGGAAATGAATGAGTTCCCCAAAGAATCAAAGGAGAAGAAAGGCAGATGATCCCAGAACCATATGAAAAAATACTCTGAACCAAGGTTTCACCTCACAGCCAGACAATTGCCCAAGACAATAAAAACTGAGAAAAATGAGTAATGGAGAGGTAGCTGGTTTTAGCCAAGTTAATTCTAGAGTCAAGAAGACTAGAGTTCAAGTTCTGCCTCCAATATTACTGGCTGTGTGACAGTGGGCAAGTTAGCTAACTTCTAAGTATCCTAGGAAATGCTCTCAACTATAAATCTGCAGGAGTGAAATCACTGGTCCAGACAAAAAAATAAATCAGTGTTGGAGGGGTTGTGGGAAGACAGACATGAACACACTTCTAGTTGATGGAGCTAGAAACTGATCCACTTATTCTAGAAGACAACTTGGAACCGTTGGAGAAAAGTCATCAGGTTAATTGTACTTTTTTGGCTCAGTAATCCCATTACTGGCCATTTGCCCCAAGATAAGTAAAAGAAGGAAAATACAGGAAAATAACAAAATATTTAGAGATGCACTTTTATATAATAGCAGAAACTGGAAACAAAATGGGCACCTACTAATTGGGTAAAGGCTGACCAGATTGGGTATAGGAAAGTGATGGAATACTACCGGACCGTAAGAAATGACAAACATGAAGGACGAATTTGGAGAAACCTGGGAATACTTGCATCAACCTTCAGGAAGCAAAATGTGGGGAACCAAGAGTCCCATCTACATAATGACCAGATAATGTAAAGGAAAAAACACCAAAGGAAGAATATTCAAACTCAGTTCAATGCAATGGCTAATCTGGGTTCCAGAGCAAAAAACTGATGAGGTTGTATGTTTGTCTCTCTCTTCCTGGTAGAAGTGAAGAAATACAGACTTGGAAAGCAATATACTCTATTCATCCCCAGCAATGTAGTTTCATTTAACTATATGTCTTAGTTACTAAGGAGGGTTTCAGTGGGAGTGATCTTAGAACTGAAATGTGTAAAAAAAAATGTTTTTCTTAAAGAAATGACAGCTTACAAGGTATTAACCTAACAAAGCTCCTTGATTCAGGAAAGACACACAGAGCAATGAAGGGAGGCCAGGCTTAGGTAAAGTTCTTATTGGTTGTAGAGACCGTTCTTTGACTGGAATGCTTCCCTCCACCCCAGAAGGTACACAGACAGACCTTTGCTACTAACTTTTTAGAAAAGTCTCTCTCCCTGATGGCAAGGGGCTATTTGCAGGAATGGGCTGAGGGTTCTCTGAAATTTTTTCTCTCCATTGGTTGGGAGTTACTGAAAGGTTGAAAAGAGATTTTTCTAACAGAGAAACCCTGGTTCTTTTTTCTCTTACCCAGGGACAATTACAAGGCAATTCCCACCCTTCTTCAAGAAAAAGGTGGCTCCTCCCTCTAAGCAACCAAGTTATCATTTGAAAGCCAGGTAGGGTACTCAGGGCACCAAGAGCCAGGACCCAAAGGAATTGCCCTCCAAGGTGTCTTGCACACTGGAATATTTAAACAAGCTAGCTGTGAGACCCAGTCCCATCCAAGTCACTTCTGTCCACTGGTATAGGGAAAGCAAAAAGAGGGGCAGAGGCTTAGAATGAGGAATATAGTCAGGACAAATTAGGCCAAGAATCGAGAAAAAAAGAATTTGGAACTCAATTTTTTTCCTTTTAAACAATTGTTAAAAAATTTTTTTACATGTAATTGGGAAATATTTAATGAAATAAATGAATATATATACATATACAAATATATATAAAAGAATAGAAGAAAACAGGTAATAGTTTACAAGTAGGGCTTATAGTAGAGGGGGTTCTAAAGTATCTCACCCATTAATTCCACCATCAACCCATTTATTCCTTGTGTTAAGCACTGCCCCTTTTCCCCCTTTCAATATGCAAAGACTTCTGAAAAGAGTCAGATGTTAAATCCCCAAAGGCCTTGTGTGCATGAGGTTAACAGATGCTTTTTGCCCTAACCTTAGGGACAATAGTCTCATAGTGTTGGTCCCATTAGATGTCTGTGGTCTGGGAGAAAGGAAGGAATGGGGATAGATACTTTGGAAAAGGGGAAATAGCACAAACTGCAAAGAGGGGCACAGCAAACCATAAAAGCCAAATGGAATATTCTAGCCTTGCAAATGATTCTCCAGAGGTCATGCTTGCGGGCAGGGGGGCAGGCTGTAGCACATTTACAGGGCAGCAGACACAGAGGCAAGCCTGGGATAAAGCAGGGTATAGAACGGGGACGGATGGGTGGACAGAAAGTCAGGGGCCCACACCTGGTTGATGTGCACAGCTGGGATGGAGGCGGCGGACACGGCCGAGTGGCTGGGTGAGTTGGGTAGTGACTTGCAGGGCCCAATAGCTAGCTGTTGCTTCTTCCGCAAGGCCACCACCTTCTGTGCCACTGCAGGGGACAGCACAGTCAATTACCTCCTCTGGGAGAAAGGGGAAAGCCCACCTTCAGCCCTCCCCTGGAGCACCGGCCTTGCAGCCTCGCTGCAGGGAGGGAGGCTGCCTCTCTTAGTCCTTGCACCCAGCCCTGGCCCAGGGTTACCGTCCTGGAAGACACGCTCCACGTTGAGTCCATAAGTTGCACATGTCTCGTAGTAGGTGCAGCGCTTCAGGTCTGTGGAGAGTTTTCGGGCCCGGCTGTCATCAATCACTCGGGGGTTGGCGGCGCTGATAGCATCTGATGGGGGGAAGAGAGGGGCAAGCTTGGTGAGTAGCTGAAATACACACGGGCAGGTGAGGAGCACTCAGGTGTGGGTGGGATGGGCAGAGACCGCTTCAAAAGGCAAGCCTCCCAGGTCTTAGCAGAGAGGTGCTGGACTACAAGCACATGACGAGACCTACGCTGGCAGCTACGGCCAAAGCAGACTGATCTGCTAAGAGGGAGGATTCTGGGGTGTGTGGAGGGTGAGCCGAGGTCCAGGGGAGACAGTCCCTAGGAAATGATGGACGTGTTTTAAAAAGGCATCTATAAAGCATGTTTAAAAAGGAAGGCATGGAAAACAGGACCCTAGGGATAAATGTATGGTTCCCTATGACCTTATACAAATCACTTTGTCTCTCTGGGCCTCAGCTTCCTCATTTTTTTAAGTGTTTTTAATTTTAATTTTTAATTGTTTTGTGGCTCCAGAAACATCTGAATGTGTGTCATCTGGGGAAGATAAAGTATGTGTGATGGGATAGGGCAGGGAATGAGGAAAAAGGCATTTTAGAGGCAGGGTAGGCAGGGATGTTATGTTGGGGCTTGATGCAAGGTTCAATACAAATCCAGGATGGGATAAGAGGGAGTCCTAAATTATTCCCAGGAACCCACATTGGCCTTTAACTTAAGTTCTGTCCAGAAGATCAAGGAACCAAGGATCATTCCCATCATTCCTGCTTTGGGATAATTCACCCTTCCCTTCCATGGACCCATTGTCAAGGTGAAGCCCTGCTAGGAGACTCCTCTGGATTTTCTTCCCTAGCCCGGCCTCCCCAGCCTCACCCTGAGTGCCCACCAGGACCATGGGCACCTCGCTGGCACTACGGTAGCTGCAGAGCCGAAGGAAATAGTTGTACACCGTCTGGAAGCTGATCTCATCCTCCAGGCTGAACACAAACACCACAGCATCCACCCAGGCAGCAAACTACAGGGGGAGAACAAGCTACATCATCCCAGAGCCCAAAGAGCAAAAAGCTTTCCCAGACCTGGCCACTTGAAGGCCCTCAGTTTTGTCCTTTCTAGAGATCACCCTTCTTAGGATAGGGATATGGAATTGTGGAAATGACACTGAGCTAGGTGTCAGGGACCTGCATCGCAGACCAGGCGCAAGGTGGCTTCTGAGCCTCCACAAAGGCACCGGAGAGAGTGATGGCGAGAGATGCAAGAGTACAGATACCACATGAGGAAGACTTCCTCCTTTTGGTAGGAAGGTGAGGGAGGACAGGTAAGGACTATTAGTGTGCTATCAGGCATGGTCGGTCAGTCAATCAAACATGCTTACCCTGTGCCAGGTGTTGGGCTAACAACTGAGGATATAAAAAAAGACAAAGGGTGAACCTAGGTGGCCCAGTGGATAGAGACTGGAGGTCCTGGGTTCAAATCTGGTCTTGGACACTTCCTAGCTGTGTGACTCTGAGTAAGTGACCCCCATGGTCCAGCCCTTATCATTCTTCTGCCTTGAAACCAATAAATAGTATTGATTCTAAGACAGAAGTTAAGGGTCTAAAAAAAAAAAGCAAAAGGTATTCCCTATCTCAAGGAGCTGACAATCAAATGAAGGCAAGAAGTAACCAAAAATTGCAAACAAGCCATATGCAGGAAAATAGAAAATAATTAAAAGGAGGACACTAGAATGAATAAGGATTGGGATACGTTTCTTGTAGGATTTTAGTTGGGCCTTGAAGGAAGCCAGGGAAGATAGTAGGTAGAGATGAGGAGGGAGAATGCTCTAGAACAAGAGTCTTATTTGTGGAATAGCCAGGAGGCCAGTGACATGAACTGAAAACTACTAAATGGAGTAAGGAAGACCAGACTGGTAAGAGGGGCCTGAGTTACAAAGGGCGATGAACACCAAACAAGAATTCTGTATTTATCAGGGCATCTGCTGGGTTTTTGTTTGTTTGTTTGTTTTTTTAGGAGGGAGGGGGAAGGGGGGCAGCATCAGAAATGATTGCAATGTAAAAACTAACGTGTCAATAAAACAATCAGCACAGTCCTCTTGCCCCTAAAATCCTTTATCCCTAGTTGGAAGCCTGAAGAAAAGAGGGAGAGACGGAGAAGAGTATGGATAAGGAGAAGGAGGGAAGGGAGGAGGGAAAGGAAGAAAGAGAGACAGAAAAAAGAGACTGGGAGAGTATTAGTTTGTGAGTGTGAGTGGGTGGAGGGCAATCACTCACTCACCTGGAGCTCAGGGGGTCCTCCCTCATCTCGTATCAGCAGCAGGTAGCTCTGGCCATCCACCACAATCTCCTTCTTAAATCGGCCCCCTGGGAACAGAGCACACAGGAGCTCACCTCAGGGAGCATAAAGAGAAACTGCAGAAGGGATCAGAAGGGAAAGGAAAAGAGAGGGGCTCTGAAGCCCCATTTCTTTGAAGAGCTGGGAACAGAAAGAGACCAAAGTAAGTCATCCCTGGGGTTCACATAAGGCTCAGTACTCACCTTCTGGGGACTCCTCCTGGACATAGGTCCCTGTCAAATATCGATGCACCAGAGCCGACTTCCCGCTAGACAGGTTCCCAACAATGCCCTGAGGGAGAGGTAAGGGAGTGAGACAAGGGGCCAGAGAGAATGAGGCAAGAAGTACATGAAAGGGTGGAGAAAGGAAAGAAGTGAGGAGAAAGAGAAGCAGGGGTGAGATGGAAAACAAGGAAGACATAGAGGGCGTTAGGGTTAGTATTAGCGAGAAGCTAGTAAATATATGAGGCTACGTTTGAACTCAAGTAGTCCTGACTTCAGGTTGATGCTCTATCCATATCTCTCTTCTCTCTGGGCAAGTCATTTAATCTGTTTGTCTCAGTTTCCCTCTTCTGCAAAAGGAGGATCTCAATATCATCTGCATCCCAGTGTTATTGTAAGAATCAACTATGATATCTGTTAAGTGCTTAGCATAGGGCACAGCACATAGTATATGCTATATAAATGTTAGCTATTATTGTTAGCTAATATCAGGATTAGTAAAATTAATAGAAAAAAAACAAAGAAGGGGAAGAAAAGAACAAACATTTATTAAGTGCCAATCGTATGTAGATACAGTCATAATGCTAAGCACTTTACCAATATTATCCCATTTGATTCCTGCAACCACCCTGAGAGGTAGGGGTTATTACTATCCACATTTTACAGTTGAGGAAAGTGAGGTAGATATCTATGTCCATCCCTCCATCCATCCTTCCTTCCATCTATCTATCCATTCATCTTTCCATCTGCCCCTCCATCCATCCATTCCTTCCTCCATCCATAAGTGATACAGTGAACAAGTGTCTGGGGAGGCTGATGTGGAACTCAGACCTTCCTGACTCCACATCCAACACTTTTCCCGTTGAGCTGCCTAGCTCTTCAAGGAGAGAAGAAAGCAAGCCTCTGTTTCTCTAGAGAAGAGAGGGAGTGAGGGATAGGGGCCAAAGGGAGGCAGGTGGGAGAGAGTGGGAAGATGGGGCAGGAAAAGCAAGGGGAGGGAGGGAAGAGCTGGGGGCAGGGAATGAGAGGATACCTAAAGAGAGAGATGTGAGGAGAAGGGCCTCTCGCCCTCACTCACCACTTTAAGCTCAGGGACAGATCGGCTCAGGGTCCATTCTTGGCTATTGACAAATGAGTCTGATGGGCAAAGAGAAGACAACATTAACCGGGCAGCCTGCCATTCCCCCACTCTCCCTCTGACCCTTTCACACCTACCACCTGGAGGCCTTGGCCAGGCTCTCCTGGGCAGCCTTGGCCCCAAGACCTCCTCAGTGGGTCTCTGGAGGCAGGCTGGGCACCAGGCACCAGGCACAGCCCAGGAGCTGCGAGTAGAAACAGCTCGCCCAGGAGGGTGGGGCCACCCACCACATTCCTGAGGCGGGAAGGGGGAAGGGGGAGGGTTCCACACTCTCCAGCCCAGGCTCCTCCCTGAAATGAGGAGCGCCCTCCTTTTCCCTTCTCAGACCTGCTCCTCCCCGCTCCAGGCTCCTCTTACTTTCCCAACCCATACTTGACTCCCTTTGGAACCCCTGTCTTGGTTTACAGGGGCCTTTGTTAGGGGGAGGGGAGAGAGGAAAGGGTTCCCCTCTAAGTAACTAGAGGAATCCTTTGGGGGTGCCCAGTCAGCCAGTGGCCCAGCCCCGCTCCCTCCTGGGGGGTGTGCCGTGAGCCTTCCTGGCGCTCTCAGCTTGCTGTTTACAGATCCCCTTGCCCAGGAGATGCTCAGCCTTGAAGGGGGCTCTGATGGTCACTTTCCTTTCCCTACACCTCCACCCCAGCCTCTCACTTCAGCAGTTCCTGGGTCCCTCCTCAGCTGTGCAAAAAAGTCTATGCTAGTTTTGGAGATGCAGGGACAAAAACCCAAGAAGTCCCCTCCCAGCCCTCAGAGCGTCTGTAATTCTGTCCTCCCCTAGAATGGAGCCTTTCCTCTGACCCATGCTTTCCAGCCTAGGCACCTGCCATCATTCAGGGCCAACCAGAGTGCCCAGTGCTTGGGGGCAAAACCACCCGAGCTCCACCCCATCACCCTCCCCTGAGACCACCAGCCTCTGCCTGGAAGGCTCTCCATTTTCACATTTCCTTTTTTCCTGGGAGTTAAAGGTTCCTCTTGTCCAGCTGTCTCATTTGACAGATGAGAAAACGGAGGTCCAGAGAAATGATTAAGCTCAAGGTTAGAGATGACTGGGGCAGCAGAGCTAAGATCTGAAGCCAAGCCAGAGGCTGCAGACCTGGAGCTTGAAGAGCCAGGGTCCATGGCTCACCACAACATGCCCTGGCGACATCCTGGATGGTCCTTGGCCTCCTAGGCCTAGGCACAAGAAGCCAGGTGACCCCAGCAGATAAGGACGGGATCCAGGTGACCTGATTCCTAGCCACAAGAGATAAAAGTGCCCAGAGGAAGGTTCAAGTGGCAGAGTGGGCACTGGCCAGCCATGGCCTTTCCTCCTCCTTACCCGAAGGCAGCGGGGAACTCTGGACCCCCAGGAGGACCGGGGCCGTGGCAGCCCGCCGACTCCACAGGGGCTCTCGGGGCAGCGGGGTTCCGGCTGACCCAGACTCTCTCCGGCGGAAGCGGCTGGTGAGGAGTCTCCAGAGGCTGGCACCTGTGCTGGATCGGGTGGAGTCTGGGGCCACCTGCCTACCCTCGGGGTACAGCAGGTCCCGTCGGCTGGGAAAGGCATGCAAAGAACTGGCATCACCGTCGCTTTTGGTTCGAACCCGGGGCCGGGGTAGCAGTCCTGACTCGGAGCGCCTAATCTCCTGGCCCCGACGGAGTCGGAAGCTGAAGCTTTTCCTCAAGGCCGAAAAGCCTTTTCGGGGAGAATCGGCGCTCCGCCCGCTGCTCCCCCGGAATACCTGCCAACGCTGACTGCTCCAGAGCGAGCTGCCCCTCAAAAAGCCCGAGCTCCCCGCCCGGCCTAGGCCCCCACCACTCCCATCAGCTCCTGAAAGCTCCAGTCGGTTCACCTCCAGGAACGTCATGCTGGTGGGCCGGGGCCGAGGCGTCTTCTCTCCCAGGCCCCGGCTCCTGCGGAGGGGCTCGGGGCCGGGACTCGGGGCCGCTGCAGGGGGCTCTGGGTGGGCACAGGCAGGAAGCCTGTCAGACGGGCTCCGGGGGGTACGTGGGCGGAGGAGGCTCAGGAGAAGGCTCCGGGCACCGGATGGAGGCACCCCCGGATGGGCAGAGCAGTAGCTCTTGGGCCGAGGGGGCTGCTCCCTGGCGGCGCACAGGGCAGCCTGGATGGCCCAGCCAGCAGAGGAGTCCTGCAGGTCCAGCGAGTCAGAGGCGCTGAGGGTGCGGCCACTGGCGCCCCGGGGCCGCTCCCTGCTGCAGCTGTCACCCCGGGGCCAGCCCCGCTCCATGCTCAGGAGGCAGGGTGGCCCAGGCCCATGGTGGGGGCAGGGGAGGGAGGGCCACTGCCTCCAGTCTGGGGGGGGTTCTGCGCCCCGGCCTCCCTCCAGGCGTCCCCCCTCCACTCCAGCACCAGCACCTGAGAGCAGCAGCAGTGGCGGCGGCAGCAGCAGCAGCAGCCAGGCAGACAAGCCCAGACCTGGAGAGGCCGGGAGCCAGCGCTGGGGAGGGACACCTGGCAAGCCCGGCCTGGAGCACACACCTGGGATCGGAGGCTCCACCCCAGGATCCAAATGGGGCAGAGAAGGGGAGCTGGACCCCGGGCGCACAGGCTTGCATTCCTTCAGGCGCTGCACTACCCCCAGTGAAGGGCCTTCCCCAGGGCGGAGGCTGCTCGCCAGCAGGCTGGGCATCGGATGTTTCTAGAGCCAGGGGAGATGCTTGTCCTCAGGGATGCCCAGCCTCCAGGCTAATGACTAACCTCCAGGACCCTGACTCATTTCAGCTTCTGCACTGGGAGTCCCACGCTGGGGAAGACAAAGGGGGAAAGGGACGGCTCGCCTCTGCCTGGTGAACACTGTCCCAACAGCTGGTGGCACCAATGGCAGCTCCAAGGTGGCCTCGGACACTTCCTGGCTGGGTGACCCTGAACAAGTCCCTTGGCCCTCACTGCCTAGCCTTGGAGCCAAGACGCAGTAGTGATTCTAAAATGGAAGGTAAGGGATTTTTAAAAAAGAATTGTCCCACCTATCAACACTGATCAAACAAAAACCAACCGGCTCTTTAACCACTACCACCAGGGTCTTAACTTCAGGCCAGAAGAAGTTAGGCTAAAGGAACTGGGGGGATGAGCGGCCTGCAAAAAGAAGACTCCGGCAGGGGAGGGGGGGCTGATACTATTTTTAAGTCCTGGAAGGGCCCTCTTGAAGAAGAGGGGATTCGTCTCTTGAGCCATGAGAGCAGAACTAGAAACAACTCGTGGAAGCTATAAGGGACAGGTTTAAGCTTGAGAGAAGGAAACATTTCCTAGTGATGAAGCTCCTCTAATTTGGAAAGGGTGGCCACAGGAGAGAGGGCTCCCCCAATCAGAGGCCTGCACCTGGGATCGGGGTGGGCCCTTGCTAGGCTGGCCAGGTCCGTGCCAGTGTGGAGTCGGAGGCCAGAGTCAAGAACAAAGGGAAGAGAGAGCTTTGACTCCTTCCCAATGGGTCCCAGTGTTGGGTCCCCCGAGGTGCTCTGGCTCAGGGGTCTCTCTCCAGGCCCTGTTCAGGGGTACAGTGCAGGATGAAGTGCCTGGCACATTTCCGCTGGGGTTGGGCAGGGGGTCAGGGGGCAGCGCCTGGAGAGGGAGGCGCCTCTCCATCCTAGCTAGGTGCTCAGAAACACACAAGAGGTGGGAAGCCACAAATCCTGAGCTGGATTCCCTGGGGCTGGAAGGGGACTTTGCATCTTTTCCCAGGCTAAACCTTCCAGGTGTCAGGGAGGTCCAGTCCTTCCTCTGGGGCCCCTGGGAAGCCAGATAGACCAACGCTCCAAAAAGAAGGGGCTTTCCCAGAATCTGACAATCAGAAAACCAAGATTAAAAACCCAGGCATCCTGGGCTCCCAACTCAAGGCTTTATTCAAAAAGCCTCACTTGACTTGAGGTAAAACCTCAAGGAACACATGGCAGGGCTTCCCCAGGAAAAGCAAGGCTTTCATCTAAGCATCCACGTCCTCCCAGGTGACAGAAAACCCAAGCAGAAAGACAATGCTGCAGGGTCAGTGTCTGGCATGAAGGACGAGCCAAGGAGCCAAAAGCTGGATGGCCTTCCTGGGGCACTTTTAGCCATGCTCCTTCCTTAGGAAAGGGCCATCTGTCCCCTCAAGAGCCCCCAAAGTGTGTAGGGGGACCAGAGAGGCCAGATAAATGGATCCAGATCAACTTGGGCCTTGGTGAAGGAAAGGACGCCCAGGAACCTCTGAGCCTTTTCAGTGCAAGAATCTCCCCTCATCCTCCAAGGGAAAAACCAGTCATGGGAGAAACTAACCCCAGCAGACCACTTGGCCCAAGCCCTGATAGGAAGCCCTCTTCTATTGTGGGTCCCTTCTTAACTTCAGCCAAGGACAGAAGCCTAGTAAAGGCAGAGAACAGCTAGAAGGTGGGACATTGATTCCCTCATTTGGTGAGGAGAATTGGACCTGTTCCAAAGCAGACGTAACTCCACTTTCAGATCTTGAGTCTCCCCCTTCCACCACCCACACATCTCCTTTCCTCCACTCCAGTCAAACAAGTTTTCTCTGCCCCTTAGGTCTGCTTCTACCATGCCAACTCCTAAACCAGCTTCCTCATCTACACCCAACTCCCTTCTCTCCCGAGAAACCTCCCACCAATGTAAAATGGACCTGGATGGTCCCCCACACCATGCCAGAAAGCACATTAATCCAACTCAGTATTGCCAGTTGGAAGAGATCTTAGAGTTCAAAGATTCAAAAAGTCCAATTCCTCGTTTTATAGATGAAAGACCCTGGGGCCCAACCAACCAACGTGTATTTATTTTTTTAATTTCTAAAATGTATTACATTCAATATTATCTAATTATATTTGAAAACATGTAACATTTCTTCCCCCTTCCCCTTCTAACTTTACTTTCTGTCTTAGTATCAAGGCTAAGAGTAGCGAGGGCTAGGCAATTCGGGTTAAGTGACTTGCCCAAGGCCACACAGCTAGGATGTGTCTGAGGCCAGATTTGAAACCAAGTCCTCCCGAATCCAGGTGTAGGGCTCTATCCACTGTGCTACCTAGCTTCCCCATTACATACATTTTTTGAAATTTTGAGTTCCAAATTCTCTCCCTCCCATTCTTCCCCCAGCCCTTGTGAAGGCAAGCAATAGGATATTGAATATACATATGAAGTCATGTAAAACATATCCATAAGAGCCATGAACCAATACATATTTAAAAGACCCTATTGTGAGCAGGCATTGAGCGTATTAACCAAAAAAAGTACAGTCCCTACCCTCAAGGAGCTTACATTCTGTCTGGGTCCAAGAGGTTAGATGGCTTTTTCAAAGGTTACACAGGGAGTGAGCACAGTATGCTGCAGAAGGGCATGATAGCAACCCTGATGATTTGATTCCAAATTCATCCTCTTTCATGTGTTAATTGGATGACATTTACAAGGAAACTATATCAGCCAAGAGGCACATGGGAAAAGAGTGACTGCCCTTATACACCCATACCTCAGGCCTCCTTTATACTATCAGCTCTAAGACAGCAATTACTCTGTTAGTCTTCAGAAGACCCAGTGCTGAGAGCCCTGGGTAAGGGCATCTTTGATTCTAACCTCTCTAAGGACTGAAAGAAATTAGGCCATAACTAAAGTGTTTGGGCTGTGGGCAAGGAACCGTTCTAGAAATATTTTCTAATTGCTTTCAATAATGGTATTTTATGTTTTTGTTTTAAATATATTTAGGTATATCTTTGGTTTTTATATCACCTACATTTCCCAATGTATCCTCCTTTCTCCCTGTTCTCCCATTCCTAAGTAGGAGTTGTAAACCTAGAGTCTGAACTTATTTATTAACAAAAATTTAAAAAAATTTTAAACCTGATGTTCCATCTTAGAATCAATACTGTGTATCGGTTCTCAGGCAGAAGAGTGGAAAGGGCTAGGCAATGGGGGTTAACTGACTTGCCCAGGGTCACACAGCTAGGGTATGAACTTATTGTTTTAGATATTTTGATAATATTTCAATAATTGGTAACTAGGAGCCATAGTGAATAAAGATGAAGGTCTTGGAGTCAGGAAGACTTGAGTTCAAATTCAGATTCCAACTCTTAAGTAACTGTGAGACCTTGGGGAAATTACTTAATATTTTTGTGCCTACTTTCTCATTTGTAAAATGGGGATAATAACAGCACTACAAATCACAGGGTTGTATTGTTATGAGGATATAATGAGTTATCTAAATATCTAAAAGTATTCTATAAACCTATAAACCTATCTATCTATCTATGCTAGCTATTATTATTATTCATTTAAAATACATTATTTGGGGCTGGGGTCACTACAAGCAAAAGGGATCCATAACACAAAGAAAGGTTAGGAACCCCTGTGATAAAGAATAAAAGAGAGGGGAGCAAGTAGGTGGCTCAGTGAATTGAGAGCCAGGAGATCCTGGGTTCAAATAGGACCCCAGACACTTCCTAGCTATGTGACCTTGGGCAAGTCACTTAACTAATGCCTACTAGCTGTTATCACTCTTCTGCCTTGGAACCAGTATTCAATATTGATTCTAAGACTGGAAAATGAGGGTTAAAAAAAAAAGAATAAAAGGGGGGGAGGGAATATAGGTTAGTAAAATTAACCATCATTTTGATAAATTCTGATATATTCAATGCTCCACATCCATATTCTCCCATCTCTGGGAAAAAAAAGAGGGGAAGTACCTTTTTACATCTCTTCTCTAGAGATCAAGTTTGGTCATTATCTTTTTTTGCAATATTCAATTTAAAATTTATTATTGTTTTTTCCATTCTGGTTTCAGACACTGTATATATTATTTCCTGGTTCTTTCTATTGACTCTGCATCAATTCAGGTAAGTCTTTCCATATTCCTTGGTATATTACTGGGCTTCTTAAGGCTCTGGATACCTAAGCCTACCTGAATCTACTGATCAGGGGTGCACAGTCTTTAAAAGGGTCACTAGAGGGCCACAGAAAGCCTAGCAATGCTTAAAAATTGGCAACTTCTCTTCCCTAAAGAATATGAGAAAGAGGGAAAAGAAGAGAGCAAAGAGGGGGAAAGAGTGAGAGGAAGCAAAAAATGAGAAGAAAATGGAGAAAAAGGCATGGGGGGCAGAGGGGGAAGAGAGATGAAAAACCCAGTCAGCACTGGAAGGCTATGAATTTCTGAAAGAGAGATCTAATCCTGGCTGTAGGCGGGTGCTAGGTGACCTGAGAAGAGTCACTTAAACCAGGCTGGGACTCAAATTTCCTTCTGTGAGATGGGGAAAGGACTGACTGTACTTGTCTTCTCCACCAAATGATGGAAGTACTTTGAAAAGGCCTTATGAAGTCTAGTTGCATATTTGTATACATTCAGATTTCCACTAAAAACAAGTATGAAATGGGGATATATTCATTGTCACTGCTTGTATTTGATGTAATTTTAGGAATATTAGCTATAACAATAGGTTAAAAAGAAAAAAATTTTGGTAACTGAAGAAGTTAAATATCTCTATTTGTAGATAACTATATTCAGAAGATACAAGAGAAAACCAAATAATTTGAGTTGACAAATGGCATGTGTACAATATCGATGGTAAGGGGGCAGCTGGGTAGCTCAGTGTCTTGAGAGCCAGGACTAGAGATGGGAAGTCCTAGGTTCAAATCTAGCTATGACCTGGGCAAGTCACTTAACCCCCATTGACTAGCCTTTACCACTCTTTTGCCTTGGAACCAATACACAGTATTGATTCTAAGACAAAAGGTAAAGGTTTAAAAAAAAGATATCAATGGTAGAAAATCAAATGCCTTTTTAATATAGGTCACTAACAAAATTGAGAAATTGGCAAAGACAAATACTATTTACAATAATGAGACAAATTCTATCAGCTATTTGGATGTCAACTTCCAAGGCCTTTTGTTAGACTTATATAAAGACATATTAAAATGATTTTGACAGAAATAAAGAACTAACCTATCTCAAGCCTCCAAGTGAATAGGTTGAACTAAAATAATAAAGATGTCAATATTTCTCCAAATTAAACTTATAAACATAGCACCAATAAAAAAAAATGCTAATGGGCCACTTAAAGAATTAAAATAAAAGAGCACCGCAGAGCACCTGGAGAAAGAGGAAAAGGAGCATTATATGTAAAATTATTTACGGACGTTTTTTGGAGTGGCAAAGAACTGGAAATCCACAAGGGAACGGCAGATTCTGGTATATAAATGCAACAGAACACTGTAGGAAGGGATGAGAGACCTGCCATAGTGGTCCAGCCCCTGAGGTGACTGCTGTTGGGAGGTGAGTCTGGAGCAGTAGGGTAGAAGCTGAGTCCTGTGGTGAGCCCCAGGCTGCAAAGGATGAGTGCCTCGGTCCAGCTCAGAAAGGAGCTGGTCAAAGATTCCATGAGGATTAGCCATGGGGTCTGGCTCGTCAGTGACCAAAATGGGGAAAAGAAAGGAGGATGACAAAAGAAACCTGGGAAGACTTGTAGGATGCAAAATGCAGTAGAACAAAACCACAAGATCAATTTATTCAGTGCCAGCCTTATAAAGACAAAGCTTTGAAAGAGATTTGATCGATGCAATGACCAATCGATTTCAGAGGTTGAATTTCAAACCATGCTACCAATCTGGGTCAGAAGGTTACTGAACTCACAATAAAGAAAGAGACATACATTTCTGGAAAGTCAGTTTGGGGATCTGTTTTGCTTGACTGTGCATATTTATAACAAGATTTTTTTGGAGGGTCTTCAAGTAGAGGGTGAAAATAAGTGCTTGTTGATTTTAAAAAATGGCAAAACAAAATTAATTAAAGTTATGTTGAAAATGAAATTGAATGAAAAATACATGTGGAATAACAAGTACGCCCAGACATTTTAGATAAGATATATGAGAGGGTTATAACCTTTACCTACTATTTGGGGAACATGATTCTAAGGATATAAAAGTAGAAATCTGCTAATAAAGGAGTGATACAAAAGGAAAAAACAAAACAAAAAGAACCTAAGTGGAAACTAATTGTATGGTGAAAAATGACAGAGGCTTGTCTTGCCAGATTTCAAAATGCATTATAAAATGATAGTTCTCAAAATCATCTGGTACTAGATAAAATTGAGAAAAAGAAATAAGTAGAAAAAATAGAGAACTAGAAACAGGACCAAAGTTACACAAAAGATTAGTGCCCGACAAGCCCAAGATCACAAAATGATGCAAATTAAAACTTTTTAGTATTCAGGTTTTACATATACTCAAATTGACAAGTATATATTTAAAAAATAATTAAGAAAGGGAATAAGCACTAATATGGTACCTATTATGTGCCAGGCACTTATCTCATTTGAGCTTCACAATGCAGAGAGGTAAGTGCTGTTAATACTTTCACTTTGCATTTTAGGAAAGTAAGGCAGAGATTAAGCAAGGTCACATAGTTAATAGGTGTCTGAGGCCACATTTAAGCTCAGGTCTTTTGACTGCAGGCCCCATATTCTTCCCACTGTGCCATCAGATGTCTTTAAAAGCTATTATTATTATTATTATCTTATCTTCTAAAAATAAAACATGTGGGTTTAGAGTTTTAAATTTTACTAAGTTTTGGGTCCTTATTTTGTTTACTTAATTGTTGAGGCCCATTATATTTGCTGTCTGAGGTGACCAGACAAGCAAAATTCAAAGAGGCTCATTGCCAGGTTGGCCACAGAGAAAATGAGATTTTTTTTTGGTCATAGCAACTTTCAAAGACCACCTACTAAGTCACAGAGGGTCTGCCATCTGCATTAGTAGAAGGAATACTCAAATGACAAAATGATAAAGCCTTGATGTATGACTGCTGATGTTTGTGGAGATCTTAAGTTTTTTAGGAAAAAAAAAATAAATGTACGAGTCTAGGCGACTGTGACAATGTCTTTCCTATAAGTAGAAATTCACATTTGTTGATAGACAAAAAATTAAGTGTGGGATGGCATCCAACAAATTGATAAAGATGATAAATGATAGAAATGGTTAAAGTTGGATAGCCTACATGATGACAGGCACACTGATACATTGTAGGAAGAGTGATGAATTGATCCAACTACTCTGAAAAGCAATTTAGACTTATGCATTTAAAAAAAAAAAGTGACCAAGAAACCTATACCCTTTTACCCAGAGATTGTTTTACTGGGCATATCTACCCATGGAAAGTCAAAGATCCTATTTACATTTACAGTAGCATGTTGGTAATAACTGAGAAGTAGGAAAGCCAGACCTGGAGACAAGAAGCCCTGGGTTCAATCTGGCCTCGGACACTTCCCAGCTGGGTGACCCTGGGCAAGTCACTTAACCCCCATTGCCTAGCCCTTACCACTCTTCTGCCTTGGAACCAATACACACTAGTAATTCTAAGACAGAAGGTAAGGGTTTAAAAACAAAACAAAACTATATGTTGCAGAGCAAGTACCAACCTGCACCAGTAGAAGGAGTTTCTCCAGCCAGGAGTTCCCTATACTAGTGAGAAATCACAGTTCCAGTCTCTATTCCCTATTAGAGGCAGCTGGTGCCAGTGGATAGCATCCTTAGCCTGGGGCCAAGAAGTCCTGAGTTTAAATGCACCCTCTGGCATTAGTAACTGTGTCACACGGGGCAAGTCATCTAAGTGCTCTCTGTCTCATGTTCCTCATCTATAAGATGAAGACAATAAGGGGCAGCCAGAAGGCTCAGTAGCTCAGAGAGCCAGTCATGGAATCAGGAGGACCTGAGTTCAAATCTGGCCTCAGTCACTTAATCCCCACTGCCTAACCCGTACCACTCTTCTGCTTAGAACCAATACACAGTGTTGAGTCTAAAAGAGAAGGTAAGGGGTTAAAATTTAAAAAAGGTAGGAATCCAAGCTAAAAAAACCGTGGTTATGAGTATACGAATATAAAAGATTCTGAGACACACGGGAAGAGTACCGGGAAAATAATATCATCAACAATGACATGTCCTGGATGCCGTGTAATTATAATGGCCAAATTTGGGCCTGGAGAAGAGTTAAGAAATGCAGCCCTCACTGAAGAGGGAGGGAACTCGAGTCATGGAATGTTGCATCTACTGTCAGGCACTGCGGAGGCCTTTTACAACATTTTTTACAGCATTTTGCTAAATTGTTGGTCTCACTCTCTCTCTCCCGTCTCCTCCCCCCTCATCTCTCTCTATCCCTTTTTCTCTCCTGTCTGTCTCTCCCTCCCTTTCCCTCTCTCCTTCCTTTCTCTTTGTTAAAAGGGATGCCTTTGAAAGAAAGGAAAAACCATATTCAGATGTAAAAAGCAAAAGGCATTCATGAAAATTAAAACCCAGAATGAGGGGTGCGAGCAGATGAGGTCTCCGCCGCCCCCCCAAAGGTGCCTCATGAAGCTGCTTTTCGGCTCAGACCAGGAGACTTGGGGAGAATGACAGCCAACGCCAAAAAGTCTGGGTAATCCTGGAGAGTTCTGCCAGTTTCCTCATCGCGTCCTAAAGGGAGGGTGGAGGACGAAGCCCAAGCTGTGCCAATGCTCTCGGCTCCACCAGGTGGCAGCAGAATCTCTCCTTTCGGTCTCCTGAGACAGGCTGGAGAGAGGAGGCACTGGGGGATGCCCGCAAGCAAAAAGCAGGGGGAGGGAGGGCTGGACACCCTCTCTTCACTGGGATACTCTCCCTGAGAAGCCCCAGTACGGGTTCCTATCTCAGTTATGAGCCAGAGGGAAAACTCTGTCTCCAGGAGAGGAGTAGCTAGTCCGGTGAGGGCTCACGGGGAGAAAAGGGGCTTTCGGGGGCTTTCTACCGCCAGGAGGCTGGAGGCCAGGGGGTCTCTGCCCCGCTGTTAGTCTAGGGAAGCCTCTGGTTCTGTTCTAGACAAGGCTAAGTGAGCAGCCCCAGCCCCGATGGCCCTGGGCTGAATCTTGGAGTATTTATCCTTCTTTAGAGCCGGGACTAAGAGACATGCAACACGCACTGTTAAGAGTTTATCATTCGTTTTTGGAAGCGAGGAGTCCTGTAAAACCAGAACCCCAAACATCTCGGGTGCTCCCATCTATAGTCCCTCTCCAAGGACTCGCCCTTCCTTGGCGGGCGGATGCCCTTCTTTGTCCCAAGTCCCTCAGAATTCTCCTGGATCCTTACATGAAAGACTAAAGGAACGACAGGCCTCTGGGGGTGCAGCGAATGGACAGCACTGGGGCTGGAGTCAGAGAGCCCAGAGTTCAAATCCTGCCTCAGATACTTAAGGAGCTCTGTGATTTTGGCCAAGTGTTTCCCTGTTTCCTCCAATGCCAAATGGGGAGGAGGACAGCACCGACAGTCAAGTGAGGGAATATCTGTAAAGCTCTTGGCACAGTACCTGGCACACAGTTGGTGCTCAATAACTGTTTATTCCATCCCCAGCATTCCAGCTTCAGTCTTGTAGACCAGGAAGGAGCATGTGGGTTCAAGGTCCAGATCTGGGGAGAGCCGGCGAGCACCCTTGGCCGAGGCTCTGTAAATGGGCCAGCGGCCGGTGGGTCTCTGAGTCCCCGGCCCTTCCTCTTCCTCCCACCTCACAGGAGGAGAAAGGACAAAGACGCACCGGATGGTGCGGGGAGAGGATGATCAAAGACCTGTTTGTAAGCCCTTTCTTCCCTCTTAGACTCAACACCATGTGCTGGTTCCAAGATAGGAGAATGGTAAGGGCTGGGTCACGGGGTCACCCCTGTATCGGAACCCAGGACCCCCGGTCTCTAGGCCTGGCTCTCTATCCGATGACACCTTGCTGCCCCCCATCTTCCTCTCCTCTTAACCAAGCAAGCCCTGTCCAGTCAGCTGCCAAATTCTGTGTATTCTTTCCATTCCCACAGTCAAGGTCTGGGTTCAGGCCCTCACTGCTTCCCTGACTTCCACACATGGGGCTTTCAATACAACCCGAGGCCCTGCGGCTCAGCGCCCAGCACCGGCCCAGCCCAGAACTCGGGGGTCTCCGTGCTACCAAGAGATGAGGAAAGGAGGGAGGAGAACAGGGTGTGCTGGCAAGGGTTTGGGGAATTCGGTTAAAGACCAATCATGGGGGACAGGGTGATGGCTGGTGATGGCAGGCTCAAATCAGGCCTCGGACACTTCCTGGCTGGGTGACCCTGGGTAAGTCACTTGGCCCTGGCCCAGCCCTTCCTGAGGAAAAACAAGTTAAAAACAACAAAAACCACACACAACCCCAGGCTATCACTCAGAACCCTCCCCAGGCCCGGGGAGCAGGTGCCGTCATCTCCATTCAAACCTACCCCAGGTGGGCACTTAAAATGCCCACAACCCCCTGCGGCCCAGGGGTCACGTTTGTAGATGGCTCGGGGACCCTGGATGAGTCACTTCACCCCAGGCGGCCCCGGCTTTCTCAGGTGTAAAACGGGGGCTGGTCACGAGGCCGCAGGCCAGCGCACGCGAGGACGGCCATCCTGCGTCCAGCCCTGGTCCCCTGCGGCCTCTCTGGGGGACAGGAAGCTTTCGGGGCAGCTCTCGGGATCCGGGAGGCTCACGGTCATCTCCTTCCACGCATCGAGACTCTCCAAGTTGGCTGTGCGCATTTACACGTCGGAGTACGCGAAGTGATCCAGTTGTTTACGTGGTCTGCCGGGGTTCTGGTGCCACACGGGCGCTGCCTTAGTAACGCCTCCCCCAGGAAGCCTTCGGGCCCTCTTCCCTCCACTGGATGTCTTATCCCGGGTGTCCCGGGCGGCCTTTGTAGCGGGGCCCACGGGACCAGCCTTTATTCAGGCCAGGCTTTGAGTGACCAGACGTCGCCTCCCTGCCTTGGGGCCTGACAACCGGAACGAGAACGTTACTCTGGTCCCTCCCGAGGCAACGCTCCCGCAGTGGCTCACGAGATGCTGCAGCAGACAGGACTGGCTCTCCCTGGTCCACCTCTGGATGCGGCCTGAACTGGGGGGAGGAGCTGCGCGCCACCTGGGGCCTCCCCAGCCGCCCCCGAAGCTCAGGCAGCCAGGAGTCCGGGCTCTCCAGACGGTGAGCTTGAGAAAGAGAACCCGGGCTTCAGGGGAGCAGAGGATGCCACAGAGCGGGAAGGGACAACCCTACAGGCCCTGAGGCCCTTGGGCGCCGGGAGACAGTCTTCTGCCTGGGCAGGGTCTTGGAGGGAGCTCGCCGGACGCTGCGGCTTGGAGTAGGCCTGGGAGCTGCGCTTCAACCTCGACTGACTCTGGATGGCTTTGTGGGGTGAGGGCAAGGCCGCCTCCCTGCCTCCTTTCCTAAGAGACCAGCTTCCACGCTGGGGGAGGCCGCGGGGTTGCTCCCCACCAGCCCTGGTGGCTGTATTTTCTCTCTCCTTTTTGGTTTCCCCTCGAGTTTGGTAAGCAAACAGAGTCATTTCATCAACCACCACTCAAGCGAACCTTTCCACAGGCACGAACGGATTTCCCTTCCTGCTCTTGTCTGGCCCAGGGCGTCCGTCCTTCTGTGCCATTCTCCCCTTCCCGCTGGCCCTTGTAGCATGGAGGCCCACAGGGGATAGAGCCCTCCCTGGTGGCTCCTTCCTGGGGCCTGGCAGGCCGTCTAAAGTGCTCATGGTCATCTGCCCCGTGAATAATTAATGACAGCCTAATGTGTTCCATGACGAGGCGGCCCAAGCAGAGGCGCCTCACAGGAAGGGGGGCCCCGGTGCTGAGGCTGAGCTCCCTCCGCCCGACACCCCAGCACCCCCTACACAGGAAAAATGGGGTCACAGGTCTCCCCGGGAGAGAGGAGGCGCCAGCGAGGGATGTGGGGAGAAGGGCTGAGAATGGGAACAGGGCGGGGGCCGATGCTGGTGTGTCCCTCACTCGCAGGGGGCGCGCAACCCTTTACCAGCCCGGTACCACCTGGGGAGTGGAGCGCGAACCCGCCCGCTCACCATTCCTGGCCCCGTTTCAGCATCACAGGATGGTCAGACCTGAAACGTCCTCATGGGGCAGAGATGCTTTTGTCTTTTTTGTTCTTTCTCGCCTCCAGTCTGATGGGGGTTTTTTGGGGCCTTAACCTAATTTATCTCAGGCCTGAGCCTGGAGGAACCACATAGTAATGAAATAAACTCATTAAGTCCCCCCCCCATTTACTTATATGAGACGTACAATAGTATAGATGGAAAAGGCAACAGACTGGAGAGTCGGGAGGCCAGGGCTCCACGAGGACGCTGTGGGGTTAGAACTCTGCACCTGGAGCCAAGAAGACCCCAGTCCAAATGCAGTCTAAGTCTCACTTCACCTGTTTGCCTCAGGTGCTTTATCTATAAAATGGGGGTCATGGTGCCCACTTGCCAGCATTATTGTGAGAATTAAATGAGATTATATATATATTTATATTATATATTAATATTCATTTATATTATAATTTTTATATGCATTATATATTATATTGCACTATCTATATATCTATATCTATATCTATATCTATATCTACATATCTATCTATTTATAAACCCTAACCTCTGTATTAGCCCTAATACAGAAGAGCAGTAAGGACTAAGCCGTTGGGGATGAGTGACTTGCCCAAGGTCACACAGTTGGGAGAGTGGGAGGCCCCATTTGAACCCTGGACAGCCCCTCTGCAGGCCAGACTCTCTCCACAGGGTTGTAAGCAGGCGAGAGTTCCCACAACCCTCTTCTCCCAAGGCCACTATTCTGCCCATTTTACTGATGAAGGCCCAGAAAGGTTAATGAGTGCATCTAAGGCCACAGAAGCAGTAAATGGCACAGAACTGTCCAGTCTGGATCTGTGCCTTCCCGGTGCAAACCACTAAAAGGTGGAGGTGGCCCAGTAAATAAGCAGTCACCCTATGCCCTCAGGCCCCAAAGCCAAGTCTCAATTTCCCTCAGGGGAAGCCTCATGGAGGCCCGGAGAAAGGCTCTCTTCCAGGAGTCCCTTCCTGCCAGCAGCAACACCATGCCGGGCTCTGCCCACACTGCGCCTGGGCAGGAGCTCTCTGTTCTCTCAGTATTTCAAGGCCAGATGGAGCCCCCTCCTGCCTGCTCAGGATCCTCACCTCACCTGGAGGCAAAGGTGAATGCCCGCTCCTGAGCGTTAGATCCTCCTCATCCCAGGCCCAGAGCTTGGCTGCCTCAAACATGCAACTGTGCCTGCCAACCAGCAAGCAAAAGGATGGAGGAGCCCGGGGAGGAAAGCAGGGGGAGGCCCGTGTCTACCCTGCGCCACACCTGCCAGGCAGCTGGGCATGGAGACGGCAGACCTTCTTTGCTTTTTAAAAACCTGGCTATTGAGCTCTTTGTGGTGGCAAACAATTGGAAAATGAGGGGACACCCTCCAACTGGGGAATGGCTGAGCAAACTGTGGTATCTGTTGGTGATGGAATACTATTGTGCTCAAAGGAATAATGAACTGGAGGAATTCCATGGGGACTGGACTAACCTCCAGGAACTGATGCAGAGTGAGAGGAGCAGAACCAGGAGAACATTGTCACAGAGACTGATACACTGTGGTACAATCAAATGTGGACTTCTCCACTAGCAGCTGTGCACTAATCCAGGATAATTCTGAGGGACTTACAAGAAAGAGCACTATCCACATTCAGAGAAAGAACTGTGGGAGCAGAAACACAGAAGAAAAACACCTGCTTGGTCACATGGTTGGATGGGGATAGGATTGGGGATGTAGACTCTAAAGGATCAACCAGATGCAATTATCAATAATAAGGAAATAGGTCTTGATCAATGACACATGTAAAACCCAGTGGAATTACGTGTTGGCTATGGGGAGGGGGAGGGGAGGGAAAGAATATGAATCATGTAACCATGGAAAAATATTCTAAATTACTTAATTAAATAAAAATTTTCAATTAAAAAAAAATCTGGCTATTAAGGGGGAAGCTGGGTGGCTCAGTGGATGGAGAATCAGGCCTAGAGATGGGAAGTCCCAAATTCAAAGCTGGCCTCAGACACTTCCTGACTGTGTGACCCTGGGCAAGTCCTTAACCCCTTACCCCCCTTGCCCAGCCCAGTGATGGCAAACCTTTTAGAGACAGAGTGTCGTGCCCCCCTCCCATGCTGGGTTTACCCCCACACACACACATAGGGAAGGGAGAAAACGCTCCCTTAATTTGCTTAATTTCTCAGCACTCCTGCAGACATCCTGAGCCCCTACAATTGCCTAAAAGGGGCTGACTTGTGTTTGGTAGCCGCAATCCCCACACGGTCCCTATCCCTATTCCTCTAATCAAGTTCTTCCTTCTCTTCTTTATGCATCAGTTCCTGAATAAATGCTTTTGCTCCCTTCACCTCTCTGGGCATCACAATCACCACCATCCCCTTCCCCAATTGCCCTAGCACAAAGAATACCACAGACATTGGGTATCCACCCAGGACTGGAATGATCCAGGGAAGTGAGCCTCCAAGCAGAGAGAGGTCAGGAAATGCAGGGCTGGAGCTCCAGGAGCCCAGGCAGAGTCAGACCTGGCCTGTCTCCCTGGCCCCAGCTTGGTCTATGGGTGACTTGGCCTAGAGAGGCAGCCAGACTGTGGAAGAGTTGGAAAGGGTCTCTCTATCCTCTTCTTGAGGGCCCAGGGCTGGGTGGCTGCATCAGAAGCCCCAAAGGTCCTTCCCTCCTCCAAGGCTAAGGCCGGGACTGCTTCTTTCTCCTCTCAAACTGGGAGGAAGCCAGAAGAGAGGGCCACCATTCTCCCTCAGGCCCAGCAGGAAGATGACTGCATTGCAAAGTTTCCTTCTCCCCCTCCCCCCAGGTTTAAAGGGTTTTTCCTCCTGTGTGACAAATAACAATATTGTGGCTCTCTTCTGCTACCTCTGACCCATTCTCTCTCCTCTTCCTCCTCCCTAGCACCATCCATCCATCTCAGACTCCAGGGTACAGATGCTTCATAATTTGGAGGCAGTCACTCTGCCTATCTGTCCCTCCATCTTCATGTGGACAGGGTGCCTGGTCAGTTATGACTAACATTCATCTTCCTGGGTTCTAATGTGACCTCAGACACTACCTGGGTGACCCTGGTCAAGTCACTTAAATCCCCCACCCCCACCCCATCAGTTTCCTCATCTGTAAAATGAGTCAGAGAAGGGAATGGGAGACAACTCCAGTATCTTTGCCAAGAAAACCCCAAATGGGGTCACAATGAGTTGGATGTAACTAAAAACAACTGAACAACCACCAACACATACACAGCACATCAGGGGAATCCACGAACTTTGATGAGGAAAAAAATGATATCCTATTTTTAGTGATTCTAAATGAAATCTAACAACAGTTCCTTGCATTATGAATTAAAAAACCCCCCAAAACATCGTTCAAAGAAGGGTTCTATTGGCTTCACCAAACTGCCTTTAGACACTCAAAAGAATAGGGAGAATTAAAAATGTATTTCCAGACAGCCTGAAGGGGGGTGGCGGGGAGGAGACGGTGTAGGTGTAGTGACCAGACAGGACTGGGGAGAAGAGATGACCAAGATGGGCCTGAGAAAGAGGTGGAGAAGAGGTTTGCATCTGCCCACCTGCTCCCCCCTCTCTCCCCAAGGCTTCCAGGGATCAGAAGCCAGCGGGAGTCGAGGGGGTCTGCTTTGGACCCCTCTCCTTTCAAGTCCGAGGAGAGCTTGGTGTAAAGAGGTGGCCTCCAAAAAGGAATGTTAAAATTATTTTTACATGCAACTGGAAAATGTTTAACAAAACAAATTTATACACACGTATTTATATTTTTGAAGAGGTGGCCTCCTCTGCTAAGCCCCAGGGGGATCCATTAGTCTCCTGTCTAACTGCATTTCTCTTCCAAATGCTTTTTTCTTCTCCAAGTCCTCACTTCAGCTATTTCCCCTTTCTTAAAACCACAAAGCTTTTTCCTCAGTTTTTCCGTGCTCAGCAGGGAGGGTCACACCAGTATGGAGCCTGTTATTTGTCCTTCTCAAGGACCACATTTGGAGCAGGCGAGGCCAGGACTCCCAGAGACCAGATGGGAAGGAGGCTCACTCTTCCCACTCTTCTTCAGGGAGGGTTCTCTTTATAACAAGAGAAGACAAACTTTTATTTTAAAAACAAAGACAAAAACATATGTTGAAAAGAGGGCCCAAGTAATTCCTTACTGCCCTTTTTTGGGGGGGAGTGGGGGGGGAGGAAATAATGACCAGGAGGAGTGGAGGAACACATCCTCTAGGCCTTCCCAGCCTCAGGTTCCAAGTTGGAGAAAAGGCTCTCCTCCTCTGGGTCTGCTTCCTCATGGATAAATAGAGGGATCCCAGGCCTGGGCCAATGTTCTCAACCAGATCAAAGGAAGTGTCAGAACAGCCTCTAAAAGGGACATCTGGTCACCTCTTGGTCCCCGTGGAGAGCTCATTGTAAATGCTTCCTTCCCCTGAGCTCCAGGAGCCAGCAATGTCAGGTCCCCTGAGCTAGAGGCTCTCTCCTTCCCCCCTCCAGAAGTCTAAAGTGAGGCCTGGGCAACACCAAACCTTTTTAGTCCTTACAATCCCTCTGGGCCCAGATTCAGGGAGACTGGCCCTAGATGAGTCCCTTAATCTCCCTCCCCTTTGGCCTCAGTTTCCTCATCTGTAAAATAGGGGTAATCACAGAATCCATCTCCCAGGGTGGTTGAGGCTCCAACAGGATCCTATTGTAACCTCGAAAATGTGGTTTCTAAGACTGTGAATTGCCAAAACTGTAAATGTTTCGGCCAAACTGTAAAGACAATTTTTAGTGTCTTGATTTAAATCTAAAATTAAGTGGTCGCCATGGGAAAATTCCCAAATATGAAAATACCCAAGTCAGCTGGGTTTTATGGAGATTTTAATTAATACAAAAGGGCCTAGGCCAAATGGCCTAGGCCTGAGCCTAAGGGAGAGCGAGTCAGTCTTTATCACTCACCACAAGATTGTCCCAAGCAAGCTCCAGTTCTTCACTGAAATCCTCAACTCCTAAACTGATTTCAGAGTCCCTCCTCTGAACTCCTGAACTGAGTTCAGAGAGCTCCTTTTAAAGAGAATTTTCTCTTATGTCACCTCCCCTAAATTTTCAAATCTACCAATCATAGTAGACGCTTTTCCCAGGACTGCCCATTCTTAGTTCTCACCACTCTTTAGTTCTCACCTTCTTTGGGTAGACTAAAACTTCACACCTCTTTTGCTAAACTTGCCTTTTGTAAATTGCTTGACCTTTTAGTGATTAATTTAACCTTTGTAGGTACTTAGCACCCTTTTGTATTAGATCTAAAAATAGACCACCTAGCTTAGGGTTTTGCTTCACTATAAGTATGAGTTGGGGACTTTTCATTGTTCAATCAGGAATTTGCAACTTTCTCTTCCCCTAAGGCACTGTCTGAGCAGGGTGGAGTAATTTTAAAGTTCTCAATACATTCCTGACCAAGTACCTCCATTGTTAAAAATGGGGAATAGGGGGCAGCTGGGTTGTGGATTGAGAGCTAGCCCTAGAGACCGGAGCCTCAGACTGGCCTCAGACACTTCTCAGCTGTGTGAACCTGGGCAAGTCACTTGACCCCCATTGCCTAGCCCTTACCACTCTTCTGCCTTGGAGCCAATACACTGTATTAACTCCAAGACAGAAGGTAAGGGTTTAAAAAAAAATAAAAATGGGCAATAGCTTAATCAAATCTTCTGAAGTAGAGTCTGAGCAGTTTTAAGATTCACACTATCTGGAAAGCCTATATAAATGTTGGCTGGCGTTATTTGTATTGGAGGCTCTAGGGAAACCTCCCTGGCATCCTAAGAGAATTCTGCCCAGGCTGGGTAGACCTGCATTTGTCCAAGTAGAACAGGCTCTCCAGTATCTGGGCCATAGTTTGATGAGGCACACAGACACTGGCCTGAGAGAAAGAGAAGACACCAGCTATCACTGCCTGGTATTTGACCCAAGTGATATTCTGAAGCAATCGACACATGTCTATGAAGTGCCCACTTGTGTGGTACCAGGACCTCTGCTAAAAGCCGAGGACACAAAAAGAGCCGAAAGATAATCCTGCCCTTGATCTATTGACACTGGAGGAAGGGAAGTGAACCAGCACTTATACAGTGCCTACTATGTGTCAAAAACTGCTAATGGCTTTTTTTCCCTTAAACAAACACACTATGTGGACTCTGAGAGAGTTAGGTACAATTATGATTTCCATTTTACAATTGAGATAACTGAGGTAAATGGAGGTTTTGTTTTAACTGACTTGCCCAGGGTCACACAACTAGTAAGTATCAGAGGTGTGATTTGAACTCAAGGCTCCTGAATTCCAGGCCCAGAACGTTATCCAGCCTCTTGTTGACTATTAGGTATTCTTGATGCATCCCCCCCACCCCCCAGCAGAAGCCTTCCCATATTAATAAATGATTAAATTTAAAAAATTTTTAAAAAGCAAAACGGAACTAACCGGAAGCTATTGGCCCTGATCTGATCAATGCCTGCAGGGGCAGGAGATTGGCTTCATGATGGGGCTTTTGAAGTATGGTGGACTGATGCTTTGGGGAAGGGGGTGCCTTTCAGAGAGGTTCCCCTGCATTCCCGTAGATCACCCTGCCAATTATTCCCCTGGCCCTGCTCACTTCAGTCAAAGTGCTCATTTTTCTCAAATTCAGTTGCATTCATACACTGTACTTGGGCTCTACCTTTGGTGGGAACCTTTTTGTTTCCAGTTCTTTGCCATAACAAAATGGACTGCTATAAATACTCCTGTACAGACAGGTCTGTTCCCTCTTCCTCTAACCTCCTTGGGGCTGGAGGTCAGAAAACATAGCTTCAGATTCTAGCTCTTCTCCCCTTTCTCCCAAGTCACTGGAGCTCTTTGGGTGTTACCTTCCTTAATTGTAAAAGAAAGGGGAGATACCAGGTCAGGGAATCTTAACCCAAGTTCCATAGATCAACAGATGTCAGGGACTCCATCAACTTGGATCGGGAGGAAAAAAACCTTGTGTCTATTTCACTAACATCCAACTGAAATGCAACATTCTAATTTTAAAACCATTAAATTTTGCATTTTTATAGTTAAAGGATTTGCAAAGTTCATTGCACTGGATCATTTTTTAAAAAGACCAATGAGTTTTATTTTATTTTATTTGTTTGTTTGTTTGTTTTTTAGCCCTTACCTTCTGTCTTGGAGTCAACACTGTGTATTGGCTCCAAGGCAGAAGAATGGTAAAGGCTGGGCAATGGGGGTAAAGTGACTTGCTCAGGGTCACACAGCTGGGAAGTGTCTGTGGCCAAATTTGAACCTAGGACCTCCCATCTCTAGGTCTGGCTCTCAATCCACTGAGCAACCCAGATGTCCCCTTTATTTTATTTTTTGAACCCGTATTTTCTGTCCTGGTGACAATTCTAAGACAGAAAGGCAAGGGCTAGGCAAACAAGGTTAAATGACTTGCACAGGATTACATATTGTCTTGGGTCACATTTGAACCCAGGTCTTCCTGACCCCAGACCTGGCTCTTTATTCATTGTGCTACCTATCTGCCCGACTAGTGAGTTTGAAGAATAAGAAGCATGCTGTGTGACCCCAGGCAAATCATTTAACCCCCACTACTCTTCTGCCTTGAAACCAATACATAGTATTGATTCTAAGACTGAAGGTAAGGGTTAAAAAAAAAAGTAAAAAAGAAAAACATTATTTTTGCTGTTGTTATTTTTTGCTTAAGTCCAGAGGATCTTTCTGCTGCCTGGGACTGGGGTCCACAGACTTTAGCAGAATGCCAAAGGGGTCCAGGACACAAAAACTGTTAAGAACCTCTGCACCAGATGACCTGTCTCTTATAGGGGTTTATTACCACGTTCCTATTTTCTAATTCCTATAGTCTTTGTGAGAATGGTCAAAGTAAGGACAGCAAGTATCTCTGATGAGAACATAAGAAGGAATTAAGAAGGCTTTCACAGAGAGATTTTCAGCAACCGCATCTTTTAGGTCAAACCACTGCCTGAGACAGAAACAGAATAGAAGATCCTATTGTGTTTTTTTTTTTTAAAAGCTTTTGACTACACTGAATAAAATGCAGTGTTGGAGGCTTTTCCTCTGAGATGAAGTGTCTCCCAAACAATATATTAAAGTTACACTTTTGTGCTAGGATCTATAAAATGAAGGGGTTGCACCAGATGGCCTTAATGCTTTCTGGCTCCAGATAATAAGACACTCCTGAGCACTGCCACCAACCTGGGCATAAAACACACCTCATGTCTCCCTAGAAAAAGGGATTCCTTTAATCATCCACTGTGTATTGGTTCCAAGACAGAAGAGGGGCAAGGGCTAGGCAATGGGGGTAAAGTGACTTGCCCAGGGTCACATAGCTAGGAAGTGTCTGAGGTCATATTTGAACCCAGTACCTTTTATCTCTAAGCTTGGCTCTCAATCTCCTGAGCCACCTGGCTGCCTCAACATTCTCTTTCTCTTAAAACAAAACAAACAAACAACAACAAAAACTCTTTACCTTCCATTTTAGAATCAAGACTGTCTATTGGTTGACAAGAAAGAAGAGCAGTAGGGGCTAAGCAATGAGGGTAAAGTGATTTGCCCAGGGTCACGCAGCAGATAAGGAAGTATCTGAGGCCACATTTGAACCCAGGACCTCCCATCTCTAGGCCTGCCTCTCAATCCACGGAGTCACTTGGCTACCTCAACATTCTCACTCTCTCTTAAAAACAAACCCCCAAAACCCTTTTCCTTCTGTTTTAGAATCAATACTGAAAGCATCCAAATGTCTTTTTCTTTCTATTTTTTTTAATAAACCCTTACCTTCTGTCTTGGAGTCAATATTGACTCCAAGGCAGAAGAGTGGTAAGGGCTAGGCAATGGGGGTCAAGTGACTTGCCCAGGATCACACAGCTGGGAAGTGTCTGAGGTCAGATTTGAACCTAGGACCTCCTGTCTCTAGGCCTGACTCTCAATCCACTGAGCTACCCAGCTGCCCCCCCCCCATTTCTAAAGGAGAAACTAGAGGAGCTCAAGGATGAAATAGACAGAAAAACTATACCAGTGGGAGACCTGAACTTTCCTCTATCAGAACTAGATAAATCAAACCAAAAAATAAATAAGAGATAAGAGAAGTGAATAAAATCTTAGAAAAATTAGAGTTAGTAGATATGTGGAGAAAAATAAATGGGGACAAAAAGGAATACACCTTCTTTTCAGGAGCACATGGTACATTCACAAAGATTGGCCATGTACTAGGGCATAAAAACATTGCAAAAAAAGAATAAAAGCAACCTTCTCAGATCACAATGCAATGAAGATAATAATTAGTAAGGGTACATGGAGAGGCAAATCAAAAATTAATTGGAAATTAAATAATATTATTCTCCAGAATTGGTTAGTTAAAGAACAAATCATAGAAACAATAATCTCATTGAAGAAAATGACAATGAGACATCCTTTCGAAATCTATGGGATGCAGCCAAAACAGTACTCGGGGAAATTTATATCCTTGAGTTCATATATTAACAAATTAGAGAGGGCAGAGGTCAATGAATTGGGCATGCAAATTAAAAAACTAGAAAGTGAACAAATTAAAAACCCTCAGATGAAGACTAAATTAGAGATCCTAAAAATCAAAGGAGAAATTAATAAAATTGAAAGCCAAAGAACTATTGATTTAATAAATAAGACTAGAAGCTGGCACTTTGAAAAAACAAATAAAATAGACAAAGTACTGGTCAATCTAATTTAAGAAAGGAAAGAAGAAAACCAAATCGACAGTATCCAAGATGAAAAGGGAGACCTCACCTCTAATGAAGATGAAATTAAAGCAATCATTAAAAACTATTATGCCCAATTATATGGCAATAAATATGGCAATCTAGGTGATATGGATGAATATTTACAAAAATATAAATTGCCTAGACTAACAGAGGAAGAAATAGATTACCATATCAGAAAAAGAAATTGAACAAGCCATCAAAGAGCTTCCTAAGAAAAAATCCCCAGGTCCAGATGGATTCACAAATGAATTGTATCAAACATTCAAAGAGCAAATAATTCCATTATTATACAAACTATTTGACAGAATAAGCAAAGAAGTAGTTCTACCAAATTCCTTTTACAACACAAATATAGTACTGATTCCAAAGGTCAAAAACAGAGAAAGAAAACTACAGATCAATCTTCTTAATGAATATAGATGCAAAAATCTTAAATAGGATACTAGCAAAAAGATTCCAGCAAGTCATCACGAGGGTTATTCACTATGACCAGGTAGGATTCATACCAAGAATGCAAGGATGGTTCAATATTAGGAAAAGCATTCACATAATTGACCATATTAACAAGCAAACTGACAAAAATCACATGATTATCTCAATAGATACAGAAAAAGCCTTTGACAAAATACAACACTCATTCCTATTGAAAACACTAGAAAGCATAGGAATAGAAGGGCCTTTCCTAAAAATAATAAACAGTATATATCTAAAGCCCTCAGCAAATATCATCTGCAATGGGAATAAACTAGAAGCCTTCTCAGTAAGATCAGTAAGGATGCCCATTATCACCTCTATTATTTAACATTGTACTAGAAACACTAGCAGTAACAATTAGAGAAGAAAGAAATTGAAGGTATTAAAATTGGCAATGAGAAGACCAAGCTATCACTCTTTGCGGATGATATGGTCTACTTAAAGAATCCTAGAGAATCAACCAAAAAGCTAGTGGAAATAATCAACAACTTTAGCAAAGTTGCAGGATACAAAATAAACCCACATAAGTCATCAGCATTTCTATATATCTCCAACACATCTCAGCAGCAAGAATTAGAAAGAGAAATTCCATTTAAAATCACCCTAGACAATATAAAATACTTAGGAATCAATCTGCCGAGACAAACACAGGAACTATATGAACACAACTACAAAACACTCTCCACACAATTAAAACTAGATCTGAACAATTGGAAAAACATCAACTGCTCATGGGTAGGATGAGCTAACATAATAAAAATGACAATCTTGCCCAAATTAATTTACTTATTTAGTGCCATACCCATTGAACTACCAAAAAACTTTTTTACTGAATTGGAGAAAACCATAACAAAGTTCATTTGGAAGAACAAAAGATCAAGGATATCCAGGGAAATCATGAAAAAAATGCGAAGGAAGGTGGCCTTGCAGTTCCAGATCTCAAACTATACTATAAAGCAGTGGTCATCAAAACAATTTGATACTGGCTAAGAGACAGAAAGGAGGATCAGTGGAATAGACTTGGGGTAAGTGACCACAGCGAGACAGTCTAGGATAAGCCCAAAGATCCCAGCTTTTGGGACCAAAATCCACTATTTGATAAAAACTGCTGGGAAAATTAGAAGACAGTATGAGAGAGATTAGGTTTGGATCAACATCTCATACCCTACACCAAGATAAACTCAGAATGGGTGAATGACTTGAATATAAAGAAGGAAACTATAAGCAAATTAGGTGAACACAGAATAGTATATATGTCAAAGGAAAGGAAAGACTTTAAAACCAAGCAAGAGCTAGAAAAAAAATCACAAAATGTAAAATAAATCATTTTGATTACATCAAATTAAAAAGGTTTTGTACAAACAAAATCAATGCAACCAAAATTAGAAGGGAAGTAACAAATTGGGAAACAATCTTCATAACAGAAACCTCTGACAAAGGTCTAATTACTCAAATTTCTAAAGAGCTAAATCAATTGTACAAAAAAAAATCAAGCCATTCTCCAGTTGATAAATGGGCAAGGGACATGAATAGACAATTTTCAGTTAAATAAATCAAAACTATTAATAAGCACATGAAAAAATTTTCTAAATCTCTTATAATCAGAGATGCAAATCAAAACAACTCTGAGGTATCCCCTCACACCTAGAAGATTGGCTAACATGACAGCAATGGAAAATAATGCTGGAGGGGATGTGGCAAAGTCAGGACATTAATGCACTGCTGGTGGAGTTGTGAATTGATTCAACCGTTCTGGAGGGCAATTTGGAACTATGCCCAAAGGGCACTAAAAGACTGTCTACCCTTTGAAAGTAAAAAAGGAGCTATGGAAGGGTAGGGGGAGGGGAGGGAGGGAAATAATGTGATTCTTGTAGCCATGGAATAATGTTCTAAATTGACTAAATAAGTTTTAAAACAATTTAATTTAATTTTTAAAAAAGAATCAATACTGTATAGTGGTTCCAAAGCATAAGAATAGTAAGGCAATGGGGTTAAGTGACTTGCCTAGGGTCACACAGCTTGGTAGTATCTGAAACCAGACTTGACCCCAATATTCTCTTGATGCTATATACAACTATATATCATGAAACACCGGGATCTTGGTTGAATCAAATTATAAATAACCCAAAGAAGAATGGAAAGACCCTGTGGTTCTAAGTACGTTGCACCGTATTACTGATGATGGCTTGTATGAATGAATTGAGACAGATCAGTTAGTATGATCAAATAAGATGGATAACCATGAACTGATAGAGGAATTAACAAATGCATAGACAGAGCAATTCACACATCCCCCCCCCCAAAAAAAAACAGCAACAACAACAAAATAGGAGGAAAGGACCTTCTGGCAAACAGGCTGGGTTTTTTTTATGAGGGGCTCAGAAAAAGATATTCCCAATGATGGAGATTGGTACTTCCTGACAGAGATGGGCTAAATATACAGACACGTAGGTTTTTGGACAGGGCCAATGTGGGAATTTGTTTTGCTAGACTATGCATATGTGTAACATGGGTTTTCTTTTTCTTCAGGGAGAAGAGTAGGTGGGAGAGAGAGAAAATAAATGCTGGTTAAGTGTTTTTTAAAGGCATAGGGGAGAGAGCTTGGACAAAATGTCCAGGTGGACATCCTTCATGTAAAAGTACCCAAACAAAAGACATAGAAAGCTATCCGGCAATGAACAATTATGAGGTGACATTTCAGAAAGGCTACCAGTATGTAAAAGGAAGAGGATTCTACTACAAACTCACTTCCATATTCTGAATCATCAGATCCCCGACTTCCTTTAGCCATTCTATTACTTCAGAGATGGTCTTTGAGAGTTGTTGTGGTCTAAAAATTCTTTTCAGAGCAGCCAACCTGAGGATGAGCTACCCTACACTGAGCTCAGAAGCTTCCGGAGTCCTGGCCCATCAACCAACCTGAGGATGAACTACTCCACCTGATTCGTTGCCCAGCAGCCAAAGGGGGTGGGGTGGGGTGGGGTGGGATGAGCTTCTGTATACTGAGTTAGGAAGCTCCTGATTTGTCACCCATCAGCCAACCAAGGGATGAGCTTCTCTACTCTGAGTTAGGATGCTCCTGATTTGTCACCCATCAGCCAATCAGGGGATGAGCTTCTCTACTCTGAGTTAGGATGCTCCTGATTTGTCACCCAGCAGCCAACCAGGGGATAAGTTTCTCTACTCTGAATTAGGATGCTCCTCAGACAATCAATTACTGAGCCAAAACCAGCTCCTTGGCAGCCAAGAGAGCTTCCATTGGCAAAGTCAATGAGAATCCAGAGTCATACAGCAGTGTGTCCATGCTATTTATTGCATTTTGCTTCTTTTTCAAATTATGAGGATTGGGGGGGAGACAGGGAGGAGATGGAAGACTGTCACTAGTTATATTTGGTCTGGTAGGAGACTTTTGCCTGGAAAACTTGCCTTTGAAAGAGTTATTTTTCTACTATAATAGCTGATATTTTGCTATTATTGGTTTATGACTTATAAACTGCTTTACCTACATTATCTCACATTTATCTCACAACAACTCATTGAAGAAGTTACTCCAGGTGTTTGAATCCCTCAACTGAGTGACCTAGGACAGGTCTGAGCCTCTGAGGGTTCTTGTCCATAAAATGAAAAGGTTGGACTAGATGTCACTAGACATTTGATATCACTCCTAGCTCTGAATTTATAATCCTATGAGCCCATTTTACAGAACAGGTAACTGACCTGTGCATGTTAACCAATAAGGATTAGCTGGCACTGCACACCAAAATAATGGCCAAAATGTCAGTCAAGAGAAGAAGAGGGGTTGAGAATGAGTGTTGTGAAGACTGGATTTGACTCTCCCCTGATTGTAACAATGAAGGTACTTGGCTCTTCCTGATTGTCAAGATTAAATTGTAATCCCCTATCTATTTTTAGATTTTAATCCCCAAAGTGTAAAGCACAATACTTAAAGTTGAATATGGAGATCTACCCATTTTGGATTCTAACCACAAAAAGGTGTGAACACCCATTTCATACATTGAGTGGGAGGTCTGTGACCCACATATAAAAGAGTGGGTACTCCTGAGTGGAGCGTCAGCTGTGATTGGTAGACGTAAAATTTAGGGGAAGTGACACAAAAGAAAAAGATCTTTAAAAGTGGAAACAGACATACAGAGGGAGACACTCGGACTTGGAGTGAAGACAGACTTGAAGGGAGTCACTGGGAGTGAAGTCACTTGGAGTTGAGGCTGATAAAAGAATTTGCTGATTGATATGACAATGTGGTGAGTGTAAAGGCTGACTTCCTTCCTTCCCCTTTCTGGAGGTATAAGCCTCTGGGAAAGGCCCATCATTATGAGACTCCTTTCCCCTGGCTGGGACCTTAGAATTTCTACCTGGCTCAGAGAAAGCCGGAGCTTTCTCTTGCTCTTGCTCTTGCTCTTGTGCGCTCTCTCTCTCTCTCTCTCTCTCCCTCTCTCCCTCTCTCTCCCTCCCTCCCTCCCTCTCTCTCTCTCTCTCTCTCTCTCTCTCTCTCTCTCTCTCTCTCTCTCTCTCTCTCTCTCTCTCTCTCTCTTTCTCTCTCTGTCTCTCTCTCTATCTCTCTCTCTCCATTAATATCTTCCCTCTATTGTAAAAATAAACTACCATAAATTCCATTTTACTTTAGTAATTCATTTTGGGATCTAGAAATTAAATCCCTGTCAACTAATTAAATATTCAGTCCAGCCATAAATCTAACAGTGCCCACTAAAGGGACATGAGAACAGAATTGGGGGCAGAAAAGATTTTAGAACTAGAAAGGACCTCAAAAATACAAGGGACATTATCAGATAAGGTATCATTTTATAAGGCAAGTAGCTAGACTTGGGGAAGTTAAGAAACTTTCTCCAATTTCTGAAGACCATATGTGCTATCGTATCAACCTTTACCATGCCCTACCCTGGTGACCAGACACATTTCCAAATGAAGGATTGGCATATCCAGAGAAACTAAGTGCCTTAGTATCCTTGTTTCACTTCCTTTTGGTGTTGGGGCAAAATAAACTTCCTTTTATTGAATGTTCAAAAAAATAAAAATAAAAACTTGCCCCAAATCAGAATGATGGAGGTGGGTCTAGAAGACAGGTGACACAGTAGGAACAGAGACTCCTTAGAAGCACAGTTAGGCCATGAACACTAGAACTGGTATATTTGCATTTGAACAGTGAATTCAGTAAATTACTTAATTGCCCTGGGACACAGGTTCCTCACCGGTGAAAGAAGGAAGTCAAAAGAGAGAATATTCAAAGAAAAAGGAAAAGCACTTAGACATTCAAAAATATTTATAGCACCTCTTTTGTAATGGCAAAGAACTGGAAACTAAGGTGGTGTCCCTCCACTGGGGAATGGCTGAACAAGTTGTGGCTTATTTTTGTAATAGAATACTATTATACTTTAAAACATGATAACAAAAAAGGATGATTTCAGAGAAACCTCTAAAGACCTATCTGACCTGATGCAATGAAACGAAAACCAGGAGAACAATTTGTTCAATAACAAAAAACCTTCAAAGACTTAAGAATTCTCGTAAATAAAATGATCAACTTTAATTCCAGAGAATAGATAATGAAACATCCTCCTGACAGGCAGGGCTGGATTTAAGTTACAGGGTAAGAAAAATAACAATTTTGGACATGGCCAATGTGGGAATGTGTTTTAACTATGGATATGTTACAAGGATTTTGTTTTTCCTTTTTCCATTGGAGGTCAATTCTATGACCTCATTTTACAGAATAGGAAACTGACAGAGGATAAGCAACTTGTCCCCATTAATCAATAAGGATGAACTGACATTCCAGGTCAAAATATTGGTTAATGTGTCCGTTGGCCAACAGAAGGGAGATGAGAGCCAATCAAGGAGAATGTGAGAAAAGAAAGAGGGAGAAGGGATAAGTGGGGCTAAGGCTAGGATACCCAACACCAGAAGAGAACAGAAGAAAGGAGAGAAAGAATCACAAGCAGCAGCATGGAAATAGGTTTTGATCAAGGACACATATAATACCCAATGAATTTGCCCTACGGGAAGGGGGGGGGAGGGAGGGAAATAATATGATTCTTGTAACCAAGGAATAATGTTTTAAATTGACTAAATTAAAAGAAGAAGAATCACAAGCAGGACAATCTGGAAAGGTACAGATCAAATACAGTATAAATACTTTGAAAGGAAAGCAGCCTCTAATAAAACATATTCGGTTTTATACACAATCCCCTTCTTCTGTTCTTCAGTGTGTATGGGATGCTCTTTTTAGCTGTTGTTGGAGTTTTTTGCCTAACAGTCCCACTAGGACAGAGGCAGCAGAGCTGGAGGGAAATGGAAAGCTTGAGCCACTCCCCCCTCCCACACTGAGCACATTCCTTACTTCCCAGACCCCTTGGTCCAGCAGCCCAATGGGAGTGCTTTCTCCCTCCCCTGTTTAGGGTAAGGGGGGGTCAGGCAGAGCCAGTCCAGCACTAAGTGGGAGGAGGGGCATGGCATTCCATCTCCAAAAAGTTCACTATCACTGTCCTAGATATGTTGCCACTTTTGGGTGAGGGAAGGAAAAAGGAGAAGAAGGGGAGAAAGGAAGGTGGGCAGGAGGGATAGAAAAGAAAGAAGAAAGGAAGGGAGGGAAGGGGAGAGAAAGAAGAAAAGAAGGAAGGAAAAGAGGGAGGGAAGAAGGAAGAATGGAAAGAAGGAAGGAAGGAGGGAGGATTTTTAGTGCAAAAAGTCTCCTAGCTTGAGTTTGTAAAAGGCAAGGAAACTCCCTTTCTGCCCGCCTGCCCTTCATCCTTAAAGCAATATTCTGGGTGATTTTATTCAGGCTAAAATTAACTTAAGCACAGGTGTTATCTGCAAAGGGTTAAAGGGATGAGGCCACTCCAAAGTATTTGTACTTTCAAGTCCATGATCTCTCCAGTACTCCCAACCAGGTCTAGCACGACATTGGCTATCAAAAGTTCCCATTTCTTTGAAAGTAAAAACTAATACCCCCCCAACTCCTCTTTCTCCCTCCATCTTGCCCCAACCCCGCAAGCTGCAGACTAAAGTTACAGAAGGAACAAGGCAGCCTCAGTGGAGAATTCAGCCATTTGGCTAGATGCAGACCCAGCTGGGGCTGGGAAAGGCTGCTATACAAAACTGACTCTCCTCAAACGAGGATCCTCCTCCCTACATCCACTTCCCTTTGGGAGAAGACAGAATAAGATTTTAAAGATTGATAAATTCTGACCTAGGTGTGTGGTAACAAACTTCACTTGTGCAAAATTTAGCTGGGTGGAACATGGCCTAGACCAAGCCACAGTATGTCCTTGGGCAAGTCACTTAACCTCCATCTGTCTCTGTTTTCTCATTTGCAAAATGGGGACAATAAAGCCTGCACTTCTTACCTATCAGGGTTGTCCTCAGGGATATAAGAAAAGCACTTTGCAAACCCTCAGAGTCTCTCCAGATGTAAAGAAAAGAAGGCCTGAGTAGCTAGGATGATTCTCCACTACACAAGGATCATCAAGGGTCCCTCAGGCACCAATCTTCTTTGACTTTACCCACAATTCCAGTAATTATCAGGTTTTCAAGTCCACAAAGGAGAAAGTCTGAGAGTGCTCCACTTACCGGGCAGCATCAGCATCAGAAAGCCTGCCTAGTGGAAGACCACAAAATTCAGATTTCCACAAAGTAAGGACAAGAAGGAGCTGGAGATCATTTAGAAAGGGGGCAAACAGGCCGGCTGGCATACCTCAGTGTGCCCAAGGACACAGGGCATTCTAGCCCAGCACTAGACTGAAGTTTACAATGATGGGATAATGGGTATATTGGACCACTGGACTGGACTTAAGGGGAATGCTGGCCTCTTGATACAAGGCTTTTCCCGGCCCCCTCAGCCCCCAGTGCCTTCTCCCCAATTATCCGATATTGTTATCTTCCTTAATGGATATACAGGTCTCCCTTCCACATGGAGGGAGTTGGGTGCACAGTGGTGTCCCTGATTTCAGGAAAATACTTGGTTTGAGTCCTCCTTTCATACCAGAGAAGTCTGAGTTTTTTCTTTTTTCCTTTGTGGGGATTTACAGTACCTTGTTGTAAAATTTGGGTTAAGTATTTGATCACAGACTTTATAGTTTCTAAACTTCTGTAGTTTTTGCTGGCCTTCAAATGTTGTCTTTGGCTTTTGCAAAACCCCTCCTAAGTCCTCACTTAATTTCTTATTCTTACTTGAGATATCAAAGCCAACATAGGGAAAGTGGAAAAGTGGAAATGATATACATAATTTCCTTGGGATGGGAGAAATGGTTTCCTTTTTGGCTCTATGTCCCCAGGACCTGGTAATGGTAGGCATTTAATAACTACTTAATTTATAAGTAAATCTGTAAGCCTCTCTGAGCCTCAATTTCCCCACCTGCAAAACAGGGATAATAACTTTACCTTACATAGTCTTTGTGAGGAAAAGCACTTTGTTTTTTGTTTGTTTCAAACCGTTATCTACCATTTTAGAATCAATACTGTGTATTGGCTCCAAAGCAGAAGAGGGGTAAGGGCTAGGCAATGGGGGTGAAGTAGCTTGCCCAGGGTCACACAGCTGGGAAGTGTCTGGGGCTAGATTTGAATGCAGGACCTCCTGTTTATAGCCCTGGTTCTCAATCTACTGAGCCACCTCGCTATCCTTGGAAAAGCACTCTGTAAAATGCAAAATACCGTGTAAGGTAAATTACATAACAAGGACGAATACTTGTTTTTTAAAGATAATTTAGGGGGCAGCTGGGTAGCTCAGTGGATTGAGAGCCAGGTCTAGAGACAGGAGATCTTAGGTTCAAATCTGGCCTCAGACACTTCCCAGCTGTGTGACCCTGGGCAAGTCCCTTGACCCCCATTGCCTAGCCCTTACCACTCTTCTGCCTTGGAGCCAATACACAGTATTGACTCCAAGACAGAAGGTAAGGGTTTAAAAAAAAAAAAGATAATTTACATTCAACATACTCTACTTAATATGGGTTAGAAAAATGTATATCCAAAACATTGAAAATGAAACAAGTTTAATGCTTCAGAGGTAAGGTTTGCCTTGTGTCAGAATTCAAGCCCAACTAGGATCATTAGACCATTGATTGAGAGCTGAAAGCACTAGGCACCAGGAACCACCCACAAAACAGGCCTGAACTAGATTAAAATGTTAATTGGGAAATGTTTAGCAAAATAAATAAAATACAATATGCTGCAGATAATGTTAATGAGTGGTTTTCTAAGGGAATCACTGCCAGAAGGGATCCACTTCACTTGGAGTTGGATTCTGGGTTCCAGAAGATCTAGCCTGGTGGCTGGCTGGCTGGCTGGCTGTCTCCCTGCGAAGCTCCTTCATTAGATTCTCACAGCTCTGGAGGTGTTATCATGACCCCATTTTGCAACTGAGGAAACTGAGGCAAAGGTGAAGTGACCTGCCCAGGGTCATGAGGCCAAGTCCGTCTGAAGTGGGACTTGAACTGGGCTCTCCCTGACTCTAGGCCCAGTGCTTTCCCTGTACTGCACCACCTCATGGCTGTGACAATGCCCCGCTTCCCTTACAAGCGGGTTTCTGTAAAGATGTCCCCAGTAAACTGCCCTGGATTCTGTGCCGCAGAAGTCAGTGATGCAGTTTGTGAATTAGCCAGGTTGCCGGCTCCCCCACCCCTCTTCCTAGATCTGGCTCTGTCGCCTTTCTGGCCATCTGGTGGCTCATTAGCACCTTCCCTCTGAGAGGGGGCAGGAGCCAGGTTCCGGTTCCCACAGAGACTAGGGTAACCTCCTGTGGTAAGGAGGGCAAAGAACGAGCTTAGGGCCCCTCCGTCTGTAACACGAGCCAGGGTCTAGGGCCCTTCCAGCTCCCGGGACCCCTGCGATTCTGACCCAAGACAGGGATTCTGGGGGGGGGTCCATCACCGTGTGGCATCCACCAGCCTCCCTTCTGACCCAAGACAGGGATTCTGGGGGGGTCCATCACCGTGTGGCATCCACCAGCCTCCCTTCTGACCCAAGACAGGGATTCTGGGGGGGTCCATCACCGTGTGGCATCCACCAGCCTCCCTTCTGACCCAAGACAGGGATTCTGGGGGGGTCCATCACCGTGTGGCATCCACCAGCCTCCCTTCTGACCCAAGACAGGGATTCTGGGGGGGTCCATCACCGTGTGGCATCCACCAGCCTCCCTTCTGACCCAAGACAGGGATTCTGGGGGGGTTCCATCACCGTGTGGCATCCACCAGCCTCCCTTCTGACCCAAGACAGGGATTCTGGGGGGGGGGGGGGTCCATCACCGTGTGGCATCCACCAGCCTCCCTTCTGACCCAAGACAGGGATTCTGGGGGGGGTCCATCACCGTGTGGCATCCACCAGCCTCCCTTCTGACCCAAGACAGGGATTCTGGGGGGGTTCCATCACCGTGTGGCATCCACCAGCCTCCCTTCTGACCCAAGACAGGGATTCTGGGGGGGGGGGGTCCATCACCGTGTGGCATCCACCAGCCTCCCTTCTGACCCAAGACAGGGATTCTGGGGGGGGTCCATCGCCGTGTGGCATCCACCAGCCTCCCTTAACTTCATCATTCAGCAGTGAGAGAGGCCTAGCTTGCGGGGGGCCAGCTTTGTGCTCAGCCCCAGGGATCACAGAGAGCCAGGGTCCCAGGAAGGCTTTCCAGCTCTTAACATTTCACAGGAAACTAGGGTCTGCCAGCCAGCCTGCCCAGATCTGAGCCTGGAAGGAACCTGCACGGCTCCTCAGTGACAGGCTCACTCCCGTCTCACCTCCCCACTCCACAGACACACATACCACTGGCCAATTTCTTGTCCATCCATTTCTCTCCTCTCCCTGGAATCGGGGGATCTCCATAGTTGTCCCCTAAACTTTGGAGGCCCGGAGGGGTCTCTGTGCCTGAAACTTCCTTTCTCTAGGCTTCCCTTTTTTTCCGAAGAAAACAATGCCCCTAAGAAGAACCAAAGGACTGTGGACCCCTCAGGATGATCAGAGGCCCAGGAAGAGGAAGTGGGCAAGGTAATAAACAGGGGTTCCCCTGCCCCCACCCCTCAGGGCAATCTCACTTAGCAATAGAACCAATTTTTAAAATGCTCCAGTCCCCCATTCCACAATTCCCATTGGGCAGTACTTGCCACCAATCATCCCCACACACCCTGCAAAATCCCCTGCCTCCCAGCCATCTTTCCAAGGGGGCGTCCCGATGGGCTCCCTTTCATAAGGGCCTTCCATTTATTATCTTGTATCACTTGGCACTCCCATCCTCCTATATGTATGAATGAGATCCCCCCCCCCAACACTAACAGCCCCAACAAGGGCAGAGGACAGCGCTTCTGGTTTTAACAAGCATTTCATGAATTGAACAGAATGGTTAAATCCTTAAGGAGCTCACAATATAATTGGAGAGAAGAGTGAAAAGATAAATTATATATAATATACATATAATATATATGTGGCAGGAATAGAAGCGTATCACTTCTGATCATTGTTCAAAAAGTCATCGGACACATGTAATACCCAGTGGAATTAAGTGTTGGCTATGGGAAGGGTGGATGGAGGGGAGGGAGGGAAAGAATATGATTCTAGGAACCAAAGAATAATGTTCTAAATGGACAAAATAAAATTAAAATTTAAAAATTAAATTTTTTAAAAAGTCATTGGAATGGAATTTGGGGGTGAATCTTTTCTTAGAAATAATTTTATAAATGATGCTTTAATGCATGCTAATGCAGACTAATGCACAAATGCCTACTTTATCCACAATGGAGTGGAGTTTTCAAAATGAACCCTAGTTATGGGGACTGATTAGGAAAAGAGGACTGGACTAGCAAGGTGGCACAGCTCTAGTTCAAATTTAGCCTCAGACATGTATTATTAGCTGTGCGACTCTGGGCAAGTCACTCCATCTCGACCTGTATTCTCCACTGTAAAATGGGTATAATAATTGTACCTACCTTCCCTGGTTGGTTGTGAAACTCAAATCCGATGACATATGTGGTGGCGCGTGTTAAGTGTTTAATGGATATTTAGTTCCTTCTTCCTGGCTTACTGGTTACCTTCCCAGTGCACTAACACATTGTTTTCACAGATCTTAAGAGACCTGGTTAGGGAGTGAAAGAGATTGGCAGACTACGTCTGGCAGAGAGGGAACTGACAACTCCGGGACCCTACAGTCTCACAAGTTCCAAACGGGAGATTATTTGGATATAGCAATCACTCCTCCGAATGGGGTGCCACCTCCCTCGGGGCGGCCTCCCACTCTGCATGCATCAGCGGGACACAACGGTGCTTCCTTCGGTCAATGCCTGTTCGCTTCCCAGTCGGCAGAGGGAGAGGGAGTTTCCTCCCTAGCATCACGCTACGTTCATAACATCACACGTCTGGATTCCCCCCCTCCAAATTAATAATCATGACTCACTGACATCACGCCAACAGCTTACAACCCAGTGAGTGAGTGAGTGAGTGAGTGCCAAGGATTATTATCCCACAGCAAAGTCCGTTCACTTGGTCGCCCGCAGACACCCCACCGTGTCGGAGACCCCGACCCCCTGGCCCCTTTCCTTTCAGGATCCATCACCCACATGGCTCCGGTAACCTGGGGGGTCATCGAGGCCGGGCCTGGGAGGGGAAGGGCCTGCGTGCAGGGGGAGAGCGGCGCCTACAGGCTAAGGGCCAGGTGGGGAAGCTCTGAGGACCCAGGGGTCACTTTGGCCAGTAGGGCGGCGGCAGGAGGCTTCATTGGCATCGGTCTCCTTGCTTTCTCAGGTTCCCTTCATCAGGCCCCTCCCCTTTCAGGAAATCTTTCAGCACTTACAAGAAACCCTCTGCCACTTTTTCCTGCCTCCCTGAAAGGCTTCCCGCCTCGACATTGGCCTCGAGTCTTAGGAAGCAAGGTTTGAAGGTTATGCCTGGTATACCAAGTCTAAACATCTTCTGCTCAGCTCCTCTAAGGCACCATCATTGGCCCTGTCCTACCAGACCTCATTCTTCTTCTTTTAAAAACAATTATTTATTTTTAAAAATCTTTCTCCATTATGTAAAAATAAAAAATATGTTCCCATGTTTACATGATTCATGTGCTTTCCCTGCCGTTCCCTCCCCTCTCCCAGAGCCGACAAGCCATTCCACTGGGTTGTACAAATGTTGTCACTTGATCCCCATTTCCCTGGGATTCATTTCTATCAGACTTCATTCTCCAAGATGCCCCGAGAGCTGCCTCCACGGGCCATGCTCCTTCCTGTCCCCGTGCCCTTTGGCGGAGCCTCGGCCTTGCCCCTCTCGTTCATAGGAATCTACTTGTATTTCAAGGCTGAATGGCAACCGTACCTCCTTCGTGAAGTCTTCCCTGACTACTCCCAGAGCAAAACAAATGGCTCCCTTCCCACTTACTGGAGGACTTATCAAGAGAACCATTGTCTGGAGCACTTCACAACTGGTCAGTCTTGTGCTGGTTTCTCAACTGTTCCGCATGTTGTGCCCTTCCCTCAATGATCTGTAGGCTCTGTCAGGAAAGCAGGGCCCGTTTCTAGAACAGTGGCGGGCGCAGGCCAGGGGCTCGGTAGTTGGTTATCCCTGGGGAAGAAGGGCCGACCCCGCAGAAGAAAGAGGACTCGAACAGCCACAGCAAACTATGCACGGCTAAAAAGAAGTGTTATTAAAGGGCAGCTAAAGGCAGAGCACATACAATGACAAATCTTGGTCTCATGAAACACAGTGAAATGTATTTTCCTTCTCTTGTTAGAGATGGGAGAGACGATGGGTGCTGAATGTCACTTATACTCCCAGTCAACAAGAAGTGGCTTGACTTGACTGAAATATGTTTTCTTTCCCTCGTGAGAGATAAAGAATTATGGGTGCTGAATGTCTCATACACAGTCTTATCGAGTTCCAGAATTGAATTATTTTGCTTGACTTTCTGTTGCAATGGGAGTGGGGAGTGCTTTAAGCAGATGGTGTATACTGAAAACTGACTGTGATATAAAAGACCAAATGTATCATCAATAAATACTTTAAAAGTATGTGTATGGCATCTCATTTGAAATAACACTAAATTTGAAACCCCGGTCCTAGACGGCTACCAGAGAAGAAACTGCATCGCCTAGCCCTAACCCTGAGGAGCCTGGAGAGCTTTACTTATTATAGAGACAAGAGCACTTAATAGCTGGAAGAGAAATGACAGGTCATTAAATCAAACTCTCTAATTTTAAAATAACCAAGTAGAAAAAAAGGTTAATGACTTGGCCAAGGTCATACAGGGTAAGGATTCAAATATAGACCTCTGATATCCTATACAATGATCTCTTCTCCTCCCTCAGAACAAAAACACAGACAATTTCTCTCTGGCAGCATGATATAGTAGAAAAAACAAAGGATCTTAAGTCAGAGGTTTAAGTTCCAGCTCTGATACCTGAGACACTCTGAAAAGACAACTTTTGAGCCTCAGTTTCCTTATTTGTAAAATCAAGGCATTTCTATACTAGATACGTCACAACATCAACGAATGTAAGTTGAAAGTACGATCTATGTTGTTGGCATGACTATAAAAATGACGATAGCTATTCCTCTTGGGTCCCATTCTTTCTTCAAATCTGGAAAGGAAGATTTACTACAAATACTTTTCCTTCCCATTAGACTTTTGGATGAGCAATCAGGTCACTCTGCTTGATCTCTTCTTTGCACATCTGATTTCTTGGTGGTAGAGAAGAAAGTCTATGCCATAAAACCCCAAATTTTGAAGAAGAAATGGTGCCCCAGTTGGGCTTGCAAGGGAGAGCATTTTAATAGGATATGTGTAGGTGACCTGCCCTAGTCATGGTGGCCATAGAGCAAGATGGCAGGACAAGATGAGGAACCATTTGTGTGAAGAAGGGAATTTTTAAGAGGACAGTGTGCTAATTAAATAAAACTGGAAAGGTAACCTGGGGAGAGGTTGTAGACAGTCCTGAATCTCAGGCTATACAGTTTGGATTTTATCCAGGAGGCAAGAGGAAGTTACCATTTTACGTAAATATTAAGACAGCTACTTTGGCAACAATGTGGAGAAAGAATTGAAGGGAAAAGAATGGAAAGAGGGAATCCAATTAGAAGGTAAGTACAAGTCTAAATAAGAGGTAACTGAGGGCCTGAACTAGGGAGGTGGAAAGGGAAGGGATGGATGGACCAAAGTTATTAGGGGTGTAAGTGTCCAGCGCATTTAGCGCCTTCGCCAGCTGGACTGCGGTGGAGGAGAAGAGCCAAAGACAGTCTCACTGGTAGTCTCATCTCACACGTATAATCCATATCATATTGCTTGTCTTCTCAAAGGATGGGAGAGAGAGGGCCTAGAACTCAGAATACTAAAAAATGAAGTGTTAAGCATCCCATGGAATTGGGAGATATTTAATGAAATAAATGAGAACATCTGTCTAGAAAAAGGGCACTTTCTTCCTCTTAGCATCAAAAGTCTTAAGTTCTCTCTCTCTGATTCATGATGTAGATGTGGGTGGTGTTTTATTCCACCTATGGGCCCTGGGGAAGAATGTGCAGAGCAAATGGAACAGGTAGAGTAATTCCACGGTTGCATTTCTTCAATCCCCAGACAGAATTCTCAGCAACTAACTGCCTCTACATCCTTTCTCAGGGATGGGATGAGATCAATAATGTACCATAATTGACCAAAGTATTTAACTGGTTCTAAATGGAAAACCTTTTGGAGCATAGAGAAAATGTGGCTCATTCCCTCGAGTTGACAATCTAAAAAACAGATAAGATGACTTAAAATAATTTATTATGTATTAAGGATATTGTGTTTTCTCATTTACCTATAAAGTAGTATGACTATTATGCCCATTTTGCAGAAAGGAAATGAAGGTTCTAAGAAGTTTAGATGACTTATCCAAGGTCACATGTGATCAGCAGAGCTGACAAACACAGGTCTTTTGATACCTTTCCATAGAGCAGGGTGTGTATGTTGGGAGCCGTGTCATTATTAGAGGGAAGATCATGGTGAATTAGGGAACCTACCCCTAGTACCATTAGGGAAAGGTTCTAAGTGAAGGGGCTTCAGAGAAATGGGCAAGGAGACCATTTTACTGGGCAGAAGCAAAGCTGTTTGACAGATGAGTAAAGACTCTCATTTCCAGGGGAGGTAATATTGGAAAAGAAACAAAACACCAACAAAACTCCTCATGTTTATGGCAAAAAATGGGCTGGAGAGAAATTAGAGATGAAGTGACATTGGAACAATAGATAAAGAAGATTAACCAGAAGCCTGGACTTTATCCACAGGACAGGAAATAATTGCAGGAAGATTACAGGACCAAGACAAGGTAGATGGAAGGGGCCCTCAAGCATTCTACTGGGGATGGATGAAAAGAAAGTGACTGAAGGAAGGGCTTGAAGAAGGACAAGAAAATAGCTTTTAAAAAAATCATGAACTCTTCAAGATCCCATTTGGAGTTTTCTTGGCAAAGATATTAGAATAGTTTGTCATTTCCTTCTCCAGCTCATTTTTACAGATGAGAAAACTGATGCCAATAGGTTTAAATGACTTGCCCAGGTTCAAAGCTGGTATGTGTCTAAGATTTTAACTCAGAGAGAGAAAAAGTCTTCCTGACTCCAGGCCTGGCACTCGACTCACTTTGCCACCTATATGCTCAAGCATGGGGGAGGGGGGAGATAGATGACAAAAAAAATTTGGAAAAGGGGAGAAACTATTTGCAAGAAATATCAAGATTCCGGAACAAAGGGAATAGAGCCAAAAAGGTAAATAACAGAAGTTACTTCAAGAAGACACCAAAGTCTTGAAACATAAGCAGATAAATAATGCAGAAACTGAAGGAAGGTTTTCAAAAAGGTGACTCTTTTTCCATTTTCCTGAATTTCAAGGCAGTAGTGAAATACCCAAGTGTATCCCAGGTACAGGCTTTGGGGATCCAGATCAGTATCATCAGCTGCTTAAGACTGAGGAGTGGTTTATCAAGTGCTTTCATGAGCCTAACCAAGGAAGCTCTTCTTCCCTGGAATGGCATATTGGATAGCTGCTGCTTCCTTCCTTCCCTGGCCCAGGGACTCTGCTGCTGGCAGGAAGCTAAGTGGAGGGCAGGAGGGTCCCAGAGAATCTTCCAAGGATTCAGAATTCCTTATTCCAATGAGAAGCGACAGCCCGGAATTCTGGCTCTCCTTCCTCCCCATCCCCTTTACCTGACCTCCTCAGTGAAAGCCTCCTGAGTCCACAGAAATGCCATACTCTAAAGCATGGGGAGAAAACCCAGTTGTAGGGCTCCAACGAGGATTCAGGCCACTGACTCAGATCCATGTTAATGAGATTTTTCTGCCACTGTATTACTTAATTAGTTCACAGAGAACTAAGCCTTGGGAGGAAAGGGACCAAGAGGTGTGGGAAAAGGGGAACTGAGGAAAAGAAGTCGCCTCCCCAGCCCTGCCTCTGGGCCTCAATGCTCCAGCTTTTACTAGCCTCTCTCAGGGAGGCTAGGGAGGGGAGAGTGAGGGTCGGACAAGGGGAGTCCAAGCCTCAGGGCCAGGCTCGACCTAAGAGGGACAAGCAGAAGCACCGCCCCCTGCCCTGCCCCATCTCCAAGTAGACTCCGCACAGCAAAAGCTCCTTCCTAATTTCACGTTCCTCCTCCTGGGCCCCGCAAGGTCTTCGGATACCTAGCACTGCGGCTGACAGGGAGGGAGAAATCTTTCTTTTCCCATCCCAGTTCGGACCCCGGTGAAGCAGGCAGATGGCTCAACTCTCATTCCATCTGCCCCTTCCGGGTGCGCGAAGGTCAGGGTGCCACTTAGTTTCGCTGGCCCTCTGCCAAGGAGCTGAGGTTCGGGGCTGAGAAGGGAGGACAGCTTGAAGGTTCGAAGCTCACAAACGGCTTTCCACCCTGAAACAGTCGCTGCGCTCCAGGGACTTCAGGGAAAAGCACCCAAGTGGGGCGCAGCCCTGCTCCCAGACGCCGCCTCCCCACTTCTTCCAGCGCCTCAGGGGCGGCTCCCAGGGAAGCAGCCGCATGGATCTGAGCAGGCGGTTCTGCAGAGCGCGGGTGGGGACAGGAGGGCGTGGAATAACGGGCCCGCCGCCCACGCGGCCCCCGGTGCCGAGCCACGCGCCAGGCCCGGGCCCGCAGCTCCCCCGCCGCGGCGTGGGGGTGTGTGATGGGTGAGGGGAAGGGAGAAGAGCCGGGGGCGAACGCCAGTCTCTGGGGGCCGGGAAGAGCCCGGCCCGGGAAAGATGCCATTACTAGGGAGGCTCCGGATCCCCAGTCCCCAGTCCCTCCCCCTCCCCCCGGGAAGGACGGAGCAGCTGCCTAGACGCCTCCACGAGAGCAGCCCCACCTCCCGCGCCTCCAGTTCTGGATCTTCGGCCCCCTCCCCCTGGTTCTTTCACTGGTCATGCTCGACCCTCCTCCTCCCCATTCAATCTCTTGGACTCGGCTCCCGCGCCCCCTACCCTTACACACACCCCGAGTCCCAAGCGGCGGGGAGCAGCGTCCCCCAACTGCAGCCCGGGTGGCCTGTACCAGGGTCCCAGGAGAGCGTGGTTTGGACCCCAGCCCTGCCTGCTGCGCCGCGAGTGGGGAAGCAGTACGGCCTAGACCCCAACCCTGCAAAGCCCTCCGACGGGAAACGGCGTGGCTGGGCCCTATGGAGCCAGCTGAACTGCGGCTGGCCACGTCCCGAGCCCCCTCAGACGGCGGCTGGAATGGCCAAGCCCCTTCTACCCGACCCCGCAGCCCACGGCGTCCCCGAGTTTCGCTTACCCTCGATGGAGATGACGTGCTCTCGGATCTGGTTCTGCAGCCCCAAATCCTCGATGCGTTCGATCAGGTCGTAAATGGCGTAGATGTTGGGGTGCACCGACTCAAAGCGCTGGATCTCGGCCCGGATGGCCGCCGAGTTGGACAGCGCGAACTGCTGGGGGGGGCCCCCGGCCAGCTGCTGGGAGGGGCCGCCGGCGCCCCCAGCCCCAGGCCCAGCACCGCCGAACTGCCCTCCGCCCCCGCCGCCCCCGCCGCCAGCTCCCGAGGCCGCCAGACTCTGCTGCTGCTGTGGGCTCTGCCCGCCGCCCGCCTGGAAGTTCATGGCTCGGGAGCCGCGGGGGCCGGGCCGGGGCGGGGGCGGCGCTGCTGCTGCGGCGGCGGCGGGGGTCTGGATCTAGCAGGGGCCGGGACCGCGGAGCCGGCAGTGCGAGGCTAGTGCATGGAGCCGGAGACTCAGATTCGCCGCCGCGGCTGCTACAGATGCGGTGGCCGCCGCTTCTCGGGTGCTTGCCGGAGCCACGATCCCGCGGCCAGCCGCTGCTTCCCACCAGCAACCAACGGTGGCAGCAGCAGCAGCAACAACAACGGGACCGGGAGCGCGCCGCCCGGGCCCTCCTCCCGCGTCATGCGCACGCACCGCCGCCCCCGCCGGCACCGGCACACGCAGCCCTAGCCCCCCTTGCGGCCGCCCCCGCCCCTGTCCCCTCCCCCTTCCCTGCGCACGCTGCCCGCCGCCACTCTCCGTCGGCCTCCACTCCCACCCTCACTGTGCTCCTGAGCTTCTCCTGGACCTCCCGAACCCTTCCTCCTCTGCTTCTCCCTGCCAGCTCCCAAGGAAATGCAGCGCAGATGCTTCCCCTCTCCCCGACACTCCGAATCCCTCCACCCCTTGGAGGCTGCGTGCCTTCCTTTAATCTCTTCCCAGAGTGGTCACTGGGACTAGATGCCCTACTGCCTCCTTCTTTCACTCGGGGGCCAGCTCCCTCCTCCCTGGAGTGACCCATCGTGCCAGGGCTCCAGTGGGCAGTGCCTGGACACCTATTTACACTCTATGGGCGAGAGCCCATACCTGTTGATTGCCTGAGAGAGGAGGCACCACAGTGTCCAGGCCAAGCTCAGCACAGTACCAGGCACATGGAAAGCTATTTGTAAGTGTTAATTGAATGAATGAATGAATGAATGAATGAATGAATGAATGAATGAACGAGTGAAAGCTCTTCCCAGACAGTAACAAGGCCAAGGTTTGGTGCCATCTTACTTCCATCCATTCCTACTTCAATCCATCCCAGCCTGGTTCTCCCTCAGGCCCCCTAGGCCCAGCAGTGAACTGAGAATCAGTACAGTTATTCTTCTTTTCTCAGATCTGGATATTGTTTTTGTATTCCCAGCAGCTGGGATTACTTATTCTAATAAAAAATGGTTGAGAGAATGACACCCAGAGCATTCACATCTCAGGAGTTAACAAGTCCTCATCCCTCCCCACCTCAGCAATGGATGAACTCTGTCGTAGTTTGGGAATCCTTAACGCGTAGTAATCTGTTAATAAATACAAGACTGATATATAGGATAGGCAGAATTAACTGGAACATGACTAAGCAGAGTTGCAGACTCTACAGAGAAATAAACTCAGGACAATAAATGCTACCATCTCCTTTCTCTGCCCTTGCTGGTTCTGTTCAAGGGGATCCCCTATCATGTAGCGCACTATTCATTTTCTTTTCTTCCTTCTCCTTCTTGCTTTACTTTATTCTGGCCTGTGTCGAGATTGTCTAGATCCAGACAGCATTTTCCTCCCACCCCCTTCCTCTTCTAGAGATGTCTCTCTCCTTATGGTCCCTAGAAATCCCTAAAAACTGGCCTGGTCCTTTCCACATGAGGAGCTCCTATCAGTCAGGCCTATATAGCTATTGGCAGGCTTCTGGTGGTGGTGGCAGAGGGCTCTATAATTTTCTGTCCCCACTTGTTCTCCAAGCCAAGGAGCTTCCAGTCATTAATATGTTCTTCAAGTATGCCCAATTGTTACTCCACTGTCCCTGTGGGCTATCCTTATAACTAGCTGCATGCCATGTAACACCTGGGGGCTCCCTGGGAAATCTGAGTCTTAGTTCCCATTTTTGTCATTAATTAGCTATGTGGTTTTGGACAATTCAAATGACTTCTCCAGGCCTCATCTGTAGGATAAGAGAATTGGACTCTATGATCTCTAAGTTCTCTTCCAGTTCTAAAATTCTATTATTCTAAGTAATGACTAAAGATAACTGTGTTTTGACTTACATTTATATAGATAGCATTTTCAAAAAACTCTTACTTTCTGCCTTAGAATTGATACAAGGTATCAGTTCCAAAGCAGAAGAGTAGGAAGGGCTAGGCAATGGGTATTAATTGACTTGCTCAGTCATACTGCTAAGAAGTATCTGAAGTCATATTTGAACCCAGGACCTCCCATCATTAGATCTTACTCTCAATCCATTGAGTCACCTAGCTGCCCCCATTTATATAGTATTTTGAGGTTTACAAAATGCTTTCTTACCTAAAAATCTTCAAGATGAGTAGTATAATTATTATTTCCATTTTTACATAAGATAAAACTACTACTCACCAATGTAACCAAAATTAGAAGGGAAGTAACTAATGGGGAAACAATTTTCATAACAAAAACCTCTGACAAAGGTCTAATTACTCAAATTTACAAAGAGCTAAATCAATTGTACAAAAAAATCAAGCCATTCTCCAATTGATAAATGGGCAAGGGACATGAACAGGCAATTTTCAGATAAAGAAATCAAAACTATTAATAAGCACCTAAGAAAATGTTCTAAATCTCTTATAATCAGAGAGATGCAAATCAAAACAGCTCTGAGGTATCACCCCACACCTAGCAGATTGGCTAACATGACAGCAGAGGAAAGTAATGAATGCTGGAGGGTATGTGGCAAAGTAGGGACATTAATTCAGTGCTGGCAGAGTTGTGAATTGATCCAGCCATTCTGGAGGGCAATTTGGAACTATGCCCAAAGGGCGATAAAAGATTGTCTACCCTTTGATCCAGCCATAGCACTGCTGGGTCTGTACCCCAAAGAGATAATAAGGAAAAAGACTTGTACAAGAATATTCATAGCTGCACTCTTTGTGGTGGCCAAAAATTGGAAAATGAGGAGATGCCCTTCCATTGGGGAATGGCTGAACAAATTGTGGTATATGTTGGTGATGGAATACTATTGTGCTCAAAGGAATAATAAAGTGGAGGAATTCCATGGGGACTGGAATGACCTCCAGGAAGTGATGCAGAGCGAAAGGAGCAGAACCAGGAGAACATTATACACAGAGACAGAAACACTGTGGTACAATTGAATGTAATAACTTTTTCATTAGTGGCAATGCAATGATCCAGAACAACTTGGAGGGATCTACAAGAAAGAACACTATCCATATTCAGAGGAAAAATGTGGGAGTAAAAACACAGAAGAAAAACAACTGCTTGACTACATGGGTCAAGAGGGATATGGCTGGGGATGCAGACTCTAAATGAACATCCTAGTCCAAACATCAACAGCATGGAAATAGGTTCTGATCAAGGACACATGTAATACTCAGTGAAATTGTGCATTGGCTATGGGAAGGGCAGGGGGAGGGTAGGGAGGAATAGAATATGATTTTTATAACCAAGGAATAATGTTTGAAATTGAACAAACAAAAAAAATTTTTTAAGATAAAACTACTACTCAAATTAAAAAGTTACACAAGGTCACAGAGCTAGGAAATGAAAGAATGAGGGTAAAACCAAGACCCTCTTAGTACCTATTGTAGAGACAAGACATTATACTGGGGTGAGATCCCCAGAAACCTAGAGGAAAATAAATCTGAAACTTGGGAAATTTGAAAAGGAAGCTATAGGTGTGGGCTATACTAGAGGCACCTTGAAGTTGAATAGTGCTTAAAACAGACATAGTTCTTAGGCTCATTCCAGAGATCCTCTGGGGTCCAGAATAGAGAGACTCAGAAAAGAAGAAAGCAAGTTTCATAAGATTCAGCTGATCCAAATGATAAACTCTGACACTCCATAGGCAACAGAAGGTTGGGGAAGGGAATCCAAGCTAGATGTCTTCTGAAATCTGATATGCTAGTCCATGGGTTGGTTACAAGATGGGCAAATATGGAAATCCAAACTGGCCTCTGACTCTCAATTTGGAAAGAAGCAATCAGTTCAAATCTGGCCTCAGGCACTTCTAAGCTGTGTGACTCTGGGAAAGTCAGGAGCCCCCTTTGTCTAGTCCTTCTGCCTTAGAGTTGTTACTAGGGCAGAAAGCAAGGGTTTAAAAAAAGAAGGAAAGGAAAAGAGAAATAACAGTGGTAGTCTAGGGCATGATGGGTTTTGGGGACTATTCTTAATATTGTACAGGGCCCTTAAGGGCAGAACTGATCTTTGGCATTGGGTTTCATTTGTAGGTGTTTTTTTTTTTTTTTAACCCTTACCTTATGTCTTAGAATCAATACTGTGTATTGGTTCCAAGGCAGAAGATCGGGGTGAGATAGGCAAGGGGATAAAGTGACTTGCCCAAGGTCACACAGATAGAAGTATCTGAGGTCAGATTTGAATGTAGGACCTCTCATCTCTAGGCCTGGCTCTCAATCCACTGAATCCTCATTTGTAGGTATTAAAAAAAAAATTGAAGGCATTTGACTAAGGCTAATTTCTATGGTAAGCCTTTTTCTGTGAAAAAAGTAGTGAATTTGAAAGGAGGTGATCTGCTACTTTTTGTAATATTAGATAAATCACTTTGCTCTCCCTGGGCTTGTTTTCTTATCCACAAAATGAAGAGGTTGGACTGAGTCAGAGGTTCTTAACCTAAGGTTCTTGAATTTGTTTTCAAAATGTTAGGATAGGGCACCTAGAGAGCCCAGGGGAAAGAGCACAAGGCCTGGAGACTGGAGGACATGGCTTCATATCTGTACTCAGACATTTCCTATCGGTGTGACTCTGGTCAAATCACTTTACCACCCTTTGCCTAGCCTGTCCCTCCTGTCCTAGTATTCTCATAGAGATAGGTTTTAGATAAGATAGATAGACAGATAGACATCTATATAATGACATTTCAGCTTAATTTGGTGTCCTTTTAAATCCTGTGTTTCCTTTTATTTACTTAAAAGCAGTTTCCTGTGCTTCAGCACACACAAAAAAGTTAAGAGATGATCTCTAAGTCTCCCTCCATCTTTGACCCTAAGTTGTAGCCTTGCAGCTGGTCAGGGTTACTTCTGATAAAGAAACCCAGAGAAGGGGGACTCCCTTCCTTCCCTGACCTTCTCCATCCTCCCCTACCTTTTCTAGTCCGAAGCCTGGGAATGTTTCCGGGAGTTAAGCGAGTGAGGGGCGGGGACTGAGGGACGCACTCAGGACTACAAATCCCACAATGCATTGGGCGGGCCTGTGTGGGGGCAGGGGGCGGGGTGGACAGGTAGCAGCGACCCCGGCGCCGCGCTCCCGGAAGTACTGGAGTGTCCGACATGGAGATGGCCGAGCGGAGCTGTGAGTAGCGGGTACTGGGATCCTTGCCAGCCCCATCCTTCACATCCCGGCTGTGGCCCCGGGTTTTCTCACACCCTCCCACAAACCTTTTAATTTTTAAGGGTGTCTGTTGGGATGGAGAGAGCTGCCCTGGGGATTCTGGGTCCGGGGCTTGGTGATGGGGGGCAGGGAGAGAGGACAGGGTCGTACAGGTGACTTTAGGGGTTCTAGGGAATAGGAGATAAAGACCCGTAGGGTGGGATTTGGTGAGGGAGGGTGGCGGAGAATGAGTTTGGGTTCTTTAAAAAGAGAAAACGAGGTACCATAGGGTGGGACTGAGGATGGAAGGAATATTTAGGACCCGGGGGTTGGAATTTGGAGTTTGGTGATGGAAGGAATTGTGGAGCGATGGGGCGGGGCGAGAGGGCGTTTAGGAAACGTATATTTTAAGGTCTTAGGGAATAAGGCGAGGGTCTGGTGATGGAAAGAATTGTGCAGTTGAATGGGGGGGGGGGAGGAGCTGAATGGAGGTCCTGAAGGATGAGACTTAGGGTTTGGTGTTGGAAGGAATTGTGTAGAGATGGCCGGAGAATGGGGGGGGCGGGGTAGGGGGGATAGTGTTTAGGAGGCATGAATTGAGGGCCCAGGGGATGGGATTTAGCTTTTAGGGGTTTAGTAATGGGGGAGGAATTTGTCTAGAGGTGAATTTGAGGACTTTGGGCAACAGGAGTTTAAGTTCCAACATCTGCAGTTGATGGGAGTAAGGTATCAAGTCAAATTTAGAGGTTTTTCGCAGACAAAAAATAGAACTAGTGTTTCAGTAATGGGTGGGGAGTGGATATAGAGGGGGCTTTAAGATACAGAGAAGTTGAGGGCAATAAGTTAGGAATTGGGTTTGGTGGATCCTTGGAGCATTGTATGAAATAAAGTTTGGGGACCTCAATAGATGGAGAGGACCAAAGTTTGGGACTTGAGGTTTAGTGATGAAAGGTCAGGTTTAGAAGACAGCAGTGTTGAAGTACCAAAGGGTAGAATTTGGACTTCAGGAAACAAAGGAATTGAGGATTGCTGTGAAGCTGGAGTTACTGATGAAATAAAGAAGGTTTTCAGTAGGTCAGTCTCTCACTGGTCTCTTTATGTCCTCATAGCTCAGTAGCCTGGTCTAGGCAGGTGCCATGGCCCTGATTGAGGGGGTGGGGGACGAGGTGACTGTCCTTTTTGGGGCACTCCTCTGTCTCCTGGTGCTGGGCCTGGCCTGGATCTCCACACACACCTCTGAACAAGGCGATCTACTGCCCCCGGACTCAGGGACCCCCTCCCCAACACAGTCCAGAGAGGCTGCAGTATCCACAGTCAGCAACAACCAGGATGCTTCAGGATCTGAGGCTCCCACCCTGAGACACCGAGTACCAAGCTTACAGTCAGAGCCTGGCAGAGTGTCCCCTGAAGCGCCACCCCCCAGCTCTCAGCCAGGACCCTTGGTGCTCAGGCTGAAGTTTCTCAACGAATCAGAGCAGGTGGCTAGAGCCTGGCCCCAAGATACCATTGGCTCTTTGAAAAGGTGAGTCGGAATGGGAAGAGAAAGGAGAGGGGCAGGGAAGGAATTGCTGAGGGAATGGGTTGGAATCGGATATAAAAGGAACCTAAGAGATCATCTCTAGTCTAGTGGTGTCAAACTCAAATAGAAACAGATCCCTGCAGGGACATATTGACCATAAACACACACATTAATGTCATCTCTATTGTATTTTAAAACTCTTTCCCATCACATTTTCACCTGTTTGGGGGGTTGCTAGCTTGACACCTCTGGTCCTGCCTAATTAATAGTGGAATTAAAGTCAAGCTTAGATTTCCTAATTCTAGCCCCACACCTGGCTGCCTCTCAATGAGGAAATTTAGTCTAATCTGATGGAGGAGGGAATGGGGGTGGGTTGCCCCAAGGCACAGGACTAGGACTGGCTGAGGCCTGCTCTCTTACCCAGGTCCCTCTCTCCTCAGGACCCAGTTTCCAGGTCAGGAACACCTAGTTCGGCTCATCTACCAAGGGCAGCTTCTAGGAGACGATGCCCAGACCCTGGGCTCACTTCACCTCCCCCCCAACTGCGTTCTCCACTGCCACATTGCCCCGAGAGACGGTCCCCAACACCTCGGCTGCCCACCAGGGTCAGAGACAGACCCCTCGGGGTTGGGGGTGGGCAATCTTCTGCTCCCCCTGCTGCTTCTCATGCTGACACTGCTTTGGTACTGCCAGATCCAGTACCGACCTTTCTTTCCCCCAACCGCCACGCTGGGCCTGGCCGGCCTCACCCTGCTGGTCAGTCTCCTGGCCTTCGCAATGTACCGCCGCTAGTGCCTGCCCGAGGGCAGGGCCAAAGCCACCCTGGATCCCTTTCTCCTCGGCACAGCGGGGGCTGCTGCCTCCCTAGGCCTGCAGCTCGCCCATGCCTCTTTCCCCTGCCTTGGAGCCCAGCTCTTCGGAGGGAGCTTCGAGGGCCCTCAGAACTCGCCCCATGTGAACAGCACTGCTCCCGGCTGGCTCCCGGGACCGCTGGAGCTCACCCTCCGCTGACAGCGGCCAACTCCCAGCCGGGCAGCTGTTGCCCCTGCCTGGCGGTGCAGGGCCTGCCCAAGACTTTGGGCCCCCGGAACGCCGGGCCTACCCATGCACCGTGAGTGCTGCCAATGACCCCCCAGAGCAGCTCTGCCAGGGTCCGGAGGCATGCTGGACAGGACTGTGCCACCCCGGTTCTTTGGATAGACATTTCCGATTGAAGGCAAAAATGTGAACGCAACTGCGGGTTGTGAGTGTACTAGAGTGGAGGAGCCCAGCTCCAAGGACCCCGTGGCTCCCGTGGCTCCCGTGGCCAGACAGCCAGGGGAAGGAAGGGAGCCGCTGGGGCCGCATTCCCTGCGCCAACATTGAGCAGCTGTGCCCCCGGGGGCGGGTCACCTGCCCCTGGGTCTCAGTTTTTCCCCGTGTAAGAGGGGATAAGACTAGTTGCACTACCTACCTCACAGGGCTGTTGTGAGGGACGCGCTATATAAAAAGAAGCTGTTATTCCACTGTGGCTCCCATTTCTTTGGCCTGATTCGGCTATTGCCCGGGGGGAGGGGAAGTGGGAGCGGGGGCGGGACGACGGGAGAGAACGAGGTTGGCTCCGCCCCCTCCCAGCCCCTGCGCTGGGCTCGCCGGGATAGACGGGAGCCACGTCCTTGCGGGCTAGGAGATGCGTCTGCGATTGGTTTTGGGAGCGGCGGACCCGGGGCTGCCGGGAAGATGGCGGACTCGGAAGCGTCAGGCTTATGACTGGGACTGGGTTGGGCGGACCTGGACGCAGTGGCCTGAAACTGGCCCCCTTTGCGCGTCTCCGCCGTGCCTGGGGGAGGGGGTTGACGAAGCACTGTACCCTCGGAAGGCCAGGCCGCAACGCTACCGGGGAACTGCTGCAAAGCCTGCGGCTGGGTGGTGCACGCTGGGGATGTTTAATAAATGCTTATTGAATTGACCCTTGGCTATGAGGCTAGGCTGGGCAAAACTGTTTGGGGAAGGCTACAGTTAGCTAGGACATCCCTCCTTCCACGCCCCAAATCTGCATCTATTTACACAACTGGCCCTGCGGCTATAGAAGGGCAGGAGAGGAATAGAGGCAAGATAAAGGTTACTCTAGTAATGTTGAAGAACCCCGAGGTACAGGGGGAAGGGCACTGGGCCCCACGTGGGATTCCGGCTTTGCTAGTTCCTACCTGGGTGACCTTGGCCAAATTCAGTGGCCACTCCAGGCCTCAGTTTCCTCCTGGGGCCCTACCACCTCTAACTTTATGAACCTCAAGGTTCTATTATAAAAAGTAGATCAAGAAAAGCCTAGGGTAGAAGCGCAGTAGTATACGCAAAAAACAATGGGTTGGACGAATTCAAATCCTATTCTCTAATGTATGTCATTTGTCTATTCAGCTGTAAAATAAACTTAGGTTTGTCTTTGAGGTCTCCTCTCTTAAAATTTTAGGCTTGTGACAGGATCAGACTATCCCCATTTCAAAACTGTTTTCCTCAACTGCTGGGTTGCCCCTATTTTCATTTAGACCAAATGATTTTTTTTTTAAACCCTTACCTTCTGTCTTGGAGTCAATACTGTGTATTGCCTCCCAGGCAGAAGATCGAAGGTCTAGGCAATGGGGGTCAAGTGACTTGCCCAAGGTCACTCAGCTAGGAAGTGAATGAGGCCAAATTTGAACCTAGGACCTCCTGTCTCTCAATACACTGAGCCACCCAGCTGCCCCCTAGACCAAATGATTTTTAAGAACCCTTCTATGAGCCTGTGATGGAATTCTAGGAATGGGGATAACACTGTTCTACCTATCCTAAAGGGTAGCTTTTAAAGTATTCTGCAAATTAAGTGCTAAATGCTTTTGATTTTTTCTTGTTATCTATTAACTTATTTTATTCTTTTAAGAAACTTTCTAAACTAACACTGAAATTGCATTTTCCTACAATCACACAATTAAATGGCAAATGAATCCAAAACCTGGGCCAGAATCTCATCACAGCCTCCGTATATTTCCCAGCCAAAGCAGTAGATCTATCACCTTTTGAAAATCCCCCCTCCCCCCATCCTCCCTTGATTATGGTTAGTCTGGAAGCTGTTAATTTCCAACTGCATCCAGTCTGGTATCTTGTTAGATAATAGCAGAGGGGGAGGGAATATGTAGGGAAAATATGCAACAGCCCATTCTTTGGTGGTATGTTCTGGACTAGGGGGCACCTTATGAAACATTCTTAACCACACAGGCAAAGCCTTCCTTTCACTACTTGGACAACCTTTTTCAGCCCACCCTCATGATAATCTGGGCCAACCCTCTTCTACCTTCCCATCCTTATCATTAACTCTCAGCTCAGGCCTGGCCTACTTCATATCCTTAGAACTCTTCTTTCAGGCCTGTATCAAATCCTGTTTCTTCTATGGAACCTTTGGCTACTTCCGACCAGTGTTCTGTCCCTCTGAATTCCCTGCTCTTTTCTCCATTTAAACTCCTATGGCACTGAGTCACTGCCTTATGAACTCATATTGTCTTGTTTTTTTGCTTGTCTCTTCACAGGATATTGAATCAGCCACAGTACTAGAAGTAGACCAACAAATGGGCAATCATCTTCCCAACTCTACCACAACTGGAAGCCCCTGGGGCAGAGGAATGATTTGCCTGGAGACCAGCAATTTGTATTCTACCTGGACAGCTTTTTAACCTGGCAATGAAGATTGCATCCTGCCCACCATCCTCTTCCTCCTCCTTTCACTGTCAGCTTTATCTTCCTCAGGGGCCCTGCATAGCATGTTTTCCCCAGCTTTCATTGGTCATGTTACTGGTACAAGGTAGGATGATACCTAGGTCTTGTGACCAAAGGGAAAAGGCAGGGAGGGAGAGGGGCACATGTGGCAGTTGTAATGTTTTAATGCCGTGGCATCTTAGGCACATCCAATTTCTCCATAGACCTTAATCTTATATGTTTGACATCTTTATGTAACTGGAGCTCTCAGGACATCAGGGTCTTCACTCCCGAAAAACACCAAATGTTTGTCTTTCCCTGGCTGACCATACTAGGGAAAGTCCAGGTAGGCATGGGGAAACAGACTTTTAATCCAGATAAGGGAGCAGAAAGGGGAAATGTTTGGAATTAGATAGGGTCCAGTCCTTATATTGCTATTTCAAAAGGCAGAAGTTCCCAATACATTTAGGCTTATATTTCATTCTATCAGAAATCAGATTTTTTACACCTGGAAAGAACCGCTAAGGCAACCTTTTCACTTAACAGATGAGGAAACTGTCTCAGGCAAAAGACAATTTCCCTAGGCTTCCATGGTCAGTTACTCTCAAAGCCAGCACTAAAAGCCATGTCTCTTGAATTCACAGGTCTTTCCATTTTTAGGATCTCTTTTCCCCTTTTCCACAATAATAAGGAAACAATGGCTAAGAGTCATGAGCAGCAGTTAGGAGAAAAAAATACTGACAGGATTATAATTATGCCACCAGGTTATACCACACTGAACAGGCAAAGGTATTTTTGGGCACTGGATTGCAAAGGGATCCAGGGAGGAGTTTTGCTTTTTTAGTATTTAGGGTGTCTGAGAAACAAGAGCAATATTCGTGATGTAGAGGTGATGAGCATTCTGCCCCAAGGATAATGATTTTCACATATCCCTTCTCTGCCTATAAAATAGTTTAGCATCAAATTCCTCATACTCCCACCACATATCTGAACAACCAAGTGAATAAAGTCTAAAATAATGAACCTCAGCCTCTGCCCCCTTCTCTAACAGCTGGCCAGATGTGGACATGGAGTCCACAAAAGCTGCCCTAGCTGAAAAGTTCCCTGAGATTAAAGTTACCAGGCCCTTGGTCCATGAAGTAGAGACTCTCCTGTTTTGGATTGTGAAATCACCCCACCACCTATGGAGAGTGAATAAGGTACCACTTGTCTGTGTCCCAGTTTTCATTAAAGTCTTTCCTGATCATATGTATGCTTTCTGGAAGCCTGTCCTGTCTTCATCTATATTTCTTCCCCTTCCCCCAGTGAAGCATGGAGTCAGGGGAGCTGCGGGGGCCAAAGCTCTTTACTGCTAAGGGAGGACTTTAAATTATTCACTTAAATAAAAATGAGGGAGAAGAGGATGGAGGATGACCTGTTCCCCCTACCCAGGCCCTGATCCCTCTGTCCATCAGTCCCTCAGTCTTGTCTCTCCGTCCAGCACCCTACACCGGCATAGGCATCTCGTTATACTCATCCACGCCCTCCCTCTCATCGAACACCGGCTCGGCCTCATTAGCATCCAGCTGTGGAAAAGAGAAATTGAGGTCAGAGGAAGGAAGGAATGTTTCAAAGTAGAAATTTTTCCACAATTCAGTTGTGAAGGGACATGGGAAGTACAGTTAGGCTGGAGGCTTGACAGGAGATGAGTCTTGTGGAAAGGTCAGGGGAAACAGGAACAGAGCCTGGGGGGTGGGCCTTACACATTTCATCTCTCGCTCAGTGAAGATTCGTGTGAGCAGAACCATCCGAAGTGGCACTGTGAGGATGAGGATGAAAGGGAAGGCAAGAGAGGCAGCTGTGGACATGACAGCCCAGAGCAGGGCCAGGCACAGGAGCTGCAAGGCTGTGAACAGGTGCATCCGAAGGGTTCGAACCTGCACAGAACAGACAAGGTTGAGCAGACTAATAACCCAAGTCTCCCTGTGTGCAAAGCCAGTCTCTTCTACTCTTCTAGGGTGCTGGACAAGCCTGGACCACTGGGGAACCAAAGCCGGATAGGGACTGGATACCAGCTGATAATGGCTGATATGGAGAAAGGGCAAGAGACTGGCTTTACTTAACATCAAAATGGTGGAGGGGTGGCTGGAAAAGCCGAGATGAAAGAGACCTAGGTACAAATGGAGCCAAGAATAAGGGAAGGGGGTCCCACCTTTTTGACATAGGTGACATCAGGGTGATGCTTGGGTGGCATAAGCAGCAAGTGAAGCCGTTCATAGAACTGGATGCCATTTAGGGAGGTCACACCCATATACAAGAAGATCCCAAAGAGTACAGCCAAGGGGATCTGACGCAGCAGGTCCCCAATCACTAGGGAGAGGCCTTTAGGGGAAGAAAAAAGGAGAAGTAAAGGGAAAGGACTCACCCCAGCCTCTCATCCTGGGAAGGTGCTGAGTCTCAGGGAGCTAAAGCCACGAAAAGAGACACATACCCACAAGTACAGCTACTAGGAGCCCTGTCACCCTCTGCTCCTTGACTTCCTGGATCTTGGGCTTGTCCCCTGGTGCCACAGCTTTGCTCATGACAGTAAGTGCATTGGCATGTGTGACAGAACGGACAGTAGCAGCAGCCAGCCAGGGCAGGCCGAAGAGGGCACAGAGACCTCCCATGGCCACAATCAGCAGCAGGTCCAGGTGAAAGCCAGAGCCTTTCTTCAGCATTCGCTCTTTCTTAGAGATGATCAGCCTAGAGGAAGGGGAAGAGAAGGTCCACTTATTACTTATTGCTTTCCTTACATATGGGAGGGGAGCTGGGTCCTAGATCCTGGCTACCCAGCATCTTTATTTCTCCTTCTACCCGTCTAATCATCCACCCTGGCTCATTCTTCCTTTGAAATATCTTGAAAGCCTATTCTTCCTGTTTTTATTCAGGCCAGGCTACTCACAATAGTCTCCTAATTGATTTCCTTGCTCCATTTTTGTTATTCTAATATATCATCTACAATGCTGCCATGTTAAATGAATGTAAGTGCAGGCGGGTCATTTATCTGCTCTGTCTCAATTTCTGCACCTGTAAAATGGAGGAGGATTGGGCTAGATCATTTTTAATGTTCTTTCTGGCTGCTTCCTTGACATTCTGGACAGTACCATATCACAGCCTCTACACCAAAACCTTCAGTGATTCCCCAATGCCAGTTCGAAGTCATTGGGTTGGTAATCAGGGGCTTCCATAATTTAGTTTCAATTTAATTATTAAACCTTATCTCCTAACCTTTGTGGTTGCTGCTCCATCAAGCTCTATCCCTAGTTGTTCAGGTCCATCCTCCCCTATGAATTCCCCAAATACAGACTTACGTTGTGATCTGAGTCTCCATGAAGATGAGGATGAAGACAAGGATGGCTGGCAGAAAACTTGCGATCATCATCCAGACTGGGAAGTCCCCATTTCTGCCCAGAGGATGGATTACCCAGCCTCGATTTTGAGAGTCTGTCACTGAGAACCCTTTAGGCACACTCAGCTTCTGCAAAGGCAGGGGTTGGGGCTGTGAGCAGTGTGGAAGAGATTGAAAAACAGCAAGAGTCTGCTGTGCTTAAGAAAAATGAGCACCAGGCAGAAATCAGCTTTAACAGAAATAGGGTGCATGGAAGTCACAGGGAAAGGGGAATTACAGAGCTCTTAAAGATCCCAGAGATAAGGAAAATGACTGTCATAACCCTTTTAGTGGTGGGTTTGGATGTATGCCCATCCATCTCCCCTCTCACCTGGGTGTAGGTGTCTTCAATACTGTAATCCACCAGCACCATGATGAGAATTGCAATGGGAACCCCAAAGTCTCCAATCACTCTTCGGATCTGCATGGGAAAGAGTACAGGTTCAGAAAACATTAAAAGTCTCTTCCGCTTAATGGAAAAAGGCAATCTTAGAGGTGACAATATTAATTTCTTGGACTTTTCCCCACCACATCTCCCAACCCACAGCCACATACCCTCCCAGGGAAGAATCTGCTGTTCTTGAACTTTCGAAGGAAAAAGGCAATGAAAAAGGTCCCAGCCATGAGCACTAGAGACAGCAGAGCTGTATTGGGCTGGGGCTGTGGTTTCTGTCCTGCTTTCGCACTAGTTGCACTCCCATTTCTCAGTACCACCATTACTTCTGTCCATGTTTTATTCTCAACTTCTGACTCAGAGCCATTGGAGACAGTGCAACCATGGAGTGGGTGTTCTTGGAAGATCTGGATAGATGGAAGAGGGAAAAACTTAATCAAGGACCCAATCTTTGTTTACTGAATACTTTCCCCCCTTCCCTCCAGGAATGAACAGTTTGGTTAGAGATAACACAAAGAAAACAATCAAAGTGGAGGACAGGTTGTGAACCGCAAGTAAATGGCAAAGGCAGTTAAGCACTCCTGAAGGTCAAGGGAAGAAATAAGTATGAATCAAAGTGATTCAAAAATTTCATGGAAGAAATGAGACTTAAAACATCCAATTCAAAATTAAGAAGTGCTTACTAGATTTAGACCACTGGGGTTAGGAGAACTTGGGACACCACAGATAACATAGTTCTCCCCTGTTACTGAGAGTTTACTGACAAGTGGGAAAAATAGGATATATGTCCAAACTAGAATACAAATGAGATCATTTTTCGTGCATAAAGAATATAGAAAGTATTGGAAAAATTAAGACAGAGATCATTTCTGGCTGGGGCAGGAGTCTAAAATCAGAAGTTTTCTGAAAGTCACATGAGCTGGGCCCTGAAGGAGGGAGGACTGAAGAAAGGAAAATTCCCAAACACGGGGTTCGATGGGTTTAAGGTTTCTGGAACTTCCCTTTAGGTCTGCCAAATGTCAACATTTCCCTCTAGTTTGCACAGCACCTATTCTGTCTTCTGTCTGTGCTTCCTTCCCCACCCAGCCTTAATAATCAGTCATTTCATCCTTGTTCTCTGCTTTTCTATTGTGCCTGCCTGCCTGCCTAAGCAGTGCTCCACCCTCCCCACCCCCCACCCCAATCACCCCCAACACCTGCCTTTTCTGTTCCTACTCCTAATGTGCTGACTTGATCTACAAGGAATTTGTGCAGTCTGAAGAGGTCCTCACGATGCACAGCCATTCAAAGCTGATTTCCTTTCCCATTAACACAGCCTGTTCAGAGCAGACTTGTGTCCTACCCGATGTTCTGTGGCAGAAAGTGTGGAGGCTATCGCTGAATCCACTGTCATTCTGGACCTCTGCCCTTGGCTGCTTCTCCCTGTTTGCCTCTTTCCCCTCTTGCAGTTCTGTGCTCAGGCTATGTTCCCACCCCCCTTCTCTCTTTACACTATCATTTGACAACCCTCTATGCTATCATCCCTTTAATTATTCCCTCTCTCCTGACACTTCCCAGATCTGTGCCTAGTCCCAGTTTCTCCCCTACGCTCCCGAACTCTATTTCCAGTTGCTCATTGTACATATCCACTCAGAAGTCTTGCCATGCCCTCAAAGTCTCCAAAACCAAACTCCTTCTTGTCCCACTCACAGGTCCCAGGTGCTTCTTCCCTCGCCTACATTGAGTTAAGTACCAAGCCCAGATGATTGTCACTGCAGTCTCTCTCCCAAACACCCCTCTTATGCATATCCACCAGCCAGGTTCAGGGCTCCCGGCCTTGATCAGAACTTTGACTTGTCTCTGACACCGGTCTCTCGGGTCTCTCATCTGCCTTTCACATGTGCCAATGTGAGCTTCCTCTTGCACAGGCCTGACCACTGCCCTTGCCCCTCCTGGTCCTAAGTATGGCACCCATTTCCAAAGACACAGGGGGTGGGAAGAACTCTGTGGGCAGCCAGCCCCTTCCCACTCACCAGTCCAGGAGAAGAGAGCTGCTCACCTTGATCAGCTTGTAGAAGGTCTCATAGATGAAAATGAGGGAGATGAGGAAGGCAAAGATCTCCTGGGTGAAGCGGGAGACGAATCGGACCAGGAAGCTGCCCTCCAGTGCCACCATCAGCAGAGCGAGGAGCACGAGCCAAAAGCCGATCCACACGCGGCCCACCAGGTACTCCAGGCCATTGGAGTTACAGAACTGGGCAGGGGAGAAGGGAAGGTTCAAGGTTGAGGGAGCTGTTGGGGAGAGCGCACCTCCTGGTCCTGCGAAGTCAGTGTTAACCCCCTTCCCAGCACTTTGCAGAAGAGGAACCTGAGGCTCAGGGACATTAAGTGACTTGTCCAGGGTTACACAGCTCTAAAGCTCTGAGGCAGAATTCCAATCCAGGCCTTCCTCCTTCCAAATTCAACCTTCTTATCCATTATGTCACAGCAGGAAAGTAATGGGTACCTCAGGGTGAACTTTCACACCCCTGCCAGCACCCTGGACAGCCCACAATCAGCCTTACCGAGAAGAATGCTTCCTCAAAGACCAGCAGGGGCCCAGAAAAGCCAATGATGAGCAAGGGCTGGGCACCCAGCAGGCAGAAGATCAACCCCTGGAGAGCCGTGGATATGATCAGTTCCGATACCCCAATGAGACCATCCGTCTTTTCTCCTGAGAGGAAAGAGATGATGCAGGTGCCGAGGATCCAGGGATCCCTGCCCCATCCCGGCATGACCAAGCCTAGGGATTCTACTCTCTCCGCCCCTTTGCACCACTCCCTTCACTCCCCAACTTACCCAGCAACCCCCCAAAGGTGATAGCAGGGGACAGGGCAGCAAAGTAGATGAAGATGACAGCAGCCAAGCACTGAGGATCCAACGCATCTCGAAAGTCACTCAGGTAGTGAGGATAACGGCGCCGCACATCCCGAATCAGTCCCCCGAAGGGCCGGCCCGTGCGTCGAAGGGGGTCATCATCATCATCTGCTCCCCCTGCTGCCTCTGCCATCTGTAGGAGCGCTGCAGCCCCGGACTCCATCAGGGACAACCCCCGGACCCTTGCCAGTCACCCACAAATTCTCTACCCTGGTGCCCAAACCTTTAAATCCTAGAGAACCTGAGTCACTCCTCTCCCTGCTCGCTGTGCCTTCTGAGGATCCCCCTTGTGAAATATACCCCAATACCTGCATTAGAACTCTACCCTCACCTCAGTCTGCACCCTAGTTGTGTCTCCCCACTTTTCAGAAACTCTGGCCAGCTGGCCACATCCTTCTGCCCACTCAAAGTCCTCCTCGAGCATTTCTCCCGCCTCCCCTCCACGCCAGGCCCGTACCCTTGTCCTGAGGGGATTTTGGCTCCAGCCCTGCACCCGTGGGCAGCAGCCGACCCTTCTCCTCCCGCTTCTTGAGCATCTGCCGCTGGAAGTGAGCGACAGACCGGAGGAGCTCCTCGCCCTGCACCTCTGATGGCGGCAGCACCACACTGCAGTCCAAGAAGGCATTGATGGCCGTCAGCAGATCCTCCCTCTCATCCGCCAGGTAGGCCGCCTCGTGGAATTGCTGCCAGATGGGGAGGGCACGGGCACAGATCAGCATGAGGGGGAGAGAGGACCAGAGACCTTGCTTAGCCAGCTTTGCGCGTGGCTGAGTTATCTGGGAGAAAGGAAGGGGCCAGCCCCCCTGGAGTGCGGCTCCTGCTCGCTGGCTGGCCAGGGTGACAGAACCAGCATTGGCTAAGGGGCCTCTCTGGGGCAGACTGTGTGGGGGCTGACCTTGTCAGACATGAGGGTGGAGATAGAACGGCCAATCTCGTGGTAATCCATGTTGGCACTGCTTGGACCCAGCAGCAGGAAGAGGAAGCGCACAGGCACAGGCACCTCGAGGACAGCGTCCAGCTCCGCTGCCTCTCGAAGCCTCACAAAGGCCATGGTGGGGCGGGAAAGGAACTCTACGCAGCCTGGTGGGGACAGTGGGGTGTCAGACTCACGAGGTCCAAAGACCTCCGTTACCGTGGGAGGGAGAGGGTGGGAAGGGACCCAGGATCTCCGGGAGAACGTGAGAAGTCCCCAGATGTAGGGACGGTTCCTCTCATGCCCATGGGGCACACACAGATCTTAACCTAATCAAGGACCCCAATTTGGAGGCGGCGAGTACTATCATTTTTATTTCACAAAGGAAGAAACTAATGTGCAGAGCGGTCCAGCGGTTCACTGAGCACATCTGGACTCCTAGGCCCCAAGTCCCGTGCTCGCTGTGTGGCTGCCTGGGGAGAGGGAGGCACTTAGTAGGTCCTGGGAAAAGGGAGTCTTCGAGGACAAATAAGGGCAAGAAAGGAGAAAGAGAGGTCCAAAGGAGAATCTCCAGGAAGGACAGGTCTGCCTGGAATGGAGAGTGAAAGGGGATGCTCCACAGGATGCAGAGACAAAGCCTGGTACCAGGAGCTGCATCTGGTCTAAGCTGGTCTAAGAAGAACATGGGAGTTAAGGGAAGGAGAAGAGGGCACAGAGGGACCTCCAAACAGCCTCAAGCTATCCACTGTACCTAAACTACATCCTCCCCCAAACCCAGCCTGAACCCCTCATACCAACGAGCACCACAGTGGCCTCCGCATTCTCAGGAATTTTTTCTAGCAGCTTCAGCTCATGCTTGGACTTGGATCGAGTAATGCCTGCAGGAGGGGCGGCAGGAGGCAGCTCCCGCTGGGGTGGAAGGAGAAAGAGAGGGACATACAGCTTAGTATCTCCCTCCCTGCCAAAACCCACTCTTTCCCCTTGATCTACAATTAAAGCACTTTTTATTTTTATTTTCTTCCAAAGCATTCTCACAGTTCTCCTGAGAGGAAAACATGTCTCCATCGGATGGTTGTTAGTATCGTTAATAGCTAAAATAATTCCCAACAAATTCTCGTGTCTTTCCCCTAACATTTACTAGATGTGTGATGATGGGTGAGTCATTTAACTTTTCTGTGCCTCAATTTCTTCATCTGGAAAATAGGGATGATCCTAACCCATTCTTCTCAGGGTTGTCAGAATCAAATGCGGTCTACATGTGTGAAGTGCTCTGCAAATGTTAAAAGTGCCATCTAAATGCTAGCTATTATTATTGTTACTATTATAATGCAGGTCTCCCACATCCTTTCTTCTTCCCTCCTCTCACTGATGCCAACTTCAGTCTTCCTTCCTCACCTCTTTCTCTACTTCTAGCCGGGTCTCAGGAACTCCTCCAATCAGGGGCTCAGTGACGTGGGGGTCACTTTCGGTCCCTTGAACATGGTGATGTCCAAGCAGGGACCCGAGGGAGCCAGCAGAGATGTTTCGAGGAAAGGAGAAATCTTTTTCATCACTCGGATGGCTGATGGGGAGAGAAGTAACAGATGAGGAGGCCTAGGAGGCTGTGGAGGCGGAAGGATGAAGGGGAGGGAGGAGTGGGGGAGCCTCGGCAAGGCTGACCACCGAAGGGAATATTTCTCGCTGTGTAGACTGCCCTGTGGATCCTTGGGTTTTAGTGGAATGTCCCAATAGTGTTCACTGGTGAGAAGAATGGATTTCTTTGGGGTGGGAACAAGGATTAGAATGAACCTCAATGGAGAAGGGTGAGGGAAGGAGTCCCTTTAGGCCTTGGGGTTGGTGGAAGAATTTTATCTCAGGAGAACCACTTACCTGTGTTTCAGCAGCAGGGCCCGAAGCACATTTGCTCGGTCCTCCGCCTTGATCTGGTCAGAGATGACCATTTGTTCTACCACCTGGTGTGCTACCCCTGGCAGAGTCTGCTGATCCAGGTCGAGGAGTACAGCCCCTGGAAGGATGCAAAAGGGAAGATGGCGAGAAGGGAACTGTAAACACACCTCCTCTGGGTTGGTGGCCAAGAGGAGAGGCAGGAGCACACAGAAACTGTGGGGACCCCAGGGGGAAGTTCCAAGGCTGAGCCTGGCTCCTAGGGCCAGGGGACGATGGTCATGGAGAAGGGAAGAAGTCTCTAAGTAAGCAAACAGCTAGTGTGCTTTAGTGAAAAGTCTTTGGGCTAGGAGGCTGGAAATTTAGGTTCTAAGGTTCTAGGCCTACTCTCAATAAGCCTTATGCTGCAGCCCATGTCTACGAGTTGTTACAAGATTGCCCAGGATCAGAAGGTAGAATCTTGGTGTTGGCAAAGACCTTCGTTAAAGGTCATCTTATCCAACCTCCTAAATCCAGGAAGAAACCCCTATGACTGTCAGTCTGTGATAGTCCTTGATAGAGCATTACAGGAGTTGAGCAGCTCACTACTTGGCGAGTCCCACAGTCCTCCGGTGCTTCCTTATAGCATCTACCTATTCATTCTAGAACTATCCAGAATAAATCTGTGCCCTACAGACAGGTGTTCAAATATCTGAAGATAGATTTCACACATCAGTTTTCCAGGTAACACACTCCCAGTTCCTTGACCTGACTCTCGTATATCTATTTCCAGAACTGGTCCTGGGCATATATTTTCATAAGATTCAAGTCTTAAAAGTTTAAAAAACCCCATAAACACAAAAACGTATCATAACCTTATTGCAAACAATAAGACTTGACACAAATATTTGGTCATCCTAAAACAACACAAAAAGGAATACAGAAAGCTTCATAGAGGTCACTTACCTAGCAGCTCCACTATCCCCATTCTAGTTAGCTAAGAATCAGAAGCAGACCCCAGAAATCAAAACTGTGCTGAAATTTGGATCCTTTACTAAAGGAGAAGCCCTCCAACCCTCACTTTCAGCCCACTTTTCTTTTGTCGTTTTTCTCTCTATTACCATTGTATACTTGTTCTGCTTGCTTCACTGCACACAAGTCTCCCAGTACTCCCTGAAACTTTCCACTTAATTTAAGGTCCAATAATATTCGATTATATTCACATGTTAAAATTTATTTATTCCCAATAGAATGCCCCCTTAGTTTCCATCTTTGGACTTCCACAAAAAGAGCTGCTATAAATTTCTTCATTTACATAAGTCCTTTCCCTCTTTGATTCCTTTGGAGGTATAGGCCTATGGGTGGTTTAGCTGGGTCAAAGATTATGCACAGCATAGCAAATTTTGGGGCATAGTTCCAAACTGATTTTCAGAATGGCAAGATCAATTCACAATTCTACCAACTGTGGGTGTATAGTTACAGTATAGAGTATATTAGTGTACCTGTTTTCCCCAAACTGTTCATTTTCTATTGTCAGCACTACCAGTCAGATTCACATAAAGTAGAACCTCAAATTTGTATTTTCCTAATTATTAATAACCCAGGATGTCTTTCTTTCAAACATGCTTGGTGATATCCTCAGACGATTTTATCTATTGGGGAATGACTTAGCCTTTTACAGCTCTTTATAGATATGAGACCTTTGTCTGAGAAGCCCACCCACTCAAAGATTTTTTCCCAGTTTCCTGTTTCACTTCTAAATTTACCTCCATTAGACTTTTGTTTCTGCCAAAACTTTAAAATGTTTAAAAACTGTAAAATCAAAATTTGTTTAGTTATAAACTCTTCCTTATCCATAGATCAGGAAGATAATTTCTCTCTTACTCCTCTAATTCATGATGTGACCGTATACATTTAGGTCATCCATTTGGAATTTGCCTTGGTATTTGGGGTCAGGTGTTAGTCTAAGCCTTATTTCTTCCAGACTTATAGGGAGACCTTCCCCCAGTACTGGATTGGGTTAATTATAAATATTCTCTGTTTACTTCCATTCTATTCTACCGATCAACTCTTTAACGGCTTTGTAATAGTTGGAGGCCCAACTTCTTCCTCCCTGTTTTGCCTTTAAATTCTTTACCTTTCTTTTTGTTTCCCCATATACTTCTGAAAAATATTCTTTTGCCTATTTTATTGGCACAGCACTGAAGGAGTATTATAATTTATTATATTGTCTTGACCTACTTATGAACAACTGCTATTTCTCAAATTATTTAGATCTTATTTCTATGAAGTGTTTTATAGTTAGATTTATATTGTTACTTCTAGTCTTAGTAGATAGACTCCCAATATTTTATTACTTCTGTAGTTATTCTGACTGAATTTTTCTTTTCTAACTCTTCCTGTTGGGTTTTGTTAGTTTGGTGGAATACTGAAAATTTATGCAGATTTATTTATATATCCTGCAATTTTCCCAAGGTTATTGTCTCATTTTTTTAGTTGCCTCTCTAGGGTTCTCTTATCTGTTTAATTTGCATGTATCTTAACATGCTTAGTCACCTGGCTCCCAGGCCCAAAGCAGATTAGAAACAGCAAATTAGAAAGTGGGCTCACTGCTAGAAGCCAGCTCCCTGACAGCAGCAAGGGCAGCCAACAAGCCAAAAGTCCAGAAGTCATTTAGTGTAGTAGAGGGCTAAGCAGTACCAGATTATAACCCAGAATTACAGCAAATGCTCAGAATGATGACTGCATTATCATGAAAATGTTAAATTCTGTTTGGTATCCTCCATTTAAGAAGGCAGGGAGGGGAGTACTCCAGTTTAGAAAAAAACCTCCATGAAAATGGTTAAAACCAGCTTTGATGCTTCAAGTCACAAAGCTTCATTTATCTAGAAACTTCACTGATACAGAACAGCCTGTTCCCACGACAGCTTCTGACAGATAAGTGGAGTGTAACTGTAGCATTAGTATTCTATGCCCAGAACCAACCAAAGAAGAATACATGAAAAACAGAAAAACCTGTAGTTGGGAAATGAGGGGTCGTTGACTTCACAATACAGATATCACAACACGACTGAGATGTCTCAGGCCAGCCTGGCATATAGAACTAAGTTATCTGATGGCATTTTGCAATCTGGATGACATCACCAAAAGTTAGCCACTTGGTGTGAGTATGTGTGGCAGGGAATACAGAGTACAAAGATTGGAAGGACGGATCATGGATGGCCCAATGGGCCAGCAGTACCCCAGCCCACCTGTGAGAAGTGGGCTGGAGAACCTGGAGAGACAGCGAGGAGGTTACCGTGAGCCAGGGTTCTCCGCAGCTCCAAAAGGCTTCGGAAGGAAAGTGAGGCAACGTGGGGCTTCCCCCATCGGTCGGTCTCCTCCTCTACGTCCTCCTCAAACTTGATCCAGCGAGCCGTCTCCCTCCACTGAGGCTCCTGGTTTTTATCCAGCAGGAGCTCATTCAGCTCCACAAACACCTGGGAAGGTGAAGAGGTTTGGGCATCCAGCAAGCGCTGGTGGTGAGAGGGGGACTGTGTTCTGGCTTAATTTGGGGGTGAGAATGGAATAATTCAGTGGTCTGGGCTGGAGGCAGGCTGCTCTGATGACCTTTGGACGGGAGTATGGGCAGGAGAAAGAACACTGGGTTGAGAAGCCAGTGCCCCATTGTCACTAAGTGGGCATGCTCTTGTCCAGGCAGAGGATGAAAGATGCTGCCTGCCTGCCTTACCACACTAAGGGGAGAGGACTGAGGGAGCACAAAGGCAGCGATGCTTTGAAAAATTAAATGGTGAAGAAAAGAGGAAGGTACAAAGATCAGAGGGGTTACCTCATGAGGCTGGTGGGGAGGCCGGGGCCGGGCACGTGGAGTAGGACCCGGCTCTCTTCCCTCTCTGCCACCCTGTACAGGTCCCTTGGCATTCTTCCTCACTAAATGACGCCGCACACCAGGGACATCTTCAAACCGGTGACCTGCAGGGGATGGAGGTTGGGGGGATGAGTGTAGAAGCACAAGGTGTGTCTATGGGGGTGGGGGGACCCCACTTGAAGGTTCAAGGATAAGAAAAAAGATGGATCATTCCACTCCTTCCTCCATCCACCCAACTCTGGACCCCAGTCCTTTATTTCTTAGTGGCTGCCTCCCTGTTCTATCTCTGAAGCTCTCCTATGACCAACCCATTAGAGCTCTCACTCTTCATGAGATCCAGGTCAGCCGTGCCGAGGGTCTGGGCTTCACTCTCATCCGTAGGCACACGGGGAAGCATTGCCTGCTCAACCCCTGTCATGCTCCCGATTCTCCGCCGCTCCTGCAGATTGTAACTTCGGTGCCCAGGTTGGGGCTTGGCGAGGGGGCGACCTGAGGCTCCCCCATCGTCTCCCCCCATGGCACCTCCAGGTGCCTCTTCTGCTGGAGCCCTGGGACAAATAAGCAGAGCGTGAGCAACCCTTCTACCCTCAGTGCCACCATACTCAGGACTTGAACAAAGGATATAGAGAGTTAACAAGGAACAGGACGGGTTTGTGGTGCTTCCAGCCCTTGTGGACAGGTCAGTTTCTACCGGCACCAGCCTCTAGATCCCCAAAGCATGGCAAGGGGTCAGAGCAGCCCTGGTTGTTTGTAGAGAGACTCACCAATCCAAGTGTTATGCAGGGACCCCCTTCTCCATCCCAGACTCCAATCTGGTCCTACTCTACCTGTCTCAAGCTTTCCTCTGTGGCTAATTCTAAATGGGACCCTTGTTCCTATAATTACGGCTTTGCTTATGTTGTTTCCTTTTCCTGAAGACCCTTCCCTTCCCTTTTTGCTAAGGTACTCTTGTGTGTGTTATGTGCCTTTTCTTTTATATTTCTTTTTGGGGGGACACAATAAATTTTTATTTATTTTCAATTTTCAGATTTTGGGCAAGGTATGCTTAAAGACCTAGCTAATAGTTAATAGCAAACATTTATGTAGTACTTTAAGGTTTGCAAAGCCCCTTTAGATATCTCATTTGATCCTCACAACAGCCCTGGGAGATAGGAAGACTGAGGCAAAGAGGGGCTATATGATTTATATAGTCAAATTTGCATGTCACACAGCTAGTAAAAGTATTTGAACTTAAAGTCTTAGACCTCCTCAGTGAGGCCTTCTCTGCTCATTTAAGCCATCCCAACCCAGCCCCCAACATGCACACTTCTCCCTTCTCCATATTCCATGACTTTCTAGTCCATAGCACAAAGCACAGTTATTAGGCAGTGAGGTGCAGGCCAAGCACTACACATGGAGGCAGGGAGTCCTGGGTTCAAGTGTGACCTCAGTCACCTACTAGCTGTGTAAACCTGGCTAACCATTGAACTTTTCCTGGCCTCAGTTCCCTTAACTATAAAATGGGGATAATAATAGCACCTGCCTCACAGGGTTGTTGTAGAGAATCAAGATAATGTGTGTAAAGTACTTTGCAAATTTTAAAGAAATAAACTCCTCCAATTTCTCTTTTGAGGAGACCTATAACAATCGCCTACTTCCTTGTTTTGGATATCACAAAAACAAAACAAAAGCAAAAACTGGAATCATCTAAACCACTTCTGGTCAGTTTGTTCCACATATAATAAATAAGATTTTCCACTACCTATGTGCTTCCTATTTCGCATTAGTCATTGCTGAGCCTGGCGGCAGGGACATGAGTGAGTCATATGGGGCTCCCTGCTGTACCCTGAGTTTGAACCAGTTTCCTCTAACCACACAGGGCCCTCAGTAGTTATGCCCTCAGCTTTGCCCACAAAGATGGTCCTGTCATCCCTGCTCTCCGTGTCTACACTAAACCCTCTAGAATCTATGCCAAGCCCTAGCCCCAGGCCTTTAGGACTTCTGGCTGGAGGTGGCTTAAGTGAATGAGTATCCACCTCCTCCATCCTATCTCCAGCCTGTCCTCCATCAGAGACCATTTCCCCCTCTGCCCTACTGCCGGGTCACCCCACTCCCATCTCTTTCTCCAGACACTGTAATTAAAGCCATATTACCGCTGCGTCTAGGAAGGACAGGTCAAGTGACTGCCCTGCGGATTATTTCACCATCCCTAGTGGTGTTGAGAAGTCAGAGAGCACTAAGGCCTACCTATCTCTTAACTGGTCTAGGGTCCATTCTCTTTTTCTTTGCTGTTAACTATTTCCCAATTACTTTTAACGTGGTTCCTGCCCACCGGGGCGGGCGGCTTTGAGTTCGCTGCCCCTGCCTCAGACCCAAACTCCTCTCTCCTGGACACCTGTTCCATGTGATTTAGAGTATAAGCTCCTAGAAGGCACACTCTCGCCTTTATTTCCAGTGCTTAGCCCCCAGTAAGAGCTTTAACGTGTCTTTTAAATTCTCTCATAGTGAACAGGCAGAAAACAAGCCATTTATGAAATTAAATTAAAAAAATTTAAAAGCTCATCAATTCCTTACAAGAAGCCCTTCTTGATTGTCTCAGCACCGATTCCCCCATGCAAACACACTGCAGATGTTACAAAATACGGACAAGGCAGAAACCCTCCCAGGTTGATTTGTTTACGGTGTAGTAGAGGAGATTTTAGAAAGAGACAAATCCTTAAATACAAGGTACAACATCAATTCAATACAACTAAACAACTATTTGAAAAGTATATACCAGGCACCATGGTGGAAAAAATGAGTCACTGTCCTCAGTGAGTTTATAATCTGCTGAGATGTCATGGGGGAAAGAACAGAGCTGGACAAAATGTTCTGTCTGGGAAAATCTGGGGAGGGGAGAAACATTCTCCGCTTGGGGGAGGCAGACAGGAAGCTGGAGGTACAAAACAGGGCTGAGTCGAGAGGAGGGAGAGATCACCTCCGGATGGAGGCAGCAGAGGCTTCAGGAAAGAAATGATCTGAAGTAGCCCTTTAAGGAGGAGTACAGCAAAAGTTGGAGGACAGAAATGTGTGTGGGGAAGGGGGGAAACAGGGAAGTAGAGAGCCCCAGCTCAGTTTGGTTCAGAGAAGGTGTTTATGGATGCTTAAAGAGTCCATGAGGGTCCAGCGAGAAGGCTCAGAGGTCTGAGAGCTCCTGGGAGCTGTGTGACCCTGGCCAAGTCACTTCACCTCCATTGCCCAGCCCTTACCACTCTTCTACCCAGAAACCAATACAGGTAGTGATTCTAAGATGGGTTATTTAAAAAAGAAGAGCCAAAGGCATTTTAAAGGATAAGGCAGAAATCTGGGAGAATCGCATTCCTTTTTGTCCTAAGGTGATAGCCTTTCCTGGTTTTACAGGGGCTGGAATGTCCAAAACAGCTCCAGGCGGAATCGCTAATTAGAAGGTAAGTTGCCGCAGGGCAGATCTCTCCCCTCAGTCGCTAGCCCAGCCCTGAGATAGCACGTACCCGGGCTGGGCCCCCTTGGGGGCTTGGGGGCTCTCGGGGTGGTCGGGCTGCGGCGTGGGGGAAGGAACAGGTCCCTCAGGTTTTCTGTCGCCGCTGTCATCCTCCTGGAGAAAGAACTAAAAAGCAAACAAAAGTTGGAGATCTCCGACCCGCCGGCTCTCTGGCTCCTAGAGGCGGGGCTGGGGGCTCCCCTTACCTGGACAGAAGTAGGGGTGGAGCTTGGAGACAGCTGGGGAGCTGTTCGCCCGCTCTCCACCTCACTGACATCCTCCTCTTCCTCTCCCTCTTCAATAGTGGGGGTTTCTCCGGTGGGGGAAGCGCCGGGGCGTTTGCGCTGTTTTCGGCCGGGACCCTGGGCGTTCTTCCTGCGGCGTGCGTCGGGAGGCAGGTGGGTGGACAGCGGGTGGTGAATGTGGTGGGAAGACTGGCGGTGGTCTGGCAGGGGAAGGGAAAGTCCATTACAGAGGGCGGCACTCCGGGGGCTCTCCCGCCCCTCCCCCTCCCCGGCCTTCGCCCTTGTACCCCAGCTCCCGGGGGCCCTCTCCTCCTAAGCACTCTCCCCCGCGGGGGCGCCCCCCACCGGCCCTTCTCAGACCCCGCCCCCTCACACTCAAAGTCTTCCTCCCCATAGCTGCGGCCCGGCTCGTCCCCGCTGCGGGATCCTGCCTCTTGCAGAATCTCATCAAAGCGCTCCAGGCCCAAAGTGCGGTGCAGTTCGTCATCTTCTTGTTCGGCGAACGGAGGGCACCCAGGGCCCGCGTGGGGGCCTGAGCCCTCTGGCTCAGGCTGTGGAGGGTGGGGAGAAGAGGAGATGGAGCCTCAGGGGTCCCAGGTCTTCTCGGCCCTGAGGCCCTGCTCCTAGAGCCGCCTCCCCCCTCCGCTGGCCCCTCCGGGCCGGCACACCGCCCACAAGGGTGGTCATTCCGGAGGCTATGTGGAGAAATCACAGCTCGGACAGCAGGACTTTCCGCGGCCTGCCCGCGATCCCGATGCTCAAACGCACCCCTCGGGCGGTTCTCACCTCGGCTAGGCTCCGGGCTGAGCCCCACTAATAACTTCGGCAGCCCCCAAGGGGAGCTCACACCGAACCCTGGCTTGGTGCTGCACGCCCTGGGAGGGGACGTGCGCGCCGCATCCGACCCGGGGCGCCCCACATACCCCCACCCCCGCGGGTGCCGCCCCGTTCCCCCCCACCTGAGTCATCCTGCAGGAAGGAGCAGCAGCAGCAGCGGTGGTGGCGGTAGCAGCCAGCGGAGCTGCGGCGAGGGAAGGCTGTGCCGCCCTCCGGGAGCGAGCTGAGCCGGCAGCCGGAGCCGAACTAATCTGGCCACGAGTCTAACCCTGTCTCTGTCCCCTCAGGTGCCGGGCCAGTCCCCTGCTCTAGCTACCACCAAATATTTGCTCAGGAGCCTCAGGCCCTGAAGGGCATCAGAACCTCCAAGGGCGAGGGAGGGGTCCCCCCCACCTTGCCCGTGCCAGCTGGGCCAGGCAGTGACCCAGAAGGCGGGGGAGCGTAGGGCAGCCACTGTGGATACCCGAACAAGGTGGGAGTGTATTTAGGGGTGCCCATGCCCCGGGGAGGCCGGCACCTGCCCAGCTCTAACCCAACTCTCCCGCTCCCACGAAGCTCTCTGCACCTCCCCCATAACAAGCTGGGGCCGAGGGGAGCACGAAAAAGGGGATGGGGGACCAGGCAGACATGGGGGAGGGTGGAATGAGGGCAAGGGCGAGACAGAAAGGGGGAGGGAAGGGTGGGAAAAGGGAAAGGAGGGAGGGGGTTCGCGTGGACCCCTCGCACCTGAGGCCGCAGGAGGAAGTCCATGGCCGGCGGGGGGTGCAGTGAGGAGGGAGGGGGAAGGGGACCAGCCCGCGCACCTTCCTGGTCATGTGTCTGACGGGACCAAAGTGACCAATAACTGGGCTAAGGCATCAGGGCTCCGGGGTTAATGATTTCCCCCGGGAGAAAGAGGGGGGCCACGTGGGGAGAACAGCCACATGGAGAGGGGGCGGGGCCTTAAGACACGCCGGACCGAGGGCGGGGCGGATCTGCCGAAGCTACACCCTCCGAGTGGGGAGGGCTGGCCGCGGGATGCCACTTAGCAGCGGCAGAGTCCGGGAAAGGAAGGAGAGCCCCTTCGAGGGGGAAATACGAGTCTGAATTCTCCCCTCGTCCACTTCCCGGGACAGGCCCTCGCTCTACCGAAAAGGCGGCGAACCTCCTGCCACCTCCCGCCCTCCTCTCCGGGCCGCCAGCAACAAGCCCAAACCTTCTCCCCAGGCTCCCGCGGCCCCAACAACCCCCTCCAGCCCGAGCCACCCTAGAAGGGGCGTCGGCTCCCCCTCCCCCAAGGAGCCGCCCGAGGTTACAGGGCGGGGGTAGTCAGTACTCACTGTTCGGAAGGGGCCAGGCCCTGGGCCCGTGCCCAGGGTGGGACGTCTGGGAGTGCTGCTCATGGCCAAGGTGTTAGCCCTTCTCACTGTCCCTGCAACTCCCAGGACAACTTGAGGGCAGCATACCCTGCGGCATTAGGAAGCCGTCAGTGCCGAGAGGCGGAGAAACGCGGGCACAGGCGACCGCCCCGAGCCCAGAGATCCCCGTGTGCGCCTACTATGTGCGCAGCGCTCCGAGAGCCGCCGCGACAAGAGGAGGGGCCGGGGGCACCCCTGCCCTCACCCCCAAATGCACGCACACGGCGCTCTCTTTCAGGGTCAGCGGCCACTTTACAGGCAGCAGTGGATCCAGTGAAGAGGGGGGTCCCCCGAGGGAACAGGGAGACGCAGGACGGAAAGAAATGCAGCGACAGAACGAAGGAGCGCCCTTTCCAGGGCCCAAAACAAAGGGGGCTGGAGAAGAAAGGGTGAAGGCCGCTAAAAGCCACGTAACCAAGGCCAAGGGAGCAGGAAGGGAGACCAGAGGAGAACCAGGGGATCAAGCAGGGGGCTAAAGCTGCGGAGGCCAGATCGAGGCACGCAGGGGGCAAGAGAAGGAAGGAGAGACGGAGGCAGAGGCAAAGCCTGGTGGCCATAGTAACAGACGAGGTGAGAGGGCGACCGAGGCAGACAGCAGAGATGGAGCCAGAGAGCCTGTGCCGGAGAAGCGGGAGGGACAGAAACTTGGAGGGAGAGGAGATGAAAACGGAACTCTTTCCAGGAAGAGAACTGGCCAGAAAGGCAGAGGGGTCCCGCTCCAGGAACCGCCCCGCTCCCCTCACCCACACCCCCAGAAGCTGGGGAGGGGAGGGAAGTGGGGGCCCGGGGAGGAGGAGCTGAAGCCTAGCCTCAGAACTCACCCAGCAGGAGCAGAGGGAGGGAGGAAACTGGGCTGGCGGGGCTGAGTTTTATGCTGGGGGGGTGAGGGGCACGTGATAGGATTGGGAGGTCGGGGAGGAGGTCTCCCGCTGGCGCCCTCACCCTCCACAGGCTTTAGCTCCTTGGACACAGGGACCCTGGCTGATGGGAGGGGCCGAGTCTCCTCTCCCCGCTTCCCCTCCCGGGGAGGGAAAATCTGAGCTTTGGGGCTAGAACCTGCCCGTGACCGTGACTGGCCTGGAGGGAGGGGGCGGGCACGGCCTTAAAGTTCCGCGAAAAGCTAAAGAGTGGGTTCAGGGCCGGGGGAGTGCGGTTGGAGATGCAGGCATGTATCCATGCCTCAAATAACCGAGGATGGGGACGCTCCAGCCCCGAAGATTGGGGAAGGAGAGTCTGTGGGTTCTGGGGTGGATCGGTGTATAGACATTAGCGCAAGGGTAAAGAGCCGGTTAGTCCGTGGGAGCGGGCCAGCCCCTCGGGCTGAAAAGGTGTAAGTCTCAGGGTCAATTCTGGGAGCCTAGGGCTGAACATTCCTGGCCCTAACTTCAACTCAGCTGACCGTCTCCCCACCCCCATCCCCGGCCCGGCCCTTGGCCAGGGCACGTCCCTTGGAGGCTGCACCCCACTGCCCGTGGGGGGCTGGGGGAAGTCCCGAGTGAGGAAGAGTTGTGTGTGCTGAGGGGGGCGGGGAACCTCGGTCCAGAGTTTCTACAGGTGGTCCTACTCTTAATGCTCCCTACTTCTCCCGCGGAGTCTTCAATTTGCCCCCTTTGTGGCTCATCACCCCCTCCTCCTCCCTCCTACCCCCATCCCCCCAACTCTGGGCTGGAGCACAAAGCGGCCTCTGTCCCGAGCGTTCCGGGCCGATAATCCGGGGTGGGGGCACATTCCCCGGACCAGCCCCGACCGGCCCGGGGGGATTAAAATCTCTCCCCACTCCATGGTTGACGGGATTAGCCCGCACCCCGGGACCCCCTCTTCGGCTTTATTCCCTCCCCCCACAAACTGAATGCACACATTCCACACCCCACCACTGCCAGGTGGTAAGGCGGGGCAAGGGGGCAGCCGGACATCCCCAGAAGGGGTAGTAACCCTTCCCTCCTCACCCCAATTTCCTAAATCCGAGACATTTCTCTGGAGCCCCAAACTTCCAAGATCGAGTTCTCTATCCTTAGGGCTGGTCCTCACTCCACCCCGCCCTTCAGTTGCCCCTCCGGTTTGACCCTGTGTCCTGGACTGACCTGTCTCCCCCCACCCCATCTTCGGTCCCGCCTCTTAAGAGGCAGATGGAGGGGCGTCCCGGGGGGAGGGCCCAGGGAAGTCGAATCTGGGCAAGAGGGGTGGGGGACGGAAAGGACGAGGAGGGGTCGTGGAGGGAGCAGAGAGGGATGGAGGGGTAGATAGAGACTGGGGGAGGGGGACCCAGAGCTTCCAGCTCGGGCGCCAGGGTTTGGGGCAGGGGTCTGCTGAGCTCGGCTGGAGCCCGCGCCTGTCTGGAGGGCTCTTTTTGATAGCAGGAAGCACAGCACACCTATTTTGGGGAACCCCAAGAAATGGACCTGGGCCGGGCGTCTACACTTCCGACCAGTTTCCCCATCCCGCCTCCGCCCTGCCCGCCTCTCCATCCTTCTTCCTCCGGTTCTCCGCCTCTCAGCGCCCCCTTTACTCCCAATCCTCTGCGTTCTCGCCTCCACTTCGTGTCCCCGGGTCCCTTCCCTCCTTCCTTCTCTCTCTGCCTCTCCCTAACGCCCCAGGCCTCCCTCGCCTCCTTCCCCTCGACCCATTCCTCCCCCCCCAACTCCAACTCTCCCCCCTCCCCCTTCGCTTACCCGCTTGCTCCAAGCTTCGCTCCCCGGGGATCCCGAGGGTCTCACTCCCTTGCTGGGCGCCCGCGCGCGCTCCCGGCAGCTCCCCCTTGCCCACCCTGGGGCGCGCCCCCGCCTCTCCGAACTTCTCCCAACTCAACTTTCCCCCGCGCCGCAAGCAGGCCGGCCCCTTGCGTGCGCGCCCCCCTCCGTGCCGTGCGCGGCTCCGCCGGGGGTGTGTATGTGTAAGGGGGGGAGGCATTACAGCCCGGGAGGAGAAGATGTGCATAAGGGGGGGAGGGAGCGCGCTTCCAGGCACTGCCCGGCACTGGCCGCTTCGGGCGGAGCTGCAGGAACTCCCCCCTCATCCTCGCCGGCCTACCCACGGGGGGATGATACAGGCCACCCCACGGGACTTCCCTGGAGTTAGGATGTCATACACCAACGAGACGCTGACTCCTGACCTGGTCACTTCAGTTTTGAGGCGTGTGCAGGGAGACGGCTTTATCCTAACGAGAGTTTCAGGCGGAGAAACTGAGGCACAGGAAAGGCAGGGTGGGCGTGCGTACGTACAACTAGCCCTCAATTCTGAAGCAGAGTTTGCCTCCTAGCCCCGCCAAAATTTCTCCCTTTCCTCATGGGGACGGGCTCAGGTAGTCCCTCCTCCACAAAGCCTTCCCTGAATTCCCAGGAGCCCAAAGTAACGATATCTCTCTCCTGAGAATTCATACAGCATTCTGTACTAATCGCAGTTCTTTTTGCAGGTCTTATCTCCCCAAAGAACTGCAAACTTCTGAAGGAAAGACCAACTGTGCCTCCTACGTCTCTGTATCCCCGGGGCAGCAGAACACACTGAAAAAATTTGCAGATGTTTTGTTGAGCTGATACCTGGAGAGAAGGTCTTCAAAGAGGAGCAAGGACAGGCGAATGACCTGAAGCCAGCACGGAGCAGGAAATAAGAACGTTGGGAGCTGCACGGAAACTTAGAGGTCATCAAGTCTGACAGCTTTGTGTGTGTATGTGTGGGGGTGTTCATTTATCTTTAAACATTCTTTTTATTTATAACCTTTGTTTTTGCCTTATTTTCCTTTTCAGCTATATCCTTCCTCCAGAGAGCCATCTCTAATAACTTGTCACCAGGATTTTAGAAAGGAGAAAAAAAAGTTCAGTAAATGGAATCCACACATCCACAGGGCTTGGTAGTATATGAAGCATTCTGGAGCCCTAGTCCCCTGCCTCTGCAAAGAAGCATCCTTCTTATGGAAGAGGAGGCTAGAAGCCCAGAGTTGAGCTGGCTTGTTTGGACAGTTAGCTGAGATTGAAACCTATGGCTTCTGACTGCAGATTGGCACTCTACCATAGTGTGACTTGTGGAGAGGCGTTAGCCTAGGGAAACCCACTTCCTATGCTGCTGGTAGACAACTGCTTTTTATGTGTCATTAACTCTTAGTCTCGCTCTGCCTCTTGGGTATACACCCAGCCAGTGAATATCTTTAGGAATGGCTAGTAAAACTGGTAAACATTTGTGTTATTTAAACTTTGCACATAGGCCACTGTGACCAACCATTTCGTATACTCAGCCAGGGCAGAACTGTCCTTGGCTTCTGTCTTGTGTCCTCATCGAGGCCCAGCATAGTTTTTTGTACATAGCTGACACTAGAATCGGTCTCTTACAATTTAAAGTCAATAGGATTTAGTGTGAAGACCTAGTTCAATTCCAGCATTGCCATTCGATACCAGGGCAAATTTGGGCAAGTTCCAATCTTTGAGGGCTTCCCCCCCACCCCCATCTTTAAAATGTAAGGGGTTAAACTAGATGACCTCTAAGGTTCCTTCCATCTCTCCATCTGTGCTGAAAAACCAATAAGGCACGAGTCAAGAGGCTAAACCTGCAGGGCCCTACCAACTTACTTTCCTTATCTGTAAAACAGGGATAACATCTGTCCTGCTTAGCTCCCAGAATTGATATAAGGATCAAATGAAATATGTGGAGTAGGAGGTCACTTTGTGAACTGAAAAGTTTTATACATGTCAATTATTATATATTTGTTGAAAAAAGAGCAAAGGAAAGAAGTAATGTATTGATTAACATATATGAGTATATGCTCTGATGGGAACAGCACTGGACAGGAAGTCAGAAGACCTGTGATCTAGTCTCAGCAGTTAAGATTACAGAATCATAGGGTTTGAAGGTGGAAGCTATCTTCAAGCTCAAGCTCCCTCATTTCACAGATGAGAAAACTAGAAAACATTGAGGTGAAATAACTTCAAGTTCCAACAGATCATAAATAACCAGCCTGGAATTCTAACTCGGGTCTTGTGATTCTAAATACAGTGAGTGCTTTTCCTACTATACGTTCTTTATGACTTTTGAACAAGTGACATAACGTCCCTGAGTCTCAGTTTACTCATTTGTAGAATGAGGTTAATATCTCTCTTTTCCACTTGGCAGTTATTGAGATGATCAAATTTCATTATGGATGTGAAAACAAGTTCTGGAAGAATTTAATAAACTATTAAGCCATATACATATTATTTAGTATAGCTACTATAACTTACAATATAATTAGATATTGATCAGGTACCTATTATATACAAGGCATTGTGCTAGGGATGTACAAAGATGAAATAATAGTCTCTGCCCATAAGGAGCCTATACTTAATTAATTTTGTGTCAGTGAGGTAGATAGCCAGACTTTGAGTTGGGAAGACCTGAGTTCAATTTTGACCTTAGGCATTTATTAGCTTCTGGACAAGTTAACTAATAGCATCTACTTCACAGGTTTATTATGAAGATCAAGTGAAATATTTATAAAGCACTACAAAAATGCTATCTATTTTTATTTAATGTAATAGCTGTCTGTGCTCCCATCTCTGGGGTTCTGAAAAGGCTTATTACATCCTGCAATACCCCTCAGACTTCTTTGTTTCAGCTAACACCCTATTTCACCTTTAAACAGACTTTTCTAGATTCCATCTATTTAAAAAAAGAGACTGGACTTTTCACATTCTGTTATTCTAAGTCAGACCTCCTGGAGCATCCTGGGATGATCTGAGTTCTTAAAGGCCCTTCTCCTCAGCAAAGTTGGAAGAATAGTGGCTGGAGAGTAACAGAAGACTCCCAGGAGGGAAGCAGATCTATGGAGGAGGGAAGGGGAGCGGTGGTCTTCTGGCCCATGAGTTTGTCCGTTCTTGTGATCAGCTTGTCATTTGGGGTCAAACCGTAAAACCCTGGGTGTCAGCTGGACAACACCAGGGATCACTTGCAGTAGTAGGTGGGGGGAGGGTCTAGAGGAAGGGGTTGGGTGTGGGAATAGTAGAATCATCTGGAGGTCACCAGGAACTGTTTCACACGTTGCTCTATTAACTCCTGTACAGCTGGAGAGGCTCGGGTGCAAGCTCTGGACCAGCCCTCCGAAACCAGTGCACCCTGGACTACCTACTGCATTCTGGGACATGTAGTCCTAGAATAGACCGCGATGGAGGAAGGACTTTCGGTCGCGATGCATGATGGGAGCCGAGGCGCTGCGACGGCGACGGCCCCGAAAAGGCGGACTCAAAAAGGCTTTCTGGGATTTGAAGTCCGGGGTTTGTTTCCACTGTCCGGCTGGCGTCCCTGGAGTCCAAGACAGGCGAATCTTGGCGCAGAGCACGACGGGGCTGGTAGTTCTGTGGCATCCGCTAGCTCCAGTTTTTCTCTGGGGCCAGGAAGCCTCCCGGACTTCAGAACCCATAATCCACGCATAGGCGAGCAAGAGGGCAGGCAGGCAAGCGGGGCGGGGCGCGGCCTGGGGGGACTCCTTGGAGCCTCCTCCCCAGCTGAGCCTGGGTCTTAACCTGGGAGTCTGGGGCTCGCCGGGCACTCCGTGGTCGCCGTGATGCAGAAGTATGAGAAGCTGGAAAAGATAGGCGAAGGTAACGAGCTGGAAGACTCTTCTGCAGAGGTTCCCCCCCCCCCCCCCGCCCCCTATTCCCCTGCAAAACCCGAAATTCCTCCCTCATGCTGCAGATGTCCACTCCCCAGGCAGCCAACCCCCACTTCTGCAACCATTGACACCCTCCTGCATGAAGCCCCATCCCCCCTCCTGCAAAAGATACCCCCTTCCAAAGATATTACCCTTCCCGAATCGCCCTCTCCCTCCCCCCAAGACACACACATACCAATAAACACTGATTCCCTCCCGGCCAGGAAAGATCTTATTCTCGATCTCCCCAAATTGTTCCCCAACCACCCCCCTCCATTTGCTTAGAGATATATTTCCTTTCCTTCCTCGACCCACCTCTGTTTAGGACTAGCCTTCATAGTCAATCTCCCACCAGAAAATCTCCAGGCTCATCCCATCCCATCTGTCCTGCCCTCAGAAGTACTGGCCCCTTCACCTCCTTAAAACTTAAATGCCTCCCATTCTTCATCTAGCCTCCCTTCTCCCCTACTTCAGTCTCCCTATACCATAAAGCTGCATTTCCTCTTGCTCCCTAGGCACCTATGGAACAGTGTTCAAGGCCAAAAACCGAGAGACGCATGAAATTGTAGCACTTAAACGGGTTCGGTTGGATGACGATGATGAGGTGGGGCCTGGGATTGTGGGATCAAGACTTGGGGATCAGGGCTTCCCTGGGAATATGGTTAGTGAAGGTCTAGTCTCATTGCTTCCTTCTTTCCATCACCTCCCAGGGGGTACCAAGCTCTGCCCTGAGGGAGATCTGCCTGCTTAAGGAGCTGAAGCATAAGAACATTGTCAGGTTTGTTTGGGAAAGGACATAAAGGAATTGGGGAAAGGGGAGCTATATTAATGGGTCCTTCATTGCTTGTATCAATATCTGTTTGGTTAATAGGGAGGGGCAGGAGAGAGTCAGGTAGGATTTGAGTGTACATACAGATTCATATATTTTTTTAAACCCTTAACTTCCATTTTAGAATCAATAGTTAGTATTGGTTCCAAGGCAGAAGAGTGATAAGGGCTAGGCAGTGGGGGTTAAGTGACTTGCCCAGAGTCACATAGCTAGGAAGTACTGAGACCAGATTAGAACCCAGAACTCCCCATCTCTAGGCCTAACTATCCACTGAGTCAACTAGCTGCCCCCAGAATGATATTTGAAAATGCAGCTGAGGAGTTAAGGTAGAGGAAATTGGGAGGAAAGAGTATAGAGAAAGGAGACTATATCTTGTGACTCTTCACTGGTGATATCAGTACTTGAGTGGGGGAAGCATGGTTTTAGGAATTAAAAGAAACTGGGTTGGGGGATTCAAGTTGGAAATTTAAGTTAGGGAATAGAGGGTTATAATTGGAGTTCTAGGGGTTAGAATTGGGATTCAGATTAGGAGTTGAAACTAAAGATTCATGTAAAAAGTTCATGTTAGGGACTAGAATTAGAGAATTAAGTCTAGACTTCTAGGTCAGCGTAATTCACCTTTCTCCTTTTCTTTCTCTTCCTTACCAACAAGGCTTCATGATGTTTTGCACAGTGACAAGAAACTGACCCTGGTTTTTGAGTTCTGTGACCAAGTAAGGAGAGGGGGCAGCCCAGGGGAGGGGCAGCCCTGATGGGCAAAGACTGAGGCTGAGACAACCCATCTTTCTTCCCCTTCCCCCAGGATCTGAAGAAATATTTTGACAGTTGCAATGGAGACCTGGACCCTGAGATTGTGAAGGTGAGATGGTAATTGAGGAAGCAAGGGTTGAATTTCAGTCCTAAGGAGCATACAGGGAATTTGACCTGATTTGAGTGTGAGAGTCTATCTTCCATCCAATTCAACAAATATATTAGACATCGACTGTGTATAGAGAACCAGCATTTGGCACTAGGGAGCCAAAGATAGAAATCATATAACACAATCTAATTAAGTTGAAACTATTGAGCACCTACTGTGTACTTAGCTTAGCTCAAGGGACGTTGTGTAGGAAATAAAGACAGAGATTTAACACTGTTTTCACAGAGCTTATAGTATTATTATAAAGAAAAAACTCAGACATTAAATAGCTAGAGAATGATTTAAAACAGTATGTGATTGGGGCAGCAAGGTGGCTCAAGGGAAGAGAACCAGGCCTAGAGATGGGAGATCCTGGGTTTAAACCTGGCCTCACACACTTCCTAGCTGTATGACGCTGGACAAATTACTTAACTCCAGTTACCTAGCCCTTACCACAGTATTGCATTGGAATCAATACTGAGTTTTAATTCTAAGACAGAAAGTAAGGGTTTAAAAAAAAAAGAAGACAGTATGTGATTAAGGGCCAGGAAGTGTGTAGGTAAGAGACAACAGGTCAGGATAAAGAGTGTAGATTGGAGTACTCAAGGATGCTTTGTGGAAGAGGTAGGATTTTTACTGGGCCCTGAAGTATAAGTTTGTTTTAGACTGGTGGTGGGGTTGGTAGATGAAGTTGAGGTAGGATCAGAAGCCCAAATGAGAGAGGTACATGTTGCAGGGGAAAGATGGATTGATTCCTCTGACTGGACTTAGAACTGTATAGGAGAACAGTCTAGACTAAGGCTAGATAGGGAGAGTAAAAAGGGATGTCTGATTTTTCCTACTTCTTTCATTCCCTGTAGTCATTCCTTTTCCAACTACTGAAAGGCCTTGGATTCTGCCACAGCCGTAATGTTTTACACCGGGACCTGAAGCCCCAGAACCTTCTAATTAACCGGGTATGATGACAGGGAGAAGGGACTGAGGGTGGAAAGGGGTAGGAGTAGGAAGGGGAGTGCCTTTGGTCTAGGTTTGGGAACTCTGGCTGGGAGGAAGCAGCTTTCCTTGGATCAGTTAGAAGATTTTCTTTATATGGGAGAAAGAATAATATAAAAGGAAAAAACTACCACTGGATTTGAAGTCAGTAGCCCTGAGTTTGAGTCCCAACCCAGATACATGTGTGACCCTGCGCAGATTATTTTTCCTCCATGAGCCTCAGTTTCTTACTCTGTAAAGTAGATAATACTTGTTCCATCTCTCCATGGGTTGTTGTGAGAAACTCACTTTGTAAGCTTTTCCTACTATAGAAATGTAAGTAATTGTCATTGTCATTAGCATCCCTTTCTGATCTTGACTGTGCTAAGTGTTCTTCTCTTTTACTTCCTATCTCTCTACCCTTAGAATGGGGAGCTCAAGCTTGCTGATTTTGGCTTGGCTCGAGCCTTCGGGATCCCTGTTCGATGTTATTCTGCAGAGGTGAGTCTTGGTATTTAGGCCCCTGGAAGGTGGCTGGGGGAGGAAGGAGAAGAACCTAGAGACCTTCTCATTGCCTCACTTTGGTTCCTTGGAACATTATTCCTCTTCTTTCATCTCTATTCCTTTTCCTGATCTTCTCCTAACCCCACTGTCCCGTATTAGAGGGTCATTAGAGGTTGGGGTCCTCTCATCTCCTCCAGGTGGTCACTTTGTGGTACCGCCCACCAGATGTCCTGTTTGGGGCCAAACTATACTCTACTTCCATTGACATGTGGTCAGCCGGATGCATCTTTGCAGGTGATGGAATGGGGAAACCTAGATCTCTCTTGCTCACAGCTATTCTTCCCTATCAGAGTTAACAAGTAGACCCCATTTTCTCAGGAAATAGGAGTTATGGATAAGTTATTGCCAGGGTAGGAGAGGGGGAGGCAGGGATGAAGAGCCTTGGAGTAAGGAGAAGTTGAAGCCTGTTGAGTGGTGGTGGTATAAGACATGGGGTGGAATTCACTGGGAAGATGTTTTAAAGATAGGATGTTCCCAGGTAGTGATCTTTACTTTCTGTCTCCCACAGAACTAGCAAATGCTGGAAGGCCTCTCTTCCCTGGGAATGATGTAGATGACCAGCTGAAGAGGATCTTTAGATATCCTTAGGGTTTTCTTCCCATTTCTACTTCACCTTCAAGCTAAAGAATTTCCCTTCCCAAATACTAGGGCCAAGAGAACCTCTAATTTATAATCCTAGACCCATAGGAAATAGAGTATAGAGATGAACTGGGCTAGGGATGGAGAAGGAGATTTAACTTGGTCCACCGTACAAAGGATTCAGGAATTTGGGGGCAACCAGATGGGAAATTAGAAGGACTAGACACATACATTTGTTTTGCTCTGGTAACCAAGAAATAGTGGTGCAGTGAGAAGAACTTGACTTAATTACATTTATTAACTGGCTATTATGTGCCAAATACCAGGGATAAATGAAAATAGTCCCAGCCCTTAATAGCTTATATTCCACTAGGAGGAAAAAACATCTGCACAGATCAATAAATATAAAAAGTATAAGCAGTAGTTTGAGGGCTGGAGAGACATCAATAACTGGGGAGGGGTGGTGGTGGTAAGAAAAGACCTTATAGAGCAGGAGGCACTTGGGCTGAGTCCTAAGAGGAGCAAAAATTTCCAAGAGGACAGAGGGGAGGATAGAAAGTATTCTACTTTCTATTCTGTGCCTATTCTACAGGGGCAGTCACCTATGGAAACATGTGGAGGCAGGAGATGGTGAACATATACACAAGGTGATTAGTATGGCTAGAATGTAGTGTGTGTGAGGAAGATTAATTGTAGTCATTTGGGAAAAACAGATTGAAGTCCGGCCATGAAAAGCATTCAATGTGAAGGAGAAATTGTATTTTATTCTAGAAGCTACAGGGAACTTCCTACTGAAGCCTTTTGAGTGAGAGAAGGAGATGATCAGAATCTTTTAAGAATATCCATTTGGCAGCTTTGTGGGGGATGGAGTGGAGGTGGAGGGACTGGAGGCAGTGAAGCTAATGATGGGGCCAGGAGTCTAAGCAAGAGATGATGAGGCCTTGGGTCAGGCAGGGGAAATAAAGGAGCATGCCTAGAAAGATAGGGATGAAGAGGACTCAATGAGTGACCATATTTGGGGAAAAGAAGCAGAAAGATGTAAGGAGGACTAGCTTCAGTCACTGGCCTGAGTGACTAGGGTGGTAGTTTCCTCAGCAATAAGAGAGATTGGGATTGGGGTCAGGAGTTTGATTTCAGCTCCTACTTGGCCATTTTTGCCTCTCTGCCATTGGTTTTCTCATTGATAAAGGGAGGGTTTGTATGGTTTGCTGTGCAAAGGGTTCTGTATTTGGAGACAAAAGACCCTGCTCTGCTGCTTGCTGTTTCCTTGGGTAAGTGATTGCACCTGCCTGGAATTCAATGTCATCATGTGTAAAATGAAGGAGTTTATTAAGATCTGGATCAGTGGTTCCCAATGTTATTAGATTTTTAAAACAATTATTTTTTAAGCCCTTTTCTGCCTTAGTAACAACTCTTAAGACAGAAAGGCAAGCAAGGGCTAGGCAGACAGGGTTAAATGACCGGCCCAGGGGCACATAGCTAGGAAGTATCTGAGGCCGGACTTGAACCCAGATCCTCCTGACTAGGCCCAGCACTTTATCCACTGTGCTGCCTAGCTTCCCCCACTTACTCCTTTTTGTTCACATATATGTGGTGGAGTAATAGAATAGTAGAGGTTGGAGAAAGGATGCCAGATCTCAGACTTACTAGCCCTCCCTCCATTCTCGTCAGCCTAAGTAACCCTTAACCCTACTCTTCACATTGCTGGGGACCCCAACTGAGGAACAGTGGCCTGCTATGACTAAGCTTCCTGATTATAAGGTAGGTGTGGGTTCAGAGAAAGACTTAGAGCTTTGAAGGACCATTTGTGATATGAGCTCCAGGCCTCCTGTAGCCATCCCTCCATTTTTCTGATTCCCATGGCTCTACTTTTGTACCCCATGTGTCTCCTACTTCTTTTCCCCAGTCCATCCATTTTTCATGTCTTAATTCTAATTCCCTCCCATCACACCCCTCCAGTTCCCATGACTGTTTCCCAGGCCATATATCTAAGATCCTGTTTCCCTCTTCTAGCCTTACCCTATGTATCCAGCAACAACATCACTTGTCAATGTTGTGCCCAAGCTCAATGCCACAGGGAGGGACCTATTGCAGGTAAATGGCCCAGAGAGAGAAGATGCTTGGGGGCAGGGAGGTCAGAGCACTTAGGCTGATCTTGGTTGGAGGTAACAGAAGGTTTGGGGGAGTGCATGTACTCCTTAGTATTTGGGGGAGGGGATGGTTGGGAGCTACAAAGCTCAGGGAGCTTTGGGAGTTGGGAGAAGGGAAAGGTTGATTCCTAGAGGATCTAGAGACGGGGTCCTCATCCTATCTAGCCCCATCCCAATTTTTCCCTCTCCCTCAGAACCTGCTCAAGTGTAACCCAGTTCAGCGCATCTCAGCGGAAGAAGCTTTGCAGCATCCCTACTTCTCTGACTTCTGTCCTCCCTAGTCAGGGGTCTCCTTTTCCCTTTCCTTGACCAGAGAACCAAGCTCACTACCCTCAACCCCTCCTCTAGGCCTCCCGATTGGGAGCTGCTCAATGCACTCTCACCTTGCTGGCCCACCTTGTTCCCTACCTACCCAGGGACCTCAAGTTTTGAGGCAGGAGAAACAGACCCTGGAAGCAAAGGGGTTTGAGGCTCCTTTGTCCTCTCCTCTCCCCTGGCCTTCCCCAGTCTCCCCCACCCCATCGGAAAAAGGGTAGGGGTGGGGATGGTGCTATGCACTTAAGCTCTGCTATTTGGGCCAGATATTTGGGGTCAGCCTTGGTGGGGTATGGGGCGTGAAGGATGGATGCCAGCCGGAGCCCCTGTCCCCCCATTTCCTGTGCTCCTCCTCCTTGTGTATGGACTTTATTTAATTTCATAAATTGGCTTTCCCACAATCTAGGCTTATGTCATGAGGGAAGGAGTATGTGTCTTTCTGTTGTAAGCATGGATATCAGGTGGCATGAAGATTGTGTGACCTCCGCCCCCACTTTACTGACATCACCAGTCATCTGTCTTCACCCACTCACTCTCCCATCCCTGCTTTTCTAGCCCAGGTGTCCAGTTCCTCCTAGGGCCCAGTGAAACCTGTCCTTCAGAAGAGGGATTAGCCTGGGTCTGCTCTGACCACCAGAGGGCAGAAGTCAGAGCACTGGGTGGAAATTGGAGACTAGTTTTGGGTCATCACGAGGAAGAACTTTCCTAACCAATTGGAACTAGCCAGAAATGGGATGGGCTGCCTGGGGAGGTTAGAGTGTCCACATCCTCCTTGGAGGTTTTCAGGCTGGTGAGTGGTTGTGCTGGGGGTGTTCCACAGAAGATTCCTCCTGTTCAAGTGCTTGTTGGCCCAGTGGGTTCCCGAGGTCCCTTCAACTCTGACTCTGAGGCTTCTATGGAACCTGACCTGAGGATGAACCTTAATGCTTGGCTTCTGCCTGAAGGCTGGGAGATGTACACAGTCATCCTGAGCTAGTACTTGTTGGGAGTAGGGTGAGTTTAGGACTGGAAAACAAGAGTTCTCATTTATTAATAAATAGTATGGCTTTGGCTGCATTCTACCCTGACCTCTCCCATTCGCTCCACATCATGGCTCAAAGTGGGAGAGCCCTGAGATAAAAATGTCAGACATATGCCCTCTGCTCCCAACTGCTACTCCCCAACACTGCCAGGGGGAAGCCCTAGAGTCCTCTGACAGACTGGTAGGAGTCTGTGGCCAAGTTGAAGTAGGAATATGGAAGGTGGGGTCTAACTTTCTAGATTTCTCATTGGTATCATCTCTTTTGCACTTTTCCCAGAGTATTTGTGCCAGAGAGGCCAGCTATGAGCCCAGTGTGTTTCATTGAAGTCTGGAGGTGATTTGGGAAGAAGATGGATTATTTTTCTATTTTCAAAAGACAATGCAAGTCCTGTCTAATTCAGAGGGTGCTTAGTACTAAATATTAAAAACAGAGTCAAGCCCTCCGAGACAGGATAATAGGTCATCTTCTTAAGTGGCAGAACTAAGATTGGAACCCATACCTCCAGAGCCATTGTCCAGTCTCTTCCTGCCCTCCAGTCAGTCAATAAAGGTTTATTAAGCACCTACTATGTGCCAGGCACTGTGCTAAAGAATGGAGATACAAAGTGACAAAAGACAGTCCCTGCCCTCAAGGATATACTCCAAACTCTTTGTTTCTAAATACATTGCAGCTCCACTGTACTGCCTTCTATCTTCCTTTTCACTTACCCCATATTTCTGTAACTCTGGACCTGACTGAAAATGGAGATAGCTTGTTGCTTTTTCTCCCATCTTTGAGTGGAGAGGTGAGGTAGAAGAACCATGCTCCAGACCATTCTTTCCTAAGACTCCCAACAATCTCATCTCCACCTCCCCTGTCTAGAACGTTACTCCTAGCAACCTTAGCTTTGGGTCCCAGCTACCCTGGCCAAGTCACTTAACCTTTTCATGCCTTAGGGTATAAACAATGAAGCCAATGTTTTATTTATTTATTTTAAGCCTTTCCCTTCCCTCTTGGAATCAATACTGTGTATTGGTTCTAAAACAGAAGAGTGGTAAAGGCTAGGCAATGGGGTTTAAGTGACTTGCCCAGGGTCACACAGCTAGGAAGTTTCTGAGGCCAGATTTGAACCTCGGACCTCCTGTCTCTAGGCCTGGCTTTCAATCCACTGAGCCCCAAGACTTTATGTTTTAGAGAGGGCTCTGACCTTCATTGGTAGAGGGAAATCTTATCCCTATCCCTTTTAGATTTCCTCTCACATCTCCCAGGGCCATCCATCTACCATGATACCCTTTCCCAATAACATCCTAGATTTTTTTAGGCACCATGTCCTCAATGTCAAAACTTTCCTCGTTTTGATCAACCCCTATAAAACTGAAAAAGTGGAATAGTTTGGCAGAAAGAGAAATAGATGACAAGTCTCAACTCTGATGCCTTTCACCTATGTAATTGTGGACAATTTGCCTTAATTTTTCAGGGTCTCAGTTTCCTCATTTATAAAATGGGGATAATAGTACTTGCACTTGTGCAGAAAGCACCTTGTATGATCTTGAGGGTAACAGAAATATGTATAAAGTGCTATAGAAATGTACATGTGGGCAAGATATATCAAGACACCATGAAATCCCTCCCATCAATTCTAACATACAGAAGCCCCCTCCCCACCCTTTTGCCACTGGATAATGAGATAGGCTGCTTGTTTTCTAGCATCGAGAGGATAAGGCCCTGCTTCCCATGCCCATCCCCATCATCTTGACTCAAATCATCATAGGATGTAAGAGACTTCTGCTAGGGAGCTTGTAAGGTATCGAACCTAGAACTTACAGTGACAAGTTTTAGTGAAAGAAGTGACAACTTACGATGAGTTTCTGCCAGCAGCTAGGTCTAGGGCTGGTGATAATCTCCGACTTCCAGGTCAGAGGGAAAAAGTAAGCAGGGAGAGGATATGTGCCACTTAGCAAGAAATGAGAGGAAGGTGCAGCATCTCTCACATCCAACCACTTCTTGGGATTACCAAAATGGTAGCCTGCAGCACTCAAAGTTCTCTTCCCTCCTTCCCTTTGTAATAAGTGTAATGTATTACCCTATCCTGGGTTGGGAGTTGGGGGTGGAAAGGAAGAGGATTCACCATTTTTAACAGAGCACTCAGCCGAAAGTAATTAAGCTATGATGGTAGAATTTCAGGCAATGCAACAGGACACTAAGATGTTTTTGAACAGAAAGGCCTTCAAGCCTTCATCCTTGAAATTTGGTATTCTCATATGTAAGGCCTGTCCAAGCCAGTTTCCCATGTCATCCGTAGTGAAACAGTCACTGTCATCTCAAACAACCACTTTGGTCTCATGCCAGTCTGGAGCTTTATTTGGAGAGGGCTAGCAGGGTAGGTACATGCAGGGAATGGAGCCCCAAGGGGGCAACAGATTGGACCTGACTCTAGAGTCGAGTGACCAGGTAGCAGGTCCGGTGTGAAGTAGAAACCGTCCTGGTGACAGCACAAGGTGGAGTGGGAGGCCTAGGAGGGGGTAGGATAATACATCTGGAGGTCAGTTAGGACCAGATGAAGCTTGACATATGTAAACATCCCCCCCCCACCCCAACTCAGGCTTGCTTCTTTGACTTCCCCTTGCTCACATACTTCCTTGGAATGGAAGGAGAGGCACCAGTCAGAGTCCCCTTGTCTTGATCAGGGGTTCAGGAGGGTGGGATGGGGTGATCTCTCATTACCTGGGGATAGAGTTGAGGTGGGGTCCTGGGCTTCGGTAGATGTCAAGTCCTTGTTGGAGCTATCGTGTGGGATATAGGAAGATATGAACAGGAATGGTAGCCAGATATTGGGGGGGGGGACCTTTTCATTCTACTGTTGAGGAAACAGCTCTGGAGTAATGAAATGTCTCCACCCAAGTCATAAAGCTAGTAAGTGCCAGAGACAAGACTTGCACAGGTTCCTGGTTTCCAGGCTGGAGAATTTTTACATTTCACCTCTAACCCCCCACTTCCAGAACTGCCCCTGCCTGATGTCAGTCACTGAATAGCCAGCCTTCAGGTCCAATTCTTTGTTTTTATGCAACCCAGTTCTCCTAAATTCAGACTTGCAGATGACTCAAGGATTTTTCTCCTGTTTTTGACTGGAGAAATTTGAAAGATGAGGAACTCTATTCAGGAGACTGGAAAAAGGGCAGCTTAACAAGACCAAATGTGTATATGTTTGTATGAAGATTGATTTATACCCAGGTGAAAAAAACACCAGACTTGGGGCTATAAGGGCTAGTTTCAATTCTTGAATGTGATACTAATTAACTTCTACCATGGGAAAGTTAAGAGCCTCAGTTTCCTCATAAAGTTTTGGCAATAATATTTGTTCTCCCTGCCTCATGGATTTATTATGAGAAAATTCCTCTAAAAACTCAAATCTAGAATAATGTATTATTAGTGGTATTACCAGGCTGTCCCTGGGCCTCTTCTGTGACCTCCTATTTTGGAAGTAGCCAAGAACCCTGTCTTGGAAAACCTGGGAAGAGAGAAATGCCATGGAATATCCTGGTCTTATCTACTCCTTGGCCCAGTATTCTGCCAGATCTCTAGAACCCATCCATCCCAGTTCCTCCCCAAGCATATATTGGGCTCCCAATCCACCTCAAAGAGAAAGTCCAGGATCTCCAGAATGGTCAGCAGACTGGCACCAATAAAGAGTCCCATTTGGCCTCCGATATCACCTGGGAGGGAAGAGACACCAGTAAAGCCATTCTGCCCTCATCTCTCTGCTTTTCAGCCAGCACCAGTCTCATCTTGACCCAGTGAGACTCATTTAACTCAACCCTTTCCCCAGATCCTATCCATTTTCAATACCCTTACCATCTGTCTGAAGTCTAGATTCTGTTCCCAAATCCCAAATCCCATCCCTCACCCAACAGATCGGCCACTTCATAGGCTTTCTGCTGTTCCACGGACTCGTAATTCAGGGCCTCGAAGAAGATGTCTAGCACCAGAACATTATCCCTGCAGGAAGAAGTGACCAACTGGGTGACGCCTAGATCCTTTTGTCCTTGGTCAAAAGCGAAGACTGCTCCTTCTTTGCATGCAATCCCAAGCATCCAGAGACGAATGAGCCAACGGGTTAGCCCAGGAAGTGTGTAGGGAGTGTGTGTGGGAGTTATGGGTGGGTGGATGTGGCTGTGTTTGAGCCCACTGCTAGAAGGAAGAGTTGTCCAAGTCTCTCCCCTCCCCCATCCCGGGACGAAACCCCTGTGTTTTGGATATTCATCCCCAGGTGTGTAGGTGTGCCCGTGATGGAGGAGTTGCTCCGAGTGTGTGGAGGTACATGCGTGCGTCTTAGGTTGTTTTTCGCCGCTCCCCACACCTTATTCCTCAACTTTCAGGGCAGCAGTTTCTCGGTGTGTGTTGGGAGAGTCTCCCCGCGTGTCTGAATGTGTGCGCGTGGGAGAGAGGGCTTCCATGTATGGTCTGTTCCATGGTTTGTCCCCCCTCCCCGCCCCTTTCCGGGATGTTTACTTGTCTAGGCGGTGGGGTGGGAGGTGTTGCGGCGGAGGAGGGTAGTGTTGTAGGAGTTCCTTCTGCTGCGTAAACGCTGGGAGATCCGCCTTGTGTGTAGGGGTGGTTGCGGGGAGCGGTCCCCAAGTGCACCTGCGAGTCTTTATTTTGGGGGCGGGAAGTGACTCACGCTATGTACTGCTCGCTGCGGTTGTATTTCCTGGCCAGGTAGCTGGCCGAAGCACGACTGGGAATTCGGACCATGGAGAGCTCCTTGGCATAGCGCGTGCTGTCGCAGGCGTTGGGGCAGGAGCAGCCAATGTCCTTCCGCACCATGCTGCCTAAGGGGGAGAGGCCACAGGAATGCAGGGGTCTGGGGCGAGGGTGAGGTGTGTCGTGGCGCTCAGCGCTCAGCGGAGGCACGAAAGGAAGCGGGAGGTCCCAGGAGACGGGGAAGCCACAGGGTGGGTGGGGAGAGGTCGGAGGTTCCATTTGGAGAAGTGTTTTGGGCACTGTAATTCTCCAATATCCCTCAGCGGTGCTAATTGGTCGGGGACTCCTTACCGAGGGCAGGTCTGGCACAGTCCTTGTACTGTTGGGGGCTGCACACGGGGGCACTGCCTGTGGGGAGAGTGCGGTGTTATGACTGTCAGATTCCAGCTCTCCTCAGAGTCCTCTAGTCTTTCCCCGGTTTTCTCTGCTTCATGAGGGCACAGGGACTCTCCCTAATCCCCAAACTGTCCCCTGAGCCCATCTTGATTCTGACCTCCAGTCCCCCAACTCTTGGCATGACCCTTACCGGGCATGTACACCATGCGGCAGCCACACTTCCGAGACAAGTATTTAGTCTCACAGACCTGGTGACAGCCTGCGAGGCTGTAGACTGGTTTAAGGCTGGGGCTGGGATTAGACGGGTTTAGAAGATCTGGAGGATCCATGAGGAAGTCGGGGTCCAAGGACACAGAGCTACAGTCCCCCCAGGGCTGTGGTAGGAAAGACAGCTATAGCAGAAGAAGAGTTAAGGAAGAGCTGGGAAAGAAATGGAACTAGAGGTGTGTGTGTGTGTGTGTGTGTGTGTGTGTGTGTGTGTGTGTGTGTGTGTGTGTGTGTGAGTGAGAGAGAGAGAGAGAGAGAGAGAGAGATGGGAAAGAGGGAACATGACCTCTGTCCTAGGGAAATGGTTAGGCCATCCCTTGAATATCTGGATGGGGTCAGAACTGAGAAATAAGAAGGAATTCATGTAGAGTATCTGAGGGAAAGGAAAGATTTTTGAGTCAGTGAAGTTGGGAACTGGGATATCTGGAGGAGTAGGTCTGAGGTGCTGGAGACCAAAGGCTTGGAGGAGGCAGGGTACTGAGGTCAGGGTAGAGGATACTTGCTGCTTTTGGCAGGACACAAAGGTTTGGTATCCTGGGGCAACCCCAAAGCCGAGCTGTTCAATGGTGGGTGGCTCATCTTGGCTATGAATCTGCACTCGAAACCCTGCTTCATATGGAGTTTCATCTGGAGTGGGGAGAGTAAAGGGGGGAATAAAAGCTCTTCTTTCCTATGAGACCTTAGCCCCATTATGGACCACCATTGGGAATCCTTTGCATTCCTCCTAAGGACACTTCTGCTCTAAGGATAAGAAGAGCTCTAGCTCTAGTCCCTGTGGTCTAGTATGCATCCCTCAACCCCCTACCCACCAGATAGTGATTTTTGCTGGTGTCCTATGCTCTTCAAATGTCCCTATCACTATTTTTTTAAATCCTTGCCTTCCATATTAGAATCAATTGGTCCTAAATCAGGAAACAGTGAGGGCTAAACCACAGTGGAGTTAAGAGAATTGCCTGGGGTCACACAACTAGGAAAGTGCCTGAGGTCACATTGGAACCCAGGACCTCCCATCTTTAAGCCTAACTTTCAATCCACTAAGTCACGTAGATGCCCCTTCCCCATTACTATTATAAAGACATGGCATAAGAATTGCCATTTAGGGTCAGCCTCACACTACCCATCTTTTACAACCCAAGATACTACTGAGTCTCTTACTCCCCCACAAACTCACCTTCCCATCAACCAACATTTTGCTTTGTTGACAGGGTCATCAAGGATGAAATTTGGAGGTTGGTATGCCTGAGACCTCTGATTTCAATCTCACAGGATAGGAATAAGCCTGACAACTTGCATCTATCCTTTTTCCAGATCCTTAGGCCACTATTCTCCATTCTTTTTCCTTCTCCTTTATCGTGCCTTGTCCCATACTTTTATGCCTCGCCTCCCATATCTGGTTGTTCTCTCTCCCTTATTACTGATGCATCATCCCCAATTCTCTCCCACCAAGTCCATCTCCCAGTCTTTTCTGAGAGCTTCTATACGGGTCCGCCTTCTCTCTTGGCCTCTGTGCCACATACCTCTGTCCTTCCACAGGGGCAGGTATTCATCCTGCTGCACTGTCAACATTATCTCCAGCCCATTGCCAGCACCTCCTTTAAGAGTTGTGAGAACCTCAGCTCCATCAGCTCCCGAGTTAAAGGTGAAACACCGACCCAATCTGGTAAAGACCTGGGGAGAAAGGAAAGACAAAGATGGCAAGAATGGGGGAGGGACCAGAGTGATATTGGGGAATGAGAAAAGCCTAGAGGTAGCCCAGCTTCTGGATCACTCTCTCTCTCTCTCTCTCTCTCTCTCTCTGTCTGTCTGTCTCTCTGTCTCTGTCTCTGTCTGTCTGTCTGTCTGTCTGTCTGTCTGTCTGTCTCTCCAATGTATACCCCAGTTATGTTACTCTCCTAGCCCTATAGATGGAGAAGATGCCATCTGACCTTTGGATGCTCACCATCATCCCCCATCCCAGAGAAGACTGGGCCAGGTCCACCAGGGATCTTGTCTCCCTAAACAATAATATCTATATAGCACAGTTCACAACTTGGAGCCTCATTTGACTTCTTTGAGCCATTATAAAATGAAGAAAATAATACTTGAACATGCACCACCTTCTCTGTTGTTATAAGCAGAGGACTCTATCATTGTGAATTTGTATTATCAATATAATTAATGTGGAGGTAGGAGGCAAGTGAGCCCAAGCGAGAAGTGGCTTAACAGCCTCTAGGATCCCTCTATTGGGGTGGTGGTGGAAGCTTGGAAGTACAGTGGTTAGAGCACCAACCCCCCCCCCCCCCCCCCCTGCTCTCTGAGAAACTCTTGCAACCAGGTCTGTCTTTGGAGATCACTTCCTACCCTGTGATCTCCCCCCCCCCACTTTTCCATGCTTCCTTTCTCTTACCCCTAGGGATCCCGTGCTCTCAGGCTTGGGTAGACTATGATAATAGGGGCAGGCATGGGGAGAAGTGGGTGGGAACAGAGCTGCTCAAACACTCATTTTCATTATAGGATTAGAGGTTTCATGCAATGAAGTCCAGCATGGTGTCTTGCAAGGCATAGACATTTACTAGCTTAATACACTTGTGATTTTAGGAAAGTCGTCTAACTCTTCTGAGACTTAGTTTCCTCCTCTGTAAAAACGGTGACAGTACCCCAGTACAGAGTCCTAATGAACTTTAAAATGTTACACACGTGTGAATTGTTGTTATTATTTCTATAGTTGAAACTTCTATTTGAGCTGAGCCCTCCCAGGGATGGGTGCACGGTAAGAGCACTCTCCGCCCCGCCCCCAAAGAGGGTGGTGGGTCACGGGAAGGAAGAATGCCAAGATTTCGATCATGAGTATGTCTTTTGCCTGTTACTTCAGCTGTCGTGCAGGCAGTAGAGAAGCTACTGGGGAGGAGGGACATCTTCCCAGTGTTCTTCCAAATGATGCCATCTCCATGACCAGCTAACCCACAGAGTAGGAATGTGAGGCAGCCGTGCGGCTCAGAGCCGTGGGGAGGGGGAGGACGGATTTTCAGGGCGTTGAGTGGGAACCAAGGTTGGGGCGAGGTGTGATTCAGAATAGGCGATGATGGGGGATTGAGGTCTGGTGGAGCTACAATTACAGTTGGGAAGAAAGGGGAGGCGACTGTCTACAAGTTGGGCAGAGAGTGTCGGAGAAACCCTGGGGGAAGCTTTGTCTGCCTATCCCTAACGCCTCAGCCTCGGGAAGCGCCGATGGGGGCAGATCCGCATCAGGATGCAAATACTCTGGAGACCGTCCATACTTCTCTCCTTCCACCCTCCAACAGGACGTTCCAGGGGAAGGCGAGCTCCCCCAGGGCTTGAGTAAGGCTCCTGGAGAGCCAAGATAGGGATGCCACAAGAGCTAGGCGAGGGGCCCCTTGGGGGAGCGGAGAGGAAGGTGGGGGATGGGGCCTGGGCTCCTCAGGGCGGCTGCGCGGCTCCCGGGCCGGTTTCAGGTGTTTCCCTGACCTGAAAGGGATCTGCAAAAAGAAAAGCAGGGGCGCTGCTCACCGTGGTGAAGTTGTCCGGGCCACAGTGCTGTCCTCGGTAGCTACAGTCCAGCAACATGTCATGAATGGCGTGGCCGGCCCGATCATAGAGTTCGGCCAGGTCATAAGTAGCGCTGGGCATGAAGCCGGGGGGAGCGGGGGGATGGCCCAGGGCCCTCAGGTAGCCCGCGTGATCTCGAGGCTCGAGGCCCAGCAGGGCAGGGCCGGCCCAGTGCAGGTCATTGGGCGTGATCCGGGAGCGTCGAAGCGGGTTGAGGTTGCACAGGGTGACGGCAGGGAATTGAAGGTTGGGGCTCTCGCGCTCATCCAGCACGGTCACATGTTGGAATTGCCCGTAGTACTGAATCCGGTCCGCCACTTGGTAGAGGAAGATGGACAGAGAGAGCAGCACCGCCCCCGCCCAGAGCCCCCTGCGCAGGGTCAGGCCGCCCGGCCCAAAGACGTGGCCCAGCCCGTGCAAGGTGCAGTTGCTGGCAAACACACAGATGTCGGCGGCTTGTCGCCTTCTCTCCATGTCCTCCTCGTGTGGGCCCGGGAGGGGCTTCATGGTTGGGTCCGGGATGAGGCACCAAAGCGGGGGAGAACTCTGAGAGGGAGCAGAGGAATGCCCAAGAAATCTTGGTCAAGGTGGAGGGGAGGGGAGAAGGCTGAGAAGTACCAGAGGGAGGGGAGTCCGGAGGGAAGGAGGCAAAGGAGGGAGCCAGAGGCTCTGTGGAGGCCAGCTGGGGGCTGGCTGGGGCTCCTGGAGTAGGACTACTGGCTGGCTATCCCCGCCGGCCGATGCTGAGGCTGATGCTGATGTAAGGATGGAGCTGGCTGTGGGAGGGCTGGGGCCGCTCTGCAGGCCTGCTGGGCTGGGAGGTGCTCGCCGCAGAGGATTGGGTTTCACCATCAAGGGGGGTTGAGGGAGGCCCAGATAAGGGTAGCTTGGGGAAGGCAGGGAAGGTCCCTGGGGCCACAGACAGCCATTAGTGGGGTATGGAGGGGGAAAGTAAGAGGAGGGATGGCTGTTAGAGACCAGAGGCGCCAACAAGAAACCGCAAGAGGCCAGGGAGGGTAGAGGGAGGGGAACTCCAAGCCAAAGTGGAAGCAGGCGGGTGAGGACCTCTGGGACCATTCCTGCCTGTAATCAGCCACTCACAAAATGTAGGGGAGACCTTTGGGCCACCCAATGGCCCCTCATCCTCAAGAGTTTCCCTTCTCCAGCGCCACCCCTCCTCTAGTTCTTTTTCCTCAAGCCTCAGAAACACGTTTCCTATCCCGAGGAGCAGAGCCAGGTACTGGCCAGTTTAGGAAGAGGCCAAAAGCATCCTCTGGACCGGTCCAGGGCTTCCTTGGCCTTAACTCCATGGCCTCCTCGCCCCAAATGCTTGACCCATATGCCACCCCCTCCTATTCCTGTGCTAGGTGACCGCAAGCCGATCAGAGACACTCCCTGGCATGAATGGAAATATGGGCAAAGATGACACTTCCCAAGGAAATTGCCTACATTTCCAAGAGACCCTCCTGACGCTTGCACCCAAAGGATGCCTCATTGACATCGGGGATGTTAGGCCCTTGGAAAGGCGGGGGTGGGGTGGTAGAGATTTGGGTTAGGGCAAGGAGGTCTTTGCATTTTTCCGGATCTTAACATTTTACGGGAGCAGAATGGGATGTCTGTGATAAAAGATATGGATTTGGGCAACTGGAGCAAGGTCAATTTGAAGGGCAGGATAAGAAGGGAAATGGGGGCACGTGACCATGGCAGCAACTTAACAAGCTGGGCTCAGCAGCGGACTTGGTGGTCACAAGTTGGCTAGTATGAATTCACCCTCCCTAATGACTTATTTCGAGACACCTGCCACCTTCTACCTAGGTGACCTTGGCCATGTAATTTCTCTTCTTGGCACTTTGATTTTCTGAGGTGGAGGATGAGATCTAATCCATAGATTAGGTTCTTCCTTAGAAGGTTCCTTCTAGCTTTAAATCCTTTGATTTAAAGGTAACCTGTTATGAGAGACAATGTAGGACTTGGAGTCAGAAAAATCTAGATTCAGATTCTGCCTCAACTATTTCCTAGTTATGTGACCTTATATGGGCAAATCATTTAACCTCAGTTTCCTCATCTTTATTTTTATTTTTTTAAACCCTTACCTTCCGTCTTGGAATCAATACTGTGTATTGGTTCCAAGGCAGAAGAGTGGTAAGGGCTAGGTAATGGGGGTTAAGTGACTTCCCCAGCGTCACACAGCTGGGAAGTCTCTGAGGCCAGATTTGAACCTAGGACCTCCCATCTCTAGGCCTGACTCTCTGTCCACTGAGCTACCCAGCTGCCCCTGGGGGCAGCTTTCTCATCTTTAAAATGAGGTTGGAGTTGAGAAGACCTGGGTTCAAATGTGGCCTCAGATATTTCCTGGCTATGTGACCCTGATCAAGTCACTTAACATCAGCTGCCTTCTGTCTTAGAACTGATACAAAGACAGGAAAGGGTTAAAAAAAAATGAGGCTGGATTTCCTTTCCAGTTGTAAAATCTATGATTCTATAATCCTCTACTGAGGTCTCTGACAAAGTTGGGAAGAAATAAAAGAACCGCTCCGGGTACTTGGGTAGTGGCACTCTCAAAAATGAATGAATGAATGAATGAGTGAGAGAATGAATGAATTTTTTAAAAAACACGTTTTGAACACTCCATATGTGCACAATACTGTGCTAAACCCTGGTGATGCACACAGGAAAATAAGAAGCTTTTAAAGTGTTCATATTCCAAAAGGGAAAAAACAATATGCATAGAGGTTTCATTAAGCTGCAGGTCTGATGGAAAGGCCTTGTGGTCCTTAGGGTGCTTCAGCAATTCATCTTCTTTAGTGTGATTTCCATTGATAAAACCATATCCGCTTCTGATATCGAGCCATTTAAGAGTGCCAAGAATTTTGGTGGTGAGGCCTTTCTGGGTCCCAGGAGCTGTGACTGCTGAGGAGGCAAGGACTGTAGCATCTTCAAAGCAGAGGATGTCAGGGGCCATCTCCCCCAGAACTGATCCCCTGGACAAGGGATGGCTGCAGGGGTCAGGCTAGAAGCAGGGCAGGTGGTCTGAGTGGTACTGCTACTCTACATTTTCTTGAATCTCTGTCTGGGATGTCTCTCCAGATGGAATTGAGTAGGAAGGATCAGACCTAGATTGTAAGGGCTGGGATAAGCCAGTGGATGAAGCTAGGTGGGGATGGGAGGGCTGGGGAGGAAAAGCTGCAGATCTGGAGGCTTGGAGAGATGAGACTTTCTAAGAAGGAGACTGGAATGTACTCTGAAAACATATCACATCCGAGGAGAGGGAAAAGTACTGGGAAAAGGGATCTGTATCTAGTGGTATAGTGGAGAGTGCTCGATTTAGAATTAGAAAGGTCTGGATTTCAATCCCATTTCTGACACCTTAGCTGGTTCATCAGGGGCAAGTCATTTAGTTGCTAATTCTTGACAATAGACCAGCCTGTTAATGATTCCTCCACCTGGAGAAGTGAGAAAATTGGAACACTAATGCACAGTGGAGTTGTGAACTAATCCAGCCATTCTGGACAGCAATAAATGTGCCCCAAAAGACTAGAAAACTTTGCATACCATTTGGCCCAATAATCCTACATCTGTATCTCCTAGAGATTTAAAGAAAGAAAAGGGGGGAAGAACCTATTTGTACAAAAATATTTATAGTAGCTCTTTTTTTTTTGTGGTGGCATGGAACTAGAAATGGAGGGAATGCCCATCAATTAGGGAATGGTTGAGTAAGTTGTGTATATGATTGTAATGGAATACTATTGTGCTATATGAAATGATGAGGAGGAGGATTTCAGAAAAACCTGGGAAGACTTACATGAACTGATGCAAAGTGAAGTGAGTAGAACCAGAAGAATATTATACACATCAACAGTAATAATGTATGAACAATTGTGAAGGATTTAGCTTTTTTCAGCAATATATAATGATCCAAGATGATCCCAAAGGTCTGATGATGAAAAAAACTATCCACCTCCATCAAAAGAACTGATAGAGTCTAAATACAGATCGAAGCAGAACAATGTTCTTTATTTTTTTCATGGGTTTAAAAAAAAGTCTTCTTCCCTAAAATGATGAGTATGGAAATATTCTTTGTATGATATTTTATATGAATTTGTATGAGAGCACATGTGCAATGGGGAGAAGACAAGGGAGGGTTAAAACATGGAACTCAAAATATTAGAAAATGAATGCCAAAAATTGTTTGTGGGAAAAAATACATTAATGAACATTAAAAAAAAATTCTCCTCTCACCAGACCACTGAAATTCCTCAGTGTTTCGGACTTGATATAAAAGTCCCATTTCTCCAAAAGACCTTTTCCAGTTGACAGCCCTTCCACTCACCACCACTACCACCCCAAGCAGACCTGACCCTCCAAGTGCGGCAGGCCCCACCAGGTCAATGGCATATGGATTTTGGAGACAAAGTCTTAGAGGCAGAAAGGGGTGGGGTCTACTGGAACAGAGGCAGATTCTCTTATGGGGGAGGGGCTGATATATTTTCTTTGCATCTTCAGAATTCTTTTCCTTACAAATAATAAGTCTTGAATCTACCTACCTGAGCTTGGTAGCCTGAGAAATCAAAGCTAATTCACAGCCATTTTCAAACCCATCAATGCAACCACAAACCATCTCTATTTCTTGTGCAAGATTTTCTTCTAAGGAACTTTCACTTTTATTAAGGGATTGTTTCATTTTTGCCTTTGTAGTCCCAGTACTACAAAGGGTGTTTAATAAAGACTTGCCTGATTTTCAAAACAATTCTGTGAGGAAGGGGGTTGCTAACCCCATTTAACAGACAGGAAAAACAAGGCTTAGGGAGGTTCAGTGATTTGCCAAAAGCAAATTAGTGGCAGGGGCCAAGGTAGCTTTATCCATTGGTTCATATTGATTTCACTGATGAAATGGAGTGGGAAGTAGGACTTTGTAACAAGTCCAACCTAATTAAATCTATTATCCATACTGGAGGATGCAACAAGAGTCCAAGAAGCCAGCCGGTGTCAGAATACACTTATGGACTGCTGGGAAACGTCCAGCTCATCGCTCTTAGATTGAAAACCTCATTGCTGGAGCTGGTAATCTAGGAGCTGCAGATTGCTGACAGCTGCATTTTTGGAGCTAGGAGGGTGATAAGGGAGGAGACTCAAAGGGGGAGGAAGAGATTCAAAAACAAAGGAGATAGGAAAACACTGGCTAGTTTGCAGAATAGGTTCCACAGATTTCTAGATTGTTTGAACTGGAAAGGGACCTTCTGGCCTAATCTCTCCCTTTTAAAGATGCGAAAACTAATATTTAGAGGAAGTGACTTGCTGAGAGGTAAGGAGGGTATTGTGCTGGATGTGGAGACACCAGCTGGGTAATCCCAGACATCTATCTAACTGCTCTGAAGCTCAGTTGCCCCACCTATGAAGTAAGAGTAATAATGCCTGTAATGCCCATTTCAGATAAATGCTTTGCAATGTTTAAAGTGTTATACAAATATCAGTTATTGTTGCCCAGTCACAATGTCACTGCAGCTTGAAGAAGGGTTTCTGGATTGCTAATCTAGTGCTCTTTCCTAGAAAAGCCCCCAAATCTTGTGGTAGCCCAATCCAAAGACATCTCTGGATTCTGCTGCTCAGGTCGTGTGCAACCCTGAGCAGCAGTGAGAAGACAACCATCCAAATTATTAAGGTTGGAATCAGAGCAGTTTGGGAACCAATTATGGTCACCCTTTAATATGCTGGTGTCTTCTACATTCTCCTTTTGCAATGTCTCTTGCATCTATCCCTTCCTCTTTAGTCACCTTATTTTGTTTCCCCATCCCAACCCCAAGACAGCTAGTAGAATGTTCACTGAACGTTAATGGAGTGATTTCATGACTTGGGCCAGATTTTTCAGATGCCCCTGCCTAGGCAGGATACTAGATGGGTCTTTGGCTCCTATCAGTGCAGGTGTAACCTATCCATCATCTCCATCTGTCATGGGCTGAGGGTCCATTCAAGGTGCTAAATATTTTCCTCTTTTTCTCTTGATGGAGCTAGCCAGTAGGGCACAAAGTGGTTTGCCTTTCTGGTTAACATCTGTACTCCGCTTCTCTCATTTAGTCTAGGGCTGGTAATAAGGTGTTGTAGACTACAAAGATTTTTTTAAATGGGCCTTTTGTTTCCAGGAGACTCTTGAGGTCATTAAAAGCACTCCACAATTCCCCTGGGACAGCCCAGTTCCCTCTGCTCCTGCTCAATTCTAGACCCAGCTTCATCGTCCAGGCAGTTTGAAGGAGGGAGGTCATGAACAAGTTCAATGAGTTGTGCATGCAGCTCTGTGTCATGTGCTTTGGAAAGTGCAAATACTTAATGAATTCTTTTGAGCGATCATGAAGTTCATTTAAGAGGCTCTATAAATGTATTGATTAGCTTTCCTGATTTTTCCTCCTCTTATTAAAAAAACTGCCAGTGATGTAAAACATGTCTATGAAATACATATATGTATATACATGTACATATATTTAAACTCTTAGCTTCTGTTTTAGAAGCAATATCAAGTATTGATTCCAAAGCAGAAGAGAGGCAAGGGCTAGGCAACTGGGGTTCAATAACTTGCCCAGGCTCACATAGCTAGGAAGTGTCTGAGGTTTTGAAGCCAGGACCTCCAAGCCCCACTCTTAATCCACTGAGCCACTTAGCTCTAAGAATTTACTGAACAAGACTAGAGAATAATGTGACACAATTTAGAACTCATTACAAAAGCCTAGCAGATTGGCCAGCTCTTAGGGAACAAAGGTCTAGATGGCTTAGTCACTTAAGGCCAAGTTGTCAGTAGCATATCAGCCCAATCTTTATAGTTGGGTATGGAAAAAAGGGTTATTGGTTTTTAACTCTGCCCACCCCCACCCAGATAATGGCCATAATTACATCATCTCCCAACTTGGAAGGAGTTTTGCTTGGGGACTGGCCAATTCTTCCATGTGTTTTTTTTTTTCTTCCATGTGTTTTAATGCTCAGTGATCAGTAAAGGGCACCTGGGTGCTAAGGGAAGATTTCAGATGAGATGATGTTTGTTGGTCTCTGGGGTAACCTCATCAACATGGGTTGGAGGTGGGAATCACAGATGTGTGTGGGATTGGGCACCTTAATTCCTACTACTCCCATACATAAACTATTTTTTCTGGTTGGACTGGTCTTCTCCCTATTTTCCTAATGCTTCCACAGGATCCCCTAAGCCTCTTTATCTGCATCCCACTGGATCAAACATTCCACTTTCTCCATGTGTACTTCCTGGAGCACTCCAGGCCCAGGACATTCTTTCTCCCTCTTCTGAACTCCTATGGCCTCCATTCAAGACTGATCATGCATAGGCTTGCATTTAATTGTTCTTTTGTCTTTCTTCTTAAAAAAAGTCCCTTGGCAGTAGCAATAGGTATTCCTCATTCTTATAGGATCCAGAGTTATCAGCACAGCTTCTGGTATTGAATAAGCATTCAATAATCGCTTATGAACAGGATCCTTGCAAAAGGGGAGACAATATAAAGCTGGAGTGAAGTGGGGGAAGGGATCCCCAAGCCCACTTTTAGGATGTTTGGGGGCTAAGAGTAGCTGCAGGTGACATTGGTCAATAAAAAAGGGCATAAGCTCCCCAAGTTTGGACTGTTAAAGGGTGAATGAATATGAGAGGTGGGAATAGTTTCAAGGAAAAGAAACTATACTGGTTCTAAACAGCCAAGGTGTGTGCTTTCTGAGGAGTCTTCAGGGATAGTCACTAGGAGGTTCAGATTGGGGAAACAGAAGAAGCCTCTTGTACAAAATGACTTGTGCAAAGGACTTCCCTCCAACCAGTCAAATGATATCTGAATGGAGGGGATGCGTGGGGGAGCACAGGAGGTGGTGACCAGGGATCAGGAGAAAATTATAGGATTAGATCTTTTCCTTCTTCTCCAACAATGTGGGCTTGTTCAAGATAAATCCTGGAGCAATTCTGTGGGACTTAAATACAGAAGAAAATGTGATCACTTGTTTATATGGGGATGTGATTTAGGTTTTTGGTTTTAAAGGATTGCTCTTTTATAAAAAGGAACAACATGGAAATGGGTTTGAGTGATAATGTGTGTGTGTGTATAAACCCAGTGGAATTGCTTGTCAGCTCTGGAAGGGAGAAAACTTGAATCATGTAACCATGGGAAAAAGAAAAAGATAGATCCTGGAGGAGAGAAAGATGGGAGGAAGGGGAGCTAATGTAATTCAATATATTCCCACTATTTCCAGAAATTCCTCAGGGCCTGAGGCATGGGCATTTGAACTTAGAAGACCAGCAAGATGCTCACCAAAGTAGCTGAGACTTGAGAAGGGACAAAAAGGAACTAGGTGGGAGAACAGAAGGTAGTAAGAGGGAAGAAAGGGAGGGATAATGGGGGCCATGACACGATCTCATCCCAATAATACTCCTGTAGTTTTGATAGGGGAAAAGGGAAGATGCCTGGCTGGGAAGAAGGAAGCTGGGCCCTAGCTCCCTTCCATCCCTCCAGCTGGCTCTAGCCCAGGGTTTATTTTGAGTACAGCCATAACAGCAGCAGCATCCTGTACTCCCTTTGGCTCTGCTGATAGTCTCCTTTTCCTATCAACCCCTTTCTGGGGCTTAGTCAGTGCTCTGAACTCTGCTCCAAGTTCTCAGACTTTGGGGGTGTTCAAGCCCTGGGCTGGCCAGATACCACAAGGCCAATTTTCAGGGCCTCGGGCGACGGTTATTATAGCCTTGAGTTTTTCGAGGATCAAACCATTGCGATGATGAAGAATCTGGGTTTAGTAAGAGTGGAGGCAAAAAGGCCTGACTCTTGACGAGCTCTGTGTACAGTCCACCTTTTCTCATGAGTTCCATGTGGGTTCCAACCTGAAAAAATCAGGAACACAGTGAGATAAACAGTAAGTTACTCTGATCCTTAGGGGGTTCGGGGAAGCAGAAGAGTCCAGGAAGGGACTCAATTCTTATAAGTTCCTAATCTTATCACCTTCAGAGTCAGCTGACAGTCAAGGACCCAATATAACAGGCTCTCTAATTGGAGAGATTTGGGCAGGTGAATCAAAAGAATCACCTGAAGGAAACAATCCTATAAGATTCTTGATTCTAAAGAAAAACCCAGGGGTGATGCCCACCTTTATTCAGGACCTGAGCACCCAGCACTCCCCTCCTCTAACTCCTTTGGACCCCAGGTACCAGAGGAACCTTCACAGCCTCAGCCCCATGTAACTTTTGCCCAAATTGGAAATTCCTTCAAGTCCTTTAAGTTCTGTTGGAATTAACAGCAGGAAGAAGGGATAATCTTAGGGCCAGCTATAGACGTCTTCAGTCAGCTTCTACCCGAGTCTGAATAAATATTCAGCTTCATAGTTGCACTTTACAGCAACCATTATTTTTACTCCTGGCCCCGGGGCTTTGATTCTGTGTCCTGGCTTAGTATTTTGGGGACCTGTGGGGTCTTGGTATCTCTGTTTTCCTAGACCTGGCGAGCTAGTGAGCTAGGTGTGGTAGAAGTGAATGATGGATTTGGGGTCAAGAGGTCCAAGCTTCCAAACCTTGTTTTATATTCTCCATGTGACCCAAGAAAAATTACATCATGTCTCGAGGCCTCAGTTTCCTTATCTGTAAAATCAGGGGAACAGACTAGATGATCTCTTGCTAATTCTAGATTCTATACTAGATCTAGACTCAAAGGTCATATGGATATTGAGATTCAGTGCCCCACTCTCATCTGCCTGCCTCAACACCTTGAAGTTAAAGACATTCAAAATTTTCTTCCTCATCTATTATTCTATCAGTCCTACTTAGAGCCACCTCACAGGATAGGCAGGCTCTTAGAATCTCTGTTTCAATATGTTTTGTGTGATAATACATGTATAACCCAGACTGAATTGCTTGCCAGCTTGGGAGGGGGTAGGGAAGGAGGGAGACAGATAGTTTGGATCATATAACTTCAGAAAACTTACATGGACATTTGTTATTACATGTAATTGGTAAAAAAAAAAATTAGTTCATTAATTAATTAAAAAAGAAAAGAATTATCTTTGTTGAAGGCACAGAGGTTTAAAGTGATATGTAAAAGGTCGTCCAGCTAACCAAGAATGGAGCTAAGAACTCAGAGCTCTCAATTCCCACTGTAGTTGTCTCCCCATTGCTTTCTACTAACACGTTACCTGGTGTTCTCCCACCACCCTCCTGCCAGTTATAGGAGGGATAGCTCCAGCTTTCTTAGGTTCACCCAGCCCGGGCTAAGTTTGGGCCTCCCCAGGCTTCCCCTATAATCTGTCCTTCCCTCTACTCTTCCCAAACCAGTTACCAGCTGACCTCCTTGACGCAGCCTTGGGCCATCACAACAATTTGATGGGCAGTCCGGACTGTGCTGAGGCGGTGAGCGATGACTAGCACCGTGCGGCCAGTACTGGCCCGGTCCAGGGCTTCCTGTACAACCCTCTCGGACTCCCCATCCAGTGCACTCGTGGCCTCATCCAGGATCAACACCTTGGGCTGTTTGATAAGGGCCCGGGCAATGGCCACACGCTGCTTCTGGCCCCCCGAGAGGGTTGTGCCTCGCTCACCTGTGAGGTAGAGGTGGGAGAGGGCACAGAGAGAAGAAAGGTCAAAACGCCAACAGATATTGCTTCTGATTGCATCTCTGACCAAAGACAGCACTTAAGATGGACCAGCTTGCCATGACTCCTTTGCTTCTCTCTCCAACCAGATGGAACACTTGAGAGTAGAAACTGTCTTCCTTCTCTTATTACTACCTCTGATAGCAACTAGCCCAAGGTTGAGTACTCTGTTGTGTTGTGATGTGACTTCTGACTGTATCATTCCAAGGAACCTTTTTGGGTCCCAGACAAGCTCCTGTTTCATCTTTTTTATTCAGTTTTGAAATGTTCTGCCCTTGAAGTGGTACTGGGATGGGGGGGGGTGCCTAAGAGTTTATGTAGGTTTATAACTTTTGGGGCATCATTTCAGATTGCTTTCTAAAATGGTTAGATCAGTTCACAGTTCCACCAACAGAATTAATGTCCTCATTTTTTCACATTAACATCGCTATTAGGTTTGTTTCCTAAGGTGATCAGGGAAAAGGAAAAAACAAATATATGTTCTAAAACATTTATAGCAGCTCTCTCTGAGATGGCAAAGAACTGGAAATGGAGGGGATGTCTATCAACTGGGGAATGGCTAAACAAATTGTAGCATATAATTTTGATGGAACACTATAAGAAATGACAAGGAAGTTAATTTTTAAAAAATGAAAAGACTTGAAATTATGAAGAGTGAAATGAACAGGCAATCACTGCAAGAGTATACAAGAATTATCAAAACTATATGGTACTGGCTAAGAAATAGAAAGGTAGATCAGTGGAACAAAATAGACATACAACAACCTTGTACTTGATAAAAGTATGGATTTAGGGATAAGATTTGGGATAATATATCACTATTTGGTAAGAACTGTTGGGACAACCGTAAAGTAGTTTGGCAGAAACTAGGTGTCAGTTGGGAATGGCTAAACAAATTCTGGTGTGATTGTGAAGGAATATTATCGTGCCATAAGAAGCAATGATGAGTAGGCTAATTTTTACAAAATGTGGAAAGAACTACATGGGATAATGAACAGTAAAAGTGAGTAGAACCAAGAGAACATTATACACATCTATAGATTTAATACTTGAAATATAACTTGGGAATGTGAATGTTACCTCCAGAGAATGAATTGAGAAGTGGAAACATGAAAGAAAAAAATTATATATACATGTCTTGTCTCCCAGATGATGCTTTCTATGATCTGAGGACAAAAGTGAGGCTGAGACACTTAAAAAAAGAATGTACATGAAAAGTGTTTTACAGTGAAGCTGAAAGGTGAAGTGTTTCAGTGATCAATCTTAGTCCTAAAGATGAAAGGAGGAAGGGTAGCTCACTGCTCCTGGTAGATGGGTAGAGAAATAAAGGTGAGGGGGATAATATTAAGTACTTGTTACTGTCTTGGCTTGGTTGGTTTTGCTTTATTTTCTTTGTTAGAAAGGAGGGAGGGCTCAGTGAAAATGCATGTGTGAGAAGGGGTGGGGGAGAGATGGGGTATGTGTTGGGAAGGAGGGATGGAGGAGGCGATATATCCAGGGATAGCTCAAATAAATGTAAAAACAAAAGTTAATGATACAAACTATTTCTTTAAAGATGTGAAATGATTGTAGGGCTGGGCATGAGAACTAGACCCATGATTTCACTGGATGAAGGAGCTCCCAGGGAGGAAATTATCTCTGTAACTTCTATCCTTAGAGCTGCCTGCCTAGAGCATTGAGAGGATATAAGTAATATGTTTGGGTCACTTAGCCAATATGTGCCTGAGGAAAGACCCAAGCTCAGGTCTTCTTGGCTCCAAAGCCAGCTCCTTATCCACTCTGCCTCTATCTAAAAAAAAATGTTTTTTTTTTTGGCTGGAATTTATGTAGCAGGTTAAGTTTGCAAAGTCTTTTACAAAGGTTGGCTTAACTGAGCTTCATAAAAACCCTAATATAATTGGCATTAGGCTAGGGGTCAAGCGACCTGTCTGAGGTCACCCAGCTGGTGAGTTTCAGCACAAGGTTCCAACCTCGGTTTGCCTACAGAGGGTCTCGCCCACTATGTAAACTTGTTGCAGTGCTGAGAACTCTCGCTCCTCATGAGAGCAGGATTCTAGGATGAACTGGAGCATCCTGAGGCAAAATTGAAAGAAAGAACTTGAGCCCAGCAGATGAGCACAAAGAGACTTTCATGTTAAGCATGGGCTGGAATATATTCAGTTGAGAAATGATCCCAATCACCCCATTGTTTGGGAAACAAAGGAACACATCCATTGTGTTCAAGTTGCTGCAGAAAATGGTATGAAGGGGCTGGACATATGCCTCCCAAATGGGAGAGCACCTCACCAAATCATTAGGGGCCTCTTCGGTTTGTACTTTGGAAAAAGGATGCCCCCTGAGCAGTGCATTTGGAGCACTGGCAACACATTCAGCTTCCAAGTGACCTTGATTGGATGACTAGGGGGCCATTAGATCTGATATTCTCTCCCCGGGATTTTTTGGGCAATACACTGATCCCATTTTTAAAATTCAGCTTTTGTGCCGAGTGCCATTATGTGCAACAATTTAATTCAATAACTATTTGAGTGCCTCCTTATTATGTACAGGGTACATAGTGGGAGAACTTCAGAACTGACGAAGGAGCTGGAGCAGGAGCTGATTTGAGACTGCAAAGTTCTTGAAGGATTAGACTGGAAGAAGGAAGTTTGCTTCCAAAATTTCTATTTGCTCCCCTGGTAAGCCAGACTGCCCTTCTCCTTTAGGTAAACAGATAAAAAAAAGATGGAAGTGGAGGAGTCTCAAGTCTCCTAGAAAGGAAGGTAGACAACATTCTCTTGTCTTCAGGTCAGTCATTTGCTCCTCTTAGTCCACTAGGATGCCCTTTCTAAAAATCCTATCTCAATTCCTTCCTAATTCTGTTTCAGCTCTTGTACCGTGGCCTCTGGTGTGATGAAGATCCTACTTAAAGTCCTTTGGTGATTCCAGTTGTGTTCCCAGACTAAATCCTTCAGTCTCCCTGACTTCAGGTTAAGTAACCTCATTTCTTTGAATCATGGCTTTTGTTTGTTTGTTTTTTAGTTCTAATCTGATATACTTTTGAACAGTTTCCAGATATTTCTCTGAAGCTGGGGATCCTAGATCTGGTCAAAGAACTGACAGGATATGATTACTCAGTTTCTACATGGTTTATTTGTTTTTTTTAAATGCAGTCCCATGGCCTGGCTTCTTCAATGACAGCCCTACATGGCTTAGGATTCACTTGGGACTCCTAGATCATTTTCAGTTGAACCAGTTCATGGGTCAATTATTGTCTATGTGGCAGGATTAAGATTGTTCTTCTCAAATATTCCTCTCTGCCCTTGACCCTTCAAATCTTTTAGTATGGTTTTGGAACTTTCTTCATGGCCTTAGCTGCCATGGACATTGTGACTCTGAGACAGGAGGGCAAGTCCAATTGTGGATAGAAGGGAAGGACAACAATCCTACTTACCTACAACAGTGTTATAGCCGTCCGGGAAGCTGCAAATAAAATTATGAGCATTAGCTTCCTGGGCAGCCTTGTAGACTTCTTCATCAGTGGCATCCAGCTTCCCTAGGCGAATGTTCTCCATGATGGTCGTAGCAAATAGGATGGGTTCCTAGGGAGTGATGAAAGATCACTGAGGAGCTCACTGTCACTACTCCCTTCTCAAGGCTCACCTGTCCCTACCCCTCTGGCTCTTCTCCACCCAATGGTTTCCCCAGAATTTGTTGGGGTTGACACAGCTAGTAAAGAGAAAGTATTTTGGCTATGATGGGACTTAAGAAACTCTGAAGTAGCCACCTGAGGGACAGGATGGTTAGGGTCAGTTAGAACTATAAAGATCTGGGGGTAGAAAAGCAAGGTCTATGAAAGATGGCAGAGTAGGGGGATGACCTTCCATAGGGGCATGGCAGGAATGCTGGGACTCTGAGAGGAGTCACCCAGTGGGGATCCTTTCTGTCTGGTTCCCACCGAGTTGAGGTGGAGTTCAGGCACTAGATTCTGGCCTGGCTGGCTTATCATCACATCATTTACAAGATACTAGGGTAAAAACAATCAATGTCTTAATTCTAGCACCTTAAACGCAAATCACTGCCTGTAGCCATGAGGAAGGAGTCCTAGGGACTGTGGCTAAAGCCTTAAGGGGTTGGCCCACAGTAAATATAGGGAGAGAGCAGTAATGTGAATAGAATGCCAGGCCTGGAATTGGGGAGTATCTGGGTCAAAATCTGGCTTCAGACTCTTTCTAGATGGGTGACCCTGGGCAAGTCACTTAAATTTGTTTGCCTGGTCTTTGCCCTTTGAAGTTGTTAATAGGACAGAGTAAGGATTAAAAAAAAAAAGTATATATGGGGGAAAAGTTTGGGACAGTGATTTTACTGATATAGGCACCTTCTAGACAAGGAAACTAACTTCTTCTATCTAGGCAGGTGTGAAGATTAAAATTAACTCTCCCCTGATTATAACCATGTGAAGATTAAATTGTAACCCCTGCCTATTTTTAGAACATGGTACTTAAAAAGTTAAGTATGGAGATCTGCCCATTTTTAGATTTAATCACCAAAGGTACAAACACCCCATTTCACACATTGAGTGGGGGAGGTCTGTGACCCACGTGTATGAAAATGGGTCAGAATCGACTGACTACCTTCTGGGCAGTCCTAAAACAAAGCATCAACTGTGATTGGCAGATGTAAAATTAGGGGAAGACACAGGAAGTGACACAAGAGAAAATGTCTTTAAAAGGAGCTGTTATTTCCTGTGAGTCAGTTCTTCATTTTTTGGAAGTGGAGACTGGAGGAATTCTTCATTCTTTGATCTGCTGACTGGACCTGAGACCCTGTTCCTTGGAACTGACACTTAGCACTTAGGAGCCTGAAAGAGTTGCCCAGGGTAGAAGCAACAAACATGTGGTCCATAACACTCAAACCAGATTAAAATGTCATTGGAAAATATTCAACTATTAATAAATAAAAATACAATAAAATATAGATGTGTTTTCCAAGTCAGTGTGCAGCCCACAGGTATCCTTCTATATGCTTTAGTGGCTCCTTTTTCTTTTTGAGTTTGACTCCCAATGGTCTAGAGCCCTGAGAGGTTAAGTGACTTGCCCAGGGTCACACAGCAGGGCAAGTGAGGGGCAGGACTATTGTGAAGCATAGGCTTTCTCCAAACCCCCTGTCAGGAACTGGCTATTTTGTGATATAATTTCAAGGAGCCCAGAAAGCCTCCCTATCCTCTAAGACACTTGTTCCCTGGAGACTGAATGGGATGAAATCTTTCATTCCACAATGAGAGAAGACATAAAATACCTACAGCCCTGGGAGAGTGAACACAGGGCTTCCATTCACTTAAACGTGTAAATGACTGAACCTGAGATTTTTCTGAGAACATTTTGGAAACAGGGAAAAACAAGAGAATATCATCTTTCTTAAGGGACAGGATCAAAGAGGGTGCGCAAGAAAGAGCCAGGCTGAGCCAGGATTTCGCATTTTGGGAAGTGGCAGGCCATGATGCGAGAATCACAGCATCAGTGATAACTGTTGCTTCTACCTTCCTGGGTTCCTCACTCCCAGCCCTACTGGTTTAGCCTCTCACTTGGCTTATGAAGCCAATGACTTGACCACGGAGCCAAGATGGATCTAGGTTTCGAAGGTCCTGCTCATCCAAAGTCACTATTCCTTCTGTGGGGTCATAGAACCGTTCAAGCAGGGATGCCACTGTAGACTTTCCTGGGGAGACAGAGGTGTTAGGGAAAGAAATTAGGAGGTCAGAAGGCCCTTCTTGGGAAGATAGGGATATAAAAAAAGCCTCTGAGAAGTAGTCCTAGATTGGGAGTGAGGACCCGGGCTTTCAAGAGGAATGGGAGATGAGACATAGGATCTACCTCCTGAAGAACGTTCAGGATGGTTAAAGGCTAGCATCTACTCACCTCCCCCAGACTGTCCCACAAGGGCCACCATCTGGCCAGGAGGCAGCTTCAGGTTGAAGTTCTTGAGCACAACAAAGTCTGGCCGTCGGGGATAACTGGAAAAGGGAATGGGGGTAAAAAGTAGACAGGGGCTCTAAGGGTCTCAATAATCCCCATCAGAAAGGGAGCAGAGGCCAGGTGATGGAAAGATCTACCTTTCTCCAATGACTCTATCTATACAAGGGAGTTAAAGGAACCCAGGAAATAATCTCTCACCAAAAAAAAAGAGAAAAGCCATTGTGACTAGAACCCCAGAATCCCCAATCACAAAGGCCCCTCCTAGGAGAAGCTCTGCATACAAAATGCCTCACCCACTGACTATTTCCCCTTCTCTGGCCCTAAATGTCCCACATGCTAACCTGAAGGAGACATTTTCAAAAGTGATAGCGCCTCGGAGTTCAGTCTGTGGAATGCAGCAGCCCCCATGCAGTGGAATGTCCGGGACCAGAGTCATATACTCAAAGACCCGGGCCCCAGAGCTAAACCCTCGAACCACCTATAGGGTGAGATATATAGGAAGAGATCAGGAGGTGGGGAATGGGTGAAAAACAGGTAGTGAGGGGACACCAAACTCAGAATCCATAATCTCTCCCTAGGGAGAAACCCATGTCACCTCTGTGTCTCAGAGATGCTGATGCCTCTGGGGGATCTGGCACAGGTTACTATTGCTAACATGGGTCTTCCTTACTTTTCCTTTTCCCCTTAGCCAGACTAGAGAGAGTCAGGTGTGTCTGCTTCTCCACCCCCCAACCCCACAATGCCAGGGCTTTATGGAAATGATCCAGACTTCTTAGTGTCCAACAATAACCTCACACCTTGAGATCTCCATGACTCCACTTCAACTCACCTGACCAAACAGAACAGAGAGATTGGCCATGGACCTGTAGGGAGAAAAAGAGAAACAGAGAATGGCCAAGTGAGGTGGGAACATAACAACCACATCATATATCTATAGTCCTTACTATGGGCCAGGCATTGTGCTAAATGCTTTACAATAATTATCTTATTTAATCCTCCCAATATCCCAAGTAAGTAGGTGCTATTATTACTCCCATTTTACAGATGAGGAAATTGCAGCAAAGAGAAGTCAAATTACTTGCCCAAGGTCTCACAGCTAGTATTTGAACTCTGAATCTTGGCCCAGGGCTCTCTCCCCTGCACTACCCAGCTGTCTCACAGGGGCAGAGGCACAGAGCAAAAAGGTAAACACTGATCAGAGAGGTTGAGCTGTCATCTGGATATGAAGAAGTGGTGCTGGAGATTGGAGGGGTTAGAAATGGGAAAGGGAATTAAAAAAAAAACACTTGGATGATGACGGGTTGGGGTGCCCCTAAGCTAAAGTTTCAGAACTCCATGATTTTACTCTGTGCTGTGATTTGTCTATTATATGGTGCCTCTGTATGCCGTGCCCCCATGGGCCCCAAGGCTATCCCTTTGGCTGGATTTTGGGAGAAGGGGAGAAATGGGAAGGAAGTGGGTGAAAGTGACACAGTGAATATTAAGGAGCAGGAGTAGGAGGGTGACTTTGTGGGTAGGAAGTGATAAACAAGGAGTCATAAATCAGCAATTACTCTGGACAGGAATCTGGATGTCCTCAGTCCTGGAGAGTGGCAGGTCCAAATTTCAGAGAAGGACTGACTTCATTAAGGGCAGCCAAACCCAGTGATTCCCCCAGGGGGAGGGGAAAGCTGAAGAATGGCTCATGGAGGGGAGGAGGTATAGAATCTGCCATGTTTCAGGTGATCGAGAAGAATCTCTTGAATAAATGAAGAGTATTTGGCAGGAGGGAGGGACGAGGGAAGAAAAAGACTGTCCTCTAGACTAAGTCAGCAAGCTATTAGGGACATGGCAAAAGCCCAGGGCTCCTGTTTCCTTAGCATCTTCGGTGAGTGACCTTGCTTTCCCAACAGGATGATCAATAGAAATAGGCAAGGAAATTTCCCACAGGGTCCAGCAGGGGGAGTAAGTTTCCAGCTGCCTGTCCAGTAGCCTCAGTCATTCAACACATCCTTAGCAGAGATCCAAAGCTGCAGCTTTGTTCAAAGGTGGGATGAAAAAAGGCCCTTGGCTTCTCCAGCCAAGACTCCAGTGTGTTTGCCCTTTCTGGGCCTTTCTCATCCTTTCTCTGGAACCACCCTGGCTCTGTTCCCCTCCTCTGTCACAGACTGCTCAAGTGCCTGCAGAAAGGGGGTGCTTCTTCCACCACCAAAACCTCCCCTGACTAAAGAGAACACAATAGTTCTGCTCAAGGCATCTAAGCACAGCTCCGTAGAGACTGACTGACAGTAGTAGGTGAGAAGAAACAGAAGTCCCTAGTCTACAAGGCACTGGTGAGAATAGGGGCCTAGCTCTGCAAACATGGGTCCATTTGTCCATTGAACTCTTCTTTGATGTTTTGGAAGAGGACCCAAGTATGTGAGAAAAGGAAATGGGGGTGGGCTCGAGAGGAAGCCACCAAGGAGATGAGGTGGGCTGGGATGGGGCTGCTATGTCCCAGGGAAGCAAGTACAGGCCCAGTTTCGGGGATGTTCTTCAGGGGAGAAAACAAGTCTTTGAAATGCAGCAGCAGATGCCATTTTCAGGGATTATCAGAATAAATCTAGAAACCAAGCCCTACACAGGGCAAAACCAAACCTTAGCGAGATTTAATTGGTGGCTTTCTACAGTCAGATAGTTGCACAGAGAAGAGAATGATTGGTTCCTTGTTACTCTGGGCAGCAAAACTGTGGGATTATTGGGTAGACATGAGAAGGAGTTAGCTTGGGATCCACGTAAGGAAGAACAGCTGAATAACCAGAACCGTTCAACATAAAATCAGGCAGCCCAGAAGGCAGTGATCTTCCTGGCACTGGAGGTACTCACACAGAGGCTGTTTCTGGCCCTAGGTGAAAGGCTAGATTAGATGGCTTCTAAGGTCTCTTCTAAGTTTTATGACTCTGCCTGAATGGCAGCTGTGTGTTAGTCTTCCAGAAGAAACTCAGGGTGCCTAGCTAAAGAACAGTACCTGCCACTGACACTGTGAACCATGAGATTTCGCTGGGTCTAAAAGACAAGCGGTGTGCATACCTCCACACCTAACAAAACAAATGTGGTGTTATGTGTCCTTTTTCCCAAGGTAAAGCTCAGCTTAGGATGGGGCTGGGCAGGGGGCCCACATGCCTAGCTCCTTAGTTGACCCTCACTCACCTCTGAACAGTCTGTGAGGCCACCAGGAAAGACATGAGGTCCCCACCTGACAGCTTGTCTCCTGCCACCAGAGTGCCTCCTATGAACAGTGTGCCCAGAACCATGCCTGCATGGGGGACATTGGATGAGAGGTCACCATAATGTGAGAACAGACAAAAGGTTTTCTGACAAAGTGGAATAAACACTGAGCTAGGGAAGACTTGTTCCTAGCTCTGCCACTGATCTTGGGCAAACCATCCTCCAGGACCCCGCCTTGGTTTCCTTATCAGTCAAATAAAGAGGCTGTTCTATAGCAGGTCCGAAGTTCTTTGATTCTAAGATTAAATAGATTGCCCCCCTCCCCATGATCTTCCTCATCAACCCTGTGAGGTTTCTGACTATGCCCAGACAATCCTACATGCCTTTCTCCCTTCCTTAAGTGTGTCACTCACAGTTGAGTGCAATGCTGGAGAGCCCCTGGAAGATAGCGATGCCTCTGCCCAGTTTCTCTGCCAGCCGGCACGACTCCTCCAGCTCTGCTCCATAATGCCTGGGATTTAGAAGTGGGGAGAGGAGAATGTACCCCACTACCAAGCAGGGAGGCCCTCCCCACCCACCTGGTCCCCTTGCCTCTCTGGGACTCACTCTTGTTCCTGTGGCTCCATGGCAAAGGCCCTCACAGTCCGCACATTGCCCAGGGCCTCATCTGCCACACCTGTTGCCTTGGCAATCTGCAGGGAGACCAGGAGTTAAAGCCTGGGGAGTGTCCGACATCTACAAATGAGTTAGTGGGGAGAGGAGTGTGGGAAGAATGAACAGTCAAGGGTAAAGCATGGGGAGGAATGGGTGTTAGGAGTGAGTTAAGGGAGGGTGAGGGGTGGCACTGGTACCTGCTCCTGGGACTTCCGAGAGAGCCTGCGGAGGACAGAGCCCAGCAGGGTGCCAGCCCCAACCAGTGTAGGAGTGACTAGCAACAATATAATTGTGAGGCGTGGGGACAACAGGGTCAGGGATACTAGGCAGCCTGCCAGCTGGGTACAGCTTCGGAGACCCTGGGAGGAGAGAAAGGAGAGGAAATATATGGAATCAACACCATCAGTCAAAAGCATTTAGTAAGGGTCAGCTGGTTAACTTAGCTGATTAGAACACAGCTATTGAGGCCAAGGTCACAGGTTTGATTCCCAGTGATGGCCAGTAAGCTTTTTTGTTCTACAGCCATAAGCTACACCCTTGAACTCTCTACCAGCTGTCCTGTAAATATCTACCATATTTGGTCAAGGCAGAAGAGCTTCTGAATGGATACAAAAGGATATGGAAAAATTGATGCAAATTCAGTCCCATAAATAGTAAATTAATTCAGAGTATACAGTAGCCTATGAACAGGGGTTCAGCCAAAAAGACCTTATATTAGATTTACAGCACATATTTCCATGTTATAGTAGGTGCTAGCCATTATCTAAGGATACAAGTCAGTCCTGATCACAGACCAGTGAGTACCTGCCCTCTAGGAGCTCACAGCCTAAGCATAAAAGAGACTCAGATCTGAGGAACATTCTTGACATGCTAGATCTGTATAATGAAGAGGGCAAGAACAATTAGCTTGAGAAGTCCTCACTGCAGATTAGCAGAGACCAGGAAAGCCCCTGCTCCTCATCTTCTCCACCTGGTAGGTTTCCTGAGGGTGGGATTTCCAAAGCAGTGAGGAAGAAAGTGCCCACACCACTTAGACACTATTTCTGGCCACAGCTTTCCTTCTTCCTTTTCCCCGAAGGTAGACCCCTTGTTCTACCAGCTCTGGACTTAGGCTCACCCACAGGACTGTCTAGAGTCTCCCTCAAAGAGGGCAATCAGGAACCCCTGACCTGGGAGATGACAAGTTTGAAGGATGACTTGAATTCCTGCACATCAGATGTTAGTCGTGCCACCAGTTGCCCTGTCTTTTTGTTGTCAAAGAAGGCAATGTCCTGTCTGGAGGAATAAGAATTGGATCATCTATGGGGTAAAGTCCTACACTAAAGTACCAATGCAAAGCACCTTGGTGGGCCCTGGTCTCCATAATCAATCAAGAATCACCATAGATTCTTAAAGTCCCTGTTAAGTAATTGATGGGGGAATGTCAGTAGCAGGGAGACAGGACCAGGGTCTGCCCCAGGAATGAAGGGAAGTTTGGGAAACAGAACAAAGGCACAGATCCTATGACAGGAAGGGACTTCAAGAGGTAACCCAGCTTGGTCTCTCAGTCTCAGAGAGGTAAGGTTTCCATTTTAGACATGAGGTGACTGAAGGGAGGAGGTTAAGCGATCTAATTAATATAATGTAGCTAACATATGTCAGAACCAGAATTAAAACATAGGTTGTTTCTTGGATTCTAAAATATTCCTCTTTCCAAGTCATGGGACCTCCTATGCCTTCAGCTTGGAGGAATAGCCTTCTTAGACCAGAAATGTGAGCTTCAGAGCCTGGGAGAGGAAGAAAAGGCTCCAGCCCCAAGACTCAGTTTGACAGGAATTTTGGAAGTCAATTTACTGTAAAGTGGATATAGGAGTGTCAGAATCATAGCTATTGTATAACTACCATCACTAACTGTGATCCTGATTATTTCCCAAAGTATATTCCCTTTGCCCCCTCTGTGTGTACTTAGGGAATTAGATTTCCTTTCTTCCCAGGTCTGCTTATCACCCACACCCACAGTCACCCCTCCTATCCAGCATTACCGAAGCAGGCAGCCAAACAGTTCTTTCCGAATATCTCTGGCCATTCGTTCCCCAAGTTCTGACAACAGTACCAGGTACCCAAAGGTCAGTAGCCCCTAAGGAGAAAACTAAAGATGAACCATAGAGATCCACTGAAGCTCCCCTAATTTGTTCTTGACTGATCATAGCTCTAGATCCCTCCCCGAACCCAGCCATTGTGCAGCCCCAAACCCAGAAAATACTTATTTAAGGCAATATACTTTACAATTGATGGTTCTGAATGTCCCTCAAAGTCTTCCCTACACTGACTTCCATGGTACCTGGATGCAGTAGAGGGTGAGCAGATGAACACCAAGGCCTCGGGTCTCAACCATGAAGTTCCCGAAATGATCCCGGGTGTATTTTCCCACAATTTCCACAAGTTGGCCCAGGAGCAGGGGAATATGCACATTCACCATGGCTGATCCCAGGGCTAGCTGGGGTTAGGGTAGGGGGAAAAGGAGACAACTTAGTAGAGGGGAATCTATGCTTCTGTGTCCTTGACAATGACTGTCTAGCTGCTCCTGCAGTCTAGTTTGGTAGATTCCAGATACCCTACTTCTTCCTGTTCCATGCATGGTCCTTGCTCCCACTATTTCTGTGGACCCATACACACTGGGTACTCTTCTTCAAAGACTCAGTAAGGTTTCTAACACTCTTTCTCCCAACTGACTGAAGTCCAGCCTCCCTGGATGAGATTCTCTACTCTATCTCTTCTCTTTCCATTCCCTTAAAATAGGCTCATTGCTACCATTCTCCCTGGGTTTCTAATGTAGTAACGGTGGTGGGATGTTATAACCTTATGTCTTCTCTCTGGGCAACCCTCCATTCTGACCCAGGAATTCTATCACATGACCCTGTCCCTATCTCCAGCAAAGATGGAAGAATGGGGTGGGGATGGGGGAGACCTCACCACAATGGCTGCACACAGGGCCAACAGGTGGGGCCGAAGAAAGTGCCAGAAGAGGGCCCAATTGAAGCAGGGCTCCTCTGGTGGGGGTGTGGGCTCCACAAGGGACAGCTCCTCTACCTCACACCGCCCCACAAGGTAGAGGCGGCAGCCCTTGCTTAATATCATCGGACCCAAGAGTAGCCCCCCAACCCAGAGAAAGGATCCATGGCGGGGAGCTGGGGGTCTTCTGGGTAGGCACAGCCGGAGCCGGGCCAGGGCCCGAAGAATGAAGGAGCCAGTGCGGCCATCCAAATGCCTGTGGGGAGAGAGTGGTCATAAATCAATCAACTAACCAGGAGTATAGTCCCTGCTGAGACCCCAGATCTGTGCCTGGCACCAGTGCTAGTTGACACTTTCATGGAGGATGAAAGAAAAGATAAGATATGGTCATTTTCATCAAGGAGCATGGGAGATCAGCCCAGTTGATGAGAAAAACCACACACATATGAATAAAATTCAAGAACTGCAAGAGAGCTGATAATGTTCTTTTGTGTTCTCTATCTCACTCCATTGCTCTTATTGAGCACATGGATAGCTAACTTCCCTTGTATCCCTTAGCCTTCAGGACCCTCACAATTTTAAAATTAAGATCTTAGAGGTCAAAGCCACTGTTGGAAGCAAATTTCTCTCTCCATTATGTCACCTTTTTAAAAGTCATCTCTCAGTGACCTGGAGGTCAAAGTCCATTGAGTGAATTCAGGTATAGATAAGCCCTAAGAGAAAGGAAGTTAAAGAACCAAGGAACCAAAGAGACAGGAAACTGATTCCACAGGCACTGCCTCCCCCTAGGTGGCCCAGGCAAATTAAGAAACTATGGTTGGTTCCTGAGATATGATATGTAAGAATGAGTGGGGGGAGAAAAGAGTTTTTAAGTGGGCACCAGGTGGTCTTTGGGGTCTTCTGGATGGAGCGTAGGAGAGTTGAAGGAACCATTGTTGGAGTCAGCCACAGGTCTATCATGGCGGGCAATAGATTAGAAAGTTAAGTACATCTCTACCTCTTTCCTACCTTTTCCTCTCTTTACTACTCCTATTACTTTGATTTAATAAAGTTATTAAGCTACTATAAGCCTCATAATTTTAATTATTATACTACTTAGGTCATGTAGACCAATCCCAAGATCTTAAATGAGGAAACTGAGGCCCAGGGAGGTTGAGTTGCATAAAGTCACAGTTAGAGTTAGGGGCAGAACCTGACTTGTCCAATGTTTTTTCTACTCTCCTATGTTTCTCCTCCCATTCCATGTGGGCCATTGAAAAGATAGGGCCCAGAGGAAAAGGAAAAGACACTATTTCTCCTCTATTTTGTGATAAAAGAAAAAGAAAAAAAAACCCTTAGTTAGAAAGTTGCATGGTGCTTTGGAAAGCGCATTGGGCAAAGGCTCACAAGATCTCGCTTCTTTTTTAAGTTTTGTTACTACATTCAATGTGTGACCCAAGACAGACCATTGATCTTTGTGTCTCCATTTTATTTGTCAAATAAGAATAATGCTATCAGCCCTACTACCTCACATATTTTTTTGAAGGTTCAAATAAGATAATGAATATGAAAGTACCTTGAAAAAGCACAAACCACCAATGTGAATTTGAAGTGTTATCACCATTAACCAGGGCAATACTGAGTATTGTCAGATATATGCTACCCAGCTTGAGTTTCTCTTTGACAGAAACCTAGAGATGGTGGGCTCACCTCTTCCTTGCCATTCTAGTTCATTTCTCAACTCCCTCAGCTGCTTTCAACCTTTATATTGCATTGTCTATTATATATGTTATATTAATTATATCTGTAACATAATAATACATTATATTGCACGTCATTGGAGTACATAACGCAAATCTGTGGCAGAGTCAAGCTCTGTTATTCTCATTCTACTTTTGACAGAGCTGATGAGCAACCTAATACTATATATTTTATAATATATATTATATAACATAGCTCTTAAATATATTTGCATATAGTTATTGAACCCTTCTTATTCCAGTTTAAACAATCCTGACTCTTTTGCTCTTTCCTCATCAGGCCAATTTTTGATCCCATTAATAATTTACTATGGCTCCTCTCCAGCTTCTCTCATATCCCTCATTAGCTGGTCTGGAGGCCCAGACTTGGGGCTCTAAAGAATTTAGCTACTGCCAAAGAGAACAGAAGGATTACTTTTTGGCACTCAAGCATCATGCTCATTCCTCTCCAATCCAATATCAGGTTGGCTTTTGGAGCAATGCCACACCACTGACATCTCCTAGGCATCCTGTTGCCTACCATGCTTCTCTGGCTGTTGCTTCCTGATTTAGCAAAGAAAGGTCAGTTTTTTTTTCTGTTGGTACCTTTCTGTCTATGTGCCCAGCTTTCTTGGCATCCACCTTTGTCTCCCTAATAGAGCTATTGTGAGAAGCAAATAATGTTTGTGAAAGAACTCTTTTGAAAAGTTTAGAACTCTACAGGGATGTTGAGGGTTTATTATTTTCATCATCAAGTATACTGCTTCACGGAGATATTGTGTTGATTTCTCAGAATCACCTCAGCGTGTGGTTCGTTAGCTCTTTACATGATAAGAACATTAATGTGCTACCCAGGCCAGATTCCTGAAAAGGGGCAGCAGCAGCTCTGTCCCTGGGCTGAGGCCCTCTCTCTGAACACCCGGAGATCTCGGGCTCCACCTGGAGCGAGGCTACGCTGAATTCGACTTTTGTCCCCTCAGGTCTCGGGCTCCATAAAGGCAGTGTAGAGACCCGTCTGCATCTGAGCCCTCTCCATAAATTATTAAGTACGTTTCCCCACTAGATGACACATTACACCCAGAGCAGAGGGAGCCTACATCTCCCAGCAGTCTCGAGCAGGACCGGAAACTACATTTCCAAGGGAGAACGCTCGCGGAACCGGCAAGCCACCGGCCTGCTCCAAGCCGGGCGCCCATTTTTACCTGACGGCTGTAAACGTCCGGGACCGGAGAGGCAGCAGCAGCGCTCCCCGAATAGGGCAGCCCCGAGTACCGACCCGAAATAAGTGAACCAACATTTTGGGGCAGAAGGATGGAAGCAGCCAGCTGTGGCGGTTTCACCCGTGTCCCGCTGAAGGCGCCATGTTGGTTCAGCCCCCTTCCCGACGAGCCTCACGAGCCTCAGTTAGGATTGGTGGAAAGAGCTTGACTTCTATCTTTCTGAATTGTGATTGGAGAAATTCTCTCCGATGGTACTTGGCCAGAGCTGTGACTGGAGAATCAGTTGGGGCCCTTCCCCCTCCGGGACGACGATTGGGAAAGCCTCCAAGTTTCTTTTGCCCTCCTCGTGGGGAGGAGCCATGCAAACGATGGGGCGTGACATGCGAGGAGTAGGGCTTGTCTAGGCGAGGGATGGGGCGGGGCTAAGGGGGAACGGGAGGTCCTGGTGGACAAGGTGTGGGCGAGAAGGGATTAGTCTGTGTCTAAGTCAGTGTTCTTTCTGGAGGAGGGTAGGGCGGAGAGCATCTTGAAGGGTTGGGGCCCCAGCTGACCAGACCTGTTCTCTAAACCTTAGTTTGAGGAGCCAAGAAATTGGTGGGGATTGGGGGAGGTGGAATCCTGTCACTAACATGGAACATGACATCACGCTTATTTACCTCAAGAATTTGGTGCTCTTGGGGATGGATGGGAGGGGATCAGGAAAGTTGGGAGATTCTGGGGGCAAGAGGAAAGGAGAAAGGAATTGTGGCCAATGTGGAGTGACTGTGGGTAAATGGGGAGGAGAGTTCCAGACAAGTGGGGGAAGAAAGGGTTTTTAGTCTTCTGAGGAGTTAGTATGGAGGGGAGTCCTTGGAAAGGAAGGCAGGGAAGTGCCAGGATAAATAGGGAACTCTCATGTTTTAATATGTATGTGAACTTTGTCACAGAAGCATCAGAACTTTGGCCTTTCTCTGTAAGGCTATCAGGAGGAAGGCACTGAGAATTGCTGTGTAACTCACAGTCTAAAAGCTAGAACATGCTCAATTACAAACATTTATATTTTCAGTATATATAGATAGATAGATATAGATATAGATAGATGTAGATAGGTAGATAGGGTGGGCAAAAAGGGAATTTGAGGCAGAACCACATCATGAGTATAGATCCAGTGGATTCAGACTCAGAAAATGTAGGTTAGAATTTGGGGTTGGCACTTGTGTGACCCTAAATAATCCACTCTGGACCTCAGTCACCTCATCTGTAAACAGAAAGTTTGGATTAGAGATTCTTGAGAGTCATTTTAAAACTCTAAATCCTATTATCCAACCCAGTTTCTAGGTCTGCCACACTGAAATCTGGATTATGTGAGTGGATAGCCATTTGACTGTTATGCCTCAGGAATCAGAGACCCTGTGTTCATCTTACCATCCCCAGGGCACCAGGCTTCATGTCAGTTACCAACTATGAACGGTGGCCAAAAAAATCAATATGCCTGGGTAGCTGAGTCAGCACCTCAGGAATGGGTCTAAAAGGGGAGGCTGAATGCCAGCATGCCTTCCTTTCCTGATGAGTCAGGACTTTAGGAATGAGACTGGACAGGCTAACCATCTAAGTTCCCTTCTCCTGTTTGAGTGAACCAAAAGCTTTCACGAAGATCTCTGCTCAACCCAGCCATCCTGTTCTATCATATCTTAACCTCAGGGGAATATGAGATGTCGTTCTTTTCAAGCTGAGGAAGTCCTAGATCTCTTTTATTTTTCAGTTCATTTGGGTTTGCTTCTTGGAAGACCACAGGAATTGTTTCAACATTACTGAGTCAGATATGGGGAAGAGGCAAAGGCAGAATGCCATGAGGAAGGGCTTTGGGAGAGTTGTAGGTAGGGAATGGGGTATCCAGCTGGTGGGAGAGAGTAGGAATAACTGAGGCCTGGGAGATGTGACCTTGGGGTTCTCCTGGGAGTCTTGGGAGGGGCATTGAGTGGTCAGACAGGTGATTGGGAGTCAGGACGCCCGAGGCCTGCTTATGCCTGAGTCACTCAGTGTTGTTGTCATCATCTGGAGAACCACAAGCTCTGCTCCCCAGAAAACAACAGCAGTGTTCCTGTTGGAGGAACCAGCCTGATGGTGAGACGGATGGGTTGGGGGAGGACAAAGAGGCACCAAGAGAGATGGGGGGATCTAGGAGCTACACTGTTACCCCCTTTGCTCCCTGCTTCTCGATGTCTGGGGCCTGGAAGGGGTAGGATTTCTGTCTTTTCTATGTCTCCAACTCCTTACACGAGAAGCTCCCCTTCCTCATTCCTTGCTTCCATACCATGGCCTCTTAGTCCAGCCAGGACTTCAGGGGTAACTCAGCCCCTCTCAGCTCTAGAAACCTCTTCCCCTCATGGGGAGTCTTCTGGAACCCCTTCCTCTGCTCCATCTGGCCCAAGATCCTACTCTACCCCATGCTTGGCTTCGGTGACTCCCCTTCCCTCACAGTGGTCCCTCCAGAACTCCTCTGGGCTGCGGATGGGTCCCCTGATCCCAGAACAGGATTATGAACGACTGGAGGACTGTGACCCTGACTGTGACAACACCCAAAACTCACCCCTCCCAGAGGACCAGGAACCCCTGCTTCATGTCCCTGAGGGGCTGAAGGGTAAGTGGAAATGGGGTAAGAAAGTTGAGCAGGTTCTTGTATGGAGTAGGAGGATGTATAGCACAGAAGGGGAGGGGCATAGGGGGTGGATAGTCTCCATGTTTAGAAAATCTAAGGGGTGGGAGCATTGAGACAAAAGAACTGGAGTTAACAGACTGGGAGAATGCAGCCACCTAGAATGGTAGATTAGACTTTCCATCTCTCACACTTACTAGATAGGTGTTGTTGGACAAGTAACTTCACCTCACAGTATTGTCTCCTCTTCCACAGAGTAGGGAAAATAATATCTACCCCCACAGGGTGGCTGTGAGGAAAACACCTTATGAAAGAAATGTGAGTAATCATCTATATCTCTTCTCCATCCAGGCTCTTGGCATCATATCCAGAACTTGGACAGCTTCTTCACCAAGATATCTTGTGTGTTCAGAGTTGAGGGAGGTGGGAGTGGGGTGATGTTTGCTGAGGAGGGCTGAGGGCTGTGGACCAGGACACTGGACATTCCTTGGAAAGGAATGGATGAATGAAAACTGGCAGGAGCTGGGCTTCAGGGATGAGCAGTCTAGTTGAGGGTACATGAGGGTAAGAGGTTTGTTAGGAAGGCATTGGGAATTGGGGAAGATCTTTGGAAATCTCAGTCTTATTCCTTGATGAATCTGGTACCTCTACAATTACCATCAGCGTAATGGCTTTGCCTGTATGTTTCTGGAAGATGCCTTTCAGTTGGGGTAAGTCCTTTATATTTAGTTCCCATGTTCATCCCCCATCATTTCCCCCCCTAGCAAACATCAGCCCCTTTTCTCAACCCTCTGTAGCACCCATCTTCCTCTTCTTGCATCTCCAAGTTTCCTTCCTTGTCTCATTTCCCAGTTCTCAGGAAGCCTTGGCAGGGCTCAGGTTGTTCCTCTGGGATCTCTAGGGGCCTGGGAGCTGACCTGAAGCCTCTGCTCCCAACCCCTCCCACCCTTGGAGGCCTCAGTTTGGTCTTCATCCCTATTCCACTCCACCCACAGACAGTTCGTTTTCGTTGTTACCTTCACTACCTTCCTACTCCGCTGCGTTGATTATGATATTCTCTTTGCCAATCGACCTGTTAACCATACCCGGCCTGGATCCCACCAGAACCCTGGAATCCTTCAAAGCAAGGTGACCCTGTCAGATGCTATCTTGCCTGCTGCCCAGTGTGCACAGCGGTGAGTGAAAGCAGAGGAGGGGTGGGGGTAGCAGGGTTTGGGGGCCTGGATGGTTCAGGGACTAAGGCTCAGGGATTGAGGCATTGGCTACTCCCAAGGGCAGAGAGACTGCCACCCCTCCTATCCTCTGTTCTAGCCACAGCCAAGGCCCAGGCAAGAGTGAGCAGAGAGTAGGGGAGTGAGGCTGAACAGTGACAGACTGGTGAGAGGAAAGGGACCCAGGGGAAACTCACCTACTCTGTCCTTCTGTCTCAGTCTCCAGGGCCAGGCCATCCTTCCTGTATTCCTTATTTATATGCCCATTTGTCTGATTTGCTCTTTTCTCCATCCCCACTCCATTCCCTTCGATTCTGGGGTCTACTCCACCTCTAATCTCTAGATAATCTCACCCTAATCCAGTCCACCAATCTGTCTGATACAGGGTACGTTCCAGCTCGATCCTGATCTTCCTTTTGTTCCTGGCCTCAGGGTTTTGGCTATTCCGTCTTCTTCGGTCCCTCTGCAACCTCTTGAACTACTGGGATATCCGAACATTTTACAAGGAAGCCCTGCACATTCCCCCAGTGAGTGGGATCAGGAGAAAGGATAGGGGTGCTAAGGAGATAGGTCATGTTGGGGACAGAGAGAAGAGGGAAGGCAGGGAGTGAGGTAATGGATCCAACCAGAAGCTGAGATAGACAGTTTTCCATGGAGATTAGGGGGCTCTGGCCCCAAAGTTGGAGATAGGGATATTGTCAAGTTATCAGATCTTCCTTGACATTTCCTGTAGACTTGGCTTTGTGGGACATAGAAAAGATGCTCCATAGTCCCTGCCTTTGCAGAGTTTACAATCTAGGTGAGGCTATAAGACTGTCACAAAACTAGATAATGATTATGACCAGAATTTATATGGTACAGATATCAGGAAGACTGTAAAAGAAAAGTGCAGAGTAGGTGGGATGGAACAGTCTGAGAAAAAGACTAATGATTGAATAGGATTTGAATAGGTAGAAGGGAGGCTACCTTTTTGTAATTTCTGTTCATTTCTTCTATTTCTGTTCTCTGATTGATGGAAATCAAAATCACATCTGGATTCATAGAATCGCAGAATGTTAGAGCTGGCAGAAGTCTTAGAAATCATCTAGAACCACTTCTTCCTGGGCATTAGATTCCCACCTATAAAGTAAGAATTTGGAGTTAGTCTCAATGCTGCCTTTTATTATCATTATTGGTGTGTATGGTTTATTTCTCCTAACTAGATAGTAATTAGATACAATTTTTAAAACCCTTACCTGTCATAGGATCTATATTAAATCATGATTCTAAGGCAGATGAACAATAAGGACCAGGCAATGGGGGTTGAGTGACTTGCCCAGGGTCACCCATCTAGGAAGTGGCTGAGGTCAGATGTGAACCCAGGACCTCCCCACTCAAGGCCTGGTGCCCTTTCCAGATGTGCTACCTACCTGTCCCTGAGTAATTAAGATATTAAGAGGTACTGAGGCTTAGTGATAGAAAACTAGCCTTGGAGTTAGAAAGGCCTTGGATATACTGCTGGGTCATTATGGGCAAGTCACTTAATATCCGTGTCCCCAGGGAACTCTCAATGGCCTGAAGTTACAGAAGGAGTAGCTCTTCTTCCTGGTTGGGAGGAATTTCTGCCTTGGGAATTCTTCTCACTGATGAGATCCCAGTTCTCAGCCACTCCTCATCCCACCACATCCTCAACTCTTGGAGGGTGCTTTGTTGTATCTCTCCCAGCCCTAAGTGCTAGGTTGGGCACATAATAGGTACTTTATAACTATTTGTTGAATGAATTCCTACCAGGGGGAGTGAGAAATCTCAGCTGGTTTCAGAATAGGTCAGGGACTTGATGGAAATAGTGATTTAGGACAGTCTAGAGGTGGGTGTTTAAATGCTGGATGGACAAGAGCCTGGGGAGCAAAAGCTAGTTCTTTTGTTGGCTGTTGAAGTGGTCCATGTACTACATGATGGAGGCCTAGATTAGTGTGGGAAGGAGCTTTTTTCTTTTTCAGTAAATCAAAAAACTTTCTGAAACACCTTCTGTGTTTAAGCCACTGTGCTAGGTGCTCTAGATTTGATTTGGGAATCTGTTGGTGTGAGGAGTAAGTGCTTCACTTCCTCTATTAAAGAGTTGCCTCTGCCCTGGAATGTGTAGTCTGGGGCACTACTTGGGGCATTAAGAGGTGAAGTGATTTGCCCAGAGAGTCACCCAACCAGAATGTGCTAGAGACAGCACTTTATTCCCTAACGTCTTGATTCAGGCCACCACTCTATTGACCTGTAATTACAAAACCACGTGTTACTGAGCTGGGCTCTAGTGGTGAAACATTGTGCAAAACATGGATTGTGCTCACAGTCTGAGGTAGGGAGATGGAACAGAACAGATAGAAGGAGATGACAAAAAAACAAATCAAAGTACAAGATGTCATAAGACGTGACATGATTTATAGTCAAATGAGTTGCAGAGACAATAAGGGCCCTAAAAGTTCAGAAGAGGGTGGAAAGGAAGGAAGAAATGGCAGGTTTGGTGACAGATTGAAAATAAAGGTTAGAGAAAGTTAGAAAAAGAGGATTGCAAGGTGACAGTGAGTCTGAATGGCTGTGAGGATGATGGCGTGAAAACAAGTTTGAAGGCAGGAATGAGCAAGTTTGTTGTTGGGAGAGAGCCTCAGTTGGACTTTAGATATGGTGAGTATCAGATGAAACCAAGGTCTCCTGGATGGAAGAATCAGACCATTTAGTTTAGAGGTCATCAAGAGGGGGACATCTTTTTGGGGTGGGGGTGGATGGTCTTCTCTCTAGGGCTCACTCCTTTCTCCCTCTTCCCTCAGGAGGATCTTAGCAAGGTGCCCTGGGGAGAGGTACAGTCTCGTCTCCTGGCTCTGCAACGAGGTGGTGGCCTCTGTGTGCTGCCCCGGCCTCTGACAGAATTAGATGTTCACCACCGTATCCTGCGTTACCCCAACTACCTTGTGGCCCTGGCCAACAAGGGCCTGTTGCCAGCCCGGTTCCCACTGCCTTGGGGGGGCAGTGCTACTTTCCTCAGCCAGGGACTGGCTCTCAATCTTGACCTTCTCCTCTTTCGTGGCCCAATTTCCCTCTTTCGAGGGGGCTGGGCATTGCCCAGTACCTATAAGCGGAGCTGTCAGCGGCGGACTCTGGCTATTCGACTTCGCTGGACTCTACTGTTTCTGGCACTGGTCAATCTGGCTCTTTGTCCACTGGTGCTGGCTTGGCAGGGGCTACATGCCTTTTTCAGCCATGCAGAGCTGCTACGCCGGGAGCCTGGGGCCTTGGGAATGAGACGCTGGTCCCGCCTGGCCCGCCTTCAGCTGCGACATTTCAATGAGTTGCCCCACGAGCTTCGGGCCCGTTTGGCTCGAGCCTACCGCCCTGCTGCTCATTATTTGCGAGCTGCTGCACCTCCAGCCCCGCTGCCTGCCCTCTTGGCCCGCCATGCTGGCTTCTTTGCTGGTGCCCTGCTAGCTGCCCTGTTGGTGCTCACTGTGTATGATGAGGATGTGCTGGCTGTGGAACATGTACTGACTGCCATGACAGGGCTAGGTGTGGCACTGACTGTGGCCAGGTCAGCAGATGGGGTATTTCCTCCTTCCTTGGGGAGACATTCTGCTCCAAGGGAAGAAGTTTCATGACCCCATCATTTTAGATAATTATCCCAGGGAAACCTGTCCATCCATTTATTCTATTTCCCAACTTTTAAGAGTCATACAATTAGAGCTTGGGAGGGCCTTTGGATATCAGATTTAAAACAGATTTCCTGTTTCAAAGATAAGGGGGAATCAAGACCCAGAAAAAGAAAATGACTTGTCCTGGCTCCAGAGGTGGACAGTGACTGTGCTAAGACCAGAGCATAATACATTTCTTGACTTGAAAGTCATCTCTCTGTCCATCAGCCCCCACTGCTTCATTTTCATAGATTTGTAGAATTCCAGAGCTGGATGGGACCTAGAAGACCATATAGACCAATCCCCTAATTTTATAGAAGAGGAAAGTGAGGTGACTTGCACTGGGACAAATAGTTAAGAGGCAGCCAGGATTAGAAAATGGCTTTCCTGATTTTTGGACCAGTGCTTTCCCCACTAGTACCTTTTTGCCCCATTTTTCTCTTCTCTCCAGGTGTTTCATACCGGAGGAGGAGCTCTTGGGCCGATCCCCTAAACCCCTGCTGCAGGCAGCTCTGGCTCACATGCATTACCTCCCTGAAGAGCCAGGATCAGTCAGGGAAGCCAACACTCACCACCAGATGTCGCAGCTCTTGCAGTATAAGGCTGTGAGTAAAAGCAACTGGGTTTGGAACTTGGTCAACCCTCAGGGGCCTGGGCAAGGAGGGGAAATGTGGAGTTGAGGGCCTACCTGGGGAGCAACTGTGGGGCTGAACTCTATAAGGAGTTCTAAGGATGTTACATCCTTGGCTTCTCAGGGGGACTCTGGATGGGGAATAATTTGGGGTTAGTGTGTTCTACCCTGCAGTGGTGTCTTGGACTGACTTGCAGAATTTTTTATCCATAGAACTTACCCCATTCACTCCCCAGATATCCCTTCTAGTGAGAACATTTCTCAGCCCCATTTCCCCTCTTTATTTCCCCCAGATCTCTCTCCTAGAGGAGCTTCTTTCCCCAGTCCTTACTCCCCTTGCTCTCCTCCTTTGGTTTCGCCCTCGTGCCCTGGAGATCATCGACTTTTTTCGGCATTTCACTGTGGATGTATCTGGGGTAGGGGATGTCTGTTCCTTTGCTCTCATGGATGTGAGGCGCCATGGCCATCCCCAGGTTAGAGCTCCTTCCCAACTCTTCTTCTTGATATTTCTTCTCTCTTTCTTAGACTTGGGAGATCAGAGCCCTTGCCAACATAGTGTCTACGGGAGGGGGAACAGAAAACAATAAGTTCTATTATCTTCAGATAGTTCAGGATTGGGGCAGAACCAGCTTCAAGGGTGTGAGTGTAGGATCTATTTAGACAGTAGTCCTGGGCTTTATCTTAATTGTATGAACTTGGGCAAGTTGTTTAACCTCTTCTAGGATCAATTTCTTCATTTGTATGCTAATAGTGATAATTATGAGAATAGCTCCCGATCCTTGGAGGTAGGTGCCATTATTATCCTCATTTTAGTGAGGAGAAAACTGAGGCAGATGAGTTAAGTGGTTGGCCCAGGGGGGCACATAGTTGGCAAGTGATTGAGGCTGGTTTTGGATTCAGATCTTCTGACTCCAGGTCTAGTGTGTTGTCTACTGTGCTATATAGCCGTATAGTAATCTTTGCCCAGGCTATTTCACAAGATTCTCATGAAGATAAAATGATGATTTTGAATGTGCTTTGAAAAGCACCCAGTAGATTGGCAGTGCAATATAGTGGTTAAAGGGCTGGCCTTCCATTCAGAGGACTCAGCCCTGCTGCTCTGACATATACACGACCCAAGTAGATGGTCTAACCTCTTAGTACTGCAGCCACCTATCTATGGATAGGTTGTGAATTAGAGAGCCATGACCTGTGGACACTGTTGGTCATAGCTTCCTCGCCCCAATGAAGTCATAGTCATAGGTCTGACAAAGAACAGTGTAAAGTGTCCTTTACATATAATGGATTATGATTTTCCTGCAGTGGCTCTCAGCAGGACAGACAGAAGCCTCCATATCCCAGCGTGCAGAAGGTGGGAAGACAGAGCTTTCCTTGATGCGTTTCTCACTGGCCCACCCTCGCTGGCGCCCACCTGGGCACAGCTCCCGATTCTTGGAGCAGCTTCGGGACAGGGTACAACAGGATGCTGCTCTCTGGGCTGCTACTCCAATCCGGTCACCCCCTACACCTGGTCTAGGTCCCAGCTTTCTAAGTGACTCTACCACATCTGCAGTGAGTATCTCTCAACCCTGCCCTACTCCTAACATCTTCCCTCATCCTGAACTGCCCCTCTGGATTTTCACAGCCTGCAGCTACCCTTTTACCCAAGTAACCTTGCCTTCAACCCCACAGCCCTTGCCAGTCTGTCTTGTCATGTGGCAATTCCCTGATCTCCCTTAGCACCCACCACTTTCTTCTTGCTCATAGCCTGAGGCACTCCTGGCCAGCCTGCTGTTACACCCCCTTCTGCCTCCCCGAGAACTGAGTCCAGTTGCTTCCTGCCCAGCTGCTGCAACTGCCAGCCTCCTGGCCTCCCTCTCAGGTTCTATGTCCCAGGCTGGCCACGATCAGAGGTGGGGGCCAATACCAAGTGTGGTACATGTTGGAGGAATCGGGGTGGGATGATGAGAGGGGCACAGACCTGAGATACCCAAGGAGAATTCTAATCTTTGGGGAGGAGCCTAGGGGAGATTCTGGGAGTTGGGGTACATCTGCTCTCTACAAAGGATGTGACCAAGAAGAAGCCACTATGGGGAAGTCAAAGTTCATTAAACTAAGGGTGCTGTTTGGAGGTGGCAGAGTGTAGCTCTCTGACCTGCTGTGCTACTTGTTTTAGTTGTGTGTCTCCAGGGGGTCCTGGGGTCCAAAACCCTGCCCTATTTTCAGAGATTGCCTCTGCTGAGATGAGTCTTCATGCTATCTACCTGCATCAGGTGAGCTGGGGAATAGGTGCTAGAGAAGTGGCTGGGAATGGTGGAGTAGCTAATATATATGAAGGCTGGGGAGGTGGAATTAGATTGAGGGAATGTGTTCATGGTGTGGCGGTGGGAGAATCAGAGCTGCTGCATCCATCCTTTAATCTCCCAGTAGAAACTGGGAGAGCCTCTGTCCTTGAAGGGTGGGTCAAGGAAAGAAGTCATCAGTGGTGGTGCTCATGCCCTCCTTCCACCACTCAGCTTCACCAACAGCAGCAGCAGCAGCAGCAGCAGCAACAGCAAGAGCCATGGGGGGAGACTTCAGCCACTCCACTCCCAAGGCTTTGGCCTAGCCCCCAAAGGCCACTCACCCCTGAGGATGAGACCCTGACCTGGCACAGTGATGGTAAGAACCTGACAATTGGGATGGATTCTTGAATCGGAGAAAGAGGCATTGATACAATTGAAAGGGAACTAGGCCCACGAACCTGGTGTAGATAAGCACCCTTCCTAGGCCAACGAACCCTGAATGATAGCCACATTGACCACTCCACCCCGTGTGATAACCATATGGACCCTCAGTGAGCTCCAAGGGTATATAAGCCAGCCTTAAAGTTTGCTGGGGGGGGGGAACCCCCTTTGGGCTCCTCCCCACGCGTGTGAAGTGAGTTACAATAAACCACCTCTCTGTGCCGATTGCAGCGTCTGTTCTGTTCCTTGGCCCCTAAACGGACCCTAACACAATGAAAAGAGTCAGAAAGTTTGGGTTCTGATTCTGCTTTATGCTTATGATTTGTGTGATCCTGGGAAAACCACTTCACCTCTCTGGTTTTCAGTGTCCCTATCTGTCAAATAAAGACAAGATAGCTTTTGAGGACCCATCTAGCTTTAGGTCTATCTGTATTCTGTAGGACTGATGGCTTCTTTTCCAGGTACCAGCCCTGCCTCTAGCTCTAGCTCCAGTCCCAGACAACAATGGGGACCAAAGGGAGCTAGTAATCTACCCCTTGGGGGGTGGCAGGAGGAGGAGAATGTTCAAATGGAACCAGTGTCGAATCCAGGAAGTGGCTAAGAAGCCAACCAATGTGGTCAGTATTGGCTGGGGGTGGGGGGGAAGACGAGGGTCATAAGGAGGATACATGGGGGGTAGGGCAAGGGAAGTTTTCTCTGGATTTGGGGCACCCTGCCTACTTCAACCTTTCCTTCCCTAGGTTCTCCATCACAATTTTGAAGTGAAGATGAGTAGACAATCAACATTCACCTGCTGGCACTTATGAAGCCACCATAGCTCATAGATTTCAATGTTTGAGCCCAGTGATTGGCAGACCCTTGGGAGTGGTGGGAAGTCTTGTGCTAGCCCCAGAGAACCCAAGTGAGGGTGGGGGTGGGGTGGGTCCATGGGGAGAAAGTGGGGGAATCTCCTGAACAAGATGAAAGGAGGGCAAGCAGTAGACACTTCATCCCACACCAGGCATCTATACCTCCTGACCCCGGCAGTGAGACAGAAGCTCCATTTTCATTACCAGGCCCCCCTTGAAGAGTGGATCACAGTCATGATGGTATGGTTGGAGTTAACTAAGCTGGCAGAAATCGGACACTAGCTATAAGGGAAGGGAAAATGAAGCCAAGGTGGCCTCAAGCTCCACCTCTCCTGGCGCTGGGGCTAGGTGACAGGGGAAGGGTTGGCTCTTGAAGTCTGGAACAGTGAGGGGGCAGAGCTGCCCTCGGTAATAAAGCACCAAAGGTCTCTTGCCTTCCTATGGCTCTGTGTCCTCAGCCCCAAGCCTGGAGAGTTGCCGGCAGCCAAGACTCAGAGTCAGTAGCCAAGACAGTAGAGAAGGCTGGGTAGGGGGAGAGAGCACAGGAGCAGCAACAACTGTCTCCAGGGTTTCCTGGGGGCCAGGAGGGCTCCCTGCCTAGCTGGGCACCTGCTAGGCAATGCCTCCCCTTCCTTTCATGGGAGACAAAGTCTTCATTCCATTGTGCTACTATAAGTTTATAGTGCTTATAAGATTAAGAAAAATCTCTTTAGAGGAAGGGAGTTCACGAGCTTTGAGTGCTCGGTGCAAATGGTGCTCATCCTGGAAAGGGACATAGCCCACAGAGGCCAAGCCTTCCGGTACAGACAGGTTGAGTGAAGGTGGGAAGAGGGCTGCGGCCCGGGATTCTTCCTTGGAAAGTAGGGCAGCGCGCACGACCTGGACTACCCCGGGCCCCCTCCTCCCAAGCTGGGTCGGCGCCCCGGCCCTCGGGACTCGGAGATAAGGCAGAGGCAGAGCTATCAAAACTAGACGCTTTAATGAAGGTGGGCGGGGCCTCAGGACTCGGGGGTCTCCGGGGTGGGCTCGCTGAGGGCCCAGGGCACGGCGCTCCGCGCTTGCCGCTCCTGCAGCGAGAAACTCTGCGTACGAATGCGGTTCGTCACTTCCTGCGTCCGTAGCGTCAGCCCGAAGATGTCCTCATGGTAGCGTTGCTGGTCCTGTGGGAGGCCGGGAGCTCAGGCACAGGGCGGGGCGAACTGGTGGTGTCCGCGCCACACTCTGCGCATGCCCACCCTGTCCCCAGTCTGCCCCCGGCCCGCCTCCTCTTACCCGCAGCACCCCAATGACATCTCCGGCCTCACTCAGCTCCATCCCACCCTCCGTGGCCAGGATTCGCTGCACCGTCTGCAGGACGCTGGTCGCCATAGTGACGTCTCCGCAGACGAACATGTGGCCGCCCTCCCGGCACAGCACGCGGTGCACCTCGGAGGCTAGCTCAGTCCGAAGGATGTCCTGCACATAGGTCTGGAGGAGGCAGGAAAGGGCCCCAAGGCCTCGTGTGGAGCTTTGCCCTCCTCTACTTCTTCTCCCTTGTTTCTCCCCATTTTGTCACTCCTTTCCTGTTTCTTCCTCTCCCTTCTTATCTTCTTTTTTTTTGTCCTCCATTTCCAGCCCCCCACTTCCTCCCTCCCTCCTTCCCTCCCTCCCTCCTCCCCCCCTTCCCAACCTTGGGGCTATCCAGTTCCCTGGAAAAGGCTGTAAGGACTCTGCCAAAGACTCCCCGATGCTGGGCATCCTGCACCTCCTCTCGGTAAAGGTGGTCAAGCTGGGAGCAGCGGCATCCGAAGACCAGGGTCATAGGGGCCGGATGCAGTCCTGGAAACAACTTGTTGAAAGGGGTCGACTGTGTCTAACCCGCGCCCCCTTCCCCCTTTGCTTTCCCAGGCTTCTTGCCCATGTCTCTGTTCCTCGCCCAGGCTTTTTCTTGTCTGAGTGTTCTGGCTACATCCAGGCCCCAGCCCTGCCTACTCTCATAGCATTAGATCTTACCTTTGTTCTCAATGTCATGTAGCCGCTCCTGCCAGAATCCGCGGAAAGGGGCGATGCCTGTACCGGGCCCCACAAGGATACAGGGGACGTTAGGGTCAGATGGAAGCCGGAAAGATGGAGCCCTGAGTGAAAGGCACAAAGTCAAGCTCCTGCTTTACTAGCTCCCCTGGGCTCCTGCCTGCTAATGGAAAGGCTGATTGTCCAGGCTGGTGAGGGTGGGAAACAAGGGAGCCTTTTATGAATCGGCCTGGAAGACAAGATCTATTAGGGAATCACTAGTACTACTAATACTGACTGCTATGAATTCTATTATCCTTCCTTGGTGTTCACATTCCTTAGGGGACAAACTGTGGAATAATGGGGGATCCACTGGACCAGGAAGTTAGGAGACCTGGGCCCTTGTCTTGGTTCAACTTCACTTAGCTGTGTGCCCTATGTCATTTCACTTCTCTGGGGCTTTTTTCTTATCTGTAAAATGGGGAAACTGGACTACATGAGGTCCGAGATCCCTATCCAAGGTTTCGGGGGATCTTATTGCATTGGTCATCTTGGGAACTGTCCTAGGTCCTACTTTCAAACATGCATTTCTAGGGCAGCTAGGTGGTTCAGTAATCCGAGAGTCAGAGCTAAAGATGGCAGGTCCTAGGTTCAAATCTGCTCTCAGACACTCCTTGATGTGTGACCCTAGGCAAGTTACTTAACCCCAATTATCTAGCTCTTAGCACTTTTCTGCCTTGGATTCAATACTTAATTTTAATTCTAAGATAGAGGGTGATGGTTTTAAAACAAGCAAACAAAGCCCATACATTTCTGGAAGCTGGAAAATGGGGCAGTATTCCTTATTTTGCCAGGCAAAATAAAGCCTTTTACTCTCCATCTCAGTAGTCTGGCTGAAACTATTGTTAAAGATGGTCATCTGACCCACAATTCCGTTTCCAGGATGCAGTAGGGGTTTGGAGATGACAGTTTCCAGGATGCAATCTATTTTGCTGTATCTAGAAATTTGCCACTTGAGAGCTGAAGAGAATTAGGGTATCTAGATTTTTGTCTTGGATTGGCTCAAAATGTGAGCCCCAAGCTTTCCTCCTCCATATACAATCTTCTACTCTTTCCTTAGTGTTCCTTCTCTCTTTTCCTGCCCTCTGTGGTGAATCAGAAGACTTGGGTTCAAATCCCATTTCTGCTGATCAGTATCTTGGGCAAGTCATTTCCTGGACTTCAGATTTCTCTTTTGTAAAATGAGTTGGACTAGGTAACACCTAAAGTCCTTTCCTGGGATTCTTACCCTCTGATGAAGCAGGGCACTATGTCTCCAGCCTTGAGCTGGCTTAACCATGAGGAGCAGACCCCATAGTGCAAGGGGCCTAGCCCATCTAGGGGAAAAAGAAAAGACAGTATTGGTAAAAGGGACAGGACAGAGACTCCAGGTTTTCACTTCTGAGGTGGGGTTATATATTTTCCTGCCCTTTACCCCCTTTTCCCATGTAGATCTTACCCTGTGTCCTATAGGCCAGCACAGCCACTGTGAGGTGTATCTCCCCAGGGTGGGCACTGGGTGCAGAGCTGACCGAGTAGTACCGTGGCTGGAGCAAAGGCAGTTGGGTGAGGAGGAGAGGTGCTGGCAGTGCCACTGATGGGAACTGCTCTAGCACCTCCAGAAGTGTAGGACAACGGAACCATTTCCATTCCTCATAGCGCCGAGCATCCTGGGTTGGAGACAGAGAGACTGGAGTCTGGGGAACCCTTTACCCTGGAAACATTTCAGCTCTCAGTACACTAGCATACCTTCCTGCTTTCCTTTCTCCTTTCCCTCCCTCCCTCCCTCCCTCCCTCCCTTCCTCCCTCCCTCCCTTCCTCCCTCCCTTCCTTCCTTCCTTCCTCCCTCCCTCCCTCCCTCCCTTCCTTCCTTCCTTCCTTCCTTCCTTCCTTCCTTCCTTCCTTCCTTCCTTCCTTCCTTCCTTCCTTCCTTCCTTCCTTCCTTCCTTCCGCCACCCCCTTTCTACCTTGCTGAGGGCCTCCAGCTCTTGCTGCTCACTGGCCTCCTCTGCCAGGGTGCTGAGTAGTCGAAGGAGCTGAGGCCCTGGGGGGGAGGTGATATCCAGAAAGAAGGTGAGAGCCTGTTGTAATGTGCATGAAGGCAGCCGGGGGTCCCGAACCCAACCTGGGGGTGGGCCACCTTGAGGAGAGAAAACAGGAATCATGAGAGGTGTGGGTCCTAAGATAGAGTTCAGGGGCCTGGAGATGTTACCTGACTTGCTTTCTCTGTGGGAATTGAGGTGTCTTTAGGGATAAGGGATCTTCCCTTCACAAAATGATTAGGGAGGAGATGGCTGGGTAGCTCAGTGCATTTGAGAACCAGGCCTAGAGGTGAAAGGTCCTGGATTAAAATCTGATCTTGGATACAGCCTAGCTGTGTGACCTTGGACAAGTCACTTAATCCCTATTGCCTAGCCTTTACCACTCTTCTGCCTTGGAACCAATACCAAGTATTGATTCCAAGACAGAAAGAAGTTAAGGGTTAAAAAAAAAAGCCTGAGGATAAAGGACTAACCACAGACCAGGAGCATAACTTTTCTGAATTAAAAATGGAAATTTAGGCTCTTTCTAGAGTCAGCATAAAGTAATGGATAGAAAGCTGACTCTTGAAAACAAGAAGACTTGAGTTCAAATTCTCCCTCTGACACATACTGGCTGACTGTCCCTTAGCAAGTTGCTGAACCTCTTGGTAAATGTAGGCGAAGTAGGAGCTGTATATTCAGTGAAGGGGCAGGGGATCCAGCTGGAAGAAACATCTGTTCTGAGATTACCCTGGTATTTCTAAAGCCCTGAAAGTTTACAAAGCCCTTCACATATCTTCTCTTATTGCATCAACCCTCTAGATCAGGTATTTGAAGCCCACAGGTTAGGTGATTTATGCATTGTGGTACACATGAGCAGTGGAGGTGGGATCTGAACCTATCTGCCCTGACTCCAAAGCCAGATATCTTTCCAGTCTAGGAAGGGGCCTCAGTTGGCTGGCACTTGGCCTTTCCACCCTTTCCCAAGGATAGGAGAGAGCACTGGTGGATGTTCCTGTGACATGTGCAGGTACTAACTGTGCCTTCATGTAGTGTTTCATGTAGAAAAGAAGGACACTTCTTTTCCTTCTCTGACCTTGTTTTCCATCATAGACGGTAGTACCTGACGTTAGTGGTAATTCATGGCAGGGCTCTGTGATTAGACCCCAAGGTGCTTTGGCAGAAGGCTGTGGGAAGGGAAAGCCACCCACGTGGCATCCCTCAAGACAGACTTTGCAAAAGGAACCTGCCCTAATTCTAGAAGCTCTCCTGTCCAGAACATCTGAGCTCAGGCCCATTCAATACAACCCCCCAAATATTTACCGTGCAGCTACTGTGTGCAAGGCCCCAGGACTGTCTCTTCCCCCTTGCCCCCATCCCACAGGAACATTCCCCTCAAGCTTGGACTCTGTCATTCCCCTTTTGTGCTTTGGCATTTTTAATTTTCTAGTAATGCCTTTAGAGCCTCCTCCTGCTTACAAGTGATTAAAGGAATGGATTATTCAGATTGGTCGGAGAGAAAAAGAGGAGCCGCAGGTTCCTAGCGACAACCTTGAGCAGCTTGAGCATCCTGGATGGGAGAAGTAGGGCCTGCCTACCTGGGAATCTTGCCACATTGGGGGGGGGGGTTTGCAACCTGCTTTGTGTCTCATGTGACACATTGAGAAAGGTACCTTACCTGGGCTCCCCTTCTCCAGCTGCTCCACAGCGATAGGCTCACTGGGCAGGGGTGGATCCTCCACACGGCTCAACAGGGCTTCCACCAAGCCAGGTCGGTTGGGAGGGCAGATTCCAATGTGGTCTCCAGGCTGATACTGTAGGCCTTCCTGCCCTCCTGTGGCCAGACGCACCAGGATTGTGGCTCGGCTGATGGGGGGAGGGAGGAGAACGATGGGGGCCGTGGTAGGCGGGAGGGACACCAGGAGAAAGGGAGTCTGGAGGCCCATGGGGGGGGGAGTGTAGAGGGTTAAAAATGAAAGGAGAAACCTCCTCAGGGTTAAGAGAGTGGGGGACGAGCCAGCCAGGAGGGAGAATAGTGGGATGAGGTCAGGCTGCCCTTACGTCGACTTGCTGCTCTGCAGGTTTTCCACTGAGAGGACAGTGGCTGGGAACATCTTCCGCCTGTGCACGTGGATCAGGCCTGGAGGGCAGAGAGAGAGGCGGGCCTGACTCAGGATCCAGAGAACATGGGATATTGGGGACACAGAGGGCTAAGATGGGAGAGGCCCTCAGAGCTCCTACGGAGGGGTGGGCCTGGAGCTCAGGACATTACCGGGTAGCAGCTGGAGCCCCTCAGGCTGGGCACTCAGGCGGTATCTTTGGCGCTTCCAACTTCTCTTGGGACTGAATATATCCCGGGCAGCAGCCTTGGCATCGTCCCCCACACAGAAGGTCTCGCAGGAGGCCTTTTCAGGCAGAGAAAGAGAGGAGGGGAGTAGGCTGGTTAGGAAGCTTTCCTCTGGCCCAGAATTCTAGTGGCTCAGAGGGGGACCTCCAGCACGAAGGGGAAGAGAAAGGGTAGTGATAGGGAAGTATTTACTGGAACTTGGGATTCTAAGACCAAGTCTTGGGCCACTGTCTGGGCTCAAATCCTTCCTTGGAATAGGAAGTCTCAGTAAAACTAGTTTAGCAGTTGTAGTTTTAGGAAAGGAGCCTGAAGAAAGGAAGAGAGCAGGTTAAAGAGAGCTGAGGGATGTAGTAGTAATTTATTAGCCTTGTTGAACGAAGATGGCACAGTGGGCTGAGTATGTGATGGGGAAAGAAAAATGAATTCAAGGCAAGACAGAAAGAATGTGATGGGAGCCTAGCATCAGGGATAGAGATGCCCATGGCCTGTGGTACCTTGTCTCAGAAATGAGTGGTTGTTAGGGGACTAGATTTCAGATTTGGGATAGAAGTCAAAATTTAGTCTTGGGTGGGAGGCTGTGACCAGATTGGGGACTCACCCGGAATGCAGCTTGGGCCCAGCCCTGGAAAGCCTCTTCCTGGCCACATAATTCATCCCCCTGGCCCAGCTGCAGTAGCCTCTCTCCTCCCAGTTCTTCCAGTCGTGTGTCTACTGCTCGGGCAAAAGCACAGAAATGGGGGTACGCCCGGGAGCCAAGCCCAAATACACAGAACCTGGAAGGAGAAGAGGGAGAGATCAAAAAGGACAAAGCTTCTCTCAAGGCTTCCCTGGCCCTGGTTCTGAGAATGTTCAGGTCTTTCTGCCCTACCAGGTCCAACCCACTACAGACATGTAGACATGGAGGTATTCAAGGTTCCCTTCCCCAGCTTCCCTAGCCCCCAGACCTTAGGGTTCCTAGGGCCCCTGCACTGTCCGTGTTACTGGACTCTTTCCTCTTCCGTCTCCAAGAAGATACCAACGTGTCTGAGCAGGAGACGCTGTTGAAACGAATCTTGTAGCTTCTGGAAAAAGAAGCGCAAAGGGGGAGGGATGTCACAGAGTACCCTGACACCTCAGAGACAGCCACACAATGGATGACATCGCCTGATCCCAGAGACACAGCCAGAAGAGGGTGACAGACACAGAGAAGAAGGGTGACAGACATCACCAGAACTCAGAGACATCCAGAGAAAGAGTGCCTTCGAGCCTTCGCCTGCCTGGCGTGGGAGAGGCCCTTCTCCTTGGGGCTCAGCTCTGCTCAGCTCTATGGGGGAGGGCCCTGGGGTTTATGGTTTAGGTACCCAGGAGGTTTGACTTGAAGATGTTGCCCTGGAGCATCCCCTTTCCTGTCTTTGAAGGTGGCCTCTGGTGGACCCAATCTCCCGAGGTCTTTCCACTTTGGGATTGGAATGGATCAGGCTTCACGTGGGTTGGGGGCATCCTGGGCCCAGCTGGGCCTGCTTTCCAGAGCTGATGGCTCACCCCCACTAAGGGGCCTGTGTTGTGTCATCAAGTGAATCAAGATATGATAGGAAACTGAGGGCCCTCTTCCCTCCCATGTGTTCCAGCTGGTTTCCCACCCTGTCTTCCAACTCTAGTTTCTTTCTTACTTGTGCTGCTCTGGTCTGGGAGAGCTATTGTAGGGGCCAGACATTTCCATCAAGGCAGCTGCAAACCTCTGTAGGGATGTGAAGAAAAGAACTGTTTAAAATCCATGTTTTGTTCTGTTTCAGATTATGTCAAAGGAATAAAGGTCTGGCCCTTTTCAAAGTCAGATTCAGTCAGCCTCTGGTTAAAGGGAGAAGTTCTCCATGAGAAATAGCCCAGTGACCTTGTAGTACTTTTGAGAGACAGTTTGGAGGACAGAAAAGTGGGAGAGCTGAGCTCAGACACAGAATTAGACAGCTGCTAAGGATGGCTTGTCCTCAAAACTTAACAATAATAATGATGGTGACAAGCCACATTTATAGCGCACTTCACAGTTCACAAAACACTTTTCTCATAACCCCATGAAGTAGGTAGTGCAAGTATTATTATCTTTAGTTTACAAATAAGGAAACTGAGGCTTTGAGTGGGTGGCTTGATTAATAACAGAGCTGATAAGTGTCAGAGCAAAAATTTGAGTTTTTTTAAGGTTATCTGTTGCTTAGTATGAGTAGGAGAAATATGCCAAAGAGATGGTTCTCATTGAACACTAGCCTTTTTGCCAGTAGCCCTCTCTAAGCTGAAAGAGATCCAGGAGGCAGAAGCAGTGAAAATGACTGGTGGGCATCCTGTGGATGGCAGGATGTTAGAGAAAGAACTGATAACAGTTACAATTAGTAACAAGGTACTCAAAATTAGTACTTAATAGCCTATAAAAATACTTAAACCTGGGGGGTGGGGGGGAGGAAAAGAAAATGATCTATGTCTTTAACGAATAATGCTTGGAAATGATCAAATAAAATATATTTAAAAAAAAATAAAAGAAAAAAAAGAAAAAAATACTTAAACCAAAGGATATATTTTTGTGATAGAAAGTAGTATATATATATATATATGTATATATAAATCAATGTCCAATTGTCTAAATAAACTATTTTTATTTTCTAAACAAGTATGAAGAATACCCATATGCTTTATTTCTCTTGTAATCTATGCCTAAAGAAAGCTTAACCACTCTGTCCATACTTCTCAACCTAGGCATACTAATTACCTCATAGCAGAGGAATCTAGAGGGGAAGGCAGGGCTCAGGAATAAATCTTGAAGCTTCTCTAGGCTTACCTTGAACCATTAGCTTCTTTTAAGAAATGGCAACATAGCAGCAGAATTCACAGGTGTGTGGGTGTGATGTAGATTGGACAAAGGCTCAAATGATGTATAAATGGAAGAAAACTACCATGACTACCTAGCCTTTTCTTAGATTTCCTTTTCCATCTATTTGACTAATGCTGAGCCACCTCCCATCCCCTTTGCCTAGGGGTCCCTCTTTCTTCTTGGTCCTTACCTCTCCATTTTCTGGAGGATCTCCATTTCCAAATGTGCTGGTTACCACCAGGACAAGGGTCTCATGCTCCAGGGACACCACATCATATTCATCCATGCAAAGGACCTGGGGGATATGGGAGGAGTGTTGAGTTATCGGAGAGGTAGCATCCTAGTCTAGCCTTCTAATACCTCCTGTTACCCCACTTCTTCCTACTTTGACCTCCTCTTCTGTGACCTGAATACTGGCTTGATCTAGGTTTGTCTCTATCTTTCTTGCCTTCTCTGTGTTCCCTGCCTTTAGTGCTGTCCTGATTCCTTTGGAGTTTGATTTCATCTCTCTCTGAACTCTTGCTGTCTCCCAGCTCCTCTCCCTCACCCTTCCAACTCCCTTCAGCCATCACTCCCACAGCATGTCGGCTCATCTATCTCCCTAATGTATTTCCCTCAACTACCCTCCACACCCTGCCCAGCTTCCCTCCCCTGCTCTAGGCTGCCATTCTCCCCACCCTGCCTCCCCATTTTGTACCCGAGGGTCGAAGGCTTTCCGGAACAACCTGCCCAGCTGCTGGGCATAGCTCTGGGCCCGACCAGTTTCTGAGCCATACAGAATCGTTGCCTTCACCCGCTTTGCCATCACTGTGCCCATCAGGGAAGCTGAAATCTTCACTGCACTGGTGGAAGATAGGGATTGGAAAAGGGAGGAACAGAGTTCACAGAAGGCACAATGATGAAGGGCAGTTAGTTACATAGACCGGTAGAAGATTCTCTGGAGGGGACTGTTGTGGAATGGGAGTCATTGGAAAGAAGGTAGTTGGGGAACATGGGAGTGAGTAGGGGGGCCATGGATTAGTCAGAACCATAATGTGCTTGGAGGAAGGGATCATAAATGGGGCTCCTTAACTGGTTGGGGGGATTGGTGTGCACAGAGGGATTTGTGGACCTGAGGAGGGAGCTCAGAGATTGCATACTTGGCCACTTCCTTAAAGGTTTTTTTCCTGGTGATGCCAGTGCCTTTTGTTGTCGTCCCCTTCCATGGGTCAGGCTAGAGTGGAAGTATCAGAGATCAGTGCAAGTGACCAAGCTGAGTGGGGAATTAGATAAAGGGGTATCAGGGTGGGAGACATAGGAACCTGATAGCGGAAGGCAGGTGACAAGAAGTAGTTGACCATCTCTTGGTGAAAGACTGGAGTAAGACTGCCAGAGATTGGAGGCACAATCCAGACCCAGTCAGCGGGGCAGCCACCTCGTGCCCTCTGCTCATTCTCCAGATGCTTCATGAAAGAGGCTGTGGCTGCATGGTGATCCACAATGGTCACTTTGGCCAGCTGGGGAAGAAAGGAAGGTCTTAGGGTTCACATTGAGGCAGGGAAAGAGTAGAGTGGGAGGACTCAGCTCCATGCTGCAATTTCTCACAAATCCCATCTTTGTTCCTAACAGGTGCCAGATCTATCTCTGCTCCCCACAAATTACAATATCCATTATGGCCAAACCTTTTGAAATACCATAACCAATTGAGTAACCGCACAAGGTAGCTGCATTTTACATATAGCCTTTGCTCTTATGATTCACTATGTATATACCAAGTCCCTTGGGATAGTTAGGGGATGTATTAGGTAGATAGCGTTAATCTTGAAAAAAAGAAGACCTTTACTCAGCTATGTGACTCTGGGCAAGTCACTTAACCTCTCAACCTCACTTTCCTCATCTGTAAAATGGGGATAATAATAGCACTTCCCCCGCAAGACTGTCATGAGGCTCAAATGAGATAACATATGGAAATGCTTTGCAAACCATAAAAAAGTGATATATAAATGCTACCCAAGACATATTGTAAATTGTTACAAGTTGACTGGAACGAACTCCATCAAACTATAACCAGCATGCATTGTGCCCTCATAGTACTAAGAAAACGGTGGGTTCTGTAAGCTACAGTTCCCAAAACTCATTAAAATGCTGTGACTAGATCTGCCCGAATTCAGGGTGGTAAGAACTAAGGCCCAAAGTCATAGTTCAGGGTAGGATATAGCTGGGCACCTTAGTGAGACATGAGTCACAACCCCAGCATAACTTTCAGCAATTGGACATTTCCCACTTCCAAACCCTCCTTCCCCATCCTCTTCTGCTTTCCTACTTGGTAGCTATGTAGCACTGCTAGGTTGATCTCCACAGCTGCCTTGTCCTTCCACAGAGACGAGGTTGTCCGGGTGTCCAGGTCCATGCAGACAGCCACATCCTGGGAACAGGGGTACATAGGAGGGTTTGGTGGGGAGAGGGTAGGAAGACAATTTTCTCAGTCCCTAAGACCTTAAGCTCTTTGCCTTTTTCTTTTTTAAATCTCTACCTTCTGTCTTAGTATCATTCCAAGACAGAAGAGTGGCAAGAGCTAGGCAGCTGAGGTTGGGTCACAGCTAGGAAATAAATGAGGCTAGATTTAAACCCAGGTCCTCCCTTGTTCCAGGGCTGGCACTTATCCACTGTGCTACCTAGCTGCCCCAGATTCTAAACTCTTCACAGGAGTGAGAGAGCCTGGAGATTTCCCTCTTGCAGTTCATGGCTATCTTGACCCAACAGGGATTTCTTGTCAAATTCCCTCAAGATGAGTATCAATGCAGTAACACTCATTGGAAAGAGAGAGAGGGAGAGCCTGGGATATATGGACATGGGTGGGTTTGAGGTTGACTTGGCTTTTTCTCTGTAAGGGAAGCATAGGAAGGAGAAATTACTGTGATTTTCCCCTTCCCCCTCCAAAATCTAGTCCTCCTTTCCCCTCCTTTTCTTATCCTTCTTCCTTGCTTCTGCCCAGAAATGCCAACCAGGTATCACTGAGCTCCTGTCTTCCCAGTCTTCTTCCTCTTTGAGATCACAGTGGTACCCTAGGGACTGTGGCTGGCCCTTGCCCAAGCCCTCACCTCAAGAATGTTGTAGCGGTGGGGGTCACACAGGTTGCGCATGCCAATCTCACTGCTCATGTACCATCCACTGAAGGGAACTGCAGGGAATTCCAGGCCTCCAATTTCCAGCAGCATGTTGGACACGGCCGGGAGTGCATACCAACGGAGACCCAAGGACTCAAACCACTCCAGCCTGCCAGGTGTGGGACCAGGGCAGAAAAAATGGCAGAGGGACACCATAACATCAACAGGAAGCACCGTGTCTGACTTATTTTGGGACTGAGCTGTGCTCAGTCTAGAATGGCCTCCATCTCCTTATTTCCACTGACAAATCCTACCCATATTTCAAGGCTCAAATTCCATCTCCCCCACAGAACTTTCTTTGATCTATAGCTAAGTCATCAATCATTTACTGAACACCTAGCAGGTGTCAGGCTCTATGCTAAACATGGATGATGAGAAATGTAAACCCCAAAACAACCTCGTTCCATTCACAGAATTGATAGTGACCTCTTTTCTCTGTAGTGATGATAAAATCATCCTTTTCTTAGTGTAGGTAGGAATTTCATGGAATTAATGTATGTGTGTGTGTGTGTGTGTGTGTGTGTGTGTGTGTGTGTGTGTGTGTAATGTTGGCTTTTTAGACTTGGAAGGGTTTTGGGTGGAGGGTTCTCTGGCAGGAGAGATATGAACTAGGACACATCACTCAGAACCTGGGGAAGTGAGTGGAGCCCACCTGGGGATATCTCCTATGGGGGATTCATAGGGCTCAGGCAAAAATGGCAGAGGATGAAAAGCCATGGATTTGCCCTCTCACCGCTGAGAGCACTGGCCCAGGGAAGTATGAAGTGTAAGCATCCTCCCTGTCAGGAAGTCTACCCTCCAGTCCAACTGATCTAATTATTGTTCTCTGTATGTGACATTCTATCTCCTGCCTTTTGGCCCATATACAACCCTTTGCTGCTGTCAGATCCTCCTCACTTCTGTCTCTTAGGGTCCCTAGCTTTTGTCAGTCCCATCAATCAACAAACATTTACTTTTATTTATTTATTTATTTATCAGAAAACTCCTTACTTGCCATCTTAGAATCAATACTGGGTTTTGGTTCCAAGACAGAAAAGCTGTAAGGGCTAGGCAATGAGGATGAAGTGCCTTTTCTAGGGATGTACAGCTAGTTTCTGAGACCAGATTTGAACCCAGGCCTGCTTCTTGATCTACTAAGCCACCTGGCTACCTCCCATAGCTCAGATTTTTTTTTTTTGTGAGCAAAGAAAGCATTTTATAAGGTATTAGGAAATCACTTTGATGGCTTCTCTCTCCACTGGTGTAGGGCACAATTGTGTAATATACACCAGTCATGAGCTACTATAGCCAGGGGTCTGTTCCTCACCTGGCCATTCTTCCCATGAAAAGCCTTTTAAAATCACGCTTCTCTTTCTATCTGGGATTGTGCTAGAAGTCTCTCCAGCTTCCTAGATCTATTAGAATTTGTGTTCTACTGCTAACCTTTGAGAAACCAAGATCACCGCTGCACCCTGCCAATTCTAATGACCTTTTCTTAGTCTTGGTCCTTCTTGACCTCTCTACAGCATTTGACACCTTTCCTCTTGGCAGCTCTCTCCTCAACTCTCCTAGTGCTCTTCCTATTTGACTTCTTCATGACTTCTCAGTCTTCTTTGTTGTTTCTTCATCCATGGTCCATCTACCTTAGGTTCCCCCCTCCCCTCCAGGCTTTGTTCTGGGCCCTCTTCTTTTTTCTTTCTATGCTATCTTGCTTGGTGACCTCATCAGACCTCATAGGTTTGGATGATCAAATGTTTGACATTTAAAGCCCTTTATAACCTGGAACCTCTCTGTCTTTCTCGGATTCAGGCCTAGTCTCTTACTTAAACTACAGTCCCCAGGCTTCTTGGACAACTGGATCTAGTTCAAACTCAACCTATCCCAAACTGATCTCATTAATTTCCCTCCCCCAACCTTACCCTCTTCTGAGTTTCCCTCTTCCTCTTGAGAGTACTACCATTCTTAGAATCATCCAGGCTTGCACCATTGGTGTTGTATTTTATTCCTCTCAGTCTCTTATTCTGCAAATCCAACCCTTACGACATTTCCCCCATATATCTTTTCTCTACGTAGACAGTCACAATCCTAGATCACTCTTGTCACCTTTCCCCTAGATTATTGCAATAGTCTGACTGGTCTGTCTGCCTCATGTTTCTCTCCACTCCATTTCATCTTCCATCCAGCTTCCAAGATGATTTTTCTAGGTCTGACCATTTCACACCCTTGCTCAGTGAGATCTGGTAGTTGCCTATTACCTCTGGGATCAAAGATAAATTCCCTTGTTTGACATTTAAAGCTCTTTATAACCTGACTGATTTCTGACTTTCAAGTCTTCTTATCCTTAACTCTCCTACGCTCTCTTTACATTCCAGATATGCTGGCCTACTTGTCTTCCCCAAACATGGAACTTCAGCTCTCATGCCTGTGTCTTTGCATCACTTGTCCACCCTGCCTAGAATACTGTCCGTTCCCTTCTGCCTCTTAGTTTCCCTGATTTCCTTCAAGACTGTTCAGCTGTCACCTGCTGTGGGTAATCTTCATCCCTTTACCTATTAATGTCTTTTCCTCTCAGATTGCCCGTCATCTACTCTTTCCTCCCGATATTTTTTAGTTACATGTGGAAATAATTTTTGACAACACTTAAAAATTTCAGATTTTCTTCTTCCCTCCCTTTCCTCTTTTCCCCCTTTCCAGAGGTGGTCTGTAATAGTTTGATATAGATTATATCCCTACTTTCATGTAACACAGATTTCCATATTGCTTATGTCCTGATAGGAGACACCTATCACACAGGAAATAGAAATCTTTTTTTTTTTAAACCCTTACCTTCCCTCTTGGAATCAATACTGTGTATTGGTTCCAAGGCAGAAGAGTGGTAAGGGTTAGGCAATGGGGGTTAAGTGACTTGCCCAGGGTCACACAGCTAGAAGTGTCTGAGCTTAGATTTGAACTTGGGACCTCCCGTCTCTAGGCCTGGCTCTCAATCCACTGAGCTACCCAGCTTCCCCCAGGAAATAGAAATCTTAATTACAAAACATGGTGGCAGATGGCCTGCTTTGATCTGCCTCAGACTCCAACAATTCCTTCTTTGGCTGTGGAGAGCATTGTCATCATCTTCAGCTAGTTTTTATAGACTTTACATGTATACTTCATTATTCACGTGTGTCCCTCATTAGACTGTAAGCTCCTTTGAGGTCAGGGCCAATGTTTCCTTCTTTTTAGGGTATCTAGCACTTAGACCAGGGCCCAACACAGAGTAAACAATAAGTAATGGTGGATTTATTGGTGGAGGGAGGGACTAGTATATGTTACTGTTGTTATTTTCCTAGACTAATATTCCCACATTTGGTGGCTTGTCACATCTAGGGATATAAGTGTGTGACTCTTTTTTTCTGTCACTGATCAAATCTCTTTGAATATCCAAATGGTTTTTCTCAGGCACATACAGGATTTGGGAATATTTATAATCTCAAGAAACCAGATAAAGGTTAGGGTAAGTGTTGAATTATAGGAAGGCTATCACACACCCCAAATTGAAGGTATAGGCCTGGTAGAGATGGTGGAGAAAGGAGAACTAAAACCTCAGTTGAGGTGAGGGTTATGAAATTTGGCCTTCTTCTCTCTTTCTTGTGATTGTTTCTGGAACATTTTGCTCATGTTCTATTTCCATGTCTATACTTGGCATTATGGTTATTTGTGTATATGCTTCTTTACCTCCGCTAGACCCTTAATTCCAGGAGAATAAAGGCCCTGTTTTATACTTCTTATATCCCCATCATTGACTTATCCACTGTAATGTACCTCCTCAGAGCTTGCTTGTTAAACTAGTGAATGAGGAATCGGAGAAGTGCTCAGGAGCTCCCTCAGACCAAACCATCATAGCCCTGGCCACTCCTCCCTCTTTCCCCATACCACTCACGTAGGATGTTGTAGTGGCACCTCCAGCACAAGTTCTGGGGGCAGAGGGAAAAGTTCAGGTGGCTCATCTGAGGCCTGGAGCAGCAGTGGCAGCACATCGAAGCGTCCATCCCCTGGGGTCCAGCCATGCTGGATGCAGAGCTGAGGGGAGAGTTTCCAGAGAATGATCCTCCCCTACCTCAGGGATGTCAACACTAGCCATCTCACATGACTCATTAGCAATCTTTATGTTGGCCAAGTATCCCCATCCTTCATCTCAATAATCCAATAATGGTTACCCTATCTCCCCTACTTTAGTGCTTTTCAGGTTGGCCAGGCACCGTACTTCAGTGGCCCCCACAATGGCCATCCCTCATTTCCCACCTTGATGATAAAATGACAAAAATATCTTTCACTTTAATAATCTCCAAATGGCTCCTTATCTCCTCTACCATCCAGTGACCTCCAAATTGGCCAAGCACCTCATCCTCTACCTCAATAATCCCCACATTAGCCATCCCACATCCCTCATTTCTGATCTGTTTCCATGTTGGCCAATCTCACCTCTTCCATTTCATGTTGGCCAAGTTTCTGACCCTATCACCTACCTCAGTGATCTCCACATTGGCCGGGTCCCCCAAGACAGAGCCATCTTGTTGTCTGTAGCCTGCATATCGGATCAACTGACTATTCCAGATACGGAAGTCCCCCTTGCCTGGGGAGCGCTGGGGAAACACTGTGATGGCTGAGCTAGGGAAGAAGATGACATCAGATCTTCCCATATACTCTCTATACTCTCAGTCTTCCTGTACAAACTTGCTGAAGGACTTTGAGGAAAGGCTGTGCTTGATGGGGTGGGGTGGGATGGGGAAGATCCCCACGGTATGGTAGAAGGCAGAGCTATGACTTGGGATTCTTTTACCACAGACCAAATTGAGCTAGGACTGGGGTGAGGTACGGTAACGGTCCACAGTCCAGTCAGATGACAGATGGAGATACACGGTGCTCCCACAGAGGTTGGGGAAGATACTGAACTCTAGAAGAGGTATACCCTGCCAAGAGGACTCTGGAAAGGATAACTCAGAGGCAACAACACTTTGAGGTGGTTTAGGGAGGCCCATGATAGCAATTATCACGAGGAAGAAGCGCATCCTCCTTCTGAGGAGGAAATAGATCTTTCTTTCCATCACCATGAAGGCACCCTGAGCCAAAGGCCCAGTGGCCCTGTGCTGGTTAAGGCTCTGTGGTTGAGGGAGGAATGTCTTATGGGCATCAGGGTTAGAATTAGAGTATCAAATCCTGGATGGGAAGGGTGTAAATAGGGAGTAGGGCAGTTCTCCATATTGAGAGAGAGTAGGAGAGAAGGTACCAAATCAGGCCACTTACCGAAGGTTGCCTTTGTTGGTGGCATACTTGATGTGATTGCAAATATAGGTGAACATCTCCTGAGCAGAGCTGCAGTCTCGGGCATCAAATACCTAGAGCCAAGGGATAGAGTAAGGGAATTGAATCCAATGATGAAAACGATCATGGATTGTATTTATATATGTGGTGTTTTAGGGTTTTCTAAGGAGTTGGGGGCAAGAACATTGGAACTGGAGTCAGAGACTCAGGTTCATCAAGTTGGATACTCCCATACAGCTACGTGAGTGGGGAAGTCACAGGAGCTCACATTCTTAGCCTCAGTTTCCTAATCAGTAAAATGGGGATAGTAACATCTTTACTATTTATCTCAGAGGGTCTTTTTTTTTAAGGACTTACAAAGCACTTTAAGGAAAGTGCTTTGTAAATCTTCCATTACTATAGATATACCAACTCTTCTTAGGTTTCTTGATCTTTATAACAACCCTCTGAGGAAAGGAATATAAAGATTATGTCCATTTTACGGGTGAGAAAACAGCGGTTCAAAGGGTTTAAAATTTTTGTCCAAGGTCATATACAGCAGGTACATGCCAAAGCCAGGATTGAAAATTAGTGTCCTTGGGGTAGCTGGGTAGTTTAGTAGATTGAGAACCAGGATTGAGATGGGAGGTCCTAGGTTCAAATCTGGCCTCAGACACTTCCCAGCTGTGTGACCCTGGGTAAGTCACTAGACCCCCATTGCCTAGCTCTTACCATTCTTCTGCCTTGGAACCAATGCACAGTATTGATTCCAAGACAGAAGGTGAGGGTTTTAAAAAAAAGAATGACAAAGAAATTTTACCTTGGAACCAACATTCAGTATTGATTCTAAGATGGAAGGTAAGGATTTTTAAAAATACTAACACCTAATGAGTAATAGGACTTAGTCCTCCTCCATGAGCTGAATACAAAGGTATGTTTTTGTGCCCTCTTTCCCAACAGTTCCTCTGTCCCTTTCCTGGTTTGCTTCCCACATGGTTGAGAGGGAGCAGGTTGTGATCATTAGGGATCCCTCTTCTTTCTACTTGTCTAAAGTAATGCCCTTTAACATGGATAGGCAATTTTCAGATAAAGAAATCAAAACCATTAATAAGCACATGAAAAAGTGTTCTAAATCTTGTCTAATCAGAGAGATGCAAATCAAAACAGCTCTGAGGTATCACCTCACACCAAGCAGATTGGCTAACATGACAGCAAAGGAAAGTAATGAATGCTGGAGGGGATGTGGTAAACTCCTTGAAGGCAAGGGTAGGCCCCACTACTGAGGGGCCTCAAGCATGACCAGCTAGGAAACAGTGGAGAGAGTATTAGACTTGGAATCTGGAGCCCCAGTTTCTAATCCTTCCTTAGATGCCTCCTAGCTGAGTGTCCCTAGGCAAGTCACTTAACCTCTTTTAGACTGTTTCCCCATCTGCCAAATGAGGATAATCATCTCACTGACCTCAGGGAGTCATGAAGATTGAATGAAATATAGCATCCACAAAATACTTTACAAGACTTATGGTGCTATATAATTGCTAAACATTTTTTTATGATTTCTATTCTCTTTGGATATGAAAGCTTATCAGGCTAACCTGAGAGGAGTTTCCCTGTTATGACCCACCTTGGATTGTGAAGAAGAAATAGAAGGGTTCTCCTCCAAGAAGCCTTCCTTTAATTAATTTTATCCAACCAATCTCTCCTCTATTGTCCTTAGCTACTCAGTCTTGTTATAACAGTTTGTAAGATCAAGAGCCAGAAGGGACCTCAGCAAGTCATCTCATCCAACCCTCTTCTCCTATTTTACAAGGGAAGACTGAGTCTTGGGAACTGGCTTACTTAAGGTTACATAGCTAGTGAATAAATGGCAGAACTAGGCTTATTGACTCAGTGCTCTTTCGTCCGCCATGTTGTTCATCCAATGCTGCTTCCTACAGGCCAAGCACTTCACAAATGGTAAGTGAGTTGCACTGAATATTGCCTTGTAAGGACTTTTGACTTGTGTCTATTTATCTTAGTTGTTTAGTATTCTCTTTCCAACCCCTCTACCAATGGCAGGATAGTATTGACTAGTGGGCTGGGGACCACAGAAGATGGATCTTGGGGCCAGCCTGAGTGTACCTCTAAAGTAATGCCCTTTGACATGAATAGGCAATTTTCAGGTAAAGAAATCAAAACCATTAATAAGCACATGAAAATCTAAATCTAAATGTTCTAAATCTCTTATAATCAGAGAGATGCAAATCAAAACAACTTTGAGGTGCTACCTGACACCTAGAAGATTGGCTAAAATGATAGCAAAGGAAAGTAATGAATGCTGGAGGGGATGTGGCAAAGTTGGGACATTAATGCATTGCTGGTGGAGTTGTGAATTGATCCAACCATTCTGGAGGGCAATTTGGAACTATTCCCAAAGGGTGCTAAAAGACTGTCTGCCCTTTGATCCAGCTATAGCACTGCTGGGTTTGTACCCCAAAGAGATAATAAGGAAAAATACTTGTACAAAAATATTCATGGTCACACTATTTATGATGGCAAAAAATTGGAAAATGAGGGGATGCCCTTCCATTGGGGAATGGCTGAAAAAATTGTGGTATCTGTTGGTGATGGAATACTATTGTGCTAAAAGGAATGATGAACTAGAGGAATTCCATGTGAATTGGAATGACCTCCAGGAATTGATGCAGAGTGAAAGGAGTAAAACCAGGAGAACATTGTACACAGAGACTGATACACTGTGGTAGAATCGAATGTAATGGACTTCTCTACTAGCAGCAATGCAATGATCCAGGACATTTCTGAGGGACTTATGAGGAAGAACTGTGGGAGCAGAAACACTGAAGAAAGGCAACCGCTTGATCACATGTGTCAGATATGCTTGGGGATGTAGACTCTAAACAATCACCCTTGTGCAAATACTAATATGGAAATAGGTCTTAATCAGTGGGACATGTAAAACCCAGTGGAATTGCTTGTTAGCTATGAGAGGGAGTGGGAGGGAGGGAGGGAAAGGACATGAATCATGGAACCATGGGGAAAAAAAAATCTAAATTAATTAATTAAATAAACTTAAAAAAAAGAAATAGATTAGGTCAAAGTATTCTCTGATAACAGATAATATCTAAGGTTGAATAAAATGTAATCTTTAGTCAGATTTTTAAACAATTATACACATAAATTTGGTATTAGGCCACCTTTTCCCCTAAAGTTTAGAATCAATAAAACTTACTTCATTATTTTAAAATAAAGTAATGCCCTTTAGACACAAAGGACAGTCTCCTCCCAGCAAGCCAAAGAATAGATTTTCTTTTTTGACCCCATTGCTACCCCATACCCTTTTTTCCTGGCTGCCTGGCCTTTTCCTCCAAGGTTAATGCCCTTCTATCCTTTCTTTACCTGTAGCTTCCCCCACTGTATCCTGCCCACACATCGAGGGGCATTTCTCCAGGCCTGCTTAGCCCCAAACACAAGCTCACTCTCCCTGAGTTGGTAGGTGCCTGTGGCTGCCACCTCAGCCTCCACTTCCCCAAGCCGTTGTCCATGGGCTGGGGAGCCACTCCTGAGGAAAGCAGAAAGGAGAAAGGATGGTTGGAGAAAAGGTGAAGGAAGGGGTCTCAAGGCTCCCTGATTTCACTGCTGGAAATTTGGGAGGCAGTGCTGAAGGGAGTTGTGTGGAAGCATGGTGACTGATCCCCAGGGAACATTTGCCCATATAAGTACGAGGTCTCTAATTGGAGTGATAAAGGTTGATAGGCTCTGTGGGGTCTAAGGGGTGGGGAATGGGAAGAGGTCAGAGCTTGGGTCTGAGGAATCCTAGTGGGCTCGTTTCCTAGCACCAAGAACTGGATAAGTGCCTCAGAGATCAGAGAGGCAACGAGCTCATTTTGCTGATGAAGAAACTGAAGCCCAAGATCAAGCATGTAGTAAAGAGCAGAACCAAGTTGGAAACCGGGGTCTCAAACTTTTTATCCATGCTCTTCCTAGAGAGTGCATAGAGGACAGATCAGGAAGATCCGAGTTCAAATTTGACCACGTGTGTGACCATGGCATGTCATTTAACTTCTGTTTGCTCAAATTATAAAATTGAAATAATAATTGCACCTATTTCCCAGGGTTGTTGTGAGGACCAAAAGAAATAATGTTTGTAAATCACTTAACATAATGCCTGGAAGATAGTAGGTACTTAATAAATATATATGTTTCCTTCCTTTCTATTACACTATGCGGTTCTCTTTAGGGTGAGCTCATTCTGGCAGATGGAATTTGGAGCAGGCATCTAAGGGGTTTATAGTTAAGAAGACTGAGGCCTCCTCACTGGTTTCATCAGTCTGGTTTCCTTAAGGTTACATAGCTAGTGAATAGATGGCAGAACAAGACTTCTTGATTCAGGGCTCTCTTTTGTCCACCATGTTGTTCATCCAGTGCTTCACATGGTGCTGAGGGATTTCCCAGGACAGGAGGTGAAGGGGATGGCTTTGGGGTGGGTAGCTCTCACCTCTTGATAGAACTGTAGTATTGGTTAATGAAATCTCGAGCCTGGATCAGTAGCTGGCCAGGAGATGGGGGCCCCTCCGTGGGGCGACTTTGAAGTTGCCTTGGAGACACAAGGGAGCCCAGGCATCTCCGTGGAGTACAGGGTCCATCCTGGTGGGGAAGAATAGGAGGAGTCAGTGGCTAAGTCACAGAAAGGTGATGGGGTCTGGTGGGGTGGTTCAGGGAGGGGAATTGGGGGGCAGATGAGGTTCAAGAGTTTGTGATGGGTAGGGGAGGTCCGAGGGGTTGTAGGAATTAGTGGGAGCATCTGGTGTCAAGATTGGAGTCAGAGGGAGGAGTAAAGGCTAGGGTTAGGATGTGGTTAAGACCAAGGTTAAGATCAGAGTGTCATCAATCCAGTCTTTATTTCCATAGCACATCCTTTCCCAAGTACTTTCCCGAGCATCTGTTGACTCTCTCCATTTTCTCTTCCCAACTATCTGCAGACAATTCTGGGTACGCTCCTGGTAGTTAACCATATTTTCCTCCCACCAGAAGGATAGACTGTGCTCCTGGACTTCCAGGCTCTGAAAGGTGAGCTTTCATCTCATTCCTGTCCAGAATTGTGCCCATCTACTGCTTCCTGGCCATCTCCGCTCCTTGTCATCCCCCTCTTCTCGTGCCTGACCTCCCTTTCCTATCTTACTTTCATTTTTTGTCTTCTTCCATTAAAATATATTGTTTCCCTCCTTGAGGGAAAGAACTCTTTTGCTTGGTTGTATTTGTATCCCTAGCCTTAGCACTGTGCCTGGCACATAGGAAATGTCTGTCTTTCTATCTATCTCTCACAACAGCACTACTATAAATTAGGTAGGGATGGTGATTATTATCTCTCTTTGACAGCCAATCTGAGACAGTCGGTCACTTTGCAGAAGTGGGGCTAGAATAATCACACCTTATGACTCATAGTCCAGTATGCTCTCCCTTAAATGCAGTTTCAAGGTTTGAGGTATTGACAGAGAGTGGTAAGTGGGGTATTTGGGATTAGTCCTGGGTTTGATTCTGAGTCATATCTGGGGGAAGAAAGGTTGGGAGGTACCAGGTTCTGTTCCTAAATGGTCCTCTTTGTAAAAGATGAAAGAACTCCTCCTAAATGGGTTTCTTTTCTAAGGAGGAGAAGAGGAAGGTTGGAGGAGGGGCAAGTTCCAGGGAGCTTACCTGTTGGGCTTGGGCACTCAGTGTGTCATAGGTGATGCTTCCTACTTCCCAGTTCTTTATTCTTGAGAATTTGGGTCCTTCAGGTGGCCGGGCCACAGGGGGGCTGTTGAGGAGTAAGGAAATGGAGTCATAGTGGACTCTCTTGGCTTCCCCAAAAACTTACCCCCAGGACTAAAAATATAACAGGGCTTTGCCCTTGGGCTGTGTCCAAGAACCTATGGCACCAGTGTAGGAGGGAACTACTCCCCACCCTCTTTCCAGGTGCCTGAGGACATTTCTCTCATCACTCACCCCTCTGTCCAGCATCCCAATGGCAATACTTCCTCCCTCCCCTGTCTGGGGTAAGGGGGGGGGCTCACTTGCCTAGTGGGAGTTGCAGTTTGGGCACTCGGTCTCTAAAAGGTTTGCCATCAATGGTCTGGAACATTGAGAATAGTTTACAAGGAAAATGATTTCTCCTGAAGAGGCCTTTGAAATTCTCTGAATGTATCACTCAGTCCTTGACCATTCCCCTCAAGGATCTCCTTCTTTGGTACCCCTTTCTCAGTGTCTGCCTTTCTCCTTTGCCATGCTCTCAAGTGCTACCTCTGGGGCTGGGGAATCTTTGGCTGTGCCTCAAGGGCTCAAGCTAGACTTTCTAGGTAAAAAGTTTCTATTTTTCCTGCTTAGCTACATCTCAAAGAGGGAGAAATGTCTCCTCTTGTCTCCCTCTGACCTCATGTTACCCTACTAGAACCCTTTTTCTTTAGAATCAAGTCTTGGACAATTCTGAAGTTGAAAATTCCGTTTTGCCTGTGGCAAAATTCTCACCCATCATACCCTCTGCAGGGTCCTGCTCTCATGGCACCAGGACCCTATTACTTCACACCAGGAACTAGCCTTAGTGTCCAGGGACATAACAAGAGCCTCAGGGGGACTGGATGGAGTTCCTTATTATGAAATCTCCAGCTAATATTCCTTTACCTAGATTTTCCAGATTGCTGCCTGGACCCCTTCTTCAGTAGAGAGCTGCTAAGGGCTAGTTTAGGACTGGAAATCGTGTGAAGGGAAGCCTCAGGAGTGTTATCATTTCCTCCCAGATTTGCTACTGTGGGGGAGGAAGGGAGGGGACCCAGGCAGCTCTGGGTTTCTCCTTTGGATCAGAGATAACCTGTTCCCTTGTGTCTCCATCCCATTGCTCCTTTGCCTTCAAACTCCCCATTTTTGCCTGCAAGCCCTCTCCTTCCCCTTGCCTGTCCCCTGGGTGCCTTCTCTCAGTGGCTCCCCAATTAAATCTCTTTCCCTTCCTTCCCACTAGCACTGATTTCCCCTCCAGTGATGGAACTAGGGGCTGCTAACTTCAGATAAGATTAGAGCAGGTGTTCTTAACCCAGGGTCTGAGGATAGATTTCAGGGGGTCCATGAACTTGGATTGGAAAAAAAATTATCTTTATTTTCACTAACCTCTAAGGAAAATTTAGCACTTCCTTCAATTATTTAAAAACATTTTTCTGATATGAGGTCTACAGGTTTCACCAGACGACTAAGAGGCCTGTGTTACAAAAAAGGATTAAGAACTCTTGGATCAGAGAATTGGGCCTGGACATCTCCTGTGGTCAAATCTGGGTTTCTTGCCCCAGAATGATCATCTTAGGAGGAGCCTAGAAAAAATCATTGTCAAGTGTATCTTCTGGGAAGGAGGCTGACTGGGTAGGTGGATGGGGAAAGCGGAGGGGAAGAGTGTTCCGTCTTCCACCGATTTATCATCTTTACCATCCCAGCTCCTCAGCCTCTCCCCTTCTTTCCTCAACAGATTTGGGAAAGCCCTAGACACCTTCCACTTCCTAAGCTCTCCACTGACTTCCTAATCGCCCCTTCGGTCTTGGTACTCTCTTGGGACACAACAAAAGCCTTACTCTTTCTCTGTCCTGTTTTCCAGCCCTACTTTTTTGCTTTCCAGCTCCAGACCATTCCATCCATCAACAGTAGTCTTCCTCATCCTTAAACCCTGGATGTGTCTGTCCCTGCCATGGGAGCTCTCAAATGCCCAGCACCCACAGCCCAACGGCGGTCCCCTGCACCCTCACCTGATGTCAGCCACCGGTGGCCCCCCGTTCTCAGGTCCTGGAGTCCCGCTCTGTTTGCTGCATAATCCCAGCCCCAGCCCCAAGCCCAGTCCACAGGGCGGGCCAGGCTCCTGACCCACACTCTTCAAATTGCCCATGTTGGCCGCTCTGTGACTAGGCAGCTCTGAGCTAAGGGCCGGCCTTTTCCTTAGGAAACAGAGAGGGGAGGGGGATGGAGGGGAGGGGACTGGCCTGGGGGGAACCAAGGGTTGGCAGCTCGGCCCTAGCCTCACCCCCGCCCCCACACACAATGGGACAGGAACAGCTCAGCTGGGAGGCAGTAAAGGCCACGGGCCCCACACCCTCTGTGAGGGGTGGGGGACCCGGACACTGGGGTTCCGTTTGGAGCCTGTTAGCCTTGGTGGCTGATAAGTGGGAACCCAGGTGTCCTGACCTTGGGAACTGAACAGAGAGTGATGGTGGTGTGTTTCTGGTGGTGCTGGCCAGAGGGGGGGGGGGGGAGAGCTGAATGGTGGGTCCTTAAAATCTGGGGATAGGAATCAGATAACCAAGTTCCTGACCTTGAGGGGAGAAACCAAGTGTGGACACGAATTTAGGATGGTGGGATTGAGAAATTCAGGGCAATAATCGAATCCAACAGTCTCGATTTCCAGATGTTAAAAAATGTATCTGGGAGTCATTCAGTGACACAGCCAAACGCATACATGTAGTAATAGTCTGGGGCCTGAACCCCAGAACCAAGGCTTGGTCTGCCGCCCCATAGGCGCTCCTGTATATTTATTTTCCATTCCTGATTAAATAGGTCAAAGATGCTCCTCTGAGCATGGAGGTTAATAGTAAGTAAAATAGAATTAGGGTGACGGAAGGGATTTGAGAGGTCATCTGGGGGCCATTCTTTTTACTACCTTGCTCGAGCTAACTGTTTTGGGGGCTTCAGGAACCTGAGGCTGTGGCACTATGGAAGCTGTGGTCCTTGGCTCAATCTGGGGCTGTAGAATCCTTCAAGGATGCTTCCCCTTGAATTTGGCTGAGGGAAACCCCACCTTCCCTTCCCTGCCCCAATTTCCTGGCACCCCCTCACCCTCCTCTTATGAATCAAGGAGGGGGTGGGGTGAGGAAAGAGACAGGAAGCTTTCTCTGCACCCCCACCCCACCGGCCTCTGACGCATGTGGTCTCAGGAGAGTAGAAGGTCAGTAGATAGAAACAGCAGTAGGATGAGTCGGAAACTGTCTATAGGGGAAGACCTGAGTCTCTTGAAGAGTTGTGGAAACAGAATGATATGGAGAGACTACAATTCCCAAAACACTCGGTGGCCCATAGGCATTATCTTAATGTCCCCCAGGTAGCAGGGCATGCAGGGACTTGTAGTTCAGGGCTCACCTTGGTTCTTGGGGTTGGAGAAAAGGCTTGGATGAGAGAGAGAGAGACAGAGACAGAGAGACAGAGAGACAGAGAGACAGAGAGAGACAGAGACAGAGAGAGACAGAGAGACAGACAGAGACAGACAGAGAGAGACAGAGAGACAGAGAGACAGAGAGAAAAGGAAGTGGAAAAAAGAGATTTCAGTCTGGGAAAGGGAAAAGACAGAAACAGACAGGAAGGAACCAAAACATTTTTATTGGCTGCATTGTTGAATATCAGTGAAGGTCAAAGTAAGAGGATTGATAGGGGAAGTAGAGATAGGTGGACTTAAGAAGGCATCAACTTTTAAAATTTTTATTTATTTTTATTCTGAACATAAAAACATATAAAATAAGCATTCCCATATACAAAGTAAAACAGAAAGAGTTCTAAATGAAACTACATATTTCATATTGTATGTAGTTTGCTTTTCCTTTTAAGCATATAATGAATTAGAAATATAACTTTCTTTTTAAATTATTTTTTTTGTTCAGTGGACAAAAATCTATTTTCTTTCCCTTCCACCTTCCACTTTTTGAATGAAAAAAGAAAAAAAAGCTGCTCTTATAACAAATATGCATTGCCAAGCAAAACAAATTCCCATATTGGCCATGTCCAAAAAAAATGTGTATATTTCTGCACCCTATGTTCATCACCTCCCTTTTGTGAGGTGGCTAGCATCCTACAAATATTTTTGTACATATAGGCCCTTTTTCACTTTCTTTGATCTCTTGGGAGTGTAGACCTAAGGATATTGCTGGTTCAAAGGGCTTGCACTGCTGAAGAATCTGTGGGGCATAGTTCCAAATTAGTTTCCATAAGAACTGGATCAGTTCAAACTTGTAGTTTTCAAAGCTGTCCTACTTGTCTATATTTCCTTCAGGACTTTCTTCCATCCTCTTCTGTGCATTTGAAAAACATTTTAGTGACCCTTTGTCTTTTCTTCTCTCTTTCTTTTTTGGTATCTATTTTTCCTCCAACCCCATGGGGAAAAGAAAAAAGAAAAAGAAATCCCATGTAACAAATATGCATAATCAAGCAGAACACATTTTCACACTGGCCATGAATTAAAATACTTGTATTATTCTGTGCTTTGAGTCCATCACCTTTTGGACAAGAGGTGAGTTAACTGGAAAGATTAATGTGGGATTGTTAAAACCAATGGGTACGGTGCCAAGCTGGACAGTTAAGTTTGATATTGAATTAAAAAGGTGAAGGGGAATGTGTCTGGAGGATAACAATTTAAAGAAATATTGTGTCCTGAGGTTTAGGGAGTCCTGGATTCACATCATGTTTATTAAATATATAGCCAGGTGGTTCAGTGGATAGAATATTGTACTTAGAATTAGGAAGACCTTATCACAAATACTAGCTGTGTGACCCTGGACAAATCACTTAACCTCTATGGGGATAATAATATTGGATCTACCTCCAGGATTAAAACATCTAAAGCACCCACTAGAATTATTTTGAGGATCAAATGAGGTAACATAAAGGACTTTGCAAACTTTAAAGTGCTAGATAGAAGTTAGCTATTATTATTATTATTATTATTCCCATTTTATAGATGAGGAAAATTAAATCCCAGAAGGTTTTGAGACTTACCAAAAGTTACACAGCTAGTGAAGAGTAGAACCAAGACTTCTGACCTGAAATTCTACCCCCCAAGAAAGGAAAGAAAGAATTATAGATTGTAAGTAGGCAAGGATGGGAACTAGTTGAGGCCAGACTAAGTAGGGGACAAGAATATGTGTGTATATGTAGGAATATAATAAAAATGCATATTTAAGGATATAGTAAAAGTCTACTACCTCTGGTTAAAGATTCAGGAGTTTAACTTGGACACTGAAAGATAGGGGATGTAGGGTAGCTAGGTGGCTCAGTGGAAAGAATGCCAGGCCTGGAATTGGGAGGATCTGGGTTCAAATTTCTTCTTAGATATTTCCTAGACTAGATTGCCCATGTTCTATTTCCTTCAAAATCGCCTGTTCTCAGGAGGATCCCAGGGCATAGATATAGAATGAATAACATATACAGAGAACCTCTTCACTAATCAGATCTCAATTAACTTGCAGCTCTTGGTTAACTACTTTGTTTACACAATTGTGATTGAGACATTACCTTCATTTCTGAATATCTCTCACCTTCCCTTCCCCAAATAAAGCCATCCCTTATGAGAAAGAGTAAAAAAGAAAGAGGGAAAAAATTTGGCAAAATAGACCAAGGCATAGGATCATAGATCCAGAGCTGGAAAAGATATACATCCTATTCTCTTCTCCTCTTCTCCTCCCATTTTATAGATGAAAGATCATCTGTAAAGAAACAAACTGTGCTTGACTAGTCAATATTTCAAACCCTTAGTTCTCCCCTCTGCAAAAAAGTGAGTGAAGTGCATTTTCTCCATTCTGCTTTGGGGCCAAGTTTTAACCAGGATGTTGTGTGATATTCTATCTTTAAGAGAGATAAGCTATTTCCAAGAAAAGGAACTTGATTGGGTTGTATATTTTGTTTAAAGAACAAAATAGAACAGAGACTTGTTCTGGGTTCAGTACACAGCTTCCCCATCTTTCGCTACAATCCCTTGTTATGACTATTGATGTTCTGAACCATGATGGTGTAGGAGTTCTGACCATCAACGAGTCATTCATTGCACCATAGCCACAGGATTGTGCATTGAAAAGGATTCTACTTTGTGAACTTTGGAGATAAAATAGATGTCAGGTCAGATTCTTTATATTTCTGTGTGATGTGAAACATTTTAATGGTAGGTAATTGCTCGTTCTGGATTCCCACTCACTTAAATCTCAACTGTGGAGGAAGGAAGAAGTCCTTAATGGGATAATTGAAGTAAGAATGAATAAGCTGAATGTCCAAGTAGTCCATTTTATGATGAGGAGATTTCTATATTCCCCTTAGAGTGAGTCTGTGATCATAGAATTGATGAATGGAATTGGGGAAAAGGGTGCTCCAGTTGGATAAGGGCTATTTTGTAATGGAAAGATGTTATTCTTTTTTTGAGGGCTCATGAGGTCAAGAGCCTTGGCGTATATTCCTAGTTTAGAAGTCAAGTGCCATTAAATTTAAACATGCTAGAATCTTTTATGGGTATTTATAGATTTATTGGACATTAAAGCTGAAAGAGACATCAGAGATCGCCTAGTCCAACCTCCCTCATTTTAAACACGAGGTCCAGATTTGCCCAAGGTCACATAGTTATTAATAAGTGGCAGAGCCAGGACTTTTTCCATTATCTCATGTTGCCTTCCTTCTAATTAACTTACTCAGGTGTATTGGTTCTGAATTGATATTCCCTTTTGCCTGGAAAAGAAATATTCTTGCTTATGCCCAAGAGGATCACTAATTACTTCTCTCTTGATGCTGCCATTAGTAGATATCTGAGTGTGGTATCAACTTCTCTTTTCTCTCCTTAACTCTGTTTTTTGCATACTACAGATTCCAAGCAAGAGTGGGTTTTCAAGTGTTTACTTACAAGGATAAAGAGAATATATAAATTCAGATATATACACCTCGATGAGGTAATTAGCAAAGAAAAGCTAGTCAGTTTCATTCAAAATGTGATCAATATTCTTACACCACCTTCAGAGGACTTTTACCCCCACTGTTTTTTCCTTTCATTTGTCCTTCTCCTGTGCATCCTCCCAAAACACAGAGTTGAATCCCTTTATCACACCCACAACATGACATTTCTAAGAACATCTTAGAAATATCTAAGCACTCCAGTTAATTCAGCTTTAACTATATACACATATAATAGTTATACACACATCAATGTCTTAAGTACATACCAATAGATGTTCATGCCTGGACTGCTAAGACAGTGTCTGTCAGCCTCTCTAGTCCATGATGTGTATTGCTTGTCCAATTACTCTTTTTTGTTTTTATGCAATCTATCTATTTTTGAAATTTCTTTCAATTCATAAGTCTGATCATGCTTGCTATAAAACCTTCAATACCTCCCTGTGGCTACAAAATCAAGTCTAAACTCCTTAGTCCAGCATTCAAGGCTTTTCATAATCTGATTCCTTTCTAGATTTACTTCTTATTCCTTTTGTCATTTTCTTCCCTACACTTGTTACTTGTCATCTGTTTTATTGTCATCCTATATTTTAATTTATTTTTTATATGTCTTGTGTCCTAACTAGATGACAAATTCCCAGAGGGACTATATAAATATTTTACTTCTTTCTATCTACTAAATACAAAGTGGCGTGAATGTAGCAGACACTCAGTGGATGTTAGTAGGCTGTGGGGATGACTTTGGATGGAATATGTACTATTGTATCATTGTTCTATTGTACTCTGTGCTATTGGAGAATAATGGATTTTCTTTTAGGCTGAGGCTGAAAAGGGCTGGGTTTCGCAGAGGGGAATTGGCCAGTCAGGGAGTGAGATCTGAAGGTCAGGAGATGGAGCATTCTGATTTGGGATAATACTATTGGGCTGGGCATTCGGGGCTTATAATTTGTACTGGATCATAACGCTTTCTGATAACTATGGGAATACTTCAGATTCAGAATTATATATAGATATGTATGTAGGGAGAGAGAGACAGAGACAGAGACAGAGAGAGAGAGAGAGACAGAGACATAGAGAGAAGAGAGAGACAGAGACAGAGACAGAGAGAAAGAGAGACAGAGAGAGACAGAGAGAGAGAGAGAGACAGAGACATAGAGAGAAGAGAGAGACAGAGACAGAGACAGAGACTGAGACAGAGAGAGACAGAGAGAGAGGGAAAAAGGGAGGGAGAGAGGGAGAGAGAGCTTGTTTGTATATGATTGTATATATATACCTGGGGGATGAAATAGAGAAAAAGTCGAAGAGATGAAGCCCATCACAATTGAATAGTTTTCTTCTTTATCTCTGAGGGCTCAGGTTGGAAAGCCTCCCCAGTTTTCCTATAGCCCCAAATTGGGGCAGGTGGTCTGAAGTCTTCCAAGTATGACTGACAGTCCTCTCCTCTCCCCTCCTCCATTGCAGATCAGGGATACTTTCCTTTCTCCCGGTGCCCTCTACATTACCTCAGGACCGTTGACCCCACACTTCATCTTGGATTCAATTCTGATACTCCTAGGGCTGCCAACTAATCCCAGCTAAGGTGTTAAATGGTAATTAAAGTGTTAGCTGATAATGGGTTTAAGGTGTGACTTCTCTTGGAAGTATTAGAATTAAAAAAAAAAAAGCTTTGAAGACCAAAAAATCTCTCCAGACATGGAGGAATTAAGCAATAAAGGTGGAATAAAAGCAACTGGGAGTTACCCATACTTCCCAAAAGTTAGGGAACCTGGCCTATTCTCTTTATTTTGAAGTCATTCACCCATTATCCTCCATCACAGTTTTATTCAGCCTATGAATTCAGCCTAACTAGATGACAAATTCCCAGAGGGACTATATAAATATTTTATTTCTTTCTATCCAACAAATACAAAGTGGTTTTCAAATCCAGAATTTTATATGTAACACACACACACATATACACACATACATGAATGGAGGGATGAATGAGTAATGCAGGACCCTTACAGGAAATATGGCATATCGGAAAAAGCATTGCATTTGGATTTTGATGACCTGATTCAAAACCTAGACGCTTCTGAGCCTTAGTTTCCTGATCTGTAAAATGAAGGATTTGGATTACTTGATTTCCAGGCCTGGAATTAGGAGGCCCTCAATTCTTTCAAAAACAGTGATTTCAATTCTTTTTTTTTTAATTTTTTTTTTAATTTTATAGTATTTTATTTGATCATTTCCATGCATTTTTCATTAAAGACAAAGATCATTTTCTTTTCCTCCCTCCCACCCCCCGTGGCCGACGTGTGATTCCACTGGTATCATATGTGTTCTTGACTTGAACCCATTGCCATGTTGTTAGTATTTGCATCAGAGTGTTCGCTCCGAGTCTTTCCTCTGTCATGTCCCCTCAGCCATTGTAGTCAGGCAGTTGCTTTTCCTTTGTGTTTCTATTCCCTCAGTTTGTCCTCTGCTTTTGGATAGTGTTTTTTTCTCCTTGATCCCTGCAGATTGTGCAGGGACATTACACCACCACTAATGGAGAAGTCCATTACGTTCGATGATACCACAGTGTGTTTGTCTCTGTGTACAATGTTCTCCTGGTTCTGCTCCTCTCGCTCTGCATCACTTCCTGGAGGTTGTTCCAGTTCACATGGAAATCCTCCACTTTATTATTCCTTTGAGCACAATAGTATTCCATCACCAACATATACCACAATTTGTTCAGCCATTCCCCAATTGATGGGCATCCCCTCATTTTCCAATTTTTGGCCACCACAAAGAGCGCAGCTATGAATATTTTTGTACAAGTCTTTTTGTCCATTATCTCTTTGGGGTACAAACCCAGCAGTGCTATGGCTGGATCAAAGGGTAGACATTCTTTTATCACCCTTTGTGCATAGTTCCAAATTGCCCTCCAGAATGGCTGGATCAGTTCACAACTCCACCAGCAATGAATTAATGTCCCTACTTTGCCACATCCCCTCCAGCATTCATTACTTTCCATAACTGTCATGTTAGCCAATCTGCTAGGTGTGAGGTGATACCTCAGAGTTGTTTTGATTTGCATCTCTCTGATTATAAGAGATGTGGAGCACTTCTTCATGTGCTTATTAATAGTTTTGATTCCTTTATCTGAAAACTGTCTATCCATGTCCCTTGCCCATTTATCAATTGGGGAATGGCTTGATTTTTTGTACAACTGATTTAGCTCTTTATAAATTTGAGTAATTAAACCTTTGTCAGAGGTTTTTATGAAGATTTTTTCCCAACTTGTTGTTTTCCTTCTGATTTTAGTTACATTGCTTTTGTTTGTACAAAAGCCTTTTAATTTGATGTAGTCGAAATTATTTATTTTACATTTTGTGATTCTCTCTATGTCTTGCTTGGTTTTAAAGTCTTTCCCTTCCCAAAGATCTGACATGTATACTATTCTGTGTTTACCCAATTTACTTATGGTTTCCTTCTTTATGTTTAAGTCTTTCACCCATTTTGAATTTATCTTGGTGTAGGGTGTGAGGTGTTGATCAATTCCTAATCTCTCCCACACTGTCTTCCAATTTTCCCAGCAGTTCTTATCAAATAGTGAATTTTTGTCCCAAGACCTGGGATCTTTGGGTTTATCGTATACTATCTGGCTGAGGTCGCTTTCCCCCAGTCTATTCCACTGATCCTCCTTTCTGTCTCTTAGCCAGTACCAAATTGTTTTGATGACTGCTGCTTTGTAATATAGTTTGAGGTCTGGGACTGCTAGGCCCCCCTCATTAGTGTTTTTTTTTCATTATTTCCCTGGCTATCCTTGATCTTTTGTTATTCCAAATGAACTTTGTTATGCTTTTTTCCAAATCAGTAAAGAAATTTTTTGGGAGTTCCATGGGTATGGCACTAAATAGATAAATAAGTTTGGGCAGGAGATTTCAATTCTTGAAGGAATTCTTGAAGGGCACCTCAGGGATAGGGTGGAATAGGAGATAGTCAATCAATAAGCCTTGATTACAGGTGCCTGGCACTGTGCTAAACTCTAAGGTTAGAAAGAAAGGCAACAGCTCCCCCCCCATCCAGGAACTCCCAGTTCAAAGAGGGAGATAAGCATGTACAAACAAGCTCTAGACAGGATAAATAGAAATAGTCATCCCAGAGAAGGCACTTGAATGAAGGACTGGAAAAAGCTTCCTCTCTAAGATGAGATTTTAGCAGGGACTTGAGGAAAGTCAAGGAAATCAGTGGAAATGCCCAAAGTCAAGAGATGGGGTGTCTTGCTAAGGGAAGAGCCAGGAGGCCAATTTTCCTGAATCCTGAATTAGGGGGTGGTGATGGTGGGGAGGTAGGAGATAGATCACTAAATTTGGAATCAGAGGACTTGTGTGGGAATCCAGATTCTGTTGTTTGTCCCCTTTGTGATAAGGACCGAACCGCTTTAATTTTCTGGTCCTTTGGCTCCTCTTTTGGAAAATGAAGCTAATTGTCCTGGTTTTATGGGCATATGCATATATGTTCATACATATATGTGTACACCATGCATGTGTATTTGTTTGCGTGTGAGGATATGTGTGTGCATATATGTAAATTATATATGTATATATATATATAAATATATATATAAATAGGACTATATATATTTATTCCCTTCAAGTTTGAAATCCTGTGACTCTTATTTCCCATTCCTCATCTGGCCCCTGCCCTGCCCACCCTCTTCCTGCCTTTTACAGTTCTTCCCTTCTTGCTTCCCGAAACCAGTGAGCCCAGGGACGGGGAGGGGATGAAGCCAGGGGATGACTGGGCTCCGAAAGGTGCCTTGGGTGCCCCTGGGGGTGGGGATGGGGATGGAGTGGAGGGCCCGGGATCCTGCCGCCCAGGCCGGGGCTGTTCAGTGTGAGCTGGAAGCGCCCCACCCTCCAGTCTATGAGCGGTTTCCTTCCTGGTGCAGTGGCGTAGGCGGGTGGGGTGGCTAGCTGAGGGAAAGGAGGGAAGGGAAGTGGGGAGCCGTGGGGTGGCCTAGAGGGAAGGGGGGGAGGAGGAGGAGCCCTTCCTTGGAGCAGGCCCCCCTTCTTCCCTTGGGTAGGGGGACGGGGTGGGTTTCTTAATCTCCCAGAAAGCACAGCGGGGTAGGGGGAGCAGTGTGGGCCTGGAGAGAGGGGTCTGAGGCGAAGTGTGGAAAAACTGAAGGGAAGGAGGGAGATGAGGGGCCGTATTGACCAGAAAAGAGCCCATCGTCAGTGATGCCATGGGGGAAGCACAGACTGACTCAGTCCCTTCTTGGGAAATCCACAAGGGGGCAGTAGAAGGCTAGAGAGTTTTCCCGGGAAAACTGGAGATAGTGACTTAATGGGGGGGGGGGGGGGGGATCCAGCAAAAGCCCTCAGGGGCTCAGCCAACCGCCTTCCAGGGACCCTCCTATAGGGACCCTCATCTAGCAATTCTCTAACAGGTGATACCTACTTACAATTCACTTTCTGATCGTAGAGCCTGAAGGGCCCTTAGAGGTGTCCACAACCACTCATTGTAGGTGAGGAAGCTGAGACTCAGGGGGAGATAAGAGCTTTAGCAGAATTTAGCAGCTAGAAATCGCCTGAATTTGAACATAGATCTTACTGACTTTAAATCTACTAGTCTCCACTATGATGTACGTAGCAGAAAAAGCAGTATTTTGGGGAGGAATTGTCAGGGGATTTAGGAGGGAATGGGGTGGATCTTATATTCTGAAATCATATTGTATTTCAGCCTGTTGGAACTTGCTCTTTCTCCAGCAGGTTGTCTTCTCCTTCCCCCATCAGGTTATATATATTGTACAAAAGTTTAGGACCAGGGAATTACTCTGGTTTATTCCACTTTCTTGTTGTTGTTATTGAGTTGTATCAGACTCTTCATGTCCCCTTTTGAGGTTTTCTTGGCAAAGATACTAGAGTGGTTTGTTATTTCCTTCTCCAGCTCATTTTATAGATGAGGAAACTGAGGCAAAGAGGGTTATGTGACTTGGACAGGGTCACAGAGCTAATAAGTGTCTGAGGCTGGATTTGAACTCATAAAGACAAGAGTCTTTCTGATTTCAAAGCCAGTGCTCTACTACTTCTTTGTTTTGAGGTTCTTAATCTTTGAGGTCTTCAACCCCCTCCCATTGGGCCAAAGGGATGGTACTACCAAGCTTTCGGAAATCCTTGAACTGTTTGTCTAGTAATGAGCAGACCAGGACCATTCTTGGGGCTAGTCTATCCTAGAAGGTCATGTCCAGTTTTCCTCTGAAATTTAGGCTGTATTTGAGTTGGGTTGTGTGTCAGTGGTGAGAGGTATGGGGGTGGGGTGAGGGGAGAGGGGAAGGGAAGGAGAGTTCTTGGGCTTCAGTCATTCATTTGCTCCTGGGCTTTCGCTGCCTCTAGGGCTGTGTTGGATACAGAACCCCCTTTGTTGGATATGGGGATGTTGCAATACTTTCACTGGAAAACTCAATGTTGTGTAAATCCTGGGTCCTAAAAGGAAGAAGAGGCATCTCCCAAGATCAGATTTACAAGGTGGCCAAATCATTCTGTAGGTATCCTATTTCATGGTACCCTAATGATGAGACCAAACCACTTATTGGGATTTTCCACCCCACAGAGGACAAAGAAACAGGAGGAAGAAATGATGCCCCCTAATGATGGGGGGGGGATAGTGAGAATAGCATCAAATGGGGAGTTTTAGGGCCTGGATTTGAATTCCAGTTACTGACTGCCTGTGAAGATAGGTAAATCCTTTCTTCTTTCCAAAGGCCTTTCACTGCCTCTTGGAGAGGTTACGATGGGCAATCTCTAACTCAAAATGCTGGGATCGCCACCTCAATACTTGGCTGCAGGCATCTCTTGTCCCAGGTATCTGGCTTTGGTTTCCATTGTGAGGTGAGCGAGGACCTTTTCCTATCGTAGGGCCCACACTCGTGTTACTGCCCTTCCCAGTCCCCACCCTCTCCCATTCCCTCCCTTAGGTTGGCCCAGTTTCCTGGTGTGGTTGCCTTGGTGCTGGGGCCTCTGGGGAGCATGGGGCTTGTGCTGTGCATTAAATACGCCAGGCCAGGGAAGCTTCTTAGCAACTGGCACCGGGCAGTTAGCCAGGCAACAGCCCCCTCCTCCATCTCCCAGGGGCGTCCACTGGAGGAAAGGGGAGTTGGTTAGGGCATTGTGAAACCAAGCCTTCCCTATTTGGGGGCAAGAAGTCCTCAGAATGGGGGCTTTAGCCTCTGAGATGCCTCCCAACGCTTGTATCATATTTTTGTCTTTTCATGATATGTTTCTTTACCTAAACTGTAAGCCCCTGGAGGGCAGGAACCATGTCTATATTTCCATGTTCCTATCACTTTGCAAGATGCCATGATCCCAGGAGGGAGTATATACACTTCACTATAATAACATCAAAAGTATAGTGAACATATGATCATTACAGGGATCAATAAACACGTGCTATTAACAGTGATGTCTTAGGCTTTCCGATCTGTCCTCCTGGGCTTCTGTCTGGGTCCTAACCATGGATGACTCTGGGCCAACACCAATCCCTTGGGGGAACTTAATCTGCAAAGATCCAATGCTGTAGAGTAGGAAGAGACCTTTGAGATCATCTCTTTTAATGCAGTCACTTTGCAGACTAGGAACCTGTGACCCAAGGAAATCAAGTGGCTTGTTCAAAGTCACCCAGGTGATAAGTGACAGAACCAGGGTTTAAACTCTGGACCTCTAAATGTCCATCCAGGGCACTGCTTTTATGGACATTGTGGTGCTCCAAGGCAGAAGGAAGGACAAGCAGTATCAGTGTTCTGTGCAGGGTAGGGAAACCTTCTCTCTGACACATCCTCTGATCCAAGGAACAGCTAAAGCCCTGCATTTCTTCCAGGGTATTTAAGAATGCAGGAAACTAGGAGGGGTACTGGTGAATGATGGCTTGGTAGTGTGTGGAAAACAGACTATGTTTAGTTCTGACAGAATGTGGTGGGGAGAAAGGAAATTTGGGGTGGGGTAGGGTTGTGTGGACAGGAGAGAGAGATTATGGTAAAGCTGGGAGGTAGTGGTGCTAGTTGGGGGGGACTTGGCTCTCCTCCCTTTGGGTCATCATTTTGATGTGTAGTGATATTATTCATGGACGCCTGTGTCCTCCTCATGCAGAGACCATTCACAGCATATTTGAGAATTCAGGAAGTCAGTGATGATGAAAATTGAATTGTGGTCAGGTCTAGCCAGGTGCTATCTGAATTATATCAGCTTCATTTCCTTGTCCCTAGAGATTGGTGTTTGGGTTGGGGGTGGGGAAGGGAATGGAACAGATATAATAGGAATCTTGGCTTAGGGATCAAGAGCATATGTGCCATAGATATTGGGGGTTCTTATGTGCCATAATGAATACAATACTAGACTTGGATTAAAGAAGAACAGAGTTCAAATAATAATTTAGACATTTACTAGCTATGTGGCCCTAGATGAGTCACCTAATCTCTGTCTGCCTCAGTTTCTTTATGTGCAAAGTAGGGATAATGATCACACTCACCTCATAGGATTATTATGAGCATCAGAAGAGATAAAATAGAGAGTACATTGAAAAGCCTAAAGAGTCACATATATATTAGTTATTATTTTTGGTAATTAATATATTAATTATTTTATTGGCATTCTATACATTTTCACCAGCTCTCATTTAAGAAGGGCTGTTGTTGAAATTTAGTTTTGAGAAGAACCTATTGAATATTCCCTTACAACCCCCCAGTTTAGTCAAATTCTAATAATTCTTCAGTGCTCTGCTTGAGTCCTTCCTCCTCTAGGAAGCCTAACTTTCTTTGACCTCATCAAATTTGGGGTCTTCCATTCATTTGACACTTCAATCATCTATTGTCTTGTGATAGCTTTTCTGTGGTTGATAGAGAATGCAGCAGTGGTCAAAAGAAAACTGGTTTTGGAAATAGAGGGCATGACAGAAAAGCTTCCAAGTTCAGGTTCAAGCTGGGCTAAATGACTTCTGAAGTCCTTTCCAACCATAAAATTCTAGGAATTTGTCATATATTTGAATACCAGATATATGGTATATATAATGTCACACTAATAAGGTTTGTATACTTCAGATTCCTCTACTTCAGATTCTTCCTCTATAAAATGAGAGGGTTGGACTAGATCTGTGTTGGTGAACCTATCTATGGCATGCATGTAGAGGGGGTTGCTCCCCTACCCCCTCTCCATGCTTACCTGAGGACATTTCTCACATCACCTACCCTCTGCCCAACAGCCCAATGAGCCTGTTTCCTCCTTCCCCTGTCTGGGGTAAGGGTGGGGGAGACTCAAGAGTGGTATGAGGGTTACAGTTTGGGTACTTGGTCTTTAAAAGGTTTGCCAATACCGAACTAGACAGTCTCTGAAGTCTCTTCCAGCCCCAAATCTATGATCTATTGATTTTTCTGAGCCCCAGTTTCCTCACCTGTAAGGCAGATTCAATATTATTTTCCAAATGTCCTCCCCAGGGATGTTGAGAAGAAAGGGTTTTTTAAAACTTTGAAGAGCTATGTAAATTTGAAATAGGTAAATGATTTTTTTGAATATGTATAGATGAAGCTCCTTAAGGAAACTACCCTATACTCCTTTGTGACTCCCATTATACAAGGCATAGGGCTTTGCTTAATGTGTTTGTTGGCTGCTTAATGAATTCATGAAGGCAAGCATCAGTTGATTCTAGCCCAACTTGGAACTCTTTTCCCTATCCATGAGTGATGGCCAACCTCGGACTTCCCTAACTTATGAGGCAGGTGATCCCTTTTGTGCTCTTATCCCTGTCGTTTTAAGCTATAGCTGAAATTTTAGCTTTGAGTTCTGCAAACCTCAGGTTTCAGCAGAAACAGTAGCTGGAGCAAACCATAATACTAGGGGCTAACAGACTCCAAGCATCCTATCTTTAGGCTCTGTGGGCACTTGGGTCCTATATTTCTGATTCAACTGAACTCAAATTTTCTTCCCACCTTGTTTAGTTGCTGGTATGTCTTAGACCTGGTTCCCTAATTTAGTGTAGTCAAAAACCCACTGGCCTGGGAATCAGAAACAGGAATATTTTTTGGAAGGGGTGATGTGCGTATCCCTACAGGGTTTAGGAGCCCAATCAAAATCATGCTCTGAGCTTATCCATCTCCTCCAAAATGTTTGTACTGATGACCTATCCCAATCTTTCAAGGATTCATGTTTTTATTAGTGTGGGTGATAAATACTTCCACAAACACAAATTGTAGTACCCTCTATCAACTCTAGTTAATAGCTTTCAAGAATTAAAGATCCTCTCAGAACTTAGCCAGAATAGATTCAGGGTCTGCCTTTAAATGCATACTCAAAGCTTCTCTAGATATGTGCTCATTAAGAACACTTTGGAGGATTCAGGATAACCTTCACATCATGATGAGGCATCAGAGAAGAACTTTATTTTTTTAGAATATTTTTCCATGGTTACATGATTCTTGTTCTCTCCCTCCCCTCTTCCTTCCCCTCTTCCCTCCCCTTTCCCAGAGCTGACAAGAAATTTCACTGCTTTACAAATGTATTATCACTCCAAACCTATTTCCATATTATTCATTTTTGTAATAGAGTAATCTTTTAAAACCCAAACCCCCAATCATATACCCATACAACCAAGTGATAAATCATATGTTTTTCTTCTGCATTCAGAGAAGAACTTTAATGGTAAACACGAGTACAATTAGGTTAAAATGAACTTCAGGGAGCAGCTGGGTAGCTTGGTGGATTGAGAACCAGGTCTAGAGTCAGGAGATCCTAGGTTCAAATCTGGCCTCAGACACTTATTGCCTAGCCCTTACCGCTCTTCTGCCTTGGAACCAATATACAGTATTGATTCTAAGATGGAAAGTAAAGGTTTTTAAAAAATAAAATGAACTTCAAAGGCAGCTTTGAAGGAGAAGAGGGGAGCTGAAAAGAAATCTGATTTGCCAGAGTGATAATAATGATGAAAGTGATACACACAACACACATACATATCAATGAAGTGATCTATTTTATATATGTGTTCATATATATTTTTTTCATCCTCATTGTCACTATAGCAAAAATATATGTATACACACACACACATATATCTAACTTCATTTTTTTTCAGCATCCACTAGTAGAACTAGTAGTAATTCCTTTTCTCTTTGCCACAAACGCCTGAAATCATTTGCCCTATTCCAGAAGGTAGAATTATCCTCTGAAGTGGGGTCTGGAGTGATCTCCCCAATTCACTCTACTCTACCGAAGACTCTGGTACTGCTGGCCTGGGATTCCTTCCTTTTACTTCTTGCCCAACTGGGCATGAATGGGGTGTTCAGAACCTTGGACAGAGGCAAAAAACTGGAGGAAATCTGGGAACCTTCAGTCTTGGCGCACCTGCCTGCCATTATTGACCAGCACACTCCATTTCCTTTATGACCACCTCACCTTCCTGGGCTTATACATATAACCTCATACTTATCTCTCCTATTGAAGCCCTCAGAGAGGCCAACTCCAGTCATTAAAACCAGATGGAGAGGTGGTCCAATGCCTCAGGGAATGAAGGTCTATAGTAGTTCTCACTTGTAGAAGATCTCTTCCCAAGTCTCAGTTTAACACTGACTTGCTAACTGAGACCTTGCTTTGGGTAGAGCAGATTATTATTGCCTCCCTGCCTTAGTTCAAGTTGTTTCTCCACCACCAATAACTTTTCTCCTACTCTTTGCAAATCTTTATTATCCTTACAGTCTCATTTCTTTCTTAAAGACTTCCTTGACTTCTATAGGCTTAATGAGACATTCTCTCTTTATTCTTTTAATTCTCACTGTACTTACAATTAATGTTGCCACATAGTTCATCCCTTTATTTGGTAACTTTACACATATATTCAGGTGTTTTTTTTTGTCTCTCAGTTCAGACTGTGAATATCAGGGACTATGTTATGCCCATCCTCTTTTTTCTGTATCCTCACGGGGCTTAGTATATAGGGTTAAGCCTACAGCTGGTACTTAATAAGTATTTATTTGTTATTCTCATTTTGAAGTCCTTTTCACTTGTCTCCAAAGATCAGAAAATTCCCTCATCCTTATTCTAAAAACAAAAAACAAACAACCAAAAACAACTAGGCTAGACAGAATAATCAGTTCTTATTTGTTTAGCATTGTGTTTTCCTCATAATATTTGAAATGGTATCATGATCTCTCCATCATCCAAATGAATAAATCAAGCTCAAAGAGATGGAGAGCCTTGCCCAGGGTTATGCAGAATTGGAATATGAACCTAGACCTTCCAACTCCAAGTCTACTATTCTTTCAAGATCTTTACCCTGGAACAAGATAGGTTAAAAAGTAAGACAAAACAGATGAAACAGATCTGGAGTGCTCTTTTTCCTGACCACCATCCAGAATTTCATCATTATTTTAGCAGTACAGATTTTGGCCATTGGGAAAAATCCTTACTTAAACAAACTTTTCTTATGGAAGGACCTTTTTGAACAGGCAAATGACATAGTCAGATCTGTTTTAGGAATAAAAATTTGGCAGCTCTATGTGAGAAATGAGTTGGAAATGGGACAGATCAGAGTCAAGGAGATGAATCAGTCAGCTATTGTAATAATTCAGGAAAGAGGTGATGATGCTATGAACCAGGTTGTTTGTGATATAAGCAGAGACAGAGGAATCAATGACCATTCCTCTTTGTGGCTGAGATAGAGTAAGGGGACAGGCCATGGGAATCAGGTAGACTGATAAACTGAGAAGCCAGGGTCTTGTGTCCAAGGCTCTCTGTATGAAGTAGGGGGATGCATTTAACCTCTCTAGATCTTGGTTTCTGGGTCTGTAAAATGAAGGATTTGGACTATATGAACTATGACCCCTTAGCATATGACCCAGTGACCAAGTTAGGGAGATCTACCTAGCAGTGCTAGAGGTCAGACTGGTGGGATTGGGCTCAGAGTTTGATTCTGGAATGAGGAACATAGAGAGAAGTGTCATATGTGTAATTAAGCTGTTGGAAAGGAAATAAACAAGGTGAGCCCTTGACTTAGATATGAATGAGGGATGGGGTCTATGGGAACATAAACTATTATGGAGTTACTGTAGGCAATTTCTGTCCTCTTTCTACCCCATCTTAATTTTTCTCTTCTCAAGATTTAGTTATACAGAGAAGCTTCCCTCAGACACATCCTTATCCTCTCCTCAGACTAGGGTATTTGGGATAGAGGTTTGCTATATCTCTTCCCCCTTTATGGTTTTTGAACATCAGTTTCCCTATAAACTGTCTCTCCTAGTCCCACCTGACTGTTTGTTCTTCCCCTTTGACTGTAACTGTCTCTGGAGATCCTTCCTGACTGTTACTTGTGTTCCTTCTTCTTAGGGGACTTTCACTATGACTGCCTCTCCTCTCCCCTGGGGTCCAAGAACAGGGAAAAAGCTTCTAAGTGTTTTTTTTTTCTCATCCTCTTCCTACCACTCCCCCAGGATAGTTAAGATTGAGGTGAGGACAGTGTCGGAAATGGCTTATTTCTTAATTTCTTCATTTATTTATTTATTTTGTGGCTAGGAGATAGTTCTTATTACAATCACTCTGTGGTATAGGACCTCACTCCCTGTCCACCTCTTCTTGGAAGCAGCTCAGGAAAGAGGTATCTCTTTCTTTATGATGACTTCCCCCCCCCCCCAAGTGTAGGCTCTTAGGACAAGGGAAGGGAGAATTATATGTCTTGAGGCTCAGATGTCCATTTTCCTGTATCCTCCTCTCCAAATTTTAGAATTAAGATTTGGTCCATGTCTTTTCCTTTTTATACCTGGGTCCAAGAAGGACGGGAAGAAGTTGGTAAATGAATGGGAGGGGAAAGGTGTCTCAATAAAAACCATCTGTTCCCCTTCATTCTCTGGTGTCAGTTAGATTGTCCCTGTGAAGGTTTTTCTTGGGAAAAGCTGGTATCATCCTATGGCCTTAGGCCATATCTTCAGGGGAGGCCAGCTGGAGATGTCCTCGGGTTCTTGAATAAAAGTGTGTGGAAGCTCTCTTTATTTCTCCCCTGTCTTTGTCTTTCTGTGGCGGTCTGTCTGTCCTCTCCTTAGATTCTAAGTCAAAGGGTCTTTTTCTAACTTGGTGTGGGGGCAGGAGACCCTGCCACTCTCCCTTCAGTTTTCTTTGTTCCATGTATTTCTGAGGGATCCTGGTTAGAGAGGGGTTTCTCCACTTCTTTGGAAGAAGAGATGGAGGGGATCTCTGGTGGCAACATTGCCAGGGTGGGGGCAGGAGGCCTCATTGTAAATTAGTTTCTATCTTGTCCTTAGTGGCTGGTTCTCTGTTTCCTCAAGTCTCTTAGGAACTGATCAAGACTCAAAATCCTTCCCCTCCTGTTTGAGGCAGCATTTTTCTTTATCTATTACCACCCTCAAGTGTAAGGGGTGTGGTTTTTCTCTCAGGCTCTCCACAGACCTGACAGAGGGATTTCAATAAACTGAAGAGTCTTAACTCAGCTGGCTATCCTTTCCCTGCCCACTCTGAGTTTGGCTTTAGGAGTCAGACTGGCCCTAATGGGACGTGGGGACTATGATACATCACACTATTAACTCCACCTCTATTCCCTTCGAATAGGTGAAATGAGGTTTAAAAGAGCATCCAGGGTAGCCTTGGAAGGAACAGGAAGTCACAAAAGGGCAAAAGGCTACCTGAAGTGGGAGGTTTTGTGAGTGTGGGGGCAATCCCACTACATTTGCATTGATTCTGGTTTTCAGAGCAGTGAAGAGAACAATTTGGATCTTTTTTTAAAAGCAGCAGTTGGCTAGACTTTCCTCCTCCTTCTTCATTCCATTTCAGTCTCCCTAAACCACTACCCATCCAGTCCTGAAGGGTGATTTGGTTGGCGGGGAGAGAGCCTGGAAAAGGGGACTCAGAATTACTTCTTTCCAGGCTTTTCTCCTTCATGCCTCCTTTCTCTCTCCTCCCCCTTCTCAGTGCAGTCCTGCCTGGTGACTAAATGGGAATTTTGGGATCTGGGGCTCCCTTTGTCCCTCTGCGCACTCCCTTCCCAAGGACAGAGGCAGCTGCAAGCCCTCAGGGCCCCCCACATGGCCCCATCCATCCCAGACAGGTTCCGGATCTCTGCTCTAGGGGAGGGGGCCTGGATGTCCTCAGCTGCTGGCTCCTCCTCCCCTCCCCCAGAGCTCTGCTCAGCTGTCAACACTCCATGTCTAACCACGGTCTGGCCCTCCGGCAGGGCCCCCTGCTCTAGCCAGTACAGTGGCCAGCACGCCTTCCTACACTGACAGCCCCCCACTCAGACCACAGGCTAGGCAAGAAGACATTCTGCCCTTCAGCATCCTCCCTGCCTCCTTGCCTAAATAAGGGAGCTGCAGCTGGAGGGAACCAGCTGGCAGGCTAGGGGGAGGGGCTTGAGGAGAGAAGAGAGGGAGAATGGGGCGCTCTCCTGTGGGGCAGGGTCACTGCCGGGGCGCTCAGGCAGCGGGTATTGGCGAAGGTGCAAGGTGAGGTTCGTCCATGTGCTCCTCCCAGGGAAGGAGTCGGGAGGAGTCAAACGCGTCCCCCCCCACTGGAACCTTATTCTTTAAATCGGCTCTATTCTACCCTTATCTATTATTTCCCCCGGCTGCAACCTCGGTCACTTGAACTGTCTCCCTCCCCCCATCACTGCTCTGCGTCTCGTAGGCCTTTGATGACCAGCAGTCTCAGGGTGTTCTCAGTTCTGTGCCTCTCGGGGTGTGGGGGGCACAGCTGAGGTGGAGGGGAAGGGCAGGGTAGTTCTTCTCGAGACCCCAAGCCTCAAACCCTGCGCCTGTCCCACTCCTCCATGGCTCTTTGGCTTCACCAAGGCACTGACAGCTTCGACCAGTTTTTGGTCCTAGTTTCACCTCTCGGGTTCTCGGGCGACTTCTGCCCCTTCTTGTCTTTACATTCTCTCTAGAATTTTCTCCTCTGGCCCTTCAGATAGTTAAGTATTATTTATTTATTCAGTCCCTACTCTGTGTTTGGCACCACAAAGAAAGTACAGATCCGGTTCGGGTCCCCACTCCCTTTAAGTCCTTGTTCCTTCACCATCCCCCTCCATCGCCCCACCCCCAGCCCCGGGACCCCGCTCCATGTGGCGGTCTTCTCGCACCTGTCCCCTAGTCCTCCGGGTTCGCGGGTCTCCTCCCCCTTTCCCTGCGCACTGAGTCTCCGGGGTTCCTAAGTATGGCGAGGGGAGGGAGCGAGGATGGTGGCTGGGGGAGGTGGCGGGGGGAGCGTTCTGTCTGGCTCAGCCAATGGGAGCTGCGGGCGTGCGGCGGGAGGAGAGGCGAGGGTGGGGGACCTAGGAGGGAGGTGGAGGGTGTGTGTGTGGGGGGGCGCAGAACGTTAACCCCTCCAAGTCCGGAGCAGCAGCCGGAGCCGCAGCCTCGAGCCATCGGCGCTTCCAGCACAGCAGCCAGCTGTCCGCGCAGTCGGCCGGGAGCTGGGGTGCCCTCCACACCCGGCCAGAGAGCCGGGAAGCAGCGCGGGCTCCTGCGGCGGGGCGGGCAAGGCAGGAGGGCGGGCGCCGGGAGCGGACAGGTGTGCGTGAGGGCGGGTTGGCCTCGGGAGCCCAGGCGGCTCCAGGCTGGGCCCCCGCCACACGTTCCGAGACCCGGCCTCGCCCAGCCCGTCCTTGGCTTGGGCGAAGGGCGACCGAACCCTGAGCCCGGGCCGGGCCGGGCCGGGCGGCCCGGATCTTGGTGTCCGGGGCCGGGCCGGGCGGGCTAGGGGTGGGGTAGGGTGCAGGGGGCCGAGGAGCCGCAGCGCCGGCCCCGCCCGGCCCGCCTCATGGGCTCAGGATGCCGGTCCGGAGGGGCCACGTCGCACCGCAGAATACCTTCTTGGACACCATCATTCGCAAGTTTGAGGGCCAGAGTGAGTGCGGGGTGGGCGGGATAGGGCGGGGGCGCGTTGAGGCGGCTAGGATGCTGTGTATGTGGGGAGAGGTTGGGTGGGGGGAGGGGGCGGTGGCCCCCGATTGTGCAAGGGGGTGCTAGAGTGGATGGAGGATGTAGGGGGGCGTGCCCAAGGTGTACATTAGAGAGTGTGCAAGGAAATGTGTAAAATGAGGGCAGAAGGCTATGCCAGCTGGGAGGGGGCTTTGGATGGAGAACAAGAGGATGGGATTGGGCGTGTGCCAAGTTTGGTGCAAAGCCGCATGTGTGTGGGGGTGGGGTAGGGGTTATATATCTTACCATTGGGTACTGTGTGTGACCCTAAGAGTGAAGTGAGAGAATCGAATTGCACACATTATGATTCTGTGTGTGAGAGAGAGATCTGGAGTATTTGGGGTTCTTATGGATGATCCTAAACCTGTAGGATGTATACCTAGGAGAGGAGAGGAGAGGAGAGAGAGAGAGAGAGAGAGAGAGAGAGAGAGAGAGAGAGAGAGAGAGAGAGAGAGAGAGAGAGAGATTTGTGTGTTGTGCATAACCCTTAGTGTAAGGGATGTATATGTGTGCTTGTGTGAGAGCCTCCTGCTGTTCAGAGACCATAGATATGATCTGATTATACAGAGGTGTGTGACTAAGTATACAAGGTGTGTGCAACCCTGAGAGTGGGTGAATGACAAAGTCCTGGAGTAGTGATCCTTCCAGTGTTGCATATGGGAGAGTGAGAGGCTCCAAGTGTACTGAGTGAAGACATCCAGGGTGTTCAGAAGCTATGTATATAACCCTGAATGTGTAGAGCATTTGTGTCATGATTCAAGGGCCACTCACAGACTATGCTAGGCTTGTTAGGCAACAACAGCTTCTTTGGGAGGGATTAGGTTGCTTGCTCTCTAGTTATCACATGAGAGTTGAGACTTGGGACAAGATTGGGCTGGGAGGGGGTAGTGTGAGATCCTGAGTCTTGGGGTGTGTGTGTGTGCCTACCTGGCAGTGTGTGAGGTATGTGTCTATGTGTGTATGTAATATTATGGAGCTGATTTTGAAGCATATATAATATATCCTGTTTTCTGAGCTTTAACTAGGGGGCCCCTCAGAGATTGGGGAGGGGGAATCTTGCTGACCAGAAGAGACCACTCAAAAATCCATGTGGTGGTGTGGATGCACATGTGTTGCTGATACCACTAGTATGACCTGTGACAGTGAGAACAAATGGGAGAGTATGACATTCTTTGCTTCATGACCCTACAAGGAGGGCAGGACAGGCACACTGAGTGCTTGTATCAGCGGGGGTGTCTGTCCTTCAGGGATGGGGGCAGGGAGGGGAAAAGAATCATTGCCCAGAGATAAAGGAACAGGATGATCTCAGGGTGGAGGAAAGAGGGATTTTGGTGGAGGGCAACAATGCGGGGGCAGGTTTGGAGGGCTTTCCGTTTTGCAAGAAGACTGGAAAAAGGTGCTGGACCAGAAGTCAGGAGACCTGGGTTTTCGTTCCAGCTCTACTAGCAACCAGCGTTATGCCGGCCTCAGATCCTTTTTAGAAGTGAGTAGGGCTCAAATTGTTACAAGCAACAACCTTTAAACTAGTTGTGTGACGTTGGACAAGTTATGCTACCTCTCTGAGTTTTAGCTTCCTCCCCTATAAAAGGAGGGAGTTTGGCTAGCTGATCTCGGAGGTCCCTCCCAAGAGGTAGGAAAAGGGGCAGTGGAAACTCCCAGCTTTCTTCAAGTCTTAGGGACTACCCTTTTTTGACTGTGCAGCTGATAGCTAGTACTGGGTATTCCCATCTCTGTTTTGTTTTCCCCCTGGGCCTTGACTAAGCCAGAGATGGCCTCAAAAGTCCTTAGATGAAACAGTAAGATCCTTGCATTGGGACTAGACCCTGACATTGAGGGAAGAGGATAAGGAATGGAAGGAAATGAGGACAATCTTGGGAAACTGACTCAAAGTTTTCCAGCTCTGACAGGAATAGACTCCCTGGAAGTGAGAGAACAGTGTAGCCTTAAGAGAAGAAGAATCCCTGTCAGGCCCAGGAACCAGATAGTCTCCTCTGGATTCTCTTGAGAATAATTCGAATCCCACATGCCCCTTAGGAACTCTACCATGAATTGGGGGTCCTTGGAGTTTGCTGCTAGAGAAGAACTCTTACTTCCTCATTCCAGGGTCGTAATTGTAAGAGGGACAGGGTGAAATGTCACTTCTGCAGGGTGGAGAGAGGAGGGTACAGAAGGGTCTGATCTCAATGCAGCAGCCCCAGGTTTTGTCTGGGGAGTGGGGCAGGCAGGGAGACAGGGAGAAAGCCCTTCTTTATGCTGCAGACCTAGCATTAAAGACCAGCTTGGCTGGAAACTTCTGTTTATAAAAAGCACTTATCCCTGAGAGTGTCTTCCCTGGCACCTCTAGGGATAGTAGGCGATCCTTTTCTCTGTTCAGCCTGACTTTTGAGGGGGGGGGGAGGGAAAGTGGTGTAATGTGTGTGACATGTCCCTAGCTAGAACTGGTCTAAAGGGGCTTCCCTTCTATAGTGGGAAGCCCAGGTTTTGGAAAGTCCCCCCAGTTCAGCCCCTAGAGGAATACCCCAGATACATGCCCCTGTTCTCTGTGGGCCAACCTGACCTTGACAGGACCCATCTCACCCCCTCCTTCCCCTCATTTCCTTTGCTCTATACAAGCCTTATTATTTGTGCTTTTGTAACTCCTAGGGATCCAATCCTGAGGCTCCACTTCAATGCCCACCCTACTCCCCCTTCCCTATGACCTCATGGTTTCTCCCAGGTCTTAATATTCTCTTTAATCTTAAACCTTGCCCGTTCTCCAACCACCAATTTAACTCCTTTCGATTATTAGCTTGTGGGGAGGGAGGACTGGTAGCTGACTAAGAGTGGGCTTCAGCAGGAAGGGCTCAGCATATGCAGGAGAGTTGGGGGATCCCCAGGGAGGGATTCCTTTGTTATGAGGGAATCCCCAGGGAAAGGGATGTCCCCTGGAGCTGCAGTGCTGTTGTTTGAATAGTGAGGGGTGGGTAGGAAGAAGCAGGAACAATTAAACTGAAAAGTAGGCAGCTGGAGGGAAAGGGGTATTTTGTATTTTGTACCCCCCTACCAAGCTGGCAGTCTGGGAAAGAGGGGTAGGGGGGGAGGAGGGGCATCCTCTCATGGCCATCTCTAGCCTGATGTTTATCCCTTTGATGCGGCTGCTGACACACGTTGCTAACACCCGCCCCAGGCTGGCCTCAGCTCAGGGTGAGGAGCAGGAGGGGGTGGAGAGCTTGGCTTGCTGCCCAGAGAAGCTTGTGGTGCCAACCTGTGGGCATGGGGCAGTCAGGAACTGGGGGCTCCTGCGGTGGGGTGACGAGGACTGGACCCTTTAGGGTTCTGGAGGTTGTCTCTGCATCTGGGTGACCCTATCTCCCTTCCTTCTCTGTCCTAGGAAAGGGAATTTTGGAGAATTTTACCTCCTAAGCAGAATGTTTAGGAATGGATTGTCTAATGTAGGGCTGGATAGAACCTTGAAATATCTCTCATCACTCCATTTTGCAGATTAGGAATCTGAGGGTCCTGTAGAGGAAGTGACTTGCCCACAGTCACACAGGTGTCCAGAGACAGGGCCCAGGTCTTCCCGCCCCCAATTCAGCACTCTTTCTACTAGCCCACAGCACCTCTTCTTCAGCTTCTCCACGGGCAGGCTTTCTGTTGTGTGTATGAATCTTGGGGAGGGGATAAGGGTTTCCACGAGGGAAGAGGCGTCCTCTCCGCCCCCTCCCACACCACTCCTTCATGTGCTTCTTTTCCAACCCAGGCCGAAAGTTCATCATCGCCAATGCCCGGGTGGAAAACTGTGCTGTCATCTATTGCAACGATGGCTTCTGCGAGCTGTGCGGCTATTCCCGGGCAGAGGTGATGCAGCGGCCCTGCACCTGTGACTTCCTGCATGGCCCTAGAACCCAGCGCCGGGCCGCTGCCCAGATTGCCCAGGCTCTGCTGGGGGCTGAGGAGCGCAAGGTGGAGATTGCTTTCTACCGCAAGGATGGTAAGGATCCGGGCCGGGCGATGGGGGGAGGGCCCAGAAGAGGTGCTGAAATGAAAATCCCCACAGGGCACGCTTTGGAGGGGGGATTGCGTGGTTGCGCTTCCCGTAGATGGAATTCGGGAGGATGAGGTGGCGCTCTAGTGGCAGGGCTGCTCTGTGCCCTAGCTTTAAGGTAGGGGAAGCCTTTCTTCTAGGACTAGGTCTCGCTCCCCCTCCTCGAAGCTTTCCTGTCCTCTGGTGGCTTTGGGTTCAGGGCCAGGGATGGGGCAGTGGCCGCCCGAGAGGCTCCGAGCACCTCGGAACTTTTCTCTCCGTCGAGAGCCTGGAAAAGATGCCGTTGAAGGAGAGGAAAGGGTGCATAGAGTCCTTCCCTGTCATGCTGTCCCCCGTCAGGCTTCCTCTTGTCCCCGGACAAAGCCCCCATTCCCTCCCTCCCTCCCAGGGGCTGTCTCTTCTTCCACTCGGGCACCAGGTGTCTCTGCTCAGTTACAGCCTCCAGGCTGAGCTGCGCCGTACTTCCGGAGACCAGATAAACAGCCTGGGGGTCTGGGCTGGGGAGAAAGGGAGGCGAGCTTTCGGTCCCGTCGAGGAAGGAGGACGCGGCCCTAGTAGGCAGGCTTGCAGTGTGGACCGGGTAGCGTCAGGCACGGAGCTGGGACTTCGGAAGGCACTCAAAAGACCAGAGACGCCAGTGCAGACACGTAGCGGGTCGCCTTCCCCCCACCATCAATCAGCAAGCGCTGATGACTTAGCGCGGGTCATACATCACGTCCAGGCGCATGCTCCTGGGGTCGCGCGCTGTTCTCTGTGACGTCTTTTCCTATTTGAAGTGGCCCTCCGAGTGCACTTTAACCTGCCGACTCCATAAACACACGGGGGAGGACGTAGTTCTTGCTTTATGGTTTTTCTTGTGTGATCACCCGTGTCTGTGCCAAGCTAGGGGCTGGGCCTGGAGTGAGGAGGACTCGAATTCAAATCCTGCACGCCCGGCAAACCTCCCTGCCTCAGTTTCATTATCTGTAACTTGGGGAGAATAATAGCTCCCACCTTAGGATTGTTGTGAGTCTAAAATGAGATAATGTATGTAAATGGCTTTGCCAACCTGAAAGCACTATATAAATGCGATCATGAATAGACATGACTGTTTCCATGATCAGATCCATGTTAATATATTTGATCTTTTTTTTTTAAATAAAGCCCTTACCTTCCATCTTAGAATTAATACTGTGTATTGGTTCTAAGGCAGAAGAGGGGTAAAGGCTAGGCAATGGGGGTTATGTGACTTGTCCAGGGTCACTCAGCTGGGAAATGTCTGAGGTCAGATTTGAACCCAGGACCTTCTGTCTCTGGGCCTGGCTCTCCATCCACTGGGCGACCCAGCTGCCCCAATAGATTTGATCTTATAACTTGTCATGGAAGAAGAGAGGATTTAGAAATGTGAGATCTGAATCTCTCCACTTTATAGATAAGGAAATGTTTCGGAGAGGGCCTAGCTTACACAGCTAGTCAGTGGAAGAGATGGGCAAGTTCCTCTTGATTCCAAATCCAGTATTGTTTCCACTGAATTGATCCAAGATGGTAGCAGAGCAGTACATGGCGCCATGGATCTTGTCAGTATCATTACTGAGGAGCCCGCCCTGACGAACCCTTTTAGGGCACTCTGCGGTCTGGCCTCCCTCAGACTCTTGTTGTGTGCAGCGATCGCGGGGTGGTTATAAAGTCTATTCTAGTATGGAGGCACCGTCCTGCCTCAGCCGAGTTAGAGCCCCAGCTGGCCCATTGGTAAAAGTGCCAAAGGAGGGGGGGGCAGCTGGGTGGCTCAGTGGATGGAGTGCCAGACCCGGAGATGGGAGGTCCTAGCTTCAAATCTGGCCTCAGACACTTCCTAGCTGTGTGACCCTGGGCAAGTCACTTAACCCCCATTGCTTAGCCCTCACCACTCTGGTCTTAGAACTAATACACAGTATTGATTCCAAGACAGAAGGTGAGGGCTAAAAAGCAAACAAACAAACAAATAAGCAGTAAGTAGGTAAGGGTTTAACAAAAAGTGCCAAAGGGAGGCCTCGGGGGACTTGCAGGGATCTTCTGGTCCAAGCTCCTCTTTGGGCAGAAGAGGAGAGAAGGGACTGCGCCTTGTCCCGGGCTCCTTCCTCTGTCCCGGGGCTGATCTTCCAAATGGAGCCTGACGCAGATAAACCCCACCCCTGCCCTCCCTTCCAGGCCCCTCCAGGGGCTCTTCCCGAGGTCCCCCCAGGATCAGGTGTCTCCTTCGGGCCACCGTTTCCCCTGTGGCTCCCCTCTGCTCTCCCTTTCGTTCTGGGGCCTCTGTGCTAAGGCGAGGGTGAGGAAGGATTCCCTCCATTAAAATGCTCCCTGCCGCGTCCCCCCAGGCTGTGGGCATCCCGAGGCCCTCCAGGGACCCTCTTCCGCGGGGCGCCCTTTGAGGGCAGTCAGGGCTTTGCCCCGAGGCCCTGGGGTGGGGAAGAGGCCGGGGCAGGAGGATGGGGAGGAGGAGGGGCCGCTCGCTGGCAGGCGCCGCCATCGACAGCTGTGCAGCGTCCGCGTCTCCAGCCTCGGTCTGCGCAGTATCAGGGCCTCGAGCCAGACAACCCCATGAATCAGCTGCCCTGGGCAGGGTGTGCGGGGGCTGGGGCCGCCCGCCTGGTGGAGGGGTGGAGAGGAAGGCTTGGGCATCCGGACCTCTAAGGAATTGAAAAGCCGGGACCGTGTTAGGTTGAGAGGATCACGGCGAGTGAGTGAGTGAGGGAGCCCGTCAGTCAACAAGGTTTATTATTATCTTTTTTAAACCCTTACCTTCTGTCTTAGAATCAATACTGTGGACTGGATCTAAGGCGCAAAGAACGCTGAGGGCAAGGCTGTTGGGGTTAAGTGACTTGCCCAGGGACACACGGCTAAGAAGTGTCTGAGGTCACAGTGGAATGACTCATTGGTTACAGGAAGGGGGTGGGAGGAGGGGAGGGAAACCACGTGATTCATGGAACCATGGAAAAATAGTCTAAATCAGTTAATTAATTAATTAAAAAAAAGTATCTGAGGTCAAATTTGAACTCAGGATCTGCCAACTCCAGGCCTGACTGTCTATCCACAGAGTCACCCAGCCACCCCTCAACGAGTATTTTTAAAGCATCTCCTATTTGCCAAGCCCTGAAAGCTGAGCCTTTCAGTAATACCTGGCACAGAATGTCAAGTTGGCATCAGAGTCAGAATCCAAAGGCACGCAGTATTCTCGATGCCTCCTGCACCGCAGAGAGGGGCTTTGGGGGTGCTGCTGCTGACCCCATGCGCTTGTGTGTGTGTACCCGTCCCACGAGGGCATCTCCCCAAAGGTCCCTGTTTTCTTAGGGCTCGATAGAGAAGGTCTTGGGTAGGGGAGGCTCAGAGTTCATTTGGTATACTGAGGGGAATGCCTGGCTAAATGGGAGGCTCCGCACCCACAGGGCTTGGACCAGGAAAGGCAGCAAGAATCTGGCCCACTCAGATGAGCCCGGGAGATTCTCTTTGTCTCTGTGGCCGTGCCTGGAGGGGATGCTCCCCGGCCTGCTCTCCTGGAGCTCTGGCCTCTGTGGGCACGGGAGGGTGGAGGGGGCTCCTCTCCCGTTGGTGTGCCCAGCCTGTGTGTGACTCACTCCTAGAAGTGTGTATTCCCAGGAAGTTGTGTTTTCAAGGTTTTTTGTCTCTCGCTTAAAGAGCATGAGCTCATCTCACAGTTTCTTATCAGCTTCTCTGTCTCCTGCATGGCTGTGTCTGTGTCTTTGTCTTTCCATGACCCTATCGTTCTCCTGTGGACCGTGTATCTTTGTCCTCATCTCTCGGGCTTATCTCTCTGCTTCCCGTTTCTAGGTTTCCATCAGCATCCCCATCTCTCGCCCTCCTCTTGTTAATCCTGGTCCTTCCTTCTCTGGCCCCGATCAAAAGTCTCCGTGGCTCTCAGGGACATTGTCTCTGCCTCTTTGTTTCTCAATGACCCTAACTGGTCTTTGTCTCTGTTTTCCCTTGTATTCCCAACTCTGTGTCTGCATCACTTGCCTTTCTGGTTCTCCCTTCCCCCTCTTAGTACCTTCTCTTCCTCTCTTCCTTCTGGGTCCCAAAGCCTCTACATACCTTGTCTTTCTGTCTCCCACTCCTCTATGGGTCCCTGTGTCTCTGCCAACTCCCCCAGGTTCTGTCTCTCCTCCCCTCTAGGTTTCTGTCTCTCAGCCTCCCTGGATCTATCTCCCCCTCCTCTCTGGGTCTCTGTGTGTCTGCACCCCAGGTTCTGTCTTCCCTCCCCTCTGGGTTTCTGTCTCTCAGCCTCCCTGGATCTATCTCCCCCTCCTCTCTGGGTCTCTGTGTGTCTGCACCCCAGGTTCTGTCTTCCCTCCCCTCTGGGTTTCTGTCTCTCAGCCTCCCTGGATCTATCTCCCCCTCCCCTCTGGGTCTCTTTGTGTCTGCACCCCAGGTTCTGTCTCCCCTCCCCTCTGGGTTTCTGTCTCTCAGCCTCCCTGGATCTATCTCCCCCTCCCCTCTGGGTCTCTGTGTGTCTGCACCCCAGGTTCTGTCTTCCCTCCCCTCTGGGTTTCTGTCTCTCAGCCTCCCTGGATCTATCTCCCCCTCCCCTCTGGGTCTCTGTGTGTCTGCACCCCAGGTTCTGTCTCCCCTCCCCTCTGGGTTTCTGTCTCTCAGCCTCCCTGGATCTATCTCCCCCTCCTCTCTGGGTCTTTGTGTGTCTGCACCCCAGGTTCTGTGTCTCCCCTCCCCTCTGGGTTTCTGTTTGCACCCCAGGTTCTGTCTCTCCCTCCCCTCTGGGTTTCTGTTTGCACCCCAGGTTCTGTCTCTCCCTCCCCTCTAGGTTTCTGTTTGCATGCCAGGTTCTGTCTCTCCCTCCCCTCTGGGTCTCTGTGTGTCTGCACCCCAGGTTCTGTCTCCCCTCCCCTCTGGGTTTCTGTTTGCACCCCAGGTTCTGTCTCTCCCCTCCCCTCTAGGTTTCTGTTTGCACCCTAGGTTCTGTCTCTCCCTCCCCTCTGGGTCTCTGTGTGTCTGCGCCCCAGGTTATGTGTCCCCTGTGGGCACTTTCAGTGCCTCTCTTCACTTTCCTTTGTATCTGGGAGCCTTCCTTTCCTCATCTTTTTCTTTCTTCTTACATCTATCTGTCCATCCTCCTAGCCTGCCTCCTTCCTTATCCTCGAGTTGCCTTCTTCCTTTGTCTGCCTCTGGCTCCCGGAGACTCTGTCTGTCTCCGTAGTCTCCCTGTCCCCTTGTCCCCAGGAGCCTGTGTGTGGGTGGAGATGGGGGTGTCTCTGGAGGAGATCCTGTCGGTTTCTCGGCTCCAGCTGCAGGCCCGTTGCCATGGGAACAGGGTCAGAGGGCCCCCACTGCAGCAGCTTCAGCTGCTGGGGTGTGAAGGGGAGGGGCTGAGCTGGGGCTGGCGGAGGGTAGGTGACTTAGGGCTTGAACTTCAGGCCTCATCTCCCCTTCTGCCCTTGTGCCTCCCTGCCCTCCCCCCCAGCTCCCTCCCTGGGGCAATTAATGCCTGGGGAGGGAATCCTTTCTTCAGCTGATTCCCATCCTTCACTGGGTTCTCCTCTTCCTTACTGGGCTGCTGGATCCACTCCTTAACCCTTTATCCTACCTGTTCCTTCCTCCAATTTTCTCTGCCCCTTCCTTTCTCTTTTTAACTCCCTTGACACAGATCTCCACCACGACATATTGATCTCCAGCTATGTTTCTTCTCCCTTCAATCCCTGGGGCTGGTCTCTGGGGCTGCCGTGGAGTATCAGCCCCTCTGTGCTTCCTTTGGGTGGGGAAATCCTGTGGTTCCCTATGACTCCTATGCCCTAGACCGGGATAAAGTGGAAAGGATTGAGACTTTACTGTGGAGAAGAAAACACAGGGCAGTTTCCACAGCAGTGAAAGTTGACCATCCACTGATGGTGAGTGCCCAAGATGCCCATTCTCTCTCTCCGGAGAAGGAACATTGGTAAAAAAAAATGCTAGGAGAGAAGTAGAACTTAGGAGACTGTAGGCCTTGGGATGACTCGCTAGGAAAAGAGAGAAAACCTCCTTGATAGCCACGTTCATTGGGCACATCATCCATCTCCCATCTCCATGCCTTTGCCCTGGCTGGAATGCCATTCCTGGAATGCCCTGCCCCCTCCTTGAGGGCTCTTGGTTTCCCTGCTTCCTTCAAGATTTAGCTCCTACTCAACCTTCTACTATTTCACACTCTCTTCGTTTTCTCCGAGTTGTTCTTGTCCCCCATTAGAATGTAGGTTTTTGCTTTTCTTTGGATTCCCAGCATTAGCCCAGTGGTTGGCACTTTGCAAGCAATTAATGCATTCTTGTGATCTGATTGGCTGACTGACAGCCTGGGCCATTTTATTCTGCCTTGGGGAGGGGGTTCAGGATCTGGTGATTTCCCCCAATTCATCTCAGCGGGGTGGGTGAATGATGAAGGTCCGAGGGTGCCCAGCGAGCCCTGATTTGGGCTAGGGCCCGTAAGGCCTGCTTTCCTCTGCAGCTCTAAAGAGGTTCCCCTCCCTTTCCCAGGCCATGAAGCCAAAGGATTGGGAAGATTTGGGAAGGATTGGGGCAAGTCAAGCAGTGCTTGGAGGCCTCTTTGTCCCTGCACAGGAGGGGTGATTCTGCTTTTCTAGGGGCCTCCAAGGCTCTTCCCTCTAAAACCTTTCCCCAGAAGGGGTGTGGCAGGCATGACCTGATTTTGGGGGTGTCATCCCCTCCCCTCTCTTTCCTTCCTCCTGTGGGATCTGGAGAGTGTCGGGAGGGCGGCTCCTAGATGTTGTGTCTTCCGTATCCCCCAGAGAAAAGCTATGTAAATATTTGTACAGAATGCAGCCCAGGCTAGGGATGCAGGAGCCAGGGAGCTGGGAGTCTGACCATGGCCTTGGGCTGTACTGGGGAAGAAGATAGGAGTGGAGGAGGGTAAGATAGGAAGTTCTTGGTGATGGAGGGCAGGGAGTGGGGGCTGGGATGTTGGGTGAAGATGCTGGAGTTGGTAGCTAGGATATTAGAATCAAGATCCATGTCCTGATTCCATGTCCCTGGCCATGAGGGTCTGAAATTCTCCAATTTGAAAGTCTTTCCTTGAGGTTAGTATTGCCTTATTCGTAGGCACTTCTAGAACAATACAGATTTCCTAGACTTGGAAAGAATCATAGATTCAGAGCTAGGAATGACCTTGAGGTCATTTAGTCCAACCTCCTCATTTTACAAATGGGGAAACTGAGACAGAGAGGTTAAGGGACTTACTCGAGATTTTCCTTAGGTAACAAGGGCAGCTAGGTGGCACAGTGGATAGAGTGATGAGCCTGAAGTCAGGAAGACTCATCTTCCCAAGTCTAAATCCAGCCTGAGATACTTATTTGTTCTGTGACCCTGACAGACACTTAACCGTGATTGCTGCAGTTTCCTCATCTGTAAAATGAGTTGGAGAAGAAAATGGCAAACCAACCAGTTCAATATCTTTGCCAGGAAAACCCCAAATGGGTTGGATGCAACTGAAATGATTGAGCAGCAGCAACTTAGGTATTAAGTGCCAGAGAGCAGGGTTCAAATCCAGGCTCCCCTTGACTTTCAAGCTAGTCCATTTGATCCTATAGCACCTTGCTTTAGAGCTTCAGGGTTAAATGAATTTATTACCAGCTCAGTTAGTGAAAGAGCTAGGACTCCAAGGCTGAGTCTTCAGTTCTGCCATACCATAATGTCAGTGCCACCTTCCAGAGAAGGGCACCTAGGACAGGAATGGAACATTGATGCTTGGGGAGAAGGAGGTATGGGGGCACCTAGTGGGATGGAAGAAAAGGAGGGGATAGCCTCAGTATTTCAGCCTGAAAACACTCTTCTGGTCTTTTCTCAGACCCCTAGAGACTTTTCAGCTTTTGTGATTTGATTATGTTACCCTTAAATGGTTCTGGTTTTCTGTTCTGGCCTCACTGGACTATAAGGAGTTTTAGATCAGAGACAACATCTCCTCTAAGAATCCTTGTATAGTGAGATCACTGAGCTTGAAATCAAGGAGATGGGAAATGGCATGTCAAGTTCAAGAAACTGCATTTAGACTGGACGAGCCAGATTGTAGATGTGGAGGGGAGGAAGGTATGAGAAGGGTAGGAAAGAGACACATTCAGATGCCATCTCTACCTCTAACTTGTGGTGTAACCTTGTCATCTAACTTCTACAGATCTCAGGATCCTCATGTGTCATATGAGGGGGGATCTCTAATGTCCTTTAGAACCATAGAATGTTAGAACTGAAGTTAGGAAGACAGGAACATTGATAGGCTGGAAGAACCCCTGAGGTGCCTATGTCCCAGGCTCACTTAACAGTAGAAATGGGATTGCTATGAAGGTCTCCTCCCTTTTAGTCAAGTTCTCTTCCCACCTTACCATGCTCCCTCTGGCAATTCTGCGTTACTTCCAGCTCTAAGATTTTTGCCCTTCTTTAATTCTGTGACTGACTGTGGGGAGAGAAGGCAGCAATCTTCAAAGGAAGATAAGGAGAGGGCTGAGGAAATTTGCTTATTCTATCTGTGATGTGTGGGCTGTGGCTCAGTATGAGACCAAGAAGATGGTGGGGATGGGAGAAAGACAGCACAGGTAGGAAGGACTGATTTGAAGCTTGTTTCAGTAGTCTTCTCTCCAGTGTAGAGTTGAGGTAAATGTGTCTGATGGGGAGGAGGGAATTCTTTAGTTCTTTTTTTTTCCTTAAAAAATTATTTATTTTCAACATTCATTGCTTTAAAAATTTGGAGTTCCAAATTCTTTCCCACCCTCTCACCTTTCCCCCATCCAATGAGAAGGCAAGAAATATAATCTCAGTTACACATGTGAAATCATGCAAAACACATTTCCACATTAGCCATGTTACCAAAAAGAAGCAAGAAAAATAAAATGGAAAAAAAATGATGCTCCAATCTCCATTTTCAGACTCCATCAGTTTTTTCTCTTGAAGTATATAGCATTTTTTTGTTGTAAGTCCTTTGGAATTGTCTTGGAACATTGTATTGATTAGAATAGCAAGGTCATTCACAGCTGATCATTATATAATGTTGCTATTACTGTGTTCAGAGTTCTGGTTCTGTTCACTTTGCATCAGTTCATAGAAGTCTTTCAGGAATTTTTTAGAGAAGGTCAGTTAACATTTGCATTTCTAGGCTGGTGTAGATGGGTTATTTGCATTGGGGAAGTGGAGGCACATATTAGTTTGGGAATGAATCTCCTCTTGCTTTGTTTTTTTTTTTCTTGTTTTGACTGGGGATGCCTTATTCCAATTCTTTCCCTTTGCCTCATTTAGAGGGGAAGGCAGATCAGTGTCATGAAAGGAGGACTCGGGTTTGAAGAGACCTTTAATCTAGCCATTAGCAATACCACCAGGTAGAACCTGTATTAAAGCCCAAGAGGCAGCATAGTTTAGTGGACAGAGCACTGGACTTGGAATCAGGAAGAAGACCTGGGTTCATAGCTGGCTTCTAACACTTACTAGTTGTGTGATCCTGGATCACAGTTAACTTCTTTGTCCCTCAGTTTTCTCATCTAAAATGAAGGAGGTTGGACTTGACAACCTCTTTGTCTATTTCCCTATTTAAAAAATGGGAAGATACCTTCATAAGAGGCTTCAGGTTTATTGATGGAATGTAAATGTGCATTGTAAAAGTGTCAAATACTATCTATCCATCTCTCTATCTGAATATCCTTCCTTCCCTCCCTCTCTTCCCCCCTTCTCTCTCTCTCTCTCTCTCTCTCTCTAAGACATAGGTTCTTCCTCATGGAGCTTATAGTCTGATGATTACTGAATCCCATTTGTGGCTACATCTATCCATTTGGCCTAAAATAGGTCTGAGCTGATAAAAAGTTTTCAAAAGGACACCTCCTCTCTATTGTTTGTCAGTCCATTATAAAAGTAGAATGTTTTGTACATGTATAAGGAATTATCATTACAGTGACTAATTCAAGACTTGGAGATGAGTAGGTACAGTAGCAGAAAGCTGCATGTCTTTATTTTATGCTGGACACCAGAATCTCTGGGTCCATCACCATTCAGCTGGGCTTGCATTTCCCTTTGTCCCTTGCTCCTCCTCTACTGTTTGATAGCTCACATCCTGCTTGCCACCCATTCTTTTTTCTATCTACAAGCTTCTCTAGCTACCCACAGTCTCTATAAGAGCATAATAATTGTAACAACAATGGTAATAATTCCTTAAGAAAACGTACAGAATCCTACATGAATTTGGTGTTCAATAAATATTTGTGGACTGACTATTTGTGTGGCATTTTAAACTTTACTAGGTGCTTTCATATATTTATATATGTAGCATAGTGCAGTATAAAATGCTTTGGACCTTATGGTAGGAGATCTGTGTTCTTTTAAAAATTATTTTTATTTCATTAAATATTTCATAATTATATGTAAAAATATTAACTCATTTTAAAAAGTTTGTTTCTAATTCTGTTCCTCCTTCCTGTTCCTTTTCCCTCTTTGAGAAAGCAAGCAATGTGATAATGAAGTCATGCAAGACATATTAACTATGATGTAAAAGAAAACACAGCCCCCAATAAAAATATAAGTAAAAAAAGTATGCTTTGCCCTACATTTAGAGATCATCAGTTCTTTTTCTGGACTTGGACAGCATCTTTCATCATGGACCCTTTGATATCGACTTGGATCATTGTCTTGATTGAAATGGCTAAGTTTTCCCCATTGATCATCCTTACAATATTATTGTTATTTTGTACAATATACTCCTGCTCTCTTTACTCTGCATGAATTTATATGTCTTCCTAGGTTTTTCAAAAAGCATCCTCCTCATTTCTTATAGTACAATACTATTCCATCACAAGCACATACTACAACTTGTTTAGTCATTCTCTAATTACTAGACATCTCCTCAATTTCTAATTCTTTGCTACCACAAAAGGAGGTGCTATACATGTTTTTGTACAAATAGGTCCTTTTTCTTTTTGTTTGATCTTTTTGAGATATAGACCCAGTAGGGGTATAGCTGGGTCAAACGGTATGCACAGTTTTATAGCATTTTGTATATAGTTCCAAATTGTTCTCCAGAATTGTTGGATTAGTTCATAATTCTACCAACAGTGAATTGGTGTCCCAGTTTTCTCACAGCTCCTCCAGCATTTGTCATTTTCCTTTTGTATCATACTAACCAATCTGATAGGTATGAGATAGTATCTCAGGGTTGTTTAATTTGTATTTCTCTAATTAGCAGTGATTTAGAGCTTTTTTCCCCTATGTCACTTGATAACTTGGATTTCTTCTTCTGAAAATTGCCTGTTCATATTCTTTGACCATTTATCAGTTGGGAAATGGCTCTTGTTTTTATAAAGTTGGCTCAATTCCCTATATGTTTGATTTTATTAGAGAAACTTACTGTAAAATTTCCCCCCAGCCTCAGATTTTCTTTCTGATTCTGGCTGCATTAGTTTTGTCTGTACAAAAGCTTTTAAATTTCATGTAATCAAGATGATCTGTTTTGCTTCCTGGGAGATCTATGTTTTTAATGAAAATTGATTATTAGCATTTATTAAGTACTTCCTATGTGCTAGGCTCTGTGCTAAGTGCTTAATAAATATTAATGCATTTAATCTCCACAACAAATTTGGGAAAAGGATGCTATGCTCACTTTATAGTTGAGGAAACTGAGGCAGACAGCAGTGAAATGACTTGTCCAGGATCACACTGCTAGTCGGTGTCTGAGGCCAGATTGAACTCAAGTCTTTCTGATTTCAGACTCAGGATAATATCCACTGTAATGCCTACCTGAGTCAGGGTTCAATTCCTGACTCAAGAACATTAGCAGCGTGTCATTGAACAAGGTATTTCCATATGTGTTGTCTCCCCTATTAGAATGTGAGCTCCTTGAGAACCATCATCGTCTTACTTTTCCATTTGGATTCCTAGCACTTAGCACAGTGCTTTTCACATACTAAGAGCTTAATAAATACTTTATTCATTCATTATCTATAAAATGAGGATAATACTAGCAATATCAATTTCCCATGGATTGAAATGAGGAGTATTTAAAGCTCTGTGTAAATGTGAGTTGCTATTATTTATATCCATTGTATCAGTTGATTTTACAGACGATTAGGTAGGATTTTTTAAAATAAGTTTTTGCTGATTTTTCTCCTAGTATCCCTTCCCTTTCACTCTCAGAAAGCCATCCCATATAAGAGAGCATTTTTGAAGATGACCAAAATAAAATGAAGAGAAATAAATCGATCAAAAATGATTTATTAAATACTTACTATGGGCTGTGTTCTGAGGATGCAAAAGAGGGTAAAAAACAGGTTCTGCCACTTAAGGAACTCACATTTTAGGTGGGAGAAAAAAAAAGAATAAATCACTATGTATAATAAACAAGATTTAGGTGGAGTAGATGAAGGTGATCTGAAAGAGGAAGGTTTCCTACTGGAGGTGGGATTTAAGCTGTCCTGAAGGAAACAAGGGAAACCAAGAGGCAAAAGTAAGGAGGAGAGCATTCCAGAAATAAAAGGCAGTTAGTGCAATAGTCTGGAGATGGGAGATGACTTGTCTGGTTCAAGGAACTCAAGTGTAAGCCAGTGTAGTTGGATTGTAGAGGGTGTGGAGGAACATAAGAAACCTGGAAGAATGGGGGCTGGGTGAATTATGGAAAGATTTACTTGCCAAATAGGAACCTTTATATTTGGTCCTGGATACAATAAGTGGCTGATGGAGTTCATTGAGCAGAAGAGGTGGGAGGGATGACATGATCAGATTTGCACAGCTGCAGTTGAGAGGGATTGTACTGGAATGGACAAAGGCTTGAGGCAGGAAGACCAGTTAGAAAGCTATCACAAGGGGGTAGCTTAGGTGGCTCAATGGATTGAGAGACAGCCCTGGAGATGGAGGTCATGGGTTTAAAATCTGTCCTCAGACACTAACCAGGTGACCCTGGGAAAGTCACTTTGCCCCACTGCCTCACTCTTAAAGCTTTTCTGCCTTGAAATGGATACATGGTATTATTTCTAAGACCAAAGGTAAGAATTAAAAAAAAAAGAAGAAAGAAAAAAAGAAGGCTGTTGCCATAGTCTAGACAAAAGGACCCGAATCAGGATTTTGTCGGGGTAGGAGTGGAGAGAAGGGGATGTATGTGAGAGAGGTGGTGAGGGTAGAAATGAGATTTGACAAGGCATTCAATACTCGAGGAGAGTGAGACAGACGGAGGAGTGAAGGATGATACCAAAGCTGTGAGCCTAGCTAGGTGCTTGGGAAGATGGTAACCTGGGGAGCTTTGTGGGGAAAGATAATGAGTTCTGTTCTGGAAAAAATTGAATTTGGGATGCCTGTGGGACTCTTGAGCTATCCTAGAGGCAGTTGTAGCTCAATGGAGAGACGAGGGCTATATATAAGGATCTGGGAGTCATCTGCATAGAGATGATAATTGAACCCATGGGAGTGGATGAGATCACCAAGTGAGATAGTATTGAACCAAAAAGGGAAAAGGGGGGCCTTGGAGAGACAGCTAAGATGAGTGGGCCTGATGGGGATAAAGATGCAGGAAAGAAGCCCAAGAAGGAAAGAGCCATGTCCCAAAAACCTAGTGAGGAGAGAGAATCCAGAAGGAGCCAAGGTCAGATGCTGCAGAGCTCAAAGAGGACAGCGATGGAGAAGAGGCCATTGGATTTGGCAATGGATAGATAATTGGTAACTTTGGAGAAAGCGATTTCAGTTACTGAGGTCAGAAGCCAAATTGCAGGGGGGTTAGAAGACAGGGAAAGACATGGAGGCAATGATTGTAAGACTGCTTTTCTTGAAGGCTTTACCCCTGAAGGAAAGAGACATATAGGATGGTAGCTAGTAGGAGTGATTGGATCAAATGAGGATTAAGTATCAGGGTTATTATTCCTTTTTTTTTTTTTAAATTTAAACCCTTACCTTCCATCTTAGAATCAAAATTATATATTGGTTCTAAGGCAGAAGAGCAGTAAAGCCTAGGCAATGAAGTTAAGTGACTTGCCCAGGGCCACACAGCTGGGAAATGTCTGAGGTTAGATTTGAACCCAGGACCTGACTCTCAGTACATTGAGTCATCAAGCTGGAGAAAGGGTTGGGTTATTATTATTATCTAACCAAAAAGGAAAATGAAAACCAGGGAGGATAAATGATTTGCTCTTAGTCGTTGAGCTTATGGTCAGGCTGACTAATATGTTCTACTGGGGACTCTGACTGTCTTCATGAATCAAGTTGATACATTTTTCTTTAAACAAGTTTTTTCTCTGTATTTTAAAAAAAATTATACAGTTTTTAAAAAGGAAGTTTAAGGCCTACTCAGTCAATTAGCAAGTAAATATTGATTGTTCACTAGGCATTCCAAATTCTGCTAAGCAACAAGTTGGGTGGTCCAGATGGGAAATGTTATAGATGGCCCTAGAAAAGAGAGATCAGTAAGAACTGGGGCAGACTTCAAGAAGAAGGTAGGATATAGGATGGCCTTTGAAGGATGACAAAGATTCGAGTAGAGCAGAAGTAAGGAAAAATAGGATCAAAAGCACGGAGGTGGAAATGACTATATTGGGTTTGGAGGAAAGTGAGGAAATTGGTTTAAGTGGAGCAGAGGGTAGGACTTGAGGAGAAACGGAAAGTAAAGTCTAGTAGATAAGCCTGTTTACATAAGAGTTTTAAAATAGACAATTTTCTTTCGACATAACAATCTCATGACAAAGGTAGTGTATTTTTTATTCTCATTTTACAGATGAAGAAACCGAGTCTCGGGGAGTTTGGATGACTTGTGCATGGTCACCCAACTGGTAGATCTTCTATCAGAGTCTGAGATCATAGACTTTGAGCAGGAAAGGACAGGCCATCTGGTTCAATTTTCTCATTTCACAGATGAAGAAACCAAGGCACAGAGAGATTAGATAACTTGCCCAGGATTACATAACTAATAAGTGAGGCAGTATTTGATTTCAAGGCTGTTTTTTTTTTGTTTGTTTGTTAAAAACCCTTATGTTCTGTCTCAGAATCAAAACTGAGTATCATTTCAAGGCAGAAGAGCAATAAGGGTTAGACAGTTGGAGTTAAGTGACTTGCCCAGGGTCATGCAGCTAGGAGGTGTCTGAGGCCACTTTTGAACCCAGGTCCTGACTGACCTCAGATCTTTTTTATTCTAAGTCCAGTACTTCCTTTTGTTATGTAGCTACCTCTTAAAAAGAAAAAAGCTGGAAGAGATTTTGGGGGCCCTCAAGCCCTACCGTCTTATTTTACAGATAAAGAAATTGAGATTAACAAGGGTTGAGTGACTTTCCCAGGGTTCAGATACCTAGTAAGTGTCTTGAGGCATGGTTTTAACTAACATTTTCCAGATTCAAAGCCCACCACCATCTATGTGCCTTTGGAGCTAAGACTCAAACTCAGTTCTCTTGACTCTAAATCCTGTGTATTTTCTCCATTGAATTATTGAGGTCTTCGAGGAATTTGTATCTGATGTGGTAGGAAAGGGAATTGTTGTAGTTTTCTGAGCCGGGGTGGGGGTGGGGGTGGGGTGGTGTGTGGACACAACAGTTTTAGGAAGATTGCTTTGGCAGCAGTCTGCAGAAAGGATGGCTGGGGGAAGGGAAGGGAGTTCAGGCGGGGAGACCAGTTGGCAGCCGTTATTGTAGTACAGGTGTGAAGTGATGAGTGAATGGTGTCTATGAAAAATATAAACACAGAAAATGTATTTGGAGACTTGGGGCTAGTTAGATGGCGAGACTAGTCGATAGCAAGGCAAAAGCTCTTCATGAACTGTTGTAAGGCAAATCCATAAGTGATTCACAAGTTTAAATGATGTTAGGAAATAATGGTCTGGAAAATGAAGAGTGGGATAGCTATGGCCCTTGGGTTGCCATATCCTTGTTGGCTCATCCTTGTCTGATTTACCTTCTGACTCTGAGTTTACTCAGCAGTGGGGTATGAGATCTTGACTCCGTGGAAGGCTATGGTTGTTCCTCTGGCCCCCACCTTCAAGGACTTACATCTGGTCTCCACTCTGAAGGGCCCCAGCCCCTCAGATCCTCTGGTTGCCCATATCCTAGAATTTTTCCTGTTCTTGCTATCCATTTTTACTCATTGTTGATCTCAGGGGCTCAGAGCCTCTTTGACCTTCTTCCATCTCACCTCCTTCTCTACGCCTGCCTCTGCTGTAAGTGGGATGTCAGCAACACTATGGCCCCAGACCAGGAGCTGCTGTTTCTGCAGCTTCTTCCTGTCGCCGCCACCAAGCTAAATATAACCTGACACTCCACAGCCAGCCCTGAGCCGGAGACAGCATCTTCTGCTGGGGGCGGACAGGGACCGGGCTTGAGCCCCTGTTCTCCAGTCTCAGCCTGACTTTAGAATTGTCCCTAGGACACTGCCTTCTACCTAGTAGAGACTGGAGAGGAACAAGGGACAAGAAGAGTATCTTCCCTAAGATCACCAGGGCTCTTACTAGCAGGGGTAATAGGTCCTTCTATTTAGATAGCAGCTGATGTTTCTCCAAATATTTTCCTGTCCTTTAATCTTATTAAATCTTTACAATAAACCTGCAAGGTAGATAGGACAGAGTAGGTCACATAGCAAATCAGTGTCTAAACTGAAACTTGAACTCAGATCTCCTGACTCCAAATTCAGTGCTCTCCCCACTATTTCCATGCTGCTTTCCCTGGGGGAAACACAATTCAGCAAACACTTAAGAAAAGAGTAGCTTTCCCCTTTCCCTCTTCCCAGATCTCTGTCCCTGGATTGCTCCCTTGATTTCTTCCTCTTCTCTTTCCCTTATCAAGGTCACCCTGTCCCCTTTGCCCCTGCAAACCCTAGAACATTATTGACCCTGCCCTCCCCCCCAGCTCTGAAAGGTCATGGAATACATATACACTGAAGCATTGCTTATCTAAGAGTTGTCCCAGTCTGGGCAAGGCCTAACTGATGCAGCAGGGCAGGGCCTGGAGGCGCTGAAAAGGAATCAGGGTTTGGGGAAATGAGCAGCTGCTGAGTGGATAGCTCTGTGTGTGTGTGTGTGTGTGTGTGTGTGTGTGTGTGTGTTGGCATTAAATGAAAACGACAGATTATGTGCTGATGTATTAACATAGTATTTGGGAGCCTACAGCTCAGCCACAATCTGCAACTGGATTGTGTTTGCCGACTCCGATTTCTCCTGTATCTTCTTGCCTTTCTTCCCATCTCTCTCTCTCTGTCTTCCTCTGTCTCTATCTTTGTCTCTCCCTCCTTGTCCCTTTGCATCTGTCTCTGTCTCTGTCCCCCTCCTCTCTCTGTCTCTCCCTACCCCTTCCCTGCCTCTATTTCTATCCTTTCCTTTTCCACTTTCACTTAACCCATACCCTTCCCAACCCTTCTAAAGCCAGGATTAGGAATTTGTGTACCCAAGGCAGATTTGAAAATTTTATCTTCAATATATTATTGTCCACCAGAGACTCTAAGCCTTCACTGTGACAGGAGACTTAAGATCACAAAATAAATATACCAGTGCACCATGGAGATTGGGATTGTCTGGCATTAAAATATGTGTATTTACAAAATTGAATGTTAAAAAAGCATACTTGTCTCCCCCTACTTTCACCAAAAACAAAAATAACCCTTTTCCAAGTCATGCCAGAGACTGTTGCCTACCTTGCTGCTCCTGGGTCCCAGTTGATTTCTTCGTCCCTTTCTCTACATTTAGTCCTCATTGTTGACCCTATCTTCTCTACCTCTTGGGAGGTCTGGGGAAAGAACTTTGAATTAGGAGCTGGGAGACTAAGGTTCAGAACATACAGCATCAGAGAATTTAGAGTTAGAAAGAACTCTTGGTAATCATCTTTGTCTAACTACCTTCTTTTGCGGATGAGGAAACTGAGGTCTATAGATGTGAGGCAACTTGCCTGGGGCCATGTAGATCTGGGATTTGAACCTATTACTAACTTGATCTTGGGCAAATCACTTCTCTAGGTGCCAGTTCTTCATTTGTAAAAGTGGGCATTAGTGAGAGTAATGGATTCTGTATTCTGTGGTCACTGAAGTTGATGGCCTTCTAGAACAGAGGGCAATACATTATCTGCCCCACAGGCTTGGTGTGAGTGAGTAACCCATTGAGTGTTATGTAAATGAATAATTATTGTGAATTCTTATTAATCCTCACCTTTGTCACTGTCTATACTCCTTTCCTCTCCTCTGGGGCTGGCCTTTAGCTCTAGAGGTACAGGAGGGAGAATGGTAGATAAGTAAGGAGAGTTGGATTGAGCAACCGAATTTATTGAGGTTGTGAATTGGTAACCAAGAAATCATGGCTGGAAGGTTCTTATCTAGGATTCAGAAATCAAGGGGGATGAAGAGGGGAAGGAGAACTGTCTTCCAGAATTGTGGATGTCCGTTTGAACCTTTTGTTGAGAACAAGTTGGATTTTCTTAGGTTCAAACCCTGTGTATTCCTTTTTTTTTTGGTTGTTGTTGAAAAAAAATTATGAATGTGGGAGGCTTTCATGACCCTTCCTTAAAAGTGACTCAGAGGGGAAGGTAGGTGGCTCCCTGAATAGCGCGCCAGGGCTGGAATTGAGAGGACCTGGGCTCAAATATGGCCTCAGATACTTCCTACTTGTGTGATCCTGGAAAAATCACTTAACCCCATTTGTCTAGCTCTTGACTTTCCTGCCTTAGAATTGTTACTAAGACAGAAAGTAAGGATTAAAAAAAAAGTGGGTCAGCTAGGTAGGATGGTAAACTTTAGAGCTGCTGAGGCCAGGCCCGTGGACTTGTATTTTACTTTGTTACCATCTACTTTGTGGTAGAGAAGAAATGGGAGAGGATGTCCAAGGTCCTCTGCTCTGGGGCATTCTAGGAACCAGATGGTATCGGATCCTATAGGTCGCTCTTGGCCACCAAAATGTTCCCTAAGTCAATTCTCCTCTGGTGACTGGGGTCAAGGACAGTTCTGGTAGCAGAGGGGCACATGATCCCTGACCTCATATTTATCTCTGCCTCATCTTGGCATCTAGCCCTCATCCGTACCCATTCCCCACCCCTCTGTTCTTCCTGAGAAGATCTCAAGTTTGGTGGACTGAGGCTGCCATGAAGTGGTTCTCTGTGGTACTACAGCTCTGAGTTCTGGGGAGGTTCCAAGCCAGATGGCAGTGTGCCAGCCCAGCCCTTGCCAAGGCCCTGATGCTCCTCTCCATTTACTGTGATCCCATACTCAACTCTGTTTCCTCCCATTCCCAGGGGAGCCAGGCTGACTGGAGCCATATGGAAATAGGGAATATGAGGAAGAAAAGGAGTAAGAATGTAGGCTCAGGAGAGATGGAATATAGGAGCTGGGCTTGGGACATTGCTATACCTTCCAATAACACACACACATATACACACAGATACGCACATTTAATTAAAAATTTCATTGATCTTTTTTTATATCATCTTTGTTTTCTTGGATATTTCACTGTTTTGAGATCATCCCTTATAATAAAGAATAAAAAGAGAGGAAAAAAAAGCTCACCCAAAATAAGCAATATATTAGTTAAGCCTAATATTCTAGGCAGTGTTCCATTCCCAAAGTTGTCTGCCTCTGCAGAGAAGGGAAGGAGGTACATTCTCATTTATCTTCTCTGGCACAAAGCTTGGTCATTAGAATTTCATGACATTCAGTTTTCTGTTGTTTTGTTGACTTTTTGATTTACTTTGTTGTAGTCATTGTAGATATTGTTTCCTGGGTCCTGCTTGCTTTATTTGTGTCAGTTCATAGACCTTTTCTCATGCTTTTCTGTATTTTTCATTCTCATAGTTTCTTACAACCCAGTAATATTCCATGATATTAAATGATTTGTTTAGCTGTGTCCTCAGTTGATGAGCATTTCCTTTGCTCTGTGCTACTACAAAAAGTGCTGATGGGGATATCTTGGTGTAAATAAGGACTTTCTTTTTATCATTCATCTCCTTAGAGTTCTGTGCTTAGCGGTGGCCTTTCTGGGTCAAAGGACATGGATGTTTTAACCACTCTATTAGCAAAGTTCCAAGCACCTTGCAACCATATTTAAAACCAGTGTAATTGCTATTTTCATCACTACCATATGTTGTGGGTTACTGCTTTTTACGTCTGGAATGAACTCCCCTCTCAGCTTCATTTCTTAGACTCCTTGATTGCTCTCTAAGCTCAGCTTGGGTGCCGCCTCCTTCAGGAAGCCTGACTTGAAACTCCTGATTATTAGTGCTTGCTCCTTCCTCAATTTTCCACATATTCTATTTATGTGTAATGTGAGAGGCAGCATTGGAGCTACGGATGGAGAGCCAGTAAGGAAATCTAGGGCTCAGGTTCTGCCTCCAACACAATAGTTGTATGACTGCAGGCAAGTCAGAAATAGAGTTAGCCCTCAAACAATTCCAAGACCTTAAGTTATAGACAGGTTGCTGACTCGAAACAGTAGAGGGAGTTCCATGCCAGTGGCTGCCAAACTGATGGGAAATTGTAGGGGCACATATTTAGGGTTAATGTAAGCCCCCCAAAAATCTTTTTTAGACAATTAGAACTGTCCCAAAGTATAATGGGACGATTGAAATACTATGTTCAGCACTTCCACTGACCCCCAAGACCATTGACTCTTTTACTCTTATACCCTTATTGATTACTGGAGGTTTTCAAACTTTTAGGGCTACTGTTCCTATTCAGATACATAATGGATTATGTCATCTCTGGAATTCTTTCTCATTTTGAGATTTGATTCTTCTCCAGCTGACTCTTGGACACTAAGCCTGTTTCCCTGCACTGAACACCACAGGCACTGAATTCCCTCACCTTCACTGAGCCCATCATTCCCACTAGTCCCTGGAACTTTAGCCCGTAATCCTCATTGAATTCTTGTCTAGAGTTCATTTCTTCTATTGACCCCCAGGTACTTCCATTGACCTTGACACTTTCAGCTCACCACCTTCAAGCATCCCTTGACACCAATGGACATCACTCAAGCTTTACACTAGAAATTGGTTTCATCATTCCTATTGACACTGGGACCCATAGCCCATCACCCCTGCTGAGGAGGGAGCCCTCAGCCTCTCCCCAGAGATGGCATGAAAACACTGGATCCACCTTCAATGGCCCAAAGACCCCAAGCTCATCACTCCCTTGTCCTCTGAGTCCACAATAAGATTTCATTTATATGTTTATGAATGTCTATTAGGTTGCAGCATGCTTTTTAGACATTATCTCATTGGATTCTCACAAAAATCCTGTAAAATGGGGTTATTATCCCCATTCAACAGATGAGGAAACAGGCTGATAGAGATTAGATGACTTGCCCTGGGTTATATAGATGGTAAGTGTCTGAGTCAGGATTTGATTTTGGGTCTTCTGACTCCTGGTCCATCACTCTATTTTGTGACCTAGTTATGCTTTTAGCCATTTACTCTTACTGTCCTCTAGACACTGAATCCATTACCCCCACTGATCCATAAAATAAATACATCACTTCCACTGACCGCCCAAGACTATCAACTCCTTTACCCTTATTGATTCCTGAACCCTCAAGTCCATCACTGACCCCGGGATCATTCACATTGTTCCCCAATGACATCACCCCTATTGATCTCTGGATACTAAGTCCATCACCCTTAATGACCTCTCAGACCCTTAGCTTCACACCCCTGTTCCCAGCTTCTGAATCCTTGGCCCACACCATTAATGAGCTTTTACAATGAGCCCATCATACTCACTGATTCCTAAATACCTAAATAATTCCTAAATAAATGAGGGACTTAGGAAAGAGAATGCTATCTACCTCTAGAGAAAGAACTGTTGGAGTAGAAATGTGGATGAAAACATAGAATTCATCACTTGTTTATGTGGGTATTTGTTTTGGGGTTTTGGTTTTATAAGGTTATTTGCTTACCAAAATGAATAATATGGGAATATGTTTTGTGTGATGATCTTTGTATAACCCAGATCAAATTGCTTATCAACTCTGGGAGGGAGGAAGGAAAAAGGGAGGGAGATAACATGTGTCCTATAACTTCAGAAAACTTAGGTGGAAATTTGTTATTCCTAAATACCTACTTTAGCCCATTGCTTCTTCTTCTTCTTCTTCTTTTTTTTAAATACCCTTACCTTCTTAGTATCCTTTTCAAGACAGAATAATGGCAAGGGTTAGGCAGTTGGGGTTGAGCTATTTGCCCAGGGTCACCTAGCCAGAAAGTGTCTTAGAATTTGAACCCAGGTCCTCCTGACTCCACACTCCATTGCACTGCCCACCTATCCCTAGCCCATTTCTTCTTGGGGACTGTTAAAGAGTCCATTACTCCCACTGACTTGCAGACCCTGAGTCTCAATGATCCTCACCTCCTACCATAAGCCCATGACTTTTAGGTACTTCATCTAGCTTCCCTGGTTTCCATCTCCCTCAGTGCTCCCTGGCCCTATTACTGGGCATAGTTGTAAGTTGCCGGTGGTGCCCAGATCTTGGCTGTCCCCATGTCCTGCCCTTTTGTCTGGCAGGCATCCCTGCTGCTACCCCCCCCCTTTTTGGTCCTCAGGGGGCCCTAGGCACACCCTTCCCCCTACCATCTGCCCTAGCTTCAACTCAGAGACCTTGTTTGCTGAACGGCCTGTCTTGTCTGGCTCACAGATGTGAAGAAGCTGAGTGTAGGCATTGGCACAGCCCCAGGTAGGTCTCAACTGACCCCTCAGGAGGGCTGGAGGGTGGTGGGGATGTCTTCGACAGGCTGGACAGAAAGAAGAGGAAAAAGATAAGGAAGGGTGCTTTTTCTTTCCCTTCCTTTCTCCTTTAGAGCAGCCGATTCTTCTTCCTTTTAATCTCCATCTCCCTCAGCCATCAGGCACAGCTCCAGCTTACATTTTTGGAATAACCAGGACTTTGGACACATTCAGAAAATATTTTTCTTCAAGTGATTCTGTTAAACCAAGAGGGCCAGGGGGCCCTGCGGCATAGGGCTGGGAAAGGAGCTCATTAGAGATAGTGGCTTGTGTTTGGGGACCTTTCTGTCATGAGGTTGAAAAGATCTGGGATTACTAGGACTTTGGCTCCTTGGGGTAGGGGGAGAGTCTCACTTCTAGGTTCTGGTTTCTTGCATTGGAGTGCCTGGGCTGTGTGGGGTTCTCAGGGTCTGGATCCCTGGGATTGGGGTGGGGAGATGTGATTTTCCAGATAACCTGTCTAAAGTTGCTCAGTTCCAGGCTTGAGGAATCTCAGAGACCAGTTGCCAGGGCAATCAGTATCTACTATTTCAAGGGTCTCCAGAACCTGTGGGTTGGAGGTCCCCTGGGTCTCTGGCCATTCTGTTGGGCCACTGGCCAGGGCCAGTCCCCACTCCAGCTGTTGCCGGCCACAGCCATATTTGGGCATAAACTCCAGGCAGACTGTCGGAGTTCCAAGCAGTCTCCTGGCCCAGCCCCCAGCACCTCCCAACTCCACAGCTGTGTTTTTGGTCCAGTGGGGGTAAGAAACCAGGGAGTTTGGGACAGGAGAGACAGAAGCATATAGAAGGAAGATGCATCCTGATCTGTTACTACTGGGGTGGCCCTGAAGGCCAGGGATACAGGGTGAGTGGGAGGGTTTGTTTGGTGGGGGGGGATACTGCCTTTGGTCAGCTTCTCCTCTGACCCTCCTCCTTATCTTTAGCATCTTTTCTCTGCCCCCCCCCCCCAATTTAGTTTCATTGGATCTCATTCCACAGGATTAATTTATGGTTCTCAGAAACTCCAATCTGATTAGTGTCCCTTCCCTCTCCCACTACTCTTCTCCCCTGACCTTCAGAGGACTAGGGTAGAGGAAATGCTGCCTATTCCCAACTGGTCCCTTTAGACTGAACCTGAAGTGAACTCTTCTCCCATCAGCCTCAGGAACTTCAGGTGTCCCATCTCTTTCAAGGGTCCTATGAAGAGAGATAAGTAGAGGGTGCTGCTTAGCTCAGGGGCTCAATGAAACCGAGGCCTCTTGTAGTCCTTGAGCAGACCTGCTTGGGTCACTTCACCTTCCTTGGTGATTTTAAGGGATTTTCACTTTTCAACTTTTGTATGTTTAGACACTGGAGTAAGGGAGTGGGGTGCAGGGGTGGGAGATAAGAGCAGGCAGTCAGAGAGGATCTGAATATGGGATGATAAATACATAGTGGGGCCACAATGTCCACTGTCAACATGAACATCACTTCCAGTCATCACTACTGGTATGTCTACCATTATTGTCACGATTGCGAATATCTCCATTGACTTTGCTAGCATCACTACTGAGTTGTTGTCCAGACCTGAGATTTTATTAGAAACTCTTCAGCAGAGAAATTCCCTCCACCAATGTAGATCAGCAGCTTTTCTGTAATGTAAGAGTCTTTAGAGCATTGCCCAGGCCCTGACGGGGTTAGAGACTTGTTCAGGGTCACTCACCCATTTGGTATCAGAGATGGGATTTAAGCCCAAATCTTCCTAACTGGGCAGCCAGTTCTCCAGGCACTATCCCAAAATGCCTTTTACTGAGTTATTTTCCATTAATATTGACTTCCAGGGTACCTAATGTTGTACTACAGGGAAGACCAGTAAAAGACACCAGATATGGGAACTTGACCTTTCATTATGAGCCAGGAATAAACAAAGTCAGGATAATAAAATAAGGCCTTGGGGGTATGGAATATGTCTTAGGTATAGCTAGTAAATGTGAGGTGGGGAGTAATTTTCTCCTTTACCAGCTTTAGTTTACTTGTAGGGGCTTCAGTGGGAGAACAAAGATATTGAGCCCGAGACTGAGTGAGAGATACAGAGATGGAGTGAGGCGATCAATCAATCAGTAAACACACATTAAGCACCTACTTTGGGCCAGGCACTGTGTGAAGTTCTGGGTATAAAAAAAAAGCAAAAGACTCTGTCCTCAAGGAGCTTACAATGCAAAGAGAAATAGAAACAAAACAAAGCAAGAGAGGGACGAGGAGAAAGGCAGAAGAAGATAGTGGCCTAGAGAAAAGATTGGCCAAGAGAGAGATGGATAGAAAAGCGGGTGAACTAAGAAGGGTGGTGAAAAAGTGTACATTGATTGGGACCCTTTTAGCTCGGGGACATTTCTCTTGCTCATCTTGGTGCCAAACTCCACAGCACAGGGTGCTATGACCCCAGTGCCTCAAGATACCTTTAGTGACTGCTATTCAGGAGGGGTTATTCAACTCTGCCCTTCACAATGCCCTCTGACTGCTTCTCAGGCAGCTGCTTCTTGTGCCTGGTGGACGTAGTTCCTGTGAAGAATGAGGATGGGGCTGTCATCATGTTCATTCTTAACTTTGAAGTGGTGATGGAGACAGAGTTGACTGGGTCCCCTGTCCATGACACCAACCACCGTGGCCCTCCCACCAGTTGGTTGGCCCCAGGTAGGTATTTCTCTTCTTTACCTACTTTCCTTGGGCTCTCCAGGTACTCACAGTACTGCTCACCACTATGGAATTGCCTTCAGCATTTCCTACTCTGAGGATTACAGCAGAAAGGAGGAGGTGGGGGTAAGGATGGGGCAGTCAGTATTGGTGATTTGGTTTAGAATGTGATCGAAAATCCAAAGATGTGCCATTTTGTTCAAGCATGTTTCCTTGGAAAGGGCACTAGAATGAGAGTCAGAGGACTTGGCTGGAGTCCTATCTGCCATTTGCTACTTGCATGACCTTGGGTTTTGGGCTTCCGTTTCCTCATCCATAAGATGAAAGAGTTTGACTAGATGATCTGAGCCCACTCCAGCTTTAAATTCTCTGGTGCTGGGGCAATTGGCAGACAGACTTGCCACTGGACTTGGTAGAATCAGGATGAAGAAACTTTCTGGGAGGTATCTTTGTTGACTTGTGATGGGGCAGCAGGTGAGTTCTGTTTGATGTCTCTCTTTTCCTTTGAGGGTGTCCTCCTGGGACATGCTTTTCCTTGAAGATTCCTAAGAGCATTAGACCAGGAGTCAGAAGACTTGGATTCTAGTCCTAACTCTGCCATTGCCTGACTGTATGACTATAGTCAAGTCATCTGACTACTTTGGAGCTCTACTTTCCCATCTAGGAAACGAGAACATAAATAGGGATAATAACCCCTATCCTGACAGCCTTACAGAGGGTATTGTGAGGACCAAATGAATTTCCTAATGGGAACATCATTGGGGAATAATTGGGGGATTATTATTTAATTTTATGAGATCATACAAATACTCATACAGAGGATTTGGGATTTCATTGGTTTAGGGAACAACCATCATGGGAAATCTTTCTATCAAGGCAGATGACAGCTGACCACAAATACTACTTCTCAGAAGATGAATATTAGGGAATTATCTGAGTTCACATTACTTGACTGATTAACTGACCTGTCCAGGGTTACCAACTAATAAGTGTCAAAAGCAGAATTCCTGATTCCAATAATTCCAGAATTATCTACTCTGCTCTAATGACTTTCTGTAGATTATTGTGCTAGGATTCTTCTTCTTCTTTTCAGCCTTCTCTTGTCTCCTTGCTCTGCAGCTCTGGCTGCCTTGACTTCTCCTTTGGGTAAGGGTCAGATTAGATTGTCTCTTAGGTGCTTTCTAACTCAGAAATTCTGGGTTTTGTGAGTGGCTCCAAGCAGTAGCTGGGACACTTTCTCCCCAGCTGGGGTTGTCTGTGAGGGGTTTCTAGAGGCATGGGCTGGACTCTTGGCCTCATGTAGCTACTGTGATTCTGACCATTTGCCTGTCTTATCCACTACAGGTCGTGGTCGAACTTTTCGTTTGAAGCTTCCAGCACTTCTAGCCTTGACAGCTCGGGAACCATCTCTCCGGCCAGGTGGCCCAGGGGCTCCAGGAGCAGTGGTAGTGGACGTGGACCTAACTCCAGCCCCTCCCAGCAGCGAGTCTCTGGCCCTAGATGAGGTGACATCTTCACTAGATAACCATGTGTCAGGGCCTCCTGGCCTGGCTGAGGAGCGGAGGGCTCTGGTGGGGCCTGGCTCCCCCAGTAGTGTCCCTCTTACACACTCCTCTCCTCGGACCCGGAACCTCAATCCTGATGCCTCAGGCTCTAGTTGCAGTCTGGCCCGGACCCGCTCTCGTGAGAGCTGTGCCAGCGTCCGCCGAGCGTCTTCTGCTGATGACATTGAGGCCATGAGGGCAGGCACAATGCCCCCACCCCCTCGCCACGCCAGCACTGGTGAGGGGGCTAGCCGGGGTACCAAAGGCTGGGGTGGGGGACCCATCCTTAGGCGGGGGGGAAAAGGCAAAGAGGAACAGCTCTTATCAGGAAAGGGACTAGGATAATGAAAAGGATGATCTGGGGTGCATTACTACTCAGGAGTAGACAGCTGCAGGAATTCTGGGAGCCCTGTGTGTCTGTGGCAACAGATGGGGTTCCTGCCTCCTTTTGCCCCAACTCTTACTCCATCTGTTACCCATCCTCCCCTCTCACTCCTTCCAATTCCTGCTCTCTTACTTCCTTATTTCCCACATTTCCCTTCCATGCTAGTGAGATGGGAAATCCCATTAACCACTTATTTAATCCCATTAAGTGTCCATTTATCCCATTACTTGACCATCCCATTACATTTTCCTACTCAAAAAGATCTTTTCTGATGTCTGGATCTCCAGAACTTGAATTTGAGGGACTCAGCAGCTGTAGAGTTCTCCAGTTCCAGTTGGCACCTGCTTTTCACTGAGGGGCCCTATCTTTTGGGTTCTTTATGCTGAAACCTTCCCCTCTTCTCCTTGACCCACACCTCATACTCCTCTCTCACTTGCCTACCCTCCCACTACTGCAGGCCACCCTGTACACCCCTTTAACTTTTCATCCATGGAACTCTAACATGTTCCTGTAATCTTATGCTCTGGCCCTTTATCTGCCACCCAGTCCCCTGGACCCTGGCTACTGTCAAGACAGAATATTCTCTTGTCTCTGGAACTAGTCTATTCTTCCACTGGTCTAGTAGTCCCTCAATCCTTTAAACCCTCCTACCTACTTAAGTTCCTGACCTATCTGTCCCCTTTTTCCTGCTCTCCACCTATCCACTGATATTCCAAGTCATTTGTTACCCTCGTCTGTCTAACCTCCTAACTGTTACCATGTTGTTGACTCAGTTGTCCCTCTCAACTTTGGACTCAACTATCCCTGCATGTTTCCAACTCAATTATTTCCCCATGTTCCTGACCCAGCTGTCTCCCTTGCCCTTGCTGCCTGACCCCTTGACCACTCTCTTCCTTCCCCTGCCCAACCCAGGGGCCATGCACCCCCTACGCAGCAGTCTCCTGAACTCCACGTCAGATTCGGATCTTGTCCGTTACCGCACCATCAGCAAGATTCCTCAGATCACCCTGAACTTCGTGGACTTGAAGGGTGATCCCTTCTTGGCCTCACCTGCTAGTGACCGGGAGATCATTGCCCCAAAGATCAAGGAGAGGACCCACAACGTCACTGAGAAAGTTACCCAGGTAAGGTCTCATATGCTACTCTTTCCTGCCTTGGTTCTTCTCCCTCTTTCTTACTGAAGGGACCACGGCTGGGCAATGAGGCAGGATTCAGAACCTGGGGAAGATGTGTGCCCACTGAGAGGCTCAGTTAAGAGGAGAAAGATGGACACAGGGCTAAAGAGTTGTGAGACCTGCCTTTGTGGAGAAGTAATATAGAGGACTGAGTAGAGTTCTCCTCTGGAGAATGTCCTAGGAGAGGAGGCAAACGTTGGAATTTGTTGACCATGAGTGATACACTGGGCTCATTGGCAGGGAGAGTGTGGGGCAAAAGGGCAGTCAGAACTAGGGGAGGAAACAGCTTTAAGGGAGTGATGAGAAAATTTGGTAGATTAGAGACAGTCTAAGGGAGGATGGAGAAGGGGACATATCCAGGGTCTGGCAGAGGAGGGACTTGATACTGAAAGAGGAGATGACCTTTGTAGACTTGGGGACTGGAAAAGAGTGGAGAGAGAGTTGGGAGGAGGAAAGGGGTCAGCCACAGGAGTTCTAGGGAGAGGAGAGCAGAATCTTGGGTAAGGACTAGGCAGGCTGGAAAAATGAAGAGCTGGTGGAAGTCAGGATCCAGTCCTATCTTGGGCATGAGAATGGGGGGCAGTGGGGAAGTCTGCTGTAATCCAAGTGGGGAAGAGCTTGCCTCTCCTAAGCTCAGGTGAGGGGCTGTCGATGGGGGGATTCCCTGAGGTCATGGGAGCCCAGTGGACTGCCTCTCTTGTGCCTTATACTTGTGGGATTCGAGAAGTGGGAGCTGGAATGGATTGAGGAGAAATGAGAGAAGCGTGGGTCTCCTAAAACATCAGCAGGAGGGGCTTCAGAGTTCCTTCATACCCTGTGCATGGGCAATGGTAGTACTGGGCTCAGGTTCTGTAGCCACTGACTTCTTCCCCATCCGTCTGGCACCCCACTTTCTATACTGCTGGAGGCTCCCCCACCTCCATTCTCCCCTGCCCCCATAACTCTTTTATGTCTAGACCAGATGTGCCATTTGAGCAGAGGGGAGAGGGGGTGGGCATGGGAAGGAAGCAGGACCGGGAGTAGGAGTGTCTGGGCCCCAACTCATCCCCTGCCTGGGCCACTTATCGTCCCTTCCTATCGTCTGTGTGATCCCCAGACTTGTACCCCATTCCCTTCTAGCTCATGGGCATAGAGGGCATTTGAGGCTGGAACAGCTCTCTCCATTGCTTGGCAGAGTCCCACCTCCAGGTCCTCCTCCTGACTGGGCCTTTGGGTCCCAGCCAGGGACAGCTCCGTAGCTCCCCCCAGGGCCCTTCCTCAGCAGTCCTCCTCCTCCTCCTCCTCCTCCTCCAGGCTCACCTGGCTATTTCCACTCCCTCCTCCCCTTCTTTTCCCACCTCAAAGGCCCAGCCTCCTTTCCCCAATTCTGCCCTCCCTTCTATGTGTGTATCTGCGTACATGATTATTTTTATGGGTGCCTGTGTGTCTGTGGGGCGCCTGCACAGGAGTGTGTGTGTCCATCTGTGTGTGTCACTGTGGGTGCCTCTGTCTCCTGCTCTGTGCTCAGGCCGGACTGGGGAGGAGGGGGTGTAGGGGAGACCATTAATCTGCGGTGACAGGCCGGGCAGGCAGCTGGGGGGAAGGGAGAGGGCTGCAGGAGCATCTGCAGCAAGAGCAGCTCAGCCGGAGAGCTGGGGCCTGGGTGGGGGGGTGGATAGAGGGAGGGGGTGGCTGTCAGGGCACATGGGGGCGGGAGGGGGCGGGTGTGAGGGGGAGCCCAGCATAGCAGGGGGGAGGGGGGGGAGACTGAGGGAGGGGAGGAGGAGCTGGAGCAGAGGCTCCATCTGCTGCTGTTGGGCGGGCAGCGGGCGGAGTGCAGAGCCCTGGCAGCTGAGCCGGCACTGGGGGGCTGGGGCTCGGCGGGCACCGGATGGCATGAGCGGGGCTGACCACTGTTGCCTGTGCCTGCTGCCAGGGTGAGCCAGCTGTGGGGGACAAAGCCCAGATCCCCCTTTCCCCCACTGGATCCATGCCAGAGACAGCTCTTGGAGCCTGCCTGCTAGCCCCTGGTGCCCATCCCTTGCTGCCCCTCGCCCCACCTGACCCAGGGGTTTGTGAGGCACCATAGGGGGGCAGGCTCAGGCCTCTGGACTGGTGGGCTGGGGAGGGGGGTGTAGAGCCCACCATGTCCACAGCCAGGAAGTTGAGTGGGGCAGGGGCAGAGGCCGGGGCTCTACTGCCCAGGCCCCGGAATGCCCGGGTGCGGCGTGCTGTGCGCATCTCCAGCCTCGTGGCCCAGGAGGTAGGTGACCCACACCTCTCCCTTCCCCTCCACTGATGGGCACCGAGGCAGAGCATTAGGGCTGCATGGGGCCAAAGTGGGACAAGAGCAGGGAGCCCAGTGAGGGTCCCAGGGAAAAGGAGAATGGTGCTGGGAAAAGAGGATGATGTGAGGGGATGGAGATAATAGGATGGCCTGGAGGACCGATAGTTTGATCCTTCTCTCTTCACTGTCCTTTGGCAGGGGTTGAAGGGTATTCCCCAAGACATTCAATTCAAGGAGTTCCCTTATACAGTCCATCTTTCCTCTGCCCCATTAGGACCGTCGATCTCCCAAGATGGGAGGGGGGTACGACGGACCCATGTGCCTGGCACAGGCTTACTTCTCTCTGCCTTGAGATCCTAACTGGCAATAGAGTTGAAATCTACTGTATGAAGGACCTCTGTGCTCCTCCCCACGAAGCCATTGCTTTCTTACTTTGTCTTCTGAGTTGTGTATCTCGGCAGAGTTTCTGACTGAGGTGTCTTCTGGCCCTTGAGGTCTACAGACTTCAGAGGTGGGAGGATATGTGAGCCAGAGAGATGGAAAAAGAAAGTTATCAAGAGATGGAGCCAGATTCTAAGTAGCACCTCTGACGGCCCAGATACTGCCCCTCCAGGGAGAGTGAGAGGAACAGCCCAGGACTGGAGCCCATCCTTGGCCTTAAATGGGGAGGGCCTGATCCCAGATGCCTCCTTTGGTTTCCTTCTTCCCTTAGCCTCAGGGAGGTTTGAGCAATCTCCTGTGTCAGGGTCTCTTTCAGCTTTAGAGCAGAATGTATATCATTGGAATAGAGGATGAAGTATACATGGGACAGTGTCATAGGGGAATCTAGTGCTAGGGAAATGACTGAGGGAGAATTGGGAAGGTTGGAGGATGAGTCCTATATATGGAGGGGCAGGAAGGGTAGTAATAGAGTCTCTTGGTGGATTAGGCCCAGGGCGTCTTCTCTAGCCATCCTGGGATAGCAGCAATGACCACTGATCACCTCTGGCCAGGGTAGGCTCTTGGTGACTCATTGCTCAGCTATCTGACCCTTTAGGGATATCCAAGAGGTCTGACAGGAGCTTATGGGTCACTATAGGGAGGGGTAAATGACCTTGCCTTTCTCATACTCCTCAGGCTAGGTGGGGTTAGAGTGGATGGGATGGAGAGATCCAAGACTGAATTGAAGCCTATCCAGGTCTGAACCCCAGCTAGCTTTGCACATGGCCTCAGGCTAGAGGTGCAAGATTAGATTTGGTTTGCTTCAGAATCAGACATGGATCCTTCTATATCAGTCTGCAGTAGAAATCCCCAGAGTGTTCTGGGATCCCCAGGGATGTTGAGTGGTGGAGATCTGTGGCCTCTTGACCATGCCCCGAGTCCCCAGTCTGTCTGTTTCATTAATGTGTGTGTGTGTGTCTGTGTGTGTGTGTGTCTGTGTATGTGTGTTCTTTTCTCCACCATCCCAGAGCACCATGCGCTGAAGTCTGGTTATGGAAGCAGGGAGCTCTGGTGGGAAGAGCCTGGTGCTGGGAGCCAGGTGATCTGGAGTCTATTCTCTGATCTGCTGTTACCTAACACAAAGACCTTAAGCAAGCTGCCTGAGAGCTGGGCTCCAGCAGGTCAGGGTAGATCCAAGGTTCTTAACCTTTTTTGGTGTGTAATGGGTATTATTTGGCAGCTCGGTGAAGCCTGTGGATCTCTCAGAATCAGGTTATTAAATGCAAAAATACCATCCATAGATACCATGGAAAGTACACTAAAATACAAGGCAAACTTCCCTTACTGAAATTCAGTTATCAAAATGTCTTGTTTTAAAAAAAACCAAGTTCATGTATTTATGTAGAAACCCTTGAGCTAAAGGAAGCCTCTTCCAGCTCTAAATATTTCATGGTGCTGAGATTATTAAAGGATGGTAGCAAGCCAGGAAGAGCTGGGATGGGTGATAATGGTAAATATCAAGTGGCATTTGGGGGCTCATGTATTGCTTTTCATTGCATCCTGCCATACTGTCTTTAGGACACTTGAGTGAGGGAGGGGAAACAGATGACCCTGTGCTCATTTGACAGATGTGAGAAGTCTTAGGAAAGTGAAATGAATTGCTCAAATTGCCTTCTCATATGTGAAGGTGATGGATATTAGCCTTAAACCCAGGTTTTTTGGTCCAGGGTTCTTTCTAACCCAGCTGGCTGTCTACTGAGTGTGCTTATGTGAGTGTATGTTTATATTATGGCGGCAGGGGTGAGAGTAATGGACGAGCTGGTGGGAATGGCGATGACTGCAAGGTTGTAATTAAGGGCCTTTGTGAATGAAATTAAGGAAGAGAGGCCAAGGCTTTTCATGAGACCCAGAGGGTTGTGTCCTACAGTATCTGTGGTGGGAGACCCAGAAAGTCAATCATAGGAATTTCAGTCTAGGTGCCTATTCTGACCCCCTTGCTTTCTTCATTGTTTGCTGTAGGGAACTTGACCAATTCTCCCTTATTCTATAAATCAGGCATCTTACTCTTTTTGTGAGTATCATAGACCCTTTTGGCATTCTGGGGAAGCCTGCAGACTCTTCACAATGATGTTTTTAATGCATAACATTAAAAAAATAGTATTTTAAAGAAAACCAAAGGTTAATGAAAATAAAAGCATAATTTTTTCCCCCTCATTCAAGTGCACAAAATCCATCAGTGGACTCCTTGGAGGTGTGTAGATCCCAGGTTAAGAAGCCTATTATAACACTTTTGTCATCTGATTGCCTTTAGACCCCATTTCACTGAGAACTTTTCTCTTTTGAATATCCTAGTCCTCTGACTTTGTGGCTTGGAGAGGGCCAGGGTGGTTGAAAGTATGAAGTCGGAATGCCAAATGGGACAATCCCTATCTCTGGGTCAGTGCTTGGATATTTTGAGTCCTCATCTGTATTCCCAGGACATTGTCTGGCATTCCCAGGGACTCTGACATCTCTTCTCTCATATCCTCTAAATAATCTGTCCTCTTCCCTTTCCCTCCTTTCCCCCCAAGGGGAGCCTGGTTTAGGCTAATAGCTGCTCCTCCAGCTGGTTTCTTTAGGCTACTGGGAATATGGAAAAGTGATATTTAGTTAAATGGAGGAGGCTGGGAACTCTGGATACTGGAAAGACCAAAGCCTGTCTCCCCAGATACATAGGTCCACCTTTTTTCTTCTAATTTGGAGAGGTTTTAGGAGGCTAGTGAATGTGGGAAAGGGATAGCTTTCTGTGCCACAATGTACCTTAGCTACTCCTTCATCTTCCTGCCACCACCTATGACTAGAGAAACGGAGGAACAAGGGGATGAGAACTGAGATAGACAAAAAATTTTGTGGCTTGAAGGTAAACAGGGCACTCATGTCAGAGTCTCAGGGTGATGAAATCTCAGATGAATCCAATGCTGGGAACATGACAGTATGATAGAGAGAGAACTAGGGGAGATGTGTGGGAAGTAGAAGATGAGGCACCAGTTTCCTAGTTTTGCACAAACCCCAGGAAGATGAAGGAGAAGGATGCTCTTAGTCTTTTGGTATGCAGACTGAGTATCAGGGGTCATTGCCACAACTAGGTGGGATTTTACCTCTTCTTTTTCAGTGGCTGTCCTAGGATTTATTACCCATCTCTTACTTTTCCTTCCTCACCTTGCCTTTCCCTCTGCTATATATATGAACTGTTCTTTGAATCTCCTCCCTTAAGGCACATAGATGTGTATGATTATGTGTGTGTGTGTGTGTGTGTGTGTGTGTGTGTGTTTATTCCCCTGGATGGAAGACATATGATGATTGACTCTATTTCCTGTGCCAGGGGACAGGAGCTATGCCCGAATACTCTGCTTGTGTGTATATAGGGTTAATGACTATAATTGTTTACCTTCAGTTTCTCTGGGTTGGGGATAGTCTGTGTTTGCGGCTTCACTTTCTTGGGTTAGCAGAGGGAGCTGGGGTACTTAGATTCCTAGTATTAGGGGGACCTAGCAGATCACAGCAGTATCTGACACAGGTCCCCAATTTTGGGATCCTACAAAATTGGACCTAATAGGATCCAGGCTTGTATTATGGTGCTAGGGCGTATGTTACTCTAGACACATAATACAACAAAACTAGAGTTTTTTAAATGCATGCATTGAGAATGTAGTCTCAGGGGTTACTTTTGTAAATATTAAAATTAATATCCAATAACTCAAGTATTATATTTATTAAAATAAAAACAAACTAGAGTGAAACCTGCCTAACTTGACCACGAGGAAGAAGAGAGACCCAGAGAGGTGGAGCCTCAGAACTCATACAAATGTGACCACGAAAAGTGGTGGAGAGATTAAAAGGAATTTTGGGAAATACTAAGGGACTTCTGGGGGGATGAATTCCAAAGGTTCAAAATCTCCATTTATACACTTTATAGTCAGAGATAGCTTGGCATAGTGGAAAGATCATTGTATTTGCAATCAGACGATCTGGGTGAGAATTCTGGTTTTGGCTTTGATCCCTTTTCTCTTCTTAGCCTAGCTATTTCCCCTTGTTGAGTCTCAGTTTTCTCATCTGTAAAATGATAGATTTATACTAGATAGTCTCTTCCACATTCATATCATAGAAGCCTATGACTTTGTGACCTGTAGCCCTTGTGTCATTCCTGGGAGCAGTAGTTCCTGGGATACACTACACTGAATGATGGGAGCTATAGTTTTCATAATATATGACATTCAAAGAGTTTTGTTATACCTTCTGACCTTCCTGCCCAGCTGGCGTTTTCCCACTTCTACCGAATCTCTTCATTTGATATTCATCTCCGGCAGTCTTGTCCCTTGGGACTTCTGCCTCTGGGGCTCTGCTCCATCAGCCCCACATCCCTCTCTTTGCTGACCCTCTCCCAGGTCCTGTCCCTGGGTGCAGATGTACTGCCTGAGTACAAGCTGCAGGCGCCAAGGATTCACCGCTGGACCATTTTGCACTACAGTCCTTTCAAGGCTGTGTGGGACTGGCTCATCCTCCTGCTGGTCATCTACACAGCTGTCTTCACACCATACTCAGCCGCCTTCCTGCTGAGCGAGGAAACCCCACCAGCCCCGGACTGTGGCTATGCCTGTCAGCCTTTGGCAGTGGTTGACCTCATTGTGGACATCATGTTCATTGTGGACATCCTCATCAACTTCAGAACCACCTATGTCAACGCCAATGAGGAGGTGGTCAGTCACCCTGGTCGAATTGCTGTCCATTACTTCAAGGGCTGGTTCCTCATCGACATGGTGGCAGCCATCCCCTTTGACCTACTCATCTTTGGCTCCGGCTCTGAGGAGGTGGGGACAGGGAGAGTGGGAAGGGAGGGAGGGAGAGGGAGAAAAGGATGAGAGAAGTGGGAGGCATGAATGGAGAGGAAGAGAGGGAGAAAGGGATGAAGTGAGGGATGGAGGGGAAGGAGAGAAGAATAAAGAGAAATGAAATGGTAAGATAAAGATGACTATAAGGAAATAGAAATAGGATGATGAAGAGAGGGAGAGAAAGAGAGAAGGAAGAAGGAAAAATGGAAAGAGGAGATGAAAAGAGCAATGGAAAGAGGGAGAGAACAAAGAGAAGAACTGAGGGAGTAGAAGGAGAAATGAATGGAGGAAGAGGAGGAAAAGATGGAAAGGAGAGATGAAAGGATAAAGGAAATTGAAAGGAGAAGGATGGAGAAGCAGGAAAGATGAGTAATGGATGGAGGAAAGGAGGAAAGAGAGATGGAGGGAGAGAGGGATGAAGAGTTGGAGGGACAAGGGTAAGGCCTGGAGGATGGGAAAAAGCAGAATGAAATCAAAAGGCTGTGGGGTCTATTTTCTGGATAGTGGTTAAGAATTCTAGGATGGTTTCCCCTTAGGACCTTGGTGCCTTGATCGGTCCATAGCACCTCACCCTTTTAGCCAATCCTGGTTTTGCCCCATTTTAGGGTGTTTTCTTCCCTTCCCTTTCCCTGGGGCTTCATTCTTATCATGCTTCCCCTTCCCCCTGGGATTCTGGAGCTAACCCTACCTTCCCCCTGGCCCTGTGCCTCGCAGCTGATCGGGCTGCTGAAGACAGCGAGACTTCTGCGGCTGGTGCGAGTGGCAAGGAAGCTGGATCGCTACTCAGAGTATGGGGCTGCTGTGCTATTCCTGCTCATGTGCACCTTCGCCCTCATCGCACACTGGCTGGCCTGCATCTGGTATGCCATCGGCAACATGGAACAGCCACTTAAGGACTCTCGAATTGGCTGGCTACACAACCTGGGCGAACAGATTGGCAAGCCTTATAATGGCAGTGGCTCAGGGGGCCCTTCCATCAAGGACAAGTATGTTACTGCCCTCTACTTCACCTTCAGCAGTCTAACCAGTGTGGGTTTTGGCAATGTCTCCCCCAACACCAATTCTGAGAAGATCTTCTCCATATGTGTCATGCTAATTGGCTGTGAGTGCCAGCTTTGGGGGTGGGTGGGAAGAGGGGTTAATGGGAGGAAGGAAGCTTGAGGGGTCCACAAATAGACAATGGGGTTGGGGCTGAGCAGTGGGGAGATGGGTAGGGAAGAGGGGCAGGTGAATAGAGGTTTTTTTCATTTCTTTCTCTTAAAATCCTTACCTTCCATCTTAGAATCAATACTATATGTTGGTTCCAAAGCAGAAGAGTGGTAGGCAATGGGGGTTAAGTGACTTGCCCAGGGTCACACAGCTAGGAAGTGTCTGAGGCCAGATTCTAACCTAGGACCTCCTGTCTCTATGCCTGGCTCTCAATCCACTGAACCATTTAACTGCTCTCTAGAGGGTTTTTTTTTTTAAGAAGATGGGCTTTGAAGTAAGAGAGGATGGTTTAGGTATAGAGATAGGAAACTTCTGGGAGTTAGAGGGCCAATTGGACTTTGGACGACTTTGGGAGGGCAGAAAAACTGGTTTAGTTGCAAAGGAGAAGGGCTAGAGCCCCTAGAGGGGCTTGGCATTTAGGCTCAGGTGTTTTTGTGGAGGGAGAGAGAGTCAGAGAGATAGAGACAGAGAGAGAGCACTCTAACTAGAGGGTTCCCACAAGCAAAAGAAGTTTCCTTGTTAGCTGATGCTTTTGCCCCTCTGTCCCCCAGCTCTGATGTATGCCAGCATCTTTGGCAATGTGTCAGCCATCATACAACGACTGTACTCAGGCACTGCCCGATACCACACCCAGATGCTTCGAGTTCGTGAGTTCATCCGCTTCCATCAGATCCCCAACCCCCTGCGACAGCGCCTGGAGGAGTATTTCCAACATGCATGGTCCTATACCAATGGCATTGACATGAATGCGGTGAGGAGGACAGGGGAGATACCATGGCTTATGGGATATGGAGGTCTGGAGATATCAAGAATGAGAAGGATATGGGTCAGAATCAGACAGCTGAAATGTAGAGAACAGAAGTAGAGAAGCAGGAGAGATGTTTAGAGAGATCTTAAACTAGAAAGATGGAGGTTAGAAGAGATACAAGAGGTAAGGGATACCAGGATATGGAGGACCTAGTGGCTTGATACCCTTCATTCTACCTAGTGCATCATCAATATGGCTAAGGAGGGAGAAGAATGGAGGATAGGGAGAGAGAAATTCACTCAACATTTATTAAATGCCTTCTATGTGCCAGGCATCATGGTAGTCAATTGTAATGCAAAGAGGAAAATGAAATAGTCTTTGACTTTAAGTAGCTTAAATTCCATAGGGATTCCACTTTGGTTATTAGCAAAGATATAGGTAGAAACTCTTAGTATTCTGAGCTCTGACCTCTTGTCTTCTCATCCATAGGGTTCCCTTGCAGCCCTTCCCAACCCTAAGCCTTGGACAAGGTCCATGGGTGGTGGTCCTTAGCAACTCTGAAAGAGCATGGCAAAAACAAAGGTCCTTATGCTCTATTTTCAGCTCATGTCAACTCACAGAGAAGGAATGTGACCCTTTCCCTTTGCTCATAGCCTCCAATAATTGCTAGCTCATCCCAAGATGAACCTGGTTTTCCCTCTAGTTTTCTTTCCTCCATATTCAGGCCTTTGACCTCTGACTCTCTCTTACTCCTTTTCCAGTTCTATGGCCTCAGAGATCTTGATCTTTTTCTTCTTGCCTCATCCTCCAATTCTAGCCCAATAGATTGTAACTTAGGAGCCTGTGAGATTTTCAACCTGGTGTTTTCCTTGTTCTTAGCTTGGTGGGAATTCTAGCCTTGTTGGGTTCTTGGGTGTATCCCACCATGCTTAGGCTTTTCCTTTTCCAAGGGAATCCTTTCTTCACAGATGGAATTCTATGTCGTCATTGACTTGAACTCATGGGTGCCAGTAGTACAGAATCTTGGAAGGGGAGGTCAGTGGTAGGACATCATTGGGGCTAGATTATTCTTAAAGGGATATTGGTTATTTTAGCTGGCATCCTGTCAGTTAGGCACTTTCTCAGGCTGTACCATGGATTGGGGAAAGAGATTCTTGGATGTTGGCCTCAGCTTGTGTTAGGGAGGTTGACTATCCAAAAGAGGGAGGGGAAGGAGAGTGACAAGAGAGGAAGGGAACATGCAGACCATCACCTTACACCATAAACTATAATCAGCTCAAGATAGATATGTGGCCTAAATATAAAAGGTCACACCATTAGAAAATTAGAAGGGAACAAGATGAGATCCTTTCACAATTATAACTGGTAGGAAAATTCTTAACTGAATGAGGGTTAGAGGAGATTACCAAAGATAAAGTAGATAATTTCCATTACGTGAAACAGAAAATTTTTTTAATGAATAAAACCAGTGCAGCTAGGGTAGGAAGAGAAGTTGATTGGGAAAGAACTACTTTGCATCAAGAGTCTGTTAGCTCAGAAATATAGGGAGTTCATCTAAACAGATAAGACTGAGAGGAAGGTAGCTGAACTTGAATGGGACCCCATAGCTGGCCCTAGGTACTTGAAGAGATGTCATGCGGGAGACTTGTTCTGCTTGGCTCCAGAGGCAGAAATAGTGAGCAAAAGGTACCAAGAGGCAGATTCTGACTAAGTCAAACTTGTCAATGATTAGAGCAGTCCAAAAGCCTCCAAGGTTCCTTCTAGCTCTCGCTCTGTGATCTGGTGAGACATGTACCAGGCTGCCTCAGGAGAGAGTGGGTTCCCTATCCCTGGAGGTCTTCAGGTAGTGGCTTGAGACCCATTTTTCAGAGATGTTCAGGGGAGATTCCTCTTGAGGTTCAGGCTGAAGTGATGGCCCTTGATTCTATGAAGGCAATGCTGGATTAGAAGAATAGGAGCTGGGGGCTGGGTAGGGCTAACCTGGGGAATGGGGAAAGAGCCTCTCTGTTGGGCAGTGCCCTGGCTAAGGTACCTGTCTCTACTCCCTACCCTGTCGCTGTCTCCCTTCCCTCCCCCGTCCTGGCCCCAGGTGCTGAAGGGCTTCCCTGAGTGTCTCCAGGCTGACATTTGCCTGCACCTGAACCGTTCCTTGCTACAGCACTGTAAACCCTTCCGAGGGGCCACCAAGGGCTGCCTGCGGGCACTGGCAATGAAATTCAAGACCACTCATGCGCCCCCTGGGGACACACTCGTACATGCTGGAGACCTGCTTACAGCCCTCTACTTCATTTCTCGAGGCTCCATTGAGATCCTACGTGGTGATGTGGTTGTGGCCATCCTGGGTATGGGCCTGGAGGGTGGGTTCAGTGGGGAAATGTATGGGGAAAGAAGATGATAGGGTGAGGGGGGGAGGAATCTCATCCTCAGCACCAAGGGTGAGCATCAAAGAATGGGTTTGGGAAGCCAAGAAGTCAAGCTGGTCTTGATTCCTGGGGCTTTGATCCATCATGGAGAATGATTCCCATTGGTGAACTCCAGCATCACGCCAGGCCAAGCTCAAAGGGTCTCTGCCCCAGCCAGAGCATCATGGGGTTGGCTTCTGTGCACAGACTTGTTCTGATTCTCCTCGCTCCCTTTGACTAGTATGTTAGTATTTGACCCACTGGGTGGTAAGTAGAAGTTAGAAGCCTCTTGAGGGTACAGATGACCCAAGGTTTTGAACTTCTTTGGGGATTAGGCTACAGAGACCATTTCAAAGACACAGCTGTCAGGAATTAAAACTGATGCCTAGCATCAAAAAAGACCTGAAACTCATACCTAACCCTATCTTCCCTCCAACCATCAAGGCTTGGATGTGTCTTATCTTCAAGTTCCCACTCTGACACCTTAGTAGTTGAGTGATTTTGAGCAATTATTATCACAACTCACTTTTTCATAGGATCATAGCATTAGAGCTAGAATGGACCTCAGAGGTCAGCGAGCCCAAGTCCCCTTGTCTAACAGACAAGGGAAAGCTGAGGTCAAGAATGGTGAAATGATTTGCTCAATGTCACACAGCTAGTCAGTGTTTAAAAAATGAAATTGAACTTAGATTTTCCTGACTCCAAGCCTAGTGTTCTGTCCACTATTCCATGCTAATTCCTACTCTTCAGGGTTTACAGAATACTTTCTTCACAGTCCTATGAGGTTATATCATCTCTGTTTTATTAATGAGCAAACTAATGCACAAAAGAGCTTAAGTGATTTGTTCAACAGCGACACAGCTAATATGGGTAAGAGCTGGGATATGGACTGAAATCCTCTAATTACAAGACTGGTGCTCCTTTTGCCATACAGCACTCGTGAGCTCTTTGGGCCTGTTTCCTCTATGTTTAATGAGTTTTAATTTTAAGGTCCTTCCAGCTCTGACTTTGTGGGGCTTCTTTGTTCCTATAAACTTGATTTCACTTAGAGGGACAATATAATTGGTCCTTGGACCCGTGTTTTAAGGATGGCCTTGATAGAAGTGGAAAGGACAGAAAGGCAGGGGATTGTGATGGGGGAGGCTTCAGTGTGGTTAGCTTAGCTAGAGCCTAGAGAAGTCAAGGAGATGAGCTCTTTTTACATGGAGGACACTTTGAATGGCCATACTTTGCTTCTTGGCCCTGGCAGCTGAGAACTGAGCCTGAAGTATGAACAGTTCAACCTCTCCTGATGACTGGAGGGACAACTTAGAGCACAGGCAATAGCAACTGACTTGACAATTGTGAAAGGATCTCAATATACATGTACATATATGTGTATATATATGTACACACATACCTATGTATATAAAATTGAATACAATTATGTAAAAAGATGATAAGAATGAAAGAATTATTAGAGCACATTATAAATAGGTCAGAAGTCCCCAAAACTAAAAAAAAAAAATTAAACCCTTACCTTCCTTCTTAGAATCAGTACTTTGTATTGGTTCCAAGGCAGAAGAGTGGTAAGGGCTAGGCAATGGGGGCTAAGTGACTCGCCCAGGGTCACACAGATGGGAAATGTCCAAGGCCAGATTTGAATCTAGGACCTCCTATCTCTGGGCCTGACTCTCAATCCACTGAGACACCCAGCTGCCCCCAGAATAAGCAATTTTTTGAGCAAAAGTAAAATCTGATGACATATATGCTGCCACTGGATTTGTTGAATGTAACCAAAAGTGATGTAGCTCCAGATGGAACTTATGAAATGAAGATGATCCAAGAGCAGAATCAAAAGGCCCCCTCATAGGTAACATCCACATGAACTAAGTCGATTGACAAAGAACTATTAAACAAATGAATGAGTTATGAGGATTTCTTTGGCAGTTCAGGACCAGGTCTTTGCCGCCAGAAACTACAAAGGGTTATCATTAAGAAGTCTAGGCAGGTGGTAGCTAAGTGGTTCAGTGGATTGAGAGCCAGCCTAGAAATGTATGTCCCTGGGCAAGTCTCTTAACTTGTCTTGCCTGGCCCTTACCTCTCTTCTGTCTTGGAATTGACACACAGTATTGATTCTAAGATGGCAAGAAAGGGTTAAAAAAAGTCTAGGCAGCTAAGTGATGCAATGGTTAGAGAGCTTTGAACTTGAAGCCAGAAAGATTTAAGCTCAAATCCTGTCTCAAATAACCTACTAGCTGTGTAATGCTGGGCAAATTACTTCATCTGTCTTTCTCTGTTCCTCAGTTGTAAAATGGATAGACTAATAACTCCTACCCTCCTAGGATCATTGTGAAAGTCAAATGGGATAATATGTAAAGCATTTCACAAACATTAAAGCCTATAGAAATACTAGCAATTATTATTAGTTAACATTAGAATTAATGGTCAGTGTAGATTATACATAGAAATGGTAGATAGCCATACATCACTATACAAGATAAAACTTGATTACCTCCTGAATTCCTAAGTAAGACATGACTTGTAGGCTAGAATTCCCCATCAAAACTGACTCTGTTGTGGACAGACAACAGTGAATACCTCAAAATGTCCTGGGGAACTCAGCCAATATACATACTGTATCATTATGACAAAGCGAACTGTTGCCCATGAATACCCAGAGATACAGTTGCTCGTAAAAACTCAAGAACAACATTTTAATAGATGTTGCCAGCCCAAATATTCATAATCCCCACATTACATGCAATGGAAAGCTTTTAAAATATAAGGACCTGGCCAAGAAGATCAAACTAATATAAAAGCAGGGTGAGGTATAAATTTCCCTTGATATCCTGCTTGCAACTGGAGTTGCACTGAGACTGTTTTCAGGGAATCCACAGAGGATAAGCTCACATCCTAAACACTCTTATTCCACTACAGAAAGCAATTATTTCAGCCACACATGCAATAAAACATTAAAGATAGAAGAAAATGGAGTAGAATAGTGACTTCTCAGGATTGTTTTTGTCTGAACATCAGTGAAAAAGATGATGATGACAATAATAATAGTAACATACATTTGAAAGGTGTTTTTACTTATATTATCTGATTTGATTCTCATAACCACCCTAATGAAGGAGGTAAAGTAGGGATTATTAGGCAGCTAAGTGGTACTATAGCTCAGGACTTAGAATCAGGAAGATCTGAGTTCAAATCCTGCCTCAGGCACTTAAAGCTATGTGTCCTTGGACAAGTCACCTGACTCTTATGTGCCTCAATTTCCTCATATGTAAAATGGGGATAATAAGGGCATTTATATCACTGTTGTTGTGAGGGGTCAATGAGATAATATCAAATATCTACAAACCTTTGATGATTATATACAAATGCTAAGTACTATTATAATTTTTATATGTTTATATTATACATATATGAATTATATATTTATGAGTTTGAGAGAGTCAATTAGTAAGTGGCAGAGCCAGGACTTGAATGCAAACCTCCAAGCTCAATATTCTTTCCAATATATATACCATACTCTATTCTCTGCCTATGGAGGCACTTTCTTTTTTCTGGGGAAAAGCCAACAACATGAACATGTGTACATGTATAATGTGCTGCCAGTGGGATTTGAGGACTAGAATGGTGCTGGGGTGTTGTTAGCTAGATGGCAGGCATTGGCCAGAAATTATTGTGGAAGGATCATGCTTGCTTCCCTGGAGTGGTCGGTGTGGGTAGTGGTGGAGCAGGCTTAATGAATTCCAGGCTGATGATACTCTCCTTTCCTCTCCTAGGGAAGAATGACATCTTCGGAGAGCCCCTAAACTTGTATGCACGACCAGGCAAATCCAATGGAGATGTCCGGGCTCTCACTTATTGTGATCTGCACAAGATCCAGCGGGATGACCTTCTTGAGGTCCTGGACATGTATCCTGAGTTCTCTGATCATTTCTGGTCCAGCTTGGAGATTACCTTCAACCTACGTGATGTAAGTGATCTGCACCCAGAGCCACATTATGAGCCGACTCTAGCCTGGCTTCTTGACCTCTCCCCAAGCCTTGACCTTGGTCACCAAGACATATGAGAATAAGGATGCCACCTTGAATTTGTATGGTTCCTTATTTATGGTTTCCATAGCAATTCCATCTCGTCTGGTAATAACACTTAGGAAGCAGGTAGGGCAGGTGTTATTTGTTCCTGTTTTACAGCTAAGGGAACTGAGGCAAAGTCATATAGTTACCAAGTAGTGGAGCTGGAATTCAGACTGGGTCTTCTAGTTCCTAGTTGGGAATACCTGAGTCCTAGTCTTTGACCACTGTTTCATTGGTTAACATTAGGTCATACCCTTGACTTCTTTGGATCTTTGTTTCCTTAACTCTGAAACAGAATGATAATTGCTCTTGTGCTCATTTCTCACAGAGACATTATCAGATAAGATATTGATTAAAAAAGCCTTTGGAGAATTAGAAGAGATTGTATAGTTCCTCTTAACTGTTATTGCAACTAGGATTCTGGCTCTGATGTCCACTCTGGTTTAGAGGTCACTTATAATAACAATAACAATAATAATAATAATAATAATAGTTGGTATATTTAGATAGTGTTTTAAGGTTTGCAAAGCACCGCGAATATCTTCTCTTAGCTGACCCTCACAACCTTGTGAGGTAGGTAATAATATCATTCCCATTTTACAGATGAGGAAACCAAGGCTAGGAGAGGTTAAGTAACTTGCTTAGGATCAGAGAGCTCACAGGTGTCTTGAGGCAGGATTTCAACTCAAGTCTTCCTGAATCTTAAGTCAGATACTCTTCTCCACCATAACACCTAGCTACTTTCTTCTCAAAAACTCCAAATCCTCTCACCCTAGAACATCTCTTCTTCCTTGTTTCCTTGGATGGCCCCTTAGCTCCTTCCTTCTTGGCTCTGTCAGGTTTTCTTACGAGACCCAGAGAGGCCTGAGCATGAGAGCATTTGCTCATGACTGGCTCCTTCTACCCTCCTCCTGTGCCTCCATCTCCCTCTAGAAAGACCAATTTCTGGGGATGAGGGTAGGAGAGGGAGGAGAGAAGGGCCTGACCTGGCTCTTCATTCCAGACCAATATGATCCCTGGTTCTCCGGGCAGCACTGAACTAGATGGTGGCTTCAACCGGCTGCGCAGACGCAAGTTGTCCTTCCGCCGCCGAACGGACAAGGGTGAGTGATGAGTGGGTGGGGGCCCACAGGGTTAGAAGGAAGTAGGGGGTCTCTATGCTAGGACTTTGGGAGACCAAGAATCAGGTGCTTTGGCTGGGTCTAGCAAGGCTAGCCTCCTCACTGTCCCAGACCCCTGTCACAAGCACTCCTGCCTTTTCACTGTTGCTCATTATTCTCCTTGCCTGGAATGGCTCTCTCTGCCCATCTAAAGGCATCCTCCAGGGTCTGTCTGCTAGTTCAAGGCCTGCCTCTACTGACCTCTCCTGAATTCCCCCTCTAGTTCATACTGATCTCTGCTGATCTCTTCCTTTAGCCCACACTTAGTCCTACTGATCTCTGAGTCCTGCAGCTCTTAGAGTCTGTACTACACAATTAACATTTAATTATATGCTGTCTGATATTATTCACTGTGGTTTTTATGTGTGTGAGTCCTGTCTTCCCGACTAGATTGTAAGCTCCCTGAGGGCAGGGACTGTGTCTTGTACTCCTTCTGTATCCCCAACGGGGCTGGATGCATAGTAGGTGCTAATTCTCTGGAATGGAACTAGGAGAGAATGGGGGAGGTAGGGCTGAGGGGGTTTGAGAGTGCTGGGTCTCAGTATTTGAGGCAGAGGAGCAGGATAAAGGGGTGCTGGGTTCTGGAGGGCCACATCAAGTTCACTTGTCTTTATTGAGCGCCTACTATGTGCCCAGCCCTGTGCTAGGCTATGCTGTGGGGGATACAAGAGGAGAAGCCATGGGCCCTGGCCTCCAGGAGCTTACACTCTAGTTGGGGACCCAAGACTCCCACACAGGGAACAACAGCGAATGATTGCAAGACAATGCATGGTCAAGTGCTAGATTGTGTGACAAGCAGACTGTAAGTGCTGTAGGTAGATGGTGGGGGGTGAGGTGGGCTAAGGGTGCCAAAGAGGTCGGGAGGGGGAGGGTTGAGGGGCCCAGGAAGCTTGGATCTAGTCCTACTCCTTCCCAGACTCCAGACCCTTGCTTTTTAACTCCTCCTTCCATGCCCCCTAGGCTCACCCTTCTGCCCCAGAATGCATGGTCCTCTATCTTCCCTTCTCTTCAGTTGCTCCTGTTCTCTGTTTACCACAGATGCAGAGCAGTCAGGAGAGGGGTCGGTGGTGGGGCTGGGCCGAGAAGGGATGGGAGCTGGCAGCCGAGCGCGGTCTGGGGGACCATGGGATGAGAGTCCATCCAGTGGCGCCTCTAGTCCAGAGAGCAGTGAGGAAGATGAGACTCCAGGTCCTGGCTCCAGTCCACTCCGTCTGGTGCCCTTCCCCAGCCCCCAGCCTCCTAGGGACCTGCTAAGTGGGGAACCCATGGCTGAGGAGGCTGAGAAGGGCAGTGACACCTGTAATCCCTTGTCAGGTATGGGGTTCTAGTGGGAAGGGACTGGAGTGGGTCACTCGCTTGGTTTCTGTCCTCTATCCTACTCTTTGCTCCTTGTCGTCTCCATTTGGCTTCAGGTGCCTTCTCAGGGGTATCCAACATCTTTAGTTTCTGGGGGGACAGTCGGAGCCACCAGTACCAGGAACTGCCAAGATGTCCAACCCCAACCCCTACTACCGGGCTCCTCAACATCCCATTGGCCAGCCCTGGCCGACGACCACGAGGTGATGTAGATAGCAGACTTGATGCCCTACAGAGACAGCTAAACAGGTATTGTCATCCCTCCTCTGTGACCCCACTCTGGGCCAGAAACAGCACCCCTGTCCTGTCCTTAGCCAGGAGCACCCGCTATCTCCATCCCCATCCCCTTCACCCGTGCTAGCATCTCTCAGCCTCCCCTGTGCCTTCCTGTTCAGCAGGTCATGGGGCTGCATGTCATGTGTGCTGGGATTTGTTAGAATTTGGGGGCACAGTATAAGTGGGACTCTAAGTGGAGCTTTTGAAGATCTGCATGTTGTGATAACAATACCTGTTCCAACATATAGGAAATGCTTTCCTCATTGCCTATGCCTTTATTTCTGTACATGTTTCTCTAGGTAGCTGTATGCATGTACCTATCTTTCACAGGAGGAAGGGCTTGGTCTTTCTAGAGATGGGAATTAGAATTCTAAAAATGTGCTAAGGGGGTTTGCATTGGGGGATGTGAATGTGGATCAGCCTCTCTGTGTGTATGTGTTTGTGGGGGTGTATGTACATGAGTCCCCTTTCGGGGAATGAATAGGGTGGGGGTCCTGGTCAAAGTGAGACTGACCCTCTGCAGGTGGATCTGTACAGAGATCCAGCACACTACTGAGTTGAAGAGTGTCCTTTTGGGTGAGCTTGGTCCTCAGGCAGCTCCATCAACCAGCCTATCCCCAGGAGCTGGGTACCCTGACTCTCTGAAACGGGGCCTTTGCACCTGTTCACTACCGCTCCCCACATTCCATTCACTGAAGTGTTGAAGCAACCCCCTCCTTCCATGTTGTCCATTTTTCCATTCTTCCCATCAACCCCATAGGCTGGAGACACGCCTCAGCACTGACATGGCAGCTGTCTTGCAGCTGCTACAGAGACAGATGACGTTGGTCCCCCCAGCCTACAGCACCGTGACACCCCCTGCACCTGGTCTCTCCTCCGGCTCCCCTTTGTTGCCTGTCAGCCCCATCCCCACTCTCACCCTTAACTCGCTTTCTCAGGTAAGTTGCAACAGGTTGTCCCCACTTTGACTCTGCCTAATGCCTCTCCCCAAGTCTGGTAGCCACCCTCCCTCCCTTTTAGCTCAGCAATTTCTTTGATTGATTATCAAATTCTGGTTGCTAACCTCCAACTGTTTTGAGTCCTAAGGGCATCCTCTCCTCACTTCTCCCTACTCCCCCCATCTTTTTTCTTTTTGAGGTTGCATAGCCCATGGGAAAATGTAGGACTTGGATTTGAAGCCTTTGGGGTTGTCTCTCAGCTCTGCTCCTTACTGCCTCTGCAGCCTTTGCCAAATCACTTAACCTCTCTGGGCCCCAGTTTCTTCATCTGCCATGGAGACAAGAAAGCCTCTAAGGTCTCTTCCAGCTTCCAATCTATAATATAGGACCCTACAATCTTCCCTGTCCCTTGCCCCTCAACCAAATGTACACCTACTGAATACATTGGCCCCAAGGCTTAGCAACCCCACTAACCTCCTGGGCAGGATGAGCGACAGCTGTGGGGGCTCTTAGCTGAGAGGGATTTAGGTGAAAGAAGGCAGAAAGGAGAAAAAAGGGGGGATTGTTTCTACTTGTAACTGAAAAATTTTAATAAAAAAAAAAGAAAAAAGGGAGGGAGTAGGTGAGTGAGAGGAGAGGAAAGGGGCTGGAGGAGAGACGGGGAGGCTAAAAGCTGGAGCTTTTAGAACAGCTGATTGAAATTCCGAAAACCAATCGAACACTTGAGCAACTGGTTTGACTGATTTGTTGTTTTGTTACTGAGTGAAACGGACCAGTTCAGGAGTTTGATTGTTCATGTGTTCATTCACTCGCTCATTCATTCAGATTGGTTCTTGGCTTAGTGTGAAGGAACCAGCCAAAGAAAAGAGAACTGGCACCAGTGGTTATCTTTAGGCCATTGGCTGCCCTGGCTTAGCTCATAATCCCCCCACATGTTGTCCAATGTCACATATTCCTTATTGCTCTCCTTTTGACCACCCGAGGAGGAGGTTGGATTAGTCTAATGGAAAATTGTTCTTTACAAAATCATGCTGGTTTTTACTTCATACTGTGATCCCCTCTGAGGCATTCGATGCCTCCTAAGCCTGCTTTGATTTGCTCCGGCAGGGGCACTTGAGGCTAAGATGAAGTGGCTAACTGACAAGGCAACTGTCTTCCCTTCCTCCATTGGATGATAGAGCTCTAAATTCTCCGATCTCCAGCCTTCAGGTGCCCCAGCACCATTCTTGAGCTCCTCAGGAGGGGTGGCTTGTCCCTGGCCCGTCCCAGTGCATTCGGAGGCAGCCTTTGTCCATTTCCTCTTCTCCTTCCTCCCCTCCCAGCTGGCACTCACTTCTTCCCTTTCCATATGCTGCCTGCTCCTGTTTGCCGACACCAGAGCCCACATCAGCAAATGTGACAGTCTCCACTCTTGGCCTCCCCCGCAGAGATCTCACCAACAAACCTGTCAGCATACACAAAATGCTCCTTCTCCTCCTCTCCCTGGTTCTTTTCAGCCCCTCTGATAGCCCAGTGGGCCATGAAGGCTGGGGTCCATTTCTAGACTCTCTGAATGGTCTCCTGCACAGAGAAAGGCGTGTGCTCCTCACTTCGGTGTTTGAGCCCTGTTTGGAGGCTGGTGAGTGTCTCCTCACCCTGGTCTAGGATCAGCTGTAGCCACAAATCAGCCATTCCATTCTCAGAGCATCCTTCCTCCAAGAACTTGGGGGAGGTAGTGTGCTCAGTCTCCAGAAGCTTAGGTACCATATTTCTTTTAGTTATTCTCCTGGGCACATAGATGTTGTTTCTAGTTATTTACTACAACAACCACCCCCCCCCCATGTATATTGTGTCCTTTTGGGTTAAAAACCTAGTTGGGATGTAGCTAAGATTGTGCATAATTTAGTGACTTTTTGCCCCGAGGCTTGTGGTTCTGAACTCTCCTTTTCTTTTCTTAAACTATTCTGACTCTTTCTAGTCCTGGAGGGTAGAAAAAAAAAAAACTCCTTAGGACACCCCAGACTGTCCAGGCTTTTCCCCAGAGGCATCTCAGCTAACTGCTTCCTGACCATCTTGAAATTTTCATTCATCTTTCGGCTGCCTATTGGTACCCATTCAGGGATACCCATCCTCCTGATAGCTCCCCCTTTGGTCTTCTTCTCCTCTGACTCCCCTCTTTGTCTTCTAGTCCTGTACTTGGTTCTCCTGACTTCCATTTCACTGACCCCCCCCTTTCCCTTCCTTTCTCTCAACCTTCCTTTCCCCCATTCCCTTTTCTGTTTCTTCCTCTCTGTTCCTTGACTCTTCTCTGTTCCTCTTAAATCTCCCTGGTATCTGATCTTCTAGGTTCCTCTGACTCCTCTTCCTGTGTCCCATCTCTTTCTTTGTTCTCTGCAGGTTTCCCAGTTCCTGGCGTGTGAGGAGCTCCTTCCAGGGGCTTCAGAGCTCTCCCATGATGGCCCAGCCCGACGCCTCTCCCTTCCTGGGCAGCTGGGGGTCCTGACCTCCCAGCCCCTGCACAGACATGGCTCAGACCCGGGCAGTTAGTGGGGCAGCCAGGTGGACATGTGGCTCAGCCCAGGCCCCTGTGGCCCTGCACAACCCTGGGCCCTCTCCCCTATACAGTCTTCCCTCCCCTGGAGAGGAGACTGGGGAATGGTCAGAAGTGGGGGGATTAGAGGGGAGCAATGGGGTCACTTTCCTTTTCCCCAGAGCTCGGGATATTCTCCTTCCACCAGGTTCCCCTTGTCCCACCTCCCCCCCCAACCCCCAGGGAGAGGGTTGGAGCCCCAGGGCCAGGTTGTGGCACCTCTTGGGGGCATTGGACTGTGGGTCTCTAGTCCTTCCCCCCTCCCCCCGGCTGCCCTGGGGGCATTAGCTGGTCTAACTGCCCGGGAGGGACATGGCCCTGGGGCCTCAGGCACCTCAAGGACTCTACTGCTATTTACTGCTCTTATTGTTAAGGATAATAATTAAGGATCATTATGAATCATTAATGAAGATGCTGATGAATATGAATAATAAATAATTATCCTGAGGAGAAAGCAGTGATGTTGCAGGGGTTTAGGTCTGCATGTATAGCAGGACTTTGTAACCTGGAGGTTAGGTCCTAAATCTTGCTGCCTGGGCCAGCATCCTGCCTATGTTCACTTGGTTCCAGGGGGGCTGAGGCAACACTTGGTCTCCTCGTGGTATATACCTCTGGCAGATGTTTATGATCCCTAATAGTGGCCCCCTGCTTTCCCTGGGTGGATTGGGTGGAAGACTTTCAGTGCCGAGAGAAGGATGCTAATGAAACTAAGGTCTTGGGCATTCCAATCCCTTTAGTCAGCTAATTCCATTCTGGTCTGTGGCCACCAACTGACCCTGACCCTAGCTAGGCAGTGCTTGCTAGGCTGGGCCTAAGCCCCAGCCAGGGATGCAGTCTGACTGTTCATATGCTGTCCCATAATCCTGGTCACTCTCAACCACGTCTGCTGCTCCATTCCTAACTTGGCCAGAGAATCGCTCCAAATCCAGCCGGTGTTTGACCCCTAACTGGGGCCAAGTGACTCTTCATTTCTACCACACAGTGACTTCTAATTCCAACCATAGATTTACCTCCTGACCCAACCACTGGCTAACTCACTAATCCTACTTACAGTCATACCCTGCCTACTCCTGGCTGATTCCAAATGGATGTCCTGATCAACCTCTAATCCCTGCCAGGTACTAACTCTTAAGCCTGACCACTGGCTGACCTAATTCTGCCAATAGATACAGAGAAAAACCTTAATCCTGACTATTTACTGGTGCCTGACCCTGGCCAGAAAATGATTCCGAAGTTCTAGACACTTGGATGACCTTAATCCCATCCATCTCCCTCACAGATTCTTTCCCTTGGTAATTGAAGGGACTGTGGTGTTGTCCATCTATACCATTGGATAAACAACTCATCGGATCATTAATTTAGAGCTGGAAGGGGATCTCAGTGACTGCCAAGTCCAACTGCACCTCCCACTTTCCTTTCACAGAGAAGGAAAGAGACCTTTGAGGGTAAATGCCCAAGGGAGTCCACAGGTACTAAGTAGCAGGGTCAGTATTTGAACTGAAGTTCTTTGCAGAATCAGCAACTCTTTCTACTCCACCACGTGAATTGTATGTTTTACTGAGAATGTTGCTGAAAACTTTGCTCTCTCCAGATGTGGACAAATGACAGTAGTGATTAGGGAGCTCCTGTCCAGTTCATTGGCTGTCCCCTCTGCTGGCACTAGTAGGGCCAGAATATTTCTTCCCATTATACTTTCAATCAATCAGCCACATTTATTAAGCACTGCCTATATGCTAGGGGTTGTGCTAAGTACTGAGGCTGCAAAAAGAGGCAAAAGATGCCTCTGCCCTCAGGGAGCTAAGAATCTAATGGAGAAGACTACATGCAAATGTAAACAAAGTATGCTCTCTATAGGATAAATAGGAAATTATTAATTGAAGGAAGGCACTAGAATTAAGAGAGGTTAGAAAAGAACTCCTGTAAAAGATGGGATTTTAGTGGGGATTTAAAGGAGGTCAAAGGAATCAGTAGGTAGGTCCTAGCATGAGGCAGAGAGTGTGGAGGGGAATCTGAAACTGAGGGCAGAGGACTTGGGATCACATCTTGCCTCTGTCATTAACTAGTGGTGTGATCTTGGGCATGCCACTTTATTTTCATTTTCTGTAAAATGTCTTCCACTGGGTCCCTTCCAGCTTTAGATCTATGATCCTTCAGCTGCTTGGTTTATGGGAACCTGAAAGCACCTTCCTTGGTACAGGGGCAAGATGACCTGAATTGATTGTTCTTACTGTCTCTAAGCTCCACATGGTCTCCTGATGGAGGAGTCCAATAATTAGGAAAATGAGCTTCACTGGTAGCATGAGCTTTTAGGGTTCAGAACCTGGGAAGAGGCTCAACTGTCAGAGGGAGCCAGTACTTGGGTGTTTGGCTCTACTCTCTGGCCCTGGCTTAGCTGAAAGAGTTGGAGAGGAAATTCATACTCTTCAAATGTTAGTATTTGAAGGGACCTTAGAAGTCTTTTAGACCATCTTGCTCATAATGCAGAAGAGGAAACCAAGAACCAGGGAGGGCAAATGACTTTGGATGAGACAGATATCATAGCAATGGCAGGGCTAAGAGCAGAACCTAGATTATCTGATTCCCAGGCTAGCGTTCTTTCCATGAGTACGCAAATTCTCTTCATTCTGTTTAAGGAGGCTTGGCCCCTATGTTCTTCTGGCAGCATTTTCCCAAGGAAATGTCAGAGGGCTGGATAGAGGCACTCAGCTTCTGAGTACCTCTGTCTTCTGGAAGTAGAGGCTGCTTTCCCAAATTGACATAATGACAGAAAAAGTGAGAAACAAAGGGATAGTTAGAACAAGACAGCCACAGACAGAGACTGGGTGTGTATGTGGTGCCTCTCTTAGGTAATTTCCCCATATCTCACCTTAGGAGGACTTTTGGCTACTTAAGGCACATAAAAGACAGGGGCATAGATTTAGAGCTGGAAGGAATGAATCTTAGGGGTCATCTAGTACATTTTATAGATGAGAAGATTAAGGTCTGGAATGGCTAACTAACTACTCATTTAGCACAACAAGGAGTTGAAGTGTACCATATTTGAACTGAGTTAAATTTCCAAATTCTGGTTTAGTTTCATCCAGGAACCAATGTCATGCCTCTTTAGCCACTCCTACCCCACTAAGAGGGTAACTGATCACCCTGTTCTTTCTCTGTCCAAAATATTTGTGCTGCAAACAAAATAAAAAAAATATCGAGGGCTAGGAATATGGAGGTATGTATGGCATGGCCAAGGTTCAAGATTTTTAATCAATCAACATTAGTTAAGCACTTATTAAATATTAGGTGTGCTAAGTGCTGGAGATACAAATACAAAAAGAAAGACAGTCCCTGCCCTTAATGAGCTTACAATCTAATTGGAGAAGACAACACACAAAAGGAAGCTAAAAAGGGATGGTGAAGGGGAAAGTACTCAGGAGGAGAAATGAGATGTTTTGAACTGAATTTCATCCTCAAATGGAGGCTTTGGAGTTCTTGGCTCCACCCCCTATTCAGAAGGAGCAGGGGTGGTAATGAATACCAAGATGGACAGAATTTTGCAGAATGAAGGGGTTTCCCCAATAATGAGTTTTCTGGGACATGGAGGAAAAGGTAGAGAGATTCTAGATTCCACACTGTCAGGGGCAGCTAGGTGGTTCAGTGCACAGTGTCAGACAGAGTCAAGAGGACTCCAGTTCAAATCTGACCTCAGACACTAGCTATGTGACCCTGAGCAAGTCACTTAACCTCAATTGCCTAGGCCTTATCACTGTTATGCCTTGGGACTGATACTTGTAGGATTCTAAGACAGAAGGGAAGGATTAAAAAAATAGTACAGTCTGATGAGAAATGCAGAGAACATGGCATATCTGCTCTCTGCATCTCAGTTTCTTCATTTAATTTAACAAAATGTTTAAAGGTCCAAGACCCTTAAGGATACAAAGATAAAGCAAGATAGTTCCTGCCCTCAGGAAATTTACAATATAAGAAGAGGTTTGGATTAGGTTATCTCCAAGGTCCATTCCCCTGTGACATTCTTTTAAGTCTAGATATAGACTGGTATAGTGACTGGTAGAGGCAAAGAGGTGGGTGGGTGGGGAAACTGTTTTAATTCTGTTTCTGTTATTTACTGCTCTCCGGTGTGACTTAACCACCTCTTATTTACCTGGGGGTTATCAGAGTTAGGAAGAGTTTCAGAATTGTTAATAACTCACCAATTTGTAGGACAATCTTATCCATTAACCATCTCTCAACTTGACCATCTGGACCAGTGATAGCTGGTTGATCTGCTGTCACATCACCATGGACATGGTGGACCTCTTTGGCAACCTGGTGGAACCTATGGACCACTTCTCAGAATAATGCTTTTAAATGAAATAAAATACATAGGATTACAAAGAAAACCAATTGTATTGAAATACAGGTACCTAAATATTTTTTAAAATGTTCATAGATCACAGGTTAAGAATCTCTGTAAGGCAATTGCTTAGTAACTGGAAAACACTATGGAAATGGAACTTGTTATAAATGATAATGTATCCCTGTTCTTATTTCTTCTCTGAAGTCCTCAGAGTTAAAGGTGGCCTGAGTTCCTGATGATTATGCCAGGAGAGCACAAGCCCTGGCAAATCCTGGAATGGCTTGAAGTTTGATCTCAATGATGTCTGGCATCTGAGGACAGGCAGGAATTAAATTTGAAGAGGCTTGTCTCCAGAGGGTCAGCCAAGCAGGCAAAGCATTTTTGTGGCCATAGAAAGTCATTAAGCTGATGACTACAGCATGGAAGCTTTGTAGCCATCACTCTTGAGAGGAGTGCCTTGAAGCATTGAAGTCAATTTTATTATTATTTCCTGATGGAGGTGTTGTGGGGACCAAATGAGATTTTGAAGACTTTCCAAAGTTAAAGGTGCTATATAAATAACCCTCTGCTCTCCAAGGACCCTTCCCTTCTATGGGTCCAAGTACTGGATTTGGCTGAATCCATTATTCCCTAGCAAAATAATGGGGCTTCTGAGGGAAGAAGATGAAAGGGGCAGTTAGCAGAGTGCCATGGAAAAGGCCTGAGGAGTTGAGAGGAGAGGACCAAGGTTTAAATCTTGGCTCTTCCATTTAATAGTAGTGTGGCCCTGGGCAAGTCACCTTTCAAATCTCAGTTTCCTCATCAGTAAATTGAGGGAGATATATTTGATGACATCTAAAGGTCTCTTCTAGTTTGAAACAGGTGACCCTGTCATTCCCCAGAGCCTAGTATATAGTGCCTCAATAAGTGTTTTTGACATTTGTTGAAACTGTAGCTCCAGGTACGTTTCCCCCTTTGACCAATTAGGAAGAGACCCGAGCTCCAAAATTAGTCAGCCTTGGCTTCATTCCACCCCAAACACACCCATATGTCTTCAAGAAGTTAGTTCTGAGTTCATCTGGGATATGAAGAAGAAAAAAAAATGTATTTGTTTTTTGAATTGAAAAATTTTATTTAATTAATTTAGAATATTTTTCCATGGTTACATGATTCATGTTCTTTCACTCCCCTCACCCCCCACACAACTCCACTGGGTTTTACTTGTGTCATTGATCAAGACCTATTTCCATATTATTGATAATTGCACCAGGGTGATTGTTTAGAGTCTACATCCCTAATCATATCCCCATCGACCCATGTGATCAAGCAGTTGTTTAAGGGGAAAAAAAAATTAATTCTTGTCCTCAGGGAGCTTACATTCTCAGAAAGAAGCAACTCTTACACAGATAATTCAATATAAGATTAGCTGAGGAGGCAGAGAACATTAACAATTTGGAGATTTGGAGGGATTGAGGACCTAGGTAGGATTACCTTTGTAATTAATTCTCATTGTCCTCTGAAGCTTCTGGCACTTTATTGTATAATCCAGAACTTCACTATTTTACACTCTAATCTCCTCAACACTACTTTAAACTATCAAAAATTCCCAGACTATAGATGTTTCCACCTTCTGTGGGTCTCATCATAAATTCTGCTTTAGGGAAGGATGACATAATTTTTCTGTACAGGTCATTATCACTATGATTTCTCACATCAGTGGTTCTTGAGTTTGCTAGTCCATGCTCTTCTTGGAAGAGTTTAGAGGTTTAAAATACAAACCAACTTGTCTCTACCTACTGATGCACAAAAAAACCATTATGGGAATCAACAGGAAGCTAATATTGCTGCTTCCAAGAGAATGTCTAGTTCTCATCAATTATAGATTTCAATAAATGACCACAGATCTTAGGATGTAGAGTTGGCTGGGACCTCAGTATTCATTAAGGCCAACAGATGAAGAAACTAAGGCTCAGAGAAGGGAAACATACAGGTGGTAGGCAACCTGTATGGATATATAAAAACAAAAAGAGTAATTCAGAGCTTCTATAGTGTTTTAGCATTCACAATAGGCATTTTTCATTTCTTTCATTTTAAAATTAAAATTTGTTTTGAAATGATCAGGTATATACTTCTTTCCTCCACTGAAAAGAAAAAGAAAAATGAAACAACCCCCTTGTAACAAATATTCATAGTCAAGCAAAACAAATTTCCTCATTGGCTATACCCCCAAATGTATGTTTCATTTGGCAATTTCTCCATCAGGAGGTGAATAGCATTGTTCATCATCAATCCTCTTGGAATCATGGATGACCATCATGTTAATAAGAGTTCTTAAGTTTTTCCAAGTTGTCTTTCCAATATTGTTCTAGCATAAATTGTTCTCCAAATTCTTCTCACTCAATCTGTATCAGTTTATACAAATCTTTCAAAGTTTTTATCTGAAATGGTTTCTTTTATAATTTCTTATAGTGCAATAATATTTCATGTTATTCACAAGACACAATTTTTTCAGCCACTCCCCAATGGCTGGGCAACACCTACAATAATGACATATCCATATAACCACCCTGAGAGGCTAACTTTTTTCAAGTCTTCAAGGATCTATCTGTAAGTTCATTGCTGTGAATATTCCCTCCATCATCAGGGATTTTAACCCCATCTAATTTATCAGATAGTCTTTGAGAGCTGATGTAGATAAAAATATCATCATCCACCTGTCAACCCAAGGATAAATCTATTAAAACTTAAATTAAGGTGGTCTCTGAAAACTTATCAGTCACCGGGTCCAGTCCTTAAAACCTTTCCAGCTTGGTAGAACACTGTAGAACTTGTCCTTTGTTCACAGAATGAAGTGACCTGACCATGAGCACACACATTTGACAAATGGGGAATCTAGAGAAGTTAAGTAATTTGCCCAAAGTTAAACAGGGTTGTCACAGATTATGACTATATTGTGAAATTGCCAATACTGATCTCTCTCTTTTCTCAACTATATAATTTGTCTGTTCCACACAATTTGATTATTAGTCCAGTTCAATATTTACTAAGCACCTACTATGTGCAAATAACATTGTGCTAGGCTGGGAATACAGACAAAAATGAGTCTTTACCCTCCAGGACCTTCCATTCTACTTGTAACATGTACATAAGTAAATGCAAATAATATAAAGTAATCTCAAGGAGATACTGTCTTAGTGTTGCTCTCTAGTTGTTTTTTGTGAATAACATGATTGTATCCTCCTTGAGGGCAAGCAAACTTAATTCAACGAGTTTCTAAAGTGCTCACTGTGTGCAGGGTCCTGTGCCACAGAGTGAGGAGACAAAGACAGAGAAGACCTAGTCCCTGAAGTTAGAATTTGATTTAGTGCATAGGAGAGGTTTAAAAAATGACACGAGAGATTCGAGGAGGCGGAGGCCACTTTTATTTGGTGGCAGAGGAAGAGGTGGCACCTTGGTAAATCTTTCCCTGCAAAGGAAGGAAAGAATTCCTGCAGGCAAAGATATGGAAGGGGGTAGTCATTTGTTCCAAGGACAATGTGTACAAATATATGGAATGAGGAGAGGGAAGGATGAGATTGGGGAACAGTATGTAATCTAGTTTGGCTGCAGCAGGGACAAAGTTTTGGAATTAGAATGGAAAAAAAGAGACTGTTTGAGATGGAACAGAGCCATGGGCAATGGAGGGAGGCGGCTCAGCAATTCCGGCTCAAATCTTCCACTCTTTCTCCCTGAATATGGAAAATAGAAACCCAGTGTTCTTATTTTGTCCTTAATTCAACCTTCAGGATAAACTCCCCCCAGGGCAGAAGATGTCAGCCTCTTCTACCTTTTATTCTTCTCCATTGCCTAGACACATGGTTCAGTAGGCATTCAATAGAGACTATTGGGGTTGATTGAAGATTTTAGGGAAGGGATAAGGGATAATGGGGAGGCAGCAGTGAGGGGTGGTGGAGCAAGTCAGGGAAGCCAAGAACTCAGCTGTTAGAAACAGTTACAGCTATGGGGGCTACTAGCTTTAGCTATGTTGGGAGTAAATTCAGTTGAGGGGTAGGGGTTGGCGGTGGGGAAGGAAAGTATTGTATTGAAGATAGTTTGATTAGGGTGAAGTCACTTTGGGAGAAGGGGGCAGTCCTTACCCTGAGGGGGTTGCGGAGGAATGGATGTTTAGGGAGAGAAGGCACTCCAGGGGCAGGACCCTGATATGGTGGTTTGGGGTGCTTTTGCCTTATGTCAAGCGAAGACTGTGGGGTAATGTGTGAGGAAAGCTAGTTCTGGACAGGAACTCCCACCCCCATGGCAGTGGTCTGGTGCCAAGACCCCGTTGCCCATGCTATTTATGGCTTTGGCTGTGGCTTAGATACTAGATTTGGAATTAGAAGATTCCAGCTCTATTCCTTGCTATACATGGGACTTTGGGCAGGTGACCTAACCTCTTTCAACGTCAGATCCCTCATTTGTAAAAATGGAAGTAATGCATGAGAAAGTCTTAGTAAGCTTACCTAAATGCCAGCTATTATTAGAGCCCATGTAGTAGAACAAGAGACAAGGGAATATGGCCAAGGTGGATTTGCCAACAGGGTCTGAGTCTGAGCTGTCCTTAGGTACAAATAATGCCAGAGGATAACATACAATTTGAATGTTCTTTCCTGTAGTGATGATGGATGGTCTCAATAAGGCCCTAAGCTCCCCAAGGGAGCTATGTCCTTTGTACCCTCCCTAACCCACAGTCTTTTACCAGCTGTGTCCACAATGCACTCGTGAAAGGCTACCTGAGTGAGCAAATAAAACCTTCCATATGAATGAGTGCACTGTTCTTTTTATGAAAAGACCACAACGGACTAACCCTTACTATGGCTCAGTCTGGGGGTGGTGATAGCCAGCTGCTTGTGTTAAGCTGTTCATTCTTTTCCATCCTTTCTCTATAGTGATCAATGACATCCTTACGAGTAAGGGGAGGTAGTAGAATTGATTCTAATCAGCTTTCCAGCTCCCATTGTCTCCAGTTACCCTGATTTCCCTTTTTTTGGTGGTTTCGATTTAACATTCTGGGTCCTGACTGCCTGCCAGTTGGGTCTGGTTAGAGGGCAATCCCTAGAATGTAAGCTCCTTTAGAGCTGGAATTGTTTAGCCATTGTCTTTGTATCACCATCTTCCCCTACTCCAGCAACTAGCACAGTGCAGGGTATATAGTTGTTGCTTAATAAATGACTTGTCAGCTCATTCAGAAAATCACAGGGTTGGGAGGGTTTGGACAAAATCATTTTATCCTCCTTCCTACCATTCTTCCTACCAGAAATATCCATTCTTCACATACATTTTTAAAGATATCCAGGGAAGAGGCATAAATTCATGGTCTCCCTCAATAACTCATCACAATGTCATAATCCAATACTAGGAAGTTCTTTATGGCTAACTTAAGTATCTCCTGTTAGAGCTTTTGTCTAGAGTGGACTGGAGAGCAGCCGGTCTCTAACTTCCAAAGGATAATCCTTTATGTACTAGGGTGGTGTTGGTGAACCTATGGCATATGTGCTGGAGGCTGCTCCCCTCCCTCTCCACCATCCTTAGGGCATTTTTCATATCACCTGCTTCTCTGCCTAGCAGGCCAATGGCAGTGCTTTCCCCCTCCTCTGTCTGGGGTAAAGGGGTAGCTCACATGTGGCATGAGGGTGCAGTTTGGGCACTCCGTCTCTAAAAGGTTCACCATCACTGTACTAGGGAATAGTGAGTTAGTCCTTCCCTTGGACTTCTTCAGCCAAATGATCCTTTTTATCCCTATACCATTTTTTCCAGATATCTATTAAATCTAGCTTTTCTAAAACTTCATTCACTTCCCTTACTTTCTAATTTATTTTTGATTAGTTTTATCTAGTTCTGATAGGAGAAGGTTGAGGTCAAACAATCCAAGATCCTTAGTCTCTCCCTATTTGCCTAATTAAAAATTATTGATACATTTTCTTTAGATGCAGTTAGCACTTCTCTATAAATAACACTTCCTACAAAGTAAGTAAATACTCCAAAACAATTAATCAAAATGAGTATTATTTATGACCATGTACACATCTTTTTCTCCCTTCTACTTCTGTATTTTATCACAAAATCTCAGAGTTGGAAGAGACCTCAGAGGATATTTAATTCAACCTTTGCCTGAACAAGAATTCCCTTCTACAACATACTTGACAAGTGGACCTCCAGCCTTAGCTTGAAGTTCTCTAATGAGGGGAGAATGCATCAGTCCCTGAGACAGTCTATTCTACTATCTTTATATCAAACCTAAATTTGTCTCTTTGAATTTCCTCTCAGTATTCCTAATTCTGCCCTCTGGGTCCAAGTAGAACGAGTCTAATCTCTTTCCATGTGTACAATAGATTAGTAGTGACACAAGCTCATTTGGTAGCTTGGGTTCAGGATTAGAATGAAAGGAAAAACTTGTGGAACAGTTGGGAATGGACAAAACATGGTTTACTTGAGCCATAGCATGGAAAGAATATTCAGCAAGGATATAACAATTATCCTAAGTAGATGTAGGTCCTCTCTCCTTGTCTCAATACAGAAAAGCATTCGTTCAAAAGGTATCTCCAGGGGACATTCTCCACATCTGAAGGACATTGATCTCCTGTGACTGGTCTCTTTTATAACCTTTAGTGGTCAGGTTTTTGGGACAGTCAAGTTTCTTGACAACTTCCTTACCTTTTAGGTGAAGAAGTAGCTTATCCTAAATGGTCATGAGATTTTCATAAATATTCTTACTCCAATGCAGCCTTTCAAACACTAAGATAGCCCTTGAAATACTTGAAGATTTGAGGAAAGTGGAGAAATTTTGGGATAGACATGGGGAATGGGTCAAGAATACCTACCCCTTCTTTCAGCAGAAGCATCAGTAGCAGACTACAGCCCCAGATTTTCCCCGCTGTTTCTTTTCTTTCTTTTTTTTAAACCCTTGGCTTCCATCTTGGAGTCAATACTTTATATTGGCTCCAAGGCAGAAGAGTGGTAAGGGCTAGGCAATAGGGGTCAAGTGACTTGCCCAGGGTCACACAGCTGGGAAGTGTCTGAGGCCAGATTTGAACCTAGGACCTCCCATCTTTAGGCCTGGCTCTCAATCCACTGAGCCACCCAGCTGCCCCTCCCACTATTTCTTGATTCTTAAATCTTTTCTCTGTGATAAACATTGTCAGTTTCTTCATCTAATCCTCATAGGATGTCATCTCTGTACCCTTCACCCTACTGATTGTTTTCTTCTAGACACCCTTAGTTGTCAAACCTATGATCAAAAAAATGTGGTACCAAGAACTGGATCCAATGCTCCAGATGTGGTTTGATCAGGGCAGAATATAACTAGTCAATAAACTCTTATTAAGCTCCTACTATGTTCCAAGTACTTTGTTAAACACTGGGTATACAAAAAAGAAGCAAAAAACAGTCCTTGTTAGGGCAGTTAGGTGGCTGAGTGGATAGAAAACCAAGCCTGGAGATAGGCGGTCCTAGGTTTAAGTCTGACCTCAGACACTTAGCTATGAGACCCTGGGCAAGTCACTTAACTGCCCTGCTGAGCCCTTACCACTCTTTTGTCCTAGAACCAATACCAATGGTCAATTCTAAGACAGAAGGTAAGGGTTAAAAAAAAAAGACAGTGCTTGTTCTGAAGGATCTTACAACTAAATAGGGGAGACAACATGCAAATATATATGAAGCAAGCTATTTATAGGATAAATAGGGAATAATTAACAAAGGGAAGACACTAGAATTAAGAGAGGTTGGGGAAGGCTTCCAGAAAAAGATGAGATTTTAGGGCTACAAGAAGTCAGTAGGTGGAGGTAAGGAGAGAAAGCTTTCATATAAGCAATGTTATCATGATCTTATTTCTAGACACTATGCTTACCTAAGATAGACGGGCATTTTAAGCTGCTAGATAACCTTTTTGAATTACATTGAGCTTGTAGTACACTAAAATTTTCAGATCTTTTTCAGAGGAGCTGTTGTCTAATTATGCAATTTATTTAAAAAATACTCATGTAAGCTTCTATTCATCCCGATTAAATTTCATATTTTAGATTTATCCCAATGGTCCAGATCAGTGATGGTGAACCTTTTAGAGACTGCGTGCTATGCTCCACCCTCCTATAGATTGCCAGGCATGCCCATCTTCCCCCTTCCACCCTACACAGGGCAGGGAGAAAGTACTCACATTGGGCAGCTGGATAGAGGGGTGGGTGAATGTTCTCAGCAAGTATAGAGAGGGGGAGGGGAGTGGCCTGAGTCACCTGTGAGCCACCCACCTTACCCCTTGTGCACTCCTATTGAACTGCTGGGCAGAGGGGTGGGGGATGTGAAAAAATGTCATCAGGCATGGTGGAATGAGGGAAGGGAGTAGCTCTGCCTTTCTAGTAATGAATTCAGGGATTGGGGGAGGGCAGCACATGTACCCACAGAGAGTGCTCTGTGTGCCATAGGTTCACCATCACTGTTCTAGGTTTTAACTCCAACTCCATCACCCAATGTGTTAGCATTTCCTACTCACTTTATGTCATTTGAAAATTTGATGAATTTGCCATTGATGCCTGTATTTGAATTACTGATAGAAATATTTAATAGCATAGGACCAAGTACACATTCATAGGACACTCCACCAAGGACCTAATTCTTTGTTGTTGTTTTGTAAACCCTTACCTTCTGTTTTAGAATCAATACTATCAGCAGAAGAGTAATAATAGAGGGAATTAGGGTTAAGCAACTTGCTTGGGGTCTTAGGGTTAAGTAGCTGAAGTCAGATTTGAACCCAGGACCTCCCATCTCCAGGCCTGACTATCTACTCATCTACTTACCTGCTCCCAAAGACCTACTTCTATTATTGACTATTCTTTGGGTGTCGTCATTCAACAGGTTTTGAATTTACTTAATTGTGGTATGTTCTAGCTCATATTTCTTCAACTTTCCATGAAGAGTATTATAAGGAGCAGTTAGGTGACTCAGTGGATAGAGAGCCAGGCCAATGGACAGGAGGTTCTGGGTTCAAATCCTAGCTGTTTGACCCTGGGTAGGTCACTTAGCTTCCATTGCCAAGCCCTTACTGTTCTTCTGCCTTGGAACCAATACACAGAATTGATTATAAGATGGAAAGTAAGTGTTAAAAAAAAGTAGCATGAGAGTTTGTCAGTTGTTTTGCTTAAAATCTAAGTAACTGATGTCTGAGATAGAAATTTCCCCAATCTCTCAATAATTCACTCACCAAAGGAAATTCTGGCATGATGTTTTTGAGGAAACCATGTTGGTTTTTTTTTTCTTTGTGATCGTAACCTCCTTTTGTAGGTGTTCATTGTTTATTCCTTTAATAATATGCTATGAGAAACTACATGGCATAGTAGATAGCAAGCCACCTCAGTCTTATCTCTCACCCATACTGGCTATTTGATCCTGGGCAAGTCACTTAACTTTTCAGTTTTCTAAGAAACTTTCTAAGACTAAAAACACTCATACACCCACATCCACAACAAAATTTTGAGGGTGGCTAGAACAATGGTTATTTGCAGGGCACTATGCTGGGTGCTGGAGCTACAAAGATAAAAAAATCAAAGTCCTTTTCTTCAATGAACTTAGAATGCATGTGAACCAATAAATAGAAAATATATACAAAATAAATTCAAAGAAACTTATAGTGGTGCCTGGAAGAGGATGAAGGATTAGGAGGATTTGGGAAAGGCCTTCTGCAGGAGGTGATACTTGAGCTGATCCTTGAAGGAAGCTAGGGTTTCTAAGAATTGAATTAGGGCATTGGAGGTTTTGGCAACAATTTATACAAAGACTTGGAGATAGGAGATGAAATGTCATATAAGAGAAACAGTAAATAAACCAATTTGATTAGAATGTAGAATATATGAAAAGAATTGATTTGAAATGATTTGCAAAAGGTAGTTGGGAACCACATTGTAGAGGGCTTTAATGACAAGTTGAGGAGTTTATGTTTTGTCCTTTAGAGAGGTATTGAAAACTTTTGAGCCAAGGAGTTTTCAGCAGACTGTGTGTTGTGGTACTAATCTGCACTGACACGGAGTTTCTTCATCCTGTGGTTTCTTATAGCAATCAAATTATAGGACCAACCCCTTTTCCTTTCTCATTTAATAATATATTTAATATATAATAAAATATAATCCAAGAATTGTAGTGAAGCTCATGGGCAAATTCCTTTCTTTTTCTTTTTCTTTTTAATGGGAATATGCCTGTCCTTCTCCAGTCTTCTCTATAATCTTATAAAGAGCACTGACCAGAATATAGTAATACCATATCAGTTGCTAAAGTAGTTTATCTGGGGTTGGTGACTTGAATTATCCAGGGCAGCAAGGGGATCTCTTACTGTTTCCCTGCATATCATGGGTATCAGTGTCCTATTAGCCTTTTTTGTTCTGTCTTTTCCAAAACAAAGATCATTCCTCTTGGCAGAGGAAACTGAAGCAGAATAAGTAAGCAGCATTGCCTTCTCTCAGTTGTTTATCATTTTCCCATCTACTCTGAGCAGCAATCCTATCCCTTTTATTGATCCTTTCTTCTCCAATGTCCTTAATCACCTTGACTGTTCTCTTCTGGGTTTTCTTGAAGATCTTTAGAATTTTCTGTTTAAAGCACCTCATCTTCCTCCCTATAACAGATTTTGGAATAACAGGGTGGTCTTTGAATTCTCCCAGAGATCCTTAGAGTTTTCCCAGGATCAAGGGAAATTGCTGAAGATAAACTCTATTTAAAAAAATAATAACCCTTATCTTCAGTCTTAGAATTGATACTAAGTATTGGTTCCAATGCAGAAGAGTGGGAAGGGCTAGGTACCTGAGGTTAAATAACTCTCCCAGTGTCTCACTATTAGGAAGTATCCACCTAGATGCTCCAGATTAGCCCTAACTTGATACTATGATTTCCGTAATAGTGAATTTTACTGTACTCTTCTAATCCAAGAGATCTCATCAAGGTTGTGAATGAACAGAGTTAATCCTTCTCCCCTCCCCAATGTCCTTCTCATTCTAAATCATGAATACCTGTGTGGGACCCCTTCCATAGTACTCTCCCAACTTTTACTCATACTCATAAATTGGATCCCCAGATGGTGGCTGCTATCTTTTAGTTCTATGGGGGTTCCCTGAGGGAATTTGCTCCACAAACTATAGCTCTTGGGCTCCAAATAGTATGTTTCTTGTTAACAGTCAACCACTGCATACAATTAGCTTAAAATAAAGGCATTTTAAGATGAATAGCTACAAAACATTCACTCCACAAACCTGGAGAGTATTCTTTTTTTTTTTGAGAATATTCTTTAACAAATGCACAGTGTCCAGAAAAACAATATAGAACAGGACTAATCAGGAAAAGAGGAAAAATGGGTGATGAAGGAACATCTACAGAAAGAATCAGGAGTACAATAGTACTCTTTACTACTTAAAATAGATGGTAGAAGAGATGGTGGAATAGGGTGTGAATCTTCTTTGCTCTCCTAATACCCCAGAACAACCAAACACAACTAAAAATAACAATATAGAATCAATGCCTAAAGTGGCAAAAACAGACAGGAGTTGAGAGTAAAGTTGGGTAGCCAGGGACAAGTAGGGAGGACAACTTCCCTGGCTTCAGACCCAACACCACAAGCCCTGGAAGCAGGAATAGAGCAGGAGAGTGGAATCAACAAGGGAGCCCCTGTGGGCAGGACTGGAAACCTTACTTACCTTGTTTGCTGAGCCCTGGAACTTGTGACCCCAAGGATACTACTGGAATCTGCTGGCAGAGAGCTTTGCTGGTCCACAGCTGGAGGTTGAAATCCAGAAACCCACTTAAGGAAATAATATATTAAGAATTAGAATTGGACAAGGAGAAGCTAATGATTTCTTAAGAACAAGAAATGATAAAGCAAAATCAAAAGAATAAAATAATAGAAGAGAATATGAAACATCTTATCACAAAAACAACTGACCTGGAAAATAGATCAAGGAGAGACAATCTAAGAATAGTTGGACTCCCAGAAAGTTATGATAAAAAAATTACCACCTCAAAAAGACTCAAAGATAAAATCATTGCTAAATTCCATAGCTCCCAGGTTAAGGAGAAAATACTACAAGCAACAAGAAAAAATAATTTAATTACTGTAGAGCTATAGTCATAATAACATAAAACTTAGCAGCCACAACATTAAAAGAACACAGGACATGGAACACGACATTTCATAGAGCAAAAGATCTGAGTTTGCAACTAAGAATAACATATCCAGTAAAGATGAGTATCATAAAAGGTAAAAACTGGATATTTAATGAATTTCAGCTATTCCTGGGGAAAAGTCAGAATTTAGCAGAACATTTGATTTATATGAAATATACAAAGATAATGAGAGACTAGTAATAAATAACACAAAAAGTCAAATTGTTTGCTTCCTGTGTGAGGAAATGTTATCTGTGGTCTGGGAATGGTATTATTGTTTGGGTATTTTGATTGGGTGTATATGGATAGAAGGCTCAGGGTCAGTCTAAGTCAGTGATGGGAAACCTTTTAGAGCCTGCCTCCACCAGATAGAGTGCCACACCACTGAACACCTTCCTGCTCCCCCTCTTATCCCACAGGGGAGGGAGAAAGTGCTTCCTTTGGGCTGTTGGACAGAGGGGTGGGTGTTTTCAGGGTTAGTGTTAGTGTTAGAAACAAATTTAGGGTTAGGTTTAGGGTTAGAAATGAATTTAGGGTTAAGGTTAGGATTAGAAATGAATTGAAATGTCTCTTAGGACAAGATAGGGGAGGGATTTTTAGAATCAAATTCTAGAATTAGATTCTAGGATTAGAAATGAATTTAGGGTTAAGGTTAGGGAGAGGGAGTGTTCTGCTCCCTTACAGCTTTGCCACCTGTGACGCATCCACCTTATCCCAGATGGAACAGAGTAAGCACTCTCCTTGGGCTGTTGGGCAGAGAGGTGGGTCAAGTGAAAAAAAATATTCTTAGGCTGTAGAAGAGGGGGAAGGGAGCAGCATGGTGGAGTCTCTCTGCCTTTCTGGTAATGAACTCTGGTGGATGACAGGTGCATGCCCACAGAGAGGTCTCTTTATGGAATTTGTATTATAGGTTCACCATCAATGGTTTAAGTGAATGTAATGGAATGAGTTGAAATGGTAGTGGAACAGCCCAGGAGGAGGTAGGGTGGAATGGCTATCTCATATGGAGAAGGAATTAGTAGAGGAGAAGGGGAGGAAAAGGTCAAGTGATAATAGTACTAGAACTCTACTCTCATTAGACCTGGGACAAAGAGAGACAAACCACACAATTAGAAGGATAAAAATCTTAATGTACAAAGAAATAGGAGGGAAGGGGGATGGGATAAGGGAGGGACTAGGAGTTCCCTTGGGAGACTGAGGGAATAAGAAAAGGGAGGGTAAGGGGACAAATAAAGGGAAGGAAGGGAGTGATACCTAGAGAGGAGTACATATCAAAAAGTAAGGGGTAATGTGAAGGTATAAGGGAGGGACTCTTAGGACAAGATAGGGGAGGGATTTTTAGAATCAAACTCATATCAAGAAGTTGGAGGGGTGGGGCAGCTGGGTGATTCAGTGGATTGAGAGCCAGGCCTAGAGATGGGAGGTCCTAGGTTCAAATCTGGCCTCAGCCACTTCCCAGCTGTGTGACCCTGGGCAAGTCACTTGACCCTCATTGCCTAGCCCTTACCACTCTTCTACCTTGGAGCCAATACACAGTATTGACTCCACGATGGAAGGTAAGGGTTTAAAAAAAAAAAAGAAGTTGGAGGGGAGAAACATAGAAGAAAAACAGATGATTGATCACATAGTTCGATGGGGATATGATTGGGGGTGTTGAATTTAAATGATCACTCTATTGTAAATATTAATAATATAGAATAATATAGAATATAGAATAATATAGGTTTTGAACAACGATATGTGTAAAACCCAGTGGAATTGCTTGTTGGCTCCAGGAGGAGGGAGAGGAGGGAAAGAACATGAATCATGTAACCATGGAAAATATTCCAAATTAATTAATTAAATAAAAAATGGGGGCTAAAGAATTAATTAATTTAAAAATAGACATTGGAGGGGGGATAAGGAAGGGATTAAAATTATTTAATTGATTCATTAAGAAAATTTTTCCATGGTTACATGATTCATGTTCTTTCCTTTCCCTCCTCCTACCCCCTCTCATAGCCAATGCTTAAATTCATTGGGTTTTACATTTCTCATTCATCAAGACCTGTTTCCATATTATTGATATTTGCACTAGGGTAATTGTTTAGAGTCTACATCTTCAATCATATCCCCATCGACTCATGTGATCAAGTAGTTATTTTTCTTCTTTGTTTCTACTCCCACAATTCTTTCTTTGGATGTGGATAGCATCAAGGAAGGGATTTTTGCAAAGATGGATAAAATAATAATTAAAAGGTTAAGGGAGAAGGGACAAGAGAGGTACCTTTGGAAAGGCTGGCCAATTTGGAACTAGGAGGGCAAAGGGAGAGAATAAACAAGAATTTTTGGGAACAGGGGTGGATTGGAGAGGTTTTGGTTCAAGGAAATCGGACACTTGAAGAGGGATACAGCAGAAAGAAAGGAAGGGGGTGGGGGGACAAACAGTGAGGAGTAATGGAGTAAATGGAAATACGCAGCAGTAACTACTACTAATTAATTGCTATGACTAATACTGAATATAAATGAGATGAATTCACCCATGAGAAGAAAATGGATGAGAAGGAAAAAAAATAATCAAAAATCAGAATCTGCCAATGTGTTGTTTAAAAGAAACACACTGAAAATGAGAGATACATATAGAGTGAAGATGAGGGGCTGAAGCAGACTATACTTTGCCTCAGCTGATCCAGAGAAGGCAGGTGTAGCAGTCATGACCTCTGACAGAATTAAGGCTAAGATGGATATAACTTGAAGAGATGAAAACGTAACTATACTATGTTGGGGGGATGGGGATATTGTGGATAATGAAGCATTATCAATATTGGACCTGTATGCACCAAGAGTTATAGCATCCAGATTTTTAAAGAAAAAACTAAATGAGATACAGTTGGAAATAGATAACAAAATAACAATAATGGGGGACTTTAATTTTTCTCTCTCAGAACTAGATAAATCTAACTAAAAATAAATAAGAAAGAAGTTAAGGAGATGAATAGAACCTTAGATAAGTTAAATACGATAAATATCTGAAAAGCTCTCACCTGCATGTAGCTAACAGTAGATCTTGGCATGAGCATACACATAATACACACATAGTTTCTGGTGGGACAACAATGGTTTAGAAAGCATAAATATTATGCAAAATTCTTACTTTCACACTCATCATACTGTGGAGGAAATCCTGTATTCCTGAGAGGTTGTGGTGTTGGAACAAAAGTTCCACCGAGTGTGATGAAACTGGAAAGACTTGGTTTTGGAAAGAGTATGGTCCAGGCAACAGATTGTGTCTGCTGCATAAGGACCAATTTAGTTAAATATGGCTCTGGTAACATGTGTTAACTGAGAACTAGATGGGTTAAGTTGATCATATTAAATGCTGATAGGAACATGGAGAAACAAGTCTGATATTACATTGCTAGAGCAGCTGTGAATTGTTTTTTAGAAAACAAGATAGAAATATATATTAAGAGTTCTTCATACTCATTGAACAAAGGATCCTGTTACTGGGATTAGGTCCCAAGGACTTTTTTGAGAGGGTAAAAAGCTGTGTATATGTGAAAATATTTATGGAAACTATGTAATGACAAAATAACTGGAAATAACACAAATGCAGTGATTGGGGAAGTGATTGAATGCAATGGATTGTATTATGCTTAGAGAAATGGCATATGTTAGAAATATAAAGTAATATATGAGGAGATGAAATGAAAAGAGAAAGAGAATCAAACATACTATGATTGTTTTAAAATATTATAGCCACAAAATCAAGAGAAAAATGTATCAAAGTAAAATAAATCCAAAGAGAATTCAAAAGCAGAGGATCTTTATATGACCATAGGTATGATTTACATATTTTTAAACAAATCGTAAACATAAGGTGGAGTTTTTGGTTTTGTACATTTTTTAATGCATTTGTTTTAAAGAAATGTGTTTTTTTTTTGTTTGTGGTAGTGGTTACTAAGTATATAGTTAAAAAAATAGATGCTAGTGTGATATAGGGAACATATGTAGTCATGGAACTCTTACCTTCATGTCTTTTCTCTCCTTGTGGAATCCTCATGAAGACAGATGAAGCAAATCTGCTTGGCAGGTAATTCATTTGGGCTCCTAGGAGTCTGCTCCTCTCCACAGCTTGAATCTCCATTTCCAGCCAGCTCTCTTCTAATTCAATAGATTCTTTTCTACTGCCAGAAGTCCCACTTTTCCTCCCTTTAGTGACTGTCTTATATCCATTTTTGCTTGAAGAGTCTATATCTCAGTTCATTTAACTTTGCCTCAAATATTCTTGAACTGCTTCTCCAATTCCTGTATGAGGAGGCTCCTAGGCTTCTAGTAGCACTACTGTTAGATGCAATGGATGATAAGGGTGGGGGTGGAAGAGAAACTCCTTTCCCCCACTGTTGACTCTGGCACAGTTTACAAGAGCCACATTCCACACTTTCTCTGTATTGTCTCTAATTTTCAAGCAGCTTGATACATTAATTCCAGGGTTTCACTATTTGAAGACACTATGGACTTGAGCATTTTTTGTTTATTTGTCCAATAGCTTAGCATCCTTAAATTTTATCAGAGAAAATGTTCGTAGTTTGGAAAATGATTATTAGATGCTAATTCTTTGTTACTATGTTAATACCTGGTAATATGCAATTATATCCCTGGACCACATCAACTGAGATGAGTGGGAGAAACCAAATCTCTTTTACCTTAAACCTTACAACCAGTTTTTTTGGATTACTCCCCCTCCTCTGAAACCACTCCCTCCCCTAATTTGTTCTTCTATTCTTTCTTTCAAACTGGTTTTATTTACTCCTACTCAGACTTTACTTGTCTGCCATTGTCAACTTTCTATCACCGTTTCTATTTCCCAATTTCTTCGGATCAGAGCTCCTTTTTGGCCAATATCCCTGATGAACTGTTCTCTGAGGGTTTTTTATGGATTGAAGCAATAATGCTAGGAAGCTGCTCTACTACTGCAGTCAGTACTTTTTTTTCTATTGCGCCATGATGCTTCCCTTATTGATTGGTTATTTTTTTAAACTGGGGATTGCAGAGAGGACAGAATAAGGAAAGGAACAGAGCTTCTATGATAAACTGAGAAATCTACATAAAACCCCAAATCCAGGCAAGTAAAAAGTAATTTTTGATTAGATTTGAATCATTTAGTTTAAGGATCTACTTGATCCATAAAGTTGTAATATGTAGAAGTTTCTTTATTGTACTACAGTTGTTTTTGCTTTCTCCTCATTTCCCTCATGGAATTAAAAAAAAAAGACTCCCATCATCCTATTATAATCTGTCTTTGGCCTTGCTCATGGGGCCAATGAATTAAGAGCTTTGGACTTGGGGACTACTTGTCTCTACTCTAGAGAGTTTACCCAGAATTTCTAAGGTTCTTGAGTCATTATTCTTTTAGGCATAGACTAGCTACTCTGCAAACTAAGGGGAACTGGTTTCTAGAAATCCATTGAGAAGAGAGGTATATATTCACCTACTGGCCAGTCCTGATGGAGGTGACCTTCTTGAAGCCTTATCTAGAGATAGCTGAGAGACTGGGTAGAGGAGTCTAAGAGGAAGAGAGCTTGAGGGGAAGTTGTGTTTATTTACTTTCTGAGGATTCAGATCTAGAGGTTAAGGCTGCAATTAATTCTCATTTAACTTTTTTTTTAAACCCTCACCTTCCATCTTGGAGTTAATACTGTGTATTGGCTCCAAGGCAGAAGAGTGGTGAGGGCTAGGCAATGGGGGTCAAGTGACTTGCCCAGGGTCACACAGCTGGGAAGTGTCTGAGGCCAGATTTGAACCTAGGACCTCCCATCTCTAGGCCTGGCTCTCAATCCACTGAACCACCCAGCTGCCCCCAGAACATTTAGCTTTTAACTAGGACTCATCTAGGTCCAATTTTTCCTCCTCCCCTGCCAAGGTTCTTCTTTGAGGCCATCCCCAAGGCTGTATATATGACTATTTTACATCTCTCTTTCTGTCTCTCCCTCTTCCTCTCTCCTCACCTCAGCCAAGCCAACTCCATACCAATGCCCCTTCTATTAAGACTCTGTTTCCCCTAAATATTAGATTAATTGCCTGTGAAAGCCACACCCCACTTCTCATCTAGTTAAATAGTATATTAATCTCACATGAACTTTTTGTTGATTTTCTTCACAAAAACTATCAATTCCCTCCAACCAATTCTTTTGTTGGACTTGGCCAAATGCCCTTCTGTCTTGTTTTTTTTTGTTGTTGTTGCCTCCAGACAGTTTTGGGAATGGAGAATGGCACATCTCATTTGGGATGGAGTAAAAAAGAAGGGCCAGACAGTTATTGGCTAGGTGAAATGTCTGTACAAGTTTTAAATTCAGGTATATTATTTGCACATGGCAAGGACAACAGGCAAGAATTGGGCATTGGAAAGAAAGGCACTTAATTAAGTCTTTGACTCTTTCCTTCCCCAATCCCTATCGGATCCTCTAGGCACCACCCTCTTTTTCCTTCTTGTGTCTCATCTCCACCCTTACAGCCTTATCCTGTAATTCATTTTGGTTCAGAGCAGGCTGTCAACAAGAGGCTAGTTGATAATTTAGTTGCTTTCATCTCCACTCCACTGTAACTACTAACTGGCGGTAGGTACATAGCCATTCTGGCCACAAACCTCCAATCTCATAATCCTTGTACCATATTTTATTCCATTCCTAGCTTCCCCTCTCTCCACTATTGCTTTTTAACATTATTCTCTGACTGCTCACCCCATCCTCCCATTTAATCTAAGCAAAATTCTCTTCATCCTAAACATATTTTCCTCATATTTTTTTTCTCCTGCAACCTACTTACTACAAAGGAAACCCGTCTCTCCCCTGAAGACATTGTATGCTGCTCTTTTCACTGGAGGCCTCACCATCCAAAGGAAGTAGAAGGGGAGAGACTGACCTCTTTGTTTCCCAAAGTCAATTTTGGACAATTGAAACACTGTCGTTTGAAATACGTGTTTAACTGTGACACTCTTTTTGGATCACTATTGCAGCCCAGGTCTCCCTTTCATTTTTCTGGATGACTTCATCACTTAGCTCCTGTGGTATAGCCCCTATAAATACCTTGGACTCCTCTGACCCTTAACCGAGATGTCCTATATCGATTTCTAGCTCTAGTTCCTCTCCATTGTATATTTCTATTCCTATACTCAATGGTACAAAGTATTGTTGGAGGAAGTCACAATACCATGGTGAGTTGTTGTTCATTCATTTCAGTTGTGTTTAAATCTTTGTGACCTCATCTGGAGTTTTCTTGGCAAAGGCATTTCAGTGGTTTGACATTTCCTTTTCCAGCTCATTTTCCAGATAAGAAAACTAAAGCAAACAGGGTTAAATGACTTGCTCAGAGTCACACAGTTAGTAAGTGTCTGAATTTAGATTTGAACTCAGGAAGATAAGTCAGACTTGGCATCCTTATCCACTGTACCACCTTGGTGACTCGACCTACAAGGCATTTGTTATTTAATTTCAACTTGGCTCCTTTGTTGGAAATTGCTTTTATTCACCTTGTGTGGATTCCTTTGCATATTCCAAACAACATCTATTCCAAACTTTCTCCACTTACCTATTGCCTCCCAATCACCAATCTCCAGTAATTGAGGCATGCTTAAAGGAGAGGTCTATGCCACTCATGGGACTCAGGATCTCCTGAACAAGCTTGATGTAGGTTTCCAGGACTTCAGTTCCTGTGTGACTGTGCCCTCATGTTACAGAATAATTGCATCAGAATGGTAATAGAGAAAACTAGGAAAGAGAAATAGAAGCTAAGCCATATAGCAGAGACAGCAAGGGGTCCTGACTAATGGAGCCAACCAGGAACAGAGCTGTTGATAAGCTTTGTGAGGAGACTGCTGGCTGAGCAATGAGGAAGAGAGCCAGAATAGCTATGAAAACTTCCAGGGCCTGCCAACTCCCAGGAAGAGGCTGAAGAGAACTGTAGTCAGAACAGAGAGATGATGTGAAGGTTCGTATGTGGAAGAATGCTCTATTTAACAGACAGATCTACATGACAGTTTTAGTCACTGTCCATGATGCATCTCTCATTGGTGTGTCTGGCATGATTACTGTAAAGCAACTAACTGCCTTTAGAGTGGGACATTAGCGAGCTTAAGCAACTTGCTTTGGTTGAGATTCCAGACAATTCAATTTCCATCTCTGTATTTCCTATCCTTGCTTGGTGCTTAAAAGATACAGGAAATTACAGAGGTGAGAAATTCAAATTGCTTCAGAAGCACGGGTTAGGGTGCCATTCCTCTTGATCACCTCATGCCTGGACTACTTCAAAAGTCTCGTAGGTTTCTTACTTCTCATCTCTGAACATTCAGATCTGTCCCATACACTGGTGGTAGATTAATCTTTCTCAAAGATACCTCAGATCATGCTATTTGCCTTGATTCGAAACTTAAAAATTCCCTGTTGCCTACAAAGTAAATAGTCCAAAGCACCTAGTCTTATGTTGGAATTTCTGTATGGTTCTGGGGATTCCAATCTAACTTTATAACCTGAATACTTACTACTCTCCTATATGTTCACTAATCTCAAGCCCAACTGGACTACTCATTTCTCCCCAAATAAACCTTGTGCTTTCTCATCTACTTTTTTCTTGACATCTTTCTCTTGGAATGCCATGTCCTCTCCTTTTCATCTAGATAAATTCTACTCACCATTCAAGGCTCCATTAAAATCCTACCTCTTCTGGAAAGCCTTCACTGACCGCTCCAGCAAGCTATTATTTCTTTCTTATCCCATTGCTAGGTTATGGACTCTTAGGAAAGAATAGAAATCTCTTGTTTGGATCTAAAAAGGAGGGGCCAAGGGATTATAAGTAATAATTCTAAATTAAATTGAATAATATCAAGAACTCTTATAATTTATGTTACTGGTTATGGAAGGAGGGAAGCCAATCTGTGGGGCAGAAATGCAGTGACTGTTGCTAATAGCTCTATTTCAGATATTAGCCTCTCTCTGATTCTGAAGTTATCTATAAATATATGAGTAGATGAAGCCTCTAAGCTCATGTTTAAGATCTGTCCCATACATTGGGGCAATGGGGTTGTGTGTTAGAAGAGCCAGGTAAAATCTCCTTGTGGCAGAGAAGTATGACTCTTGAAGGTCTGATGTTCCCAGATGACTTTCCCTGTGGACCTGAGCCTGTATTATCTTTGTGTACATGTTCCTTCAGTGGGCTATGCTATAAGCTGCCTGAGGTCTTGGGCAGACAGATGACCTAAAAGCTAGGCAACATCAGTGACAAGGGTTTTCTTGACAATATCTTTGGAGTTTTCCTTATCCTTGTGGCCATTCCTTCCTCAGAGGTTTGGTGTTCCCAACAACCTTTTTCTCCTCAGGAAAATTCCCTACTCCTAATTTAATTCCCTACTTTAAGCATACCTTAAAACTCATCCCTCACCTGCCCTGAGTGATAGCCTAATTCTCTAGCATGCTGGAGATGAAGGGGAAATGGAAACTTTTTTTTTGTCAGTCATGGAGCTGAGCAGCATATGGCAGCTTTGGCTCCATTGTGTCTCCTTCGGGCTAGTGAATAGTGGGAACTAGGACAACTTCTGCATGAAGCTCGAGAGTGGCGGGCACTCCAGATTGCACAGCATTTTCTTTATACTCAGTCATAACCTGTGATAGTGAGGGGTTAATTATAATCTCCAATTATTTTCTGGAAACTTGAACTTATTCTCAGTAGAGAGATGTTAGAGAATGGGAGTGAAGCGAGGGTAGGCAGGGAAGATCAATGAGGACCTACATTTTTACAAGTTCAGTGCCACATAACATCTAATTTTAACCGATATTCTGTATTTCTATGGAGCAGCTCCTGGTATTCTATTGTAACCCAAATGACTAGACTCTAAAACAGTGGATTGACACAGTATTTGTTTAATACATATTTACCGAATTAAATGATCTTGTCCTGAATGAGAGTTACTAGTCCCAGGAGGAAGAATGCTATTGTCATGATTGATGACTCCCTTTTGAAGGTTAGGAAGACTTGACATGACCAATATAGAGACATATGTTGTCTTTCTGTGGCATGTATAGAGAATGGATCCTACTGGGATTCATCAAGCCTCTGACCCACTATCTATCCACTTCTAGCAATTCACATTCAGTTTCCTCATTTGTACAGTAAAAGTATTGTAATATGACCTCTAAGGTCTTTTTCAGGTCGAAATCCATTATCCTTTCTAAGCATGAGTCAGAATAATATTGGAAAGAATCTATAGGGACCTTGAGTCCTTCTTGGGGAGGCAAGATGGTGGATTTGAGGTGGGAACAGGAATGGAGATAATATTTTTATAAATTTTTTCCAATTGAAGTTTAAGATATCAGAATTAGAAAGAATGGGCTACATAGTTTTTTTTTTTCTGAATTGGGGTTCAAGATATCTGGAGAATGAGCTCTTGTTTAGGATACAACTTCTGACTATCCTCCCTTCCTTCCCCTTCCCCCAAATTAAATTATAAACAGAATTCTTGAGAAGTGGGTAGTCCTTCTGGCTTAGTAGAGTGAATCTGTATGAAATTACTTACTCTAATACCTGCCCTGCCAAAGCAGTGAGCAGTCAGATGAAACCAGGCAGTGTTCTCTTTTTTCTCAGTGTAGCAGTCCACCCCTAGCTATGGGCAAGGGGAACAGTTGGTAGGTACAGATTGTCTTAGAAGAGAGCATGCTCAAGACTGAGCATGCTCAGCATTGCACATGGCTGGGAAAGCCTCTGACCCTTGACCCCAGCTTCCCCCAGGTTAGGCGGGAACACAGGTTTCTTTGTGCTCACCTGGTTAAGAGAAACCACACCTATACCTTGTCATTAACCAATGGTAATCATCCCTATGTACTGTGTATATTCGCATATAAATAGGGCCCAGCCAGCTCCGCCTTTCTCTCTTCTACTCTTCCTCCCTTCCAGCTTGCACTGATGGCTGTCTTTGCTGGAGTCTTGGGCCAGGCTCCATCTCTAATCTTTCTCTATCATCTCTCTGACCTGTGTGGTAATGAATCTGGATCTCTGGACTGGTAAAAGCCTTCGGAAGGGTCCTTTGATCAGAGCTTGGCTGTGGCTCATTGGTAATTAATAAAGACTCATTCCTGCCACCTCATATCTCTAATTTGACTCCGTCATCCCCCTTGTGGTATCTAAAACTTCTATCCTTTCTCTATCTTCCTACCTTAAAGCTTCTCTCTCCCCTCTGAGGAAGCTTTACTCAGCATTGTATCTTCTTGAGAGGTCATAGAGGCAAACACAAAAGGATTCAGATGTGTTGCTTTGTCTGCTTCCTGGTGTGATGTTACCCAAATTATTTCTCTTTTTCTGTCCAGGAAAATCTATCTCTTTAAGCACTTTGGGCACTATGGCCTGCTGCCATATTTTCATGTATATTTCATTGATCAGGGCTGAATCTGAGATCTCAATGGGGAAACTAGGATGAGAGTGGGGTCTACACTAGCTCCTACTATAGGTTGTTCTCATGATGTTTAAGATGATGTTGAAAAAATTTGGCCAACTATCAAAGGCTTTTAGCAGAAGGCTACACCTATCAAGGGCCCATAGTGCCCCCTAACTTCCACAATGGTAAAGTAGTGACTGAGGTGTAGTGACTGAGGCTAAGTGTGTGTGTCAGTTCACAGAGTTTTCAAGTAGTTAGAAGTGATCATTTCACCAGGAACTTGATAGAGGAAATTATTTCACTATAGAAGTTACTTTTCTTCTAAGTGCCAAGTTCTAGCCTTGGGTCTACCATTAAGTGGCTGAATAGCTTTAGATAAATTAATTAACTTTAACCATAGTTTCATTTTTATAGTGAGAAGGTTGAGTAAAATGATTCTTTTCAGTTTCAAAATTTTATATTCTTATGAAATTACCCATCAGGAATCTGAAAATGTCATATATATAGGAATTAAGTTCTTGATTTTTTCAAGTTTGCTATTAATAATTGATTTTTCTTCATTTTCTCCCCTGCTATTTCATTGTCCCACTTGATAAATTAAAAGATAATGAAGGAGATTCCATATCTTAACTCTCTTTGCCTAGCACACCTACTATGGTGATTTGCACATAATATCACAAGAGCACAGACAAAATGTTTCACAGTTGGAAGGGACCTCAGAGGTTCAACCTCTACCTGACCTCTTATAGTCTTTCCTCTTTTGCCTATTCTGCTTATAGAACACTTGTAATGTGTCCTACCTTCTTACCTTACCTAAAATTGAATAATTTTAATTGGCAGAAAGTTCTTATTTCTCTACAATGTCTATCTGAGGCTCTTAGTTCTGCTTTCTGGGGCTAAGGAGGAAAAAAAGTGAGCAAGTAGAAGAGTTTTTACATTATAAAAATATTATGGATTAGAAAAGAGCAGAGGCAGAAATTTTAGGAGAAAAATATGCTTGAGCAATATCAACAGAAGCACCAGAAGTAAAATTATATTTTCTTGATAGTCAGATGGATAAGAAGCTAGCAGAAAATAGCTGAAGAAATTAAAGAAGGAATATGATTAGCAAAAAACATTATGAGATGAGATAAAGAAGGAATGGAATATGACTAAGAAATCAGTTCAAGATTATGAAGTAATCCATCTATTAAAAATATCCATGGGGAATAGAAGCAAAATTTGGACTTAATAAAACTAGAGTTGTTTCATTGAAGGTTATGCTGGAAGAAGTAATAGAGGGGGAAAAAGCCCCCCCCCCCAAATCCCAGAAAATTGCACAAAAATAGAATGATTGGGAATTTATACAAACAAAAGTGATTAATTTGGAAGTAAGGCCAAGGAGAAAAATTTTAAGATGTATTGACTTTCCCCAAAACTGTGAAGAAGGAAACCGTCAGACATATTTTTGAATATACAAGAAAATTATTCAGAAATATTGGAAAAGTAGAATGTGTGGCAAACTTATAGAATTTACAGGATACCACCTAGGGTAGACATTAAATTAAACTCACCTAGATATACATATACATACACACTCATACACATACATATCTATCTCAAACTTCAAGACCTTAATGATAAAAAGAGTTTTATAAGCAGCCAAAGAAGGAAAGCATTACAGTAAAAAATATCATTTAAAAATAAGCAAGATTTTTATATCAAAGAAGAAATTTAATTAACAAAAATATCAGGAGATGAAATAAAGAAAGAACTGAGTATGACTGGGAGGTCTTAGCACAAGATGAAGAAACTCATCCATTAAGAATATCCATGCAATACAGAAATAAAACTAAGGGTTCAATGAAAACCAGAATTGTTTCATTAGAGGTCAGGAAAAATGAAGTCATATAAATATAAATATATTATATATACATATATAAGCACACCAAGCCAAAAAATGTCTCAGAAAATCACACAAATACAGAAAGATTGGAAGAGCGTTTGAATTTCCTGGTTTTCCTGAAATATACCTCATGATCCTAAAATAATTTTTCAGATATAATTATTGAACCACTCTCAATGATCTTCAAGGAATTGTAGAGCCTGAGGAAGATGTTGGAAGACTGGAAATGGACAAATATTCTGATTTTTGAAAAGGGTAAGAATAGGGATTTCACAAACTGTATAGACCAGTGAACTTGACATCAATCCCAGGCAAAATTCTGGAACAGAAAGTAGTGTTCATTAGGAACCAGTATGCAATCACATGAAACAAGTCATGGAGAATAATTTTATTTATTCTTTTGATAATGTTACTAGTTTGGTGTATCATAGAATATTATAGCCAATATACTTGTATAGTAACAGGTATTTCTATTTCTCCTCTCCATCAAGTTGGTATAAATGGAGATTTTGAACCTTTGACTTCATTCCCCAGAAGTCCTTAGTATTTCCCAAAATTCCCTATAATCTCTCCTGCATCTCTACCTTGGCAGCATCACATTATTGGTATTTAACTGGCAATAACCCCTCCCAAGTCCTTTTTTTGGGCAACAATCAGCAGTGATGCTGCCAAATTTCAGGATGGCTGAAAATGGCTAACCAGCCATGGGCATGTGGTTTTTATTTTGTATCCTCTTTATTCCTTGATTTCTAATGATCATTTCATAAACCTCATAAACTATAATATTTGTATTATTTGAGATATAAGTATAATTTTTACAAGTCCCTGTAGTTTCATTAGAGATAGCAATTCAGATGGGGCTCTTCAGAGAGCAATCTTTGAGTAAACTAGCAGGTGGTACTCCAAATCCAGAGCTACCAGACTAAGACCCTTTCTTTAGGCATAGACTTGAGATTGCCTGAGGCCCATGGTTCCCAGACTCCCATGAATACCTCATCAAAGTCCAGATTCATTCTTGTCTTATTTAAACTAGGGGATAAAGACATCTGGGAACAATGTTTATTTTATCAAAATGGCTTCCTTCTCCATTCTCACAGGATTCTTATCTTTTAACAATCTTAAGTGACTCAAAAGATGATTACTCACATGCATAGGTTAAATGAACTCTTTAAAAAAATGGAAATAAGGGGGCAGCTGAGTAGCTCAGTGGATTGAGAGCCAGTCCTAGAGATGGGAGGTCCCTAGGTTCAAATCTGGCCTCAGACACTTCCCAGCTGGGTGACCCTGGGCAAATCACTTAACCAACACATAGTAATGATATTAAGGCAGAAGGTAAGGGTTTTTTAAAAAAATAGACTCAAAAGTAAAAGATATAGCATTCAAATTCACCTGTTAAAAAGGTCTGAAGTTTCAGCTTCTCAACTGCAACCACTTTTGTTAATACCTGCAAGTGTTCTAATTTACTGTATTCAAGGGTACAAAATGTCCTATAAATAAAGCTTATCCATCATTTCTCCTCACCCCTACCTCAACATTAAACTAAGGGGGTGGGGATGAAAGGGGATTATCTCACTCTATGGTGGATGACAGTATTCCACTCTGACTTCTGTAGGGAAGGCATTCATTTTTTGGCTCATCGAACCTGCAATCTGGAGTCTGATGATCAATAGGATGGCCACAGGAGGCTTGCAAGGTCAAATTTCTGTCTTCTCCCTAGGGGCCATTGCTACTAATCATGAACCCCTAGAAATTTATGGGGCAGGTTCACTGAACATGTTTTCTTTCTCTGGCATGCCTAGTGTGTTTCTCTCATGTCTTCATCCTGGTATGTTTCCTATTTCCTACAAAGAAGGTGATTCTATTTGTTTTTAAAGTGCCCTGCTATGTCATGACATTAAATGACCTTCAGCAACTCCTTTTAGGTTAAAAGATGCTGGCAATTCAATTCCTATTTTCTCACATTTATTTGGTATCTAGAGATGGCAGGAAAAAGAAAAGAAAACACTGAAAATGTGTGGCTTGCAAAAGATTGCTGCAATCATGTGTTACATTTAGATTTCTGAAAGGAATTGGATAATTTCTCACTTGATCCTTGTGGATAAAATGGAGAAATGTGGGCTAGATGGTAGTGGAGTTATATTCATTCAGAATTGGTAGCATAATCAAATGCTAAGACTGGGGATTAATGGAAGGCTTAAGAACTCTGTGCTCATCTCTGTTTTTGTTTAGCCATTGTCCTTCTTGGACTAAGGGGCCTCTCCAGAAGGGTAGGGATGATATATGTTCCCCTAAGAGGAGCAGCAGCTCCCTTTCCTTCCTTTCAGTTTCTCATTTCTTTGACTCTGCTTTCTCCTCAGAATTTAATTCTGGGGAAATTTGTAAAACAAAGCTAAGGTATGGCACATATACAGAATTTCCTCAAATATGGTAACAAGGTCTCTTCTAGAAAAGATTTTTGTTGTTGTTGTTCAGTAGTGTGTGATTCTGTGCGACCCCATTTTTTTTTAATTGGAGCGGTTTGTCATTTTCTTCTCCAACTCATTGGAAATGGAGGCAAATAGGGTTAAATTACTCGCCCAGGGTCACACAGCTAATATGTGTCTGAGGCCAGATTTGAATCCAAGAAGATGAGTCCAGATCTGGCATTCTATTCACTGTGCCACCTAACTGCTCCTAGAAAAGGTACTGCATATATAATATAGGGCAGCTCTTTTCTCTGCCAGGGAAAAGACTTAAAACATAAAAGATTAAGAAGCATGCATTAACATATACAGAAAGGCACAAAATATCTCAAAGAGTACTTTGTTCTTATTATTGTATTCTCCTCCTCTACCTTGCCTACCATCCTGGAAGGTAAAGGCTACTTTGTGGACTTCCTGAACAGATATTTTACATTTGCCTTGGATTTACAGTACCTGACCAAGGTAATAAGTTATTTGTTAATTAGGTAAGCAATTAGAGATTTTTAATAAATTAGGAATAGATGAGTAGAGAGATGGGTTTGAGTGACCTGGATTTCTTTAAGTCAGAGTGGAATCCTAAAGGAATGATGGGAAAAAAATTTCCCATGGAGCCTTGGGAAAGGACAGTTAACCCATAATCACTCTTTGAATAGTCCTGATTAAGGGAGGTTGTCCAAAGAGCTTGCTCTGAGAATTTGAGAAGATTTGGTGGTTGATAATTTGGAAACATCCTAGTATCAAGAGGAGAGAGAGAAGGTGGCTGATTGGAGAAGAGTGGTGGTGCAGTTTCTCTGATTCTCTATTAGGTGTCAGGAGAGAGCACTGGCTGAGTGAAGGTGTCAGTGAGATTTTGACAGGCAAGGTTTCATCTGAGCAGAAGGAAGAAATCCAATTTATCTCTCACTGTTTACAAAGTTATATCTTAATTTTAGGATAGAAACATAGTTTGGGGATTAAGTAGATAGTAAGAGTAGTTAATTCAGGCTTGAGAAATCAAGCACGAAGAAAGTCTCTTGTGAGACAGATTTGGGTGTAGGTTTTAGATAAGATAAATTTAGATTTAGGGAAATACATTTCTGAAACCTTTCCAATTCAATATCTCCATTTTCCTTTTCCTATCACTGCTACTATAGAAGTTAATATAAATGAATTAAGTTTTATAGAAAGCTATCTCCAGTCAAGTTCTTCAACTACTGGTCCAACCGACTCTCAACCAACCAACTTCCCAACAACTGAATCTTCAATAGTCTATCAATAGATTATCAATAAATAATAGATCAAATCCCCAACAACAGGTCTTGATCTCCTAGCTAGTCAGGTATGACTTTCTTTAATCCTCAGTTGTAGGATCTTCCTGGTGGTGATATCTCAACTGAGAAATGTGCTATTATGTTATTCCCTTCCCAGAAGGCAGCCAATCTCTGCTTTAAGAATATCTTGAGTTCATAAGATAGCCTCTGAGTCTAGAGATATCCATTTCTCAGGATTGCTGCTAACTGCCCACCTGTGTTCCAGGAAGAAAAAAATCAGTCAGACATCAAATCAAATTTTTCATAATCTAGGAATTCTTATAAGGGGTTCATAATAAAAGCTAATTTTCATGGTTGCTCTAAAGGGAAGGCAGGATAACATGTAGCTTGTTCTCAGCTTAGCTCCTTCTTACCAAGTGCTGGATACAAATAAAGAAAGCTCTGCTACTGAATAATACACTTGTCCAAACAAATAATAAACAGAAATTGGGAAAGCCACTTAGACAAGAGTAGACAACATACTTCAGTTGCTTTCTCTCTTCTACCCCCGAGATGCCCTTTTCCAACTGGAAGTTCCTCTTTGAACCACCATTTTGAGGAAGGGTCCAGATCAGCTATGCCCTGAGGTAGATATCTTCCCCTTCCTCCTTCTTCCTTCTTTCTTTACAGCTTTCTTTTCTTTGTTATCTTCCCGTATTAGAAAGTAAACTCTTTTACACCAAGGACCGTTTTTCTTTTTGCTTGCATTTATATTGTTTACTACTATAATAATAGCCTTCTAATTGTTTGTTTTGATTAGTCCTACTCTCTCCTGTCCAATCCATTCTTCACAATACTGTTAGATTGATATTCTTCATGCTTAGGCCTGCTTATGACACTTCTCTGTGAAGAACCCTTCAGTGGTTCCCTATTACTCACCAAACAAGCTCCAAACTTCTTAGCCTGGAATTAAAAAAAACAAAAACAAAATCTGTATCTTCTGTCTTAGAATAAATACTGTATTGGGATAAAGTGACTTTCCCAGGGTCACACAGCTAGGAAGTATCTGAGGTCATATTTGAACTCTCTAGGCTTGGCTCTCAAACCACTAGCCATCTAGCTGCCCCCTTAGCCTGGCATGTAAAACTTTTTACAATTTGCTGCCACTATATCATAACACAATATTTTTATAACTTTATGTTCCTGCTCGATTCTATTCTATATTAGTTATTTTTCTAAATATGGTTTATTTGCTGAATAATTTTATGTTTATATCATATCACCCAATCACAGTCTTATACCCCTAAATCAAAGGACTGGTGAAAAGTTTCAATGGGATTTTCATAGTCAATGTGATTTAATAAAATTAAGGCTTATGGAAAAGTCACTTTAGTCACCTAAAATACAAGTCCTCTTTGATATTTGAATATTTAGAATCAGACAAGTGCCCTTAAGCTTTTCTTCCTTTTATAACGATGTTCTGGAGGACAACTGTGCTCTCTTTGTTCAAGGAATGTTTTCAAAGCAGTTAAAATCTGGGTAGTTGGTTATGTTCTGGTAATGAAACATAATTTGGCAAAAGTGATGGAATCTGTAGAGGAAATTAAGCCTTTAGCCAGGAGAAACAAAAAGACTTGATGTGATAAATCAGCCAGATCCAGGAAATTCCAGGCAGGATATTGAGAGATAGCATAGCTGCCTCCAAGGGCAAATGGAAAACCATTTGGAAAGAATCAGGATTTTTAGAACTAATCACAAATAATACCCAGAGAAGTGAAAGATCTGTCCAAGATGACATAGAAAGTAGCAGAGCCAGGGCAAAAACTCAGTAGAATATGAGCTCCTTATGAGAGTTTGTATTATTTTCCCTTTTTGTCTTTGAATCCCTAGTACCTAATATGTTGCTTTACACATAGCTGATGCGTGACAAATGCTTGTTGTATTGAATTGTTAAATTGTCTCCCAATTTCCAGACTTGCGATTCTACCTCTCTTCTATATAATACAGTATTTCTTATCCAGATTCTGCATGCCAGTGTCATACTTTTTTAAAAACCCTTATCTTCTGTCTTAGAATTAATACTAAGGATCAGTTTCAAGGCAGAAGAATGATAAGGGTGAGGCAATTGGAGTTAAGTGACTTGCCTAGGGCTACAAAGCTAAGAGTCCCGAGGTCCAATTTGAAGCCATGACCTCCTGTCTTCAAGGCCAGCTCTCTATCCAATGAGTCATCTAGCTGTCCCAATAAGCCATATTTTGTAAGGAAGATTTAAAAAAAAGGAAAAAAAAACAGTTCAGCTAACCAGCTTGTCAAAGACACCTGGCAATATATGCGATATTCCATACCCAGAACTTCTCAACCCTGCAATTTGAGAAGAGAGTTATTTTCTTAACTCTTCTCCAGGGACAATATTGGTCATTTTAGGGTTCAATTTCTTTCTTTGCACATCTCATTTTGGTTGTAGTCATTGGGTATATTGCTTTTCTGGTTACATTTTCTTTACTTTGCATCAGTTCATGTAAGTTTTCTAATGCTTCTTTGAATTCTTTATATTCGTTGTTTCTTATAGTGCAATGATATCCCACTACATTCATGTACCACAGCTGTTTAGCCATTCCCCAAATGATGGGTATTTTCTTTGTTTCTGATTCTTTGCTAAAAAGTGCTGCTTTGAGTATATATATAAAAGCTTACATATAAGCTTTCTTTCTGTCTTTGATTTGACCTTTTTAGGGCATATACCTTGTATGCAGTGGAATCTCCAGGGGAAGAGTGTGAATCTTTTTTTTTTTTAATCATTAAATCTACAGAATCTCTGATAGATGGTTATTCAACCTCTGTTTGGAAACCATAAAAGAAAGGGCCATGCATTGGCAGCCTCCTGCTTTGAGTGAGGGACGGGAGATGAATTTGAGGTTGGCATATGAGAAAGAAATGCTATACATCCTTTGGAACCTAACTCAGTGCCAACTCTTCCAAGAAAGCTTCCCTCCTGGAAATTTTTCAGGGAACCTTGCTTGAACCACTCTGCTTTTTATTCTTTTTTTGTTTGGGGATCTAAATATATGTTTATATACTATCATGGTACCTATATTATACTCCTTGAATAAAGGAACTGTGGTTTAGTATTACTGTTACTAATGATGATAGTAATAGAGATAATAGTACCTCAGTGTCTAGCACCGGGCTTTGTACATAAAAGGCACCTAATAAATGTTCATTGAATGAGTGCATGTTCCTTAAGGAGCTTACTTCCTCATACAGGGAAATAAGAGAAATTTCTCTGGGAGGAACCATACAGGTCATTGAGCCCCACCCCCTCATCTTATAAATCATAGACCTAGATTTGAAGACAACCTTAGAAGTCTTCTAGTCCAATCTTTCAATCAACAGAAAAGAAAACAAGGGTTCATGGAGGTTGGAACAACATTCACAAGCTAAGTATCAAAGGCAAGTTTTGCACTCAGCTCCTCTAATTCCAAAGTAAATACCACCTTACCATGTTAGTTTGCTGCTAAGAGGACCTGGTTTATACAGTTGAAATGAGGATCATGTTGGTAATTTCTCCATTTCAGTCTGTGAATGCAGAATGTATTAAGTGAAAGTGCACACAAGTCTTGTCAAGACTTTTCCCTGCCAGAAAAGTGGAATTCTTCAGGCTGAATTCCTGGAAATTCTAGGAATGGGGGTACTCTCCTCATTTCATCTAGTTTTCCCTGAGATACTTGTCAGGATTATGATTTTTTGGTGTGTTTTAGGTACAATGACTAAGTTAGATTCCCATCTATTCAGAGCACCCGATGGGAATCTCAGGGAGGTGGCCCGGTAATTGGGGCCTTGGCTTAATACAATGGATATCAGCAAATGGAGTTGGCACCTCGAGTGAAGCTTCCAAAAGGCTTCTCTACCCATACGAGCTTGTATGAATTGAGTAGCCTTCCCTTTGGACTGAGGAATGCCCTGACCTCTTTGCTGCAGTGGGGAATGATCTGTTGAGTGGTACGGGAGATTCTTTGGTTGCCTATATTGCTGGTTTTGCTATTTTTAGTCCAGTTATGAAATCACAGCCTGGGTATTTGCAATCTGTTCTCAATGTCATTAAGCTAGAGGCTAATGGCAACAGCTACTAGAACAGTTGGAAATTGCCCTAAGTGTTGTCATTAGGCCACCTAGTGGGGAGTGGAAAAATAACACTGCTATGGTATAGAGTCACCTCCCACATCCTCACATCTGTGAACACATCTGTACCTCCCTGGGACTGGATGGACAGGTCACACAAAAACGTCATAGTATAGGTAGTATTGCCACTCGGACTCCCGGGAGGAACTTTGGCTTTATCTCTAAATAATCTTTATTTAAAATTAAACTGGGGGGCATCTGGGTAGCTCAGTGGATTGAGAGCTAGCCCTAGAGACGGGTTCAAATCTGGCCTCAGACACTTCACAGCTGTGTGACCCTGGGCAGGTCACTTGACCCCTATTGCCTAGCCCTTACCACTCTTCTACCTTGGAGCCAATACACAGTATTGACTACAAGACGGAAGGTAAGGGTTAAAAAAAAAAATTAAACTGGCTAAAGCATCTCAAACTGGCCTTAGAATCAGAGGACCCGAGTTTAAATCCCTCCTTACATCATCTTAGATAAGTCATTGTCTCTATCTGGGCATCAGTGTCTTCATCTGTAAAGTAAGACTTTTGGACGAGATGCTTTCCAAAATCACTTTCAGCTCTAAATCTATGAATGATCCTATGACCAGCTGAAAAGCAATTCCTTGGGACACACTGTTCTGAGAGCTCCAGATTATGTGAAAAAATTCTGTCTGACCACTGATGCCTCAGCGTCTGTTCTTGGCACACACTCTATATGGGAGAATGAGGAGGAGAGTTTCTCATTAGTCTTTTGATCAGAGAATGAATAACTAGGGTCCACAAGCTGGAAAAGATGCTTTGGATGTGGTCTCAGTCCTGGGCAAATTGCTTTTATATGTGAAGGGATCATTGTTCATTTTGCTAACTGATCTGAGAGCTCTGAAATGGTTAAATGTCAGGGTGAACTTGAACTCCAGGCTGCAGAGAGGTCTGGAAACTTCAGGAATTCACAGTGGAGGTGGGGTACATTCCAGGTCTGCTGGATACCCTCTCCAGAAGCCATTAAGGATTGATAACTAAGGAATTTTCAGGGACTGTAAAGAGCACATGTCAGTTGGAGGAGGAGAGCTCTGGAGTGAGAAATTTCCCCTTTGAACTGCCCTCTTAGGCAAGAAAGAACTCTTGAGGGGAAAGAAATACTCCATGGGGTGGAAGGCATAATGACTGCTAGGATTATGAGAGATTATGTAAGTGTGCTGTTTTCTTTTATAGGTTGGTTAATAACTTAACAAATTAAGCAGCCCTTGGTTTACCCATTTGGATCAAAACTCCATCCTTTGGGGGGAAAAGGCTGGAGATGGCAAACCTCAGAAGGAAATGCAAGAGGATTTTTTTGGGGGAAGAGGCATATTCAGATAGTTTGAAAATACTTGTCCCCCCCCCCAATGATTTCTTTTTTCAAAGACATAAATACATTTTTTAAAGCTTTACTTTCTCACTTTTTTATTTCAATTTTATTTTCAGCTCTAAATTCTCTCCCTTTCTCTTCTCCTCCCCCATTAAAAATCTAGTAAAACAAAGCCCATTAACATTTTTGTTATTGTTATATTGTTATAACATTAACATTCCTATGTTAACCCCATTCTGCTGCTCTCACTATCCCCAGATGCCTCAAGCTGCACTCCGAGCCCATCACCTTTCTATCTGGAGGTGGGTAGCATGCTTCATCATCAGTCTTCTGGAGTTGTAGCTGGTCATTGTGTGGATTAGAATTCTTAAATTAAAGATTTACTTCTTAATAAAAAATATTTTTACAAAGTTCCACTACTTGGGCATGTGAAAGAGGCAGGGTGTACCTTCTGGCTGATTATAGTGGTAGCAATGAATTTGTCAACTCTAGAGCGAATGGAGCCAAAGGAAGATGGAAGAGGTAAGAAACCTTGGAGATGCAAGAGGTAAGAAACAAAAACGCAAGAGTGCGGTTGGATGGGATGGGGGAAAGGGATCAGTGCCAGGGCCACTCCTTGGTCTGTCTGGAGGCTTCCTCACAGCAAAGAAGTGGCTCCATAAATATTTGATGATGGTGATACTACCATCCCACAACAGAGTGAAGGTCTGTGTGGTAACCAATGGAAAGAATCTGGAATTAAAGTCAGGGATCCCAGGTTCAAATACTCGCTCTGCTATTTGTTACATATGTCCAAACGTCTCCTTTTTGGGCCTCTGTTTCCTTGTCTTGAACAATCAAGTGGTTGGGCTAGAAGGTCCCTTACAGCTAGAAAGTGTAAACCTGAAGGTAGACTGCCATCCTCATACCATAAATTGAAATCAGTTTTGTGTCCTTATTGGTCTGCCCATCACTGAAGTGGCCCCTTCTTGTACCAATACCCTATGAATCACTGCATGTAATAGAATGGTACACACTGCCAACCTGCATGGTCATGACACATTGTATCTCTCTGTTTCTGCTTCTACATGCCATCTGCCATGCATTTGATGCACCACAATTATGTACATTTGCCAGCATATGGTAAAACCCCCAAGTATGAAGAAGGTGGCACAGACATAGCCTACTGTTCACAACACAGCCATCAAGCTCCTACTAGAAATTGAAGCCACCAGTGAAACTGAAAATGGTACCTCTCATATAAGCAGAGGGCCAAGGCTACTGCATGGGAGCATCAGTGCCAAAGCAGTGGTAGATAGGGTCAATCTATGCCAGGTGACAGGTGATAAGTGGCACTTCCCTGACTTCAATCCATATCTGTATATTTGTCTGCAAGTTTGTGGTTCTTTGGTAGAACAGTATATGCTTAATAAATGCTTGTTGACTGAGTGACTCTGCCAAGTCCTCTGTGCTCTCTTGGGATGTCCTTTTATACTAGCCCCTTCCCTTCTTGCCATTCCTGGGAATCTCCTTGGTCCTTTAGGATCTCTAGTTTTGTGGGATGTAAGAAGCAACCTTGTACAAAGTGTTGTAGGATGAAACAAGAATGACTTTGCCCAGGGACAAAATGTCGTGGTGGATGTGACAGTCAGGGCTAATTGCTCAATTGTGGAACCATAAATCTGTGATGTCAAGGAGGAAGTCATGTGGACTCTACAACATCCTGCAGGATGTAATACTGGGGGTGACACTTGGCACTTGAATCAGTTTGTGATCCCTAGCAGGTGCCATGCACAGGACTGTCTGGGGGAAAGCAACGAAATATAGGAGAGTTTAGGGAACAAACTCTGTGATGTTGGGCTATTTCTGGACCCCAAAGAAGATGACAGCTCAAGTGCTTCTACAGGACATTTTCCTTAATCCTTCAGAAATTTCAGCACCTGTTGTTTCCAGAAAAAACACATCTCAATGAAGAATGTGGAAGTTTTGACCTATGATGCTTTGTGGGATGATGCTAGCTATAGTTCTTCCTGTATCCACAGGAAGTTTTGCACCACAGATAGCTTAGATTTTGAGTGGCGTCCTGGTGCAGTGGAAAAATTAGATCAGAACGTATTGCTTCAAATCCTAGCTCTGCTACTTAATACTGTGATCTACAATGAGTCACATTGGTTCTTGGTTTCCGTTTCTGACTCTGTAAAAAGATAGAATTAGGTATCACCTCTAAGGTCCCTTCTAGCCTTAAATTTATGATTTATAATCTTGAACGTGGGGCTCCTTTCTTGCCATTTGTTGGCAGCAGCAGCGAATCAACAAACATTTATTAAACACTTACTATGTGCCAGGTATTATACTAAGATAGTTTCTGCCCTCAAGGAGGACCACATATAAGAGTGATGAAATTTAGGGTGAGGGAGAGGAGGAATGGTGGTGAAGTCTGGGGTGTCAGGAACTGAATCAGGAGAGGAGTGAAGGGTGGCTGGGCAGGGAACTTCCTTAAAATGGATGTTCCAGGAGCAATTTGAGAATGGGAGAAGAGGCTTTAGGGTGGTGAGGAGGATTTTCTTCTTGGGGGAGAAAGTAGCTGAGGCATGGAAAGGAATTTCTCAATGGTTCAGTCAAATGCCAGGGGCTTTCATTTCATTGCTCTTGAATGTATCAGGGATAGAATGAAAGTTTCACAGGGGAAAAACCGAGTCCCTGCCTTCTTCACATCACTTACCAGATGCTATCCCTTGTGTAAAGAAATGATCCTAGAAAAGGGGACCAGCTCTTGACTCTAAGCTCCAGCACCAGCCCCACTCAGATTTTTCTTTACTCTAACACAAGCCATGCCCTTGAGCTTCTGAGTTCCTTTCTGCCACTTCTGTCTCTTCAATTGCCTTTGGTTTTCTTGCCTGGAATATTCTCCTTCTATCTTGTGTGTAGGATTCCTACTCAACCTTTAAAGACCATCTCAATACTGACTCTTCCCAGAAGACTTGCTGGCTCCCCTTCCTTGGAAAAGGACGTTCTCCTCTTCAGGATTCACCTAGAGCTTTGTTCTGTATCTCTCATTCACTGATAATGCCAATTGTGAATCATAATATCATAGATTTAGAGCTGGAAGGGATATTCAATGCCATTCAGGTAAATGCCCTCATTTTACAGATGAGGAAATAGAGCTGCTGTGTTAGTGTCTTATTCCCCTCCCAGACTACAAGCTCCATGTGGGTTAAGGCGGTGATTATCTAAGTGTCATATTTTCCCTAGAATCTAGCTCTGGAGTCACTTAAATGTTTGTTGATGGACTGAATGCATGAATCTGACCCAATGGGGAAAGCCCTGGGGCCGTCTAGAAACAATATTATCTTCTTTTTACCTAATGACTTTCTCAAGCAGACAATTTTAGAAGGCAGGGTCCTAAAAATCATGCTAAATGACTTTAGTGTATGAATCAAATGAGGCAAGGGCAACATCAGCACCCGATGTGCCTTCCAACTGTTCCAGTTGACCCTTCAGCACCTGGCAGTGGAAAAGAGCACTATATTTAAAGTCAGAGGACCTGGACTCACGACCCAACTCTGTTCTTTGCTATCTTTGTGACCTTAAATACTTAAAAATCTTTCTGAAAAATTAGGTGGTAGGACTAGATGGCTCTCTGAGGTCCTTTTCAGCTCAAGATCTAGGATCTTATAATCTATGGCTCCCAATTTGACTTCACTTCTCAGATCAGATGCACTGACTAAGCCTGCAGGTGAGTGTGTGTGTGATAGAGGGAGGAAACTGGGGAAAGAAAGTGAGCAAGAAGGGAAAAGGAACATCTGGAGGTTGGAAAATTTTTGCTTGAACAGAACACAAAATGTGATTCCTTTTATTCTTGGCAGGAAATGCCCTTCCTCTGTGAAAGGCTTTGAGACAAACAAACAACTTGGAGTTTCCCCTGAGATGTAAATGAATCTCAGGAATAAAATAGGACTTGGTTGTGAATAAAGGATGGACCTGGGAGAGCCAGATCTGGAGATGGAAGGTCCTGGATTCAAATATGACCTCAGATACTTTCTAGCTGTACGACCCTGGAAAAGTCACTTAATCCCCATTCCCTAACCCTTGCCACAATTCTGCCTTAGAATCAATACAGAGCACAGAGCACTATATTTAAAGTCAGAGTACCTGATTCTACGACAAGGAAAAGATTAAACAAATAAAAAAAGGTTAGACCTGGTGGTCCAGGATGTGTGCCAGCTTAAATCCATTAACATTTGGATGAACATCAGAGAAAACTTTTTTTGTGTAACTTTTAAGAATACTTATAATTTTCTGCATGCTGGTTATTGCAATCTACTTTGTTTCTGAGCTCCCTGGCAGCAAAAGTCCTTGGAAAAGATCAGAAGTGCCTCTTGCTTTTGTGACATATGACATGTGACTACTGTGACAGTAGTGTATGTAGACTTAACCTGATTATGTGACTTGAGTGCCATCTTTCTTGGGCTTTAGTCACAATAGTTAAAACATTTATTAAGTGCCAAGCATTGTGCTAAACATTGAACAGGCCAAATTTTCTTGCAGAGAGACATCTGTCTCTAGCCATCTCCTGAACCTTTTCCTTCTGGTCATCAAAACCCTTTGGGTGTGGTGTTGGGAATTCCTCACCCCCTATATTTCAACAGCTTGTTGAAAGGAATAAGGAAAGGGGGTTTCCATCTCCCATCTCCAGATCATGGACTATAAATAAAGGCAGGAGGGGGAAGATGAGATGGTGCTATAAATCAGTTGCTCCTTCACAACCCCCCAGTCCAGTGGGATTTATAACAGTGTACAGTTTTGACAATTTAGATCCTTCTCTCTTGTTTTCAATTCCTTCTGTTTGCTAGTAGTTTTGGCTGTAACAACAGCAGGAGTGGCTAGCCACTGCAGCCATATCCCTGGCCATTCCTGTTCTTATTAGAAGCCCTAAAGTCCAAACCCAATGGGAAATACTACTTGTAATAATCACCTTCCCAATGGGCAGAAGAGTATATATACTCTAAGGTCAATGGAAGAAAGAGAGGAAGCAATCCTGGACGTGATGCCCCCTTCCTCTTTTCATCAAGTTTTCTGCCCCAAAGCTTACTTCAGAGCAGTATCTTGTCTGTTCTCCTCTCTCTGTCCTAGAGGGGGTTGGAGTGGTTTCACTTCTAATGAAATGGTTCATAGTCTGTTCCATCTATTTTCCTCTGTGGGAGCTCTCTAGGTCCTTGAGTCTCCACAGAAAGAGAAAAGTGATACACACCAGCTACATGTGTTTCGAAGACAGTATGGTAATGGTGGGCAAGAGAGGAGGAACATCTTTTTCAGAAGTAATGGGTGGTAGAGACTCTAAGAAAGTGGATATGACTCAAAGAAGGAAGGGGGTAAAAAAACTAATGAAGAACCAAAGAAAGCACTGACAAGTATGCTCTGACTGTGGAATTCAAAAATGCTTTAGTGGGTACTTGGTGGACTGTATGGATTGAGGAGCACAGGTAGAAGACAAAAGGTGTACTAGAATTTCAGGACGTGCGTCTGGAGCTTCAGAAGATAAGAAGGCAGCTACAGAGGCCAGAAAAGAGGAATAGAGATTCTAGAAGTGGCTTGAGTATTAGCAAGATAAGGGTCCAGACTTGGCTTTCTTCACTTACTGACTGTATGTCACTGAGCAGGTCATTTAATCAAGCTGAGATTGAGTCTAAGTAGTCTATACACCTGGATAGTGCCCACCTCACATATCATCCTGGAGGTCAAACGAGGGCACAGAGGTAAAGTCCCTTATAAATTTGAATGAGTTTTGATTACCATGACCAATATGCTGACCCTTCAAGCATGCTGAAACCAGAAGTAGTATAGAGGTGAAAGTAAGTGGGGACAGCGTTATTGAAGGTGCACCTGAAGTGGAAAAATACTTAGGAATGTTTTCATATAGAAGTTCAAAGGACCAGTGATTGTCTAGATCCCTCAGATAGACATTTTCAGGCAGTATTTGAAAAAGGAAGAACACAGGGGTCTGGAGATCCATCCATCTACAGCTAAGGATGGAATGGATAGTAAAGTGTACTCTACCACTGAGACCAGGTACCCAGAGATCGTTAGGTTGGGGTGAAATGGGGACCTTTTGATAGGTTGGTTATCATGGAGAAAAGCTGGAGAGCAACTGTCAGTTCATAGGCAATGAATTCCAAGAATTTAGCTGAGAGATCAGAATTCAGGATGTTAGAGTTGGGCTAGATGCAGAGGAGCTAGACTTCTAAATGGTGAGACTGCCATTTCTAGTTTGACTCAAACCTACCATGCTCCTGCTCTCTGGTTGTAATGATGTACCTTGATCTCTGGAATTGTCTCTCTAATTCTACACATTCCTTCTCCAACTCCTTTCTTCTCTCTCCCTCTTCTATTTTCCAACTTTAGCTCTGGGTACAATAATCAAATCAACAGAACAATTCCAGGAAAGGTCATGCCAATCAATTATTTTATTACTTCTGTGAACAAACCACTCTCCCTGACCCCCTATATATGTTGTCTTCCCCTATAAGAACATAAGTCCCATGAGTCAAAGGATATTATTTTTGTCTTGTATCTCTAGCACTTAGCCTGGCACATAGTGAATGCATGATACTTTTTCATTCATTTATTCATTCTCTCTTAGAATATAGGAGGTTCTGGTTACAAATGAAAACTCTTGGAAGGGAAAAAGAAAAGATATAAAATGCAACTAGACAAGTGAAGTTGTAGAGGGATCCTGACTACAGATTAGATGAATTTATACATATAAGAGCTATGATTGTCTCCTGTACATGCCCCCACATGTATTTTATTCATTTGTTTATATTTATTAAACCCCTTACTTTCTGTCTTAGAATCAATACTAGGGTCAGAGAGATCCAAAAAAGGGGAAAGGACCCACTTGTACAAAAATAGCAGCTCTTTTTGTAGTGGCAAAGAATTGGAAATAGAAGGAATGTCCATCAATTGGGGTTTGGCTGAAAAAATTATGGCATATGTTGGTGATTGAATACTATTGTGCTGTAAGAAATAGAGAACAGGATGATTTCAGAAAAAGCTGGAAAAACCTATGTGAACTGATGCAGAGTGAAATAAGCAGAACCAAGAAAACATTGTACACGTAGCAACATTATTGTGGAATGATTAATTGAAAGACTTAGCTACTCTCAGCAATACAATGATCCAGGATAATTCTGAGGGACTTTTGACAAAGAATGCTATCCATCTCCAGAGAAAGAACTGTTGGAGTCAGAATGCAGACCAAAAAATACACGTTTTCACTTTAATTTATTTGGGTTTTTATTTCGGGCTTTTGGTTTTATATGAATATTCTCTTATAAAAATCAACAATATGAAATGATGTTTTGCAGGGTAATACATGTATAATCCAAATTGAATTACTTGTCAGTTCTGGGAAGGGAGAGGGATAACAGGAAGGGAGATAATTTGTATCACACAACTTCAGAAACTTATGTGGAAATTTGTTATTACATGCAATTGATAAAAATAAGATATCTTTACAAAAAAAAAAAGAATCAATACTAGGTTCCTGTCTCCAGGTCTGGCACCCTATACACTGAGCTCTTCTACATTTATTTTAAATGAACCACATGTAATCCTATGCTTTAAGCAGACAGAATTTTGGAAAATATCTAAGAATATATGCCATAATTCAAATTCCAACCCTATTTCAAGAAAGGGATGACCCCCTAAACAGCTGGTCTGTAAGAGGTATATTTCAGGATAAAGCTGCTCACTATGACCTGAGAGAGATCAGTAGTATTAAAAGCAAGAGACGGTGTGCCTATGATGTAATACCCTTTGGTCAAAGCTTTCCACTAAATAGCTATTGACATCTGTAACGTCTTCTCTCCTGAGAGCTGCATCATTTCACAATTGACTAGAAACTCAATCCTGGCTTGCAGGGAGAGGAGCCTGCATATATTTTTAGAGCCAGAGGAGATTGGGGGTAAACTCAGTCTTCAAAGAGAAGGGGAAATGGGCTGTTCATTATTGAAGGAGGTCAATCCCTTGGGAACAGGGAACCTGGAAAACCAGTAGTGAAAGCTGGGACAGAGACAACTGACTGGTCATTCAAAGGAGGTATTTGTGTTGTGATTATGGAAAATAAGGATATTTAAAATAATAATAGCTAATAACAATAGCTAGCATTTATATAGATTTTCCTCTATAAGTGCCAGGTCCTATCCTAAGTGTTTTATGATTATCTTATTTGATTGTCCCAACAACTATGGGAAGTGGTCTATTATTATCCCCAATTTACAGATGAGGAAACTGAGTCAAATAGAACTTAAGTGACTTACCTAGGGTCACACAGCCAGAAAGTACCTGAGGTCAAATTGAATTCAGGTCTTCTTAACTCCAGGTCTGGCTCTCTATTCACTATGCCACCTAGACAAATGTCCTGCAGAGATCATTACTGGTAAGATTCATTTGGTCCCCTTAGTCTCAGTCATTTCATATCATGAGCATCATTTGAGAAAGAGGAAGGAGAAAAAGAAAAGGGGAAATTTGATGATATACTGAATGTACCGTCACAATACCCAGAAGACCTGAACTTTAGTGTTTATAATAGTGACTATGAATGACCAGGCAGCAAGGATTGTGATTTGAATAAGCTTGGTGCATCTTAAAGAAATAATTCCATGGGGTGAGAAGTGGGGAGGGGAAATGAACTGAGAGTGAATTCAGTCACCATTAGAACAGCTCACCTTAACTGTTGGTAGTGGGGAAGAAGGGCTTGGAGATAATTGTAGATGATGGGTCAATGCTCCCAAGGTTTTGGGACCAGACTTGAATGAAACAAGGGAAGGAAACGAAACTGGGATGAGGCCCAAATCTTGCCAGCCTTTTCCAGCTTCATCATCCAGGATGTGACAGGAAAAAAACAGATTTGCCAACGAAGCAAGGATCTCTTAATTGGAGATGCTCTGCCCAGGTCCTCCAAGAACCCTGACTTTGGAACAGAAACAGTTCTCTGCCCTCTGAAAATTTATTTTTGTACCCCTCAGCTTTGCTGTTTCTACTCCTTTGCCAAATGGTGTATCCTCTAGGAGAGAAGAGAATATAGCATGGGAGGGTCTAGAACCACCATCTGGATATGAAGTCTCTTGCTTTCAAGGCCAACAACCTGGGAAGTATGGAAATGACCAGGCAAGAGCTGTGAGCAGGCTTGCCCATCTAGGTCTATTGAGTAAGGACTTTGAAAATGAGTGTCTAAGTAATGAGTATGACACCTTTAGGGGAGAGCTTCTTGACAGATTCCTACCTAGCCCATTCAATCATAATAAAGAATTTCTTTTAACTTTACATGAACATATTCTCTTATAGATCAGCAATCCTGTGAAGTTGGTACCTCTGCTCCCATTTTACTGAGGTTTAGAGGGGAAATGCTCCTGCTCCTGGGCATACAATGAATATATATTGGAGATAGGATTTGAATCAAAGCCTTCTTGACTCCACATCCAATATTCTGTCTGCTATGGGAACTGGTTCACACAACTGAGGGCCTTTGTTCCATGGGTTGAAGTAAGTCTTTTTATGGAGTCTAGCTTGTCCCAATTGCCAGGGAATCTTGTAATTCAAGGAAAGAGAGAAGAAGTATGAGTATAATCTTCCAGCCCCAGAAAGAAATTCAGGAACAACTCATGCTCACGATAAGTCTAGATTTGAATTTCTCCTGATGAAACTTTGAAAACTGACTTCACTTCTCCACTCTAGCCCAGTTATAAGTGATGCTCAGAAAATTTATTGAAATTGCTTTGGTTTTTGAGCCCTTAGATGCAGACATCATCCCTAGAACGTTTGCTACACTGGTCAGGAGGGAGAAATTCATGTCTTCATGGCATCTTGCCCAGGAAAGGAAGGATGGAGGAGTCAGGTTGAGACACAGTTTCCAAAGTTAAGGAGGAAAATTGTTGTGATCAAATAAAATGGGTGGAAGGGGTGATGGCAAAGCAAGACCAAATGACTTCTCTGTGGTTGTTAGAATCTTATTACTCTGAGTGCCATTATAAGCATTTATAGATTTGGACAAATTGTTAAGTCTGCCTATGGGTGGATACTTTTCCTGGGGGCAAATGAATCATCCATTGCAAGATTTAGCTGAAGTTGGAAACTGGGCTGGGTTGAGAGTGAAATGTTTAATTGGGTTTATTAGTTAATCCTAGCAAATGGACTGAGAGGGGGAACTGCCCTGCAGCTAAGGCTCATGGGATTGATAAAAAGGGGGCACTGGACCAGAGGTGAAAGTGAAGAAGACTTGGGTTGGAAGAATGGCAGGGATGACCCTTCTCTAGACCTTCTCCCCAGGGCAACATGGCATTTAGCTGTTCACAGAGGCCAGACCTAGATGGTGGGTGGGAGTGGGGTTAGTGAGTCCTGGGAAGCTCTGCTGGCCATATATGGTTAGTTTAGAGATATCTTAGGATGAGATTCCTGTCTGGGCTCTGTAACTCTTCAGCTCTGCCCCATGAAAATAGTTTTATTTTTAATTTGTTATTCTTAGTTGCTAGTAAAGTCCTTTTTTGAAAAACCCAATCTCTGTCTCAGGTAACTTGAGAGAAGAAAAGGAAATCCTATCCAGAGGAGGGGAATGTGGTGAGTGGGAGGGGATCTAAAATCCCCTGGAAGGTTTTGGGAGTGTGGCCCATTGGGAAAGCACAGAGAAGAAGGGGAAGTCTGAGAACTGGCACATGTCTATGACTATTGTCCCCTGCCTCCAAAGGATTGTTTCTTATAACTTCTGCAGCTGAAGAAAAGAGTTAGTGCCTGGGCCAATCCACTTCCAACATGTTCTTCAAGGGAAAATGAGGAAAAACAGATTTGGTCTTTCCCATACTAGAGACTTCCTGGTCAAAGCACTTCTATTTTGCCAAGAGATTACCGAAGCTTGAGGAGACTTTAGTACCATTTCTTCATTTTATAGATGAAGATATTGAGGTTCAGAGAAATTAATGATAATAATTAGCTTTATATAGCACTTTAAAGTTTGCATAATATGTATCATTTGATCCCTGCAATAATCTTAGGAGGTAGGTGCTATTATTGCTCCATTTTATAGAGGAGGAAACTAAGGTTGAAAGAGGTTAAGTGTTGCCCATTTCACACAACTAGTAAGTGCCTGAGGTAGGTCTTCCCCACTCTATGACCTGTATTCTATCCACTGCCCCATGTAGCTGTCTCACTGGGATTCCATGGCAGAACCTTAGGGACAATAAAATTTTGTGTGGATCATAATAATAATTATAATGGATGGCACATAGACAATGCTTTCAGTATTGCAGAGTACTTTACATATTCATTCTCTTGTTTGATTTTCACAATTATATTATGAGGGAGGCCACTCATGTATTGTGACCCCTTTTCTCTCCCCTTTTTACAGATGAGAACACTGAGGCTCAGAGAGGGACTTGATATAATGAGAAAAGCAATGGATTTGGAGTCAGAAGACTTGGGTTTAAATCAAGCTTCTGCTGCAAACTAACTCTGTAATCCTGGGTAAATCAATTCACTGCCATGGGTTCCAGTTTTCTCTTCCACAGAATGAAAGCCCTTTCAGCTCTAAGTCTGTGATTCTGTGACTTGGCCATAGTCACACAACTATTAAGTGTTGAAGACAGGATTTGAACCCATCTGTCTCTTCTGATGTCGAATTCAGATTACAGGTGGGGGGAGGGGGGAGTCCAGTAATATTGTTCTCAAGCAGGACATAGCCCATAAGAACTCTGGAGGAGTTATTGAGCTAGGCTAAAGTGACAGATATTGGAGACTTCTGCAAAGGGAATTGGGAAGTCAAGCTAGCCCCCAAAGACCTGCCAGAGACATCTAGCTTCCTTACCCCTCCCATGGAGGATACCAGTGGAAAGGGCTGCCCTTCTTCCAGCATCTGGTCAATAGTTTGTAGGCTGGAATCGAATTCTCTGCAATGGCAACTGCTGATGCCATGGTTATTTTTAGCGCAGATATGGAATCACATCTGGGACAATTACAGGATGCTCTCCAGGCAGTTTTGCAAACTGGCTGAGACCAGAAATGACAATGGCAACATCTGAGGGTTAAAGAGAAAAGAGGAAAATCATCTCCCTTTGGAATAAAATCAAGGCCATTTGAATATGAGGAACCTCAGAGATGGAAAAGGAGGGGTGGGACTCCCTTGGCTGGGGTGTTCTATACCACAGCTGCTCTTCAATGAAGAATAACTGCCATCAAAATAGCATTTTAAAATGTGCAGAACTCTTCTTTATGCATCAACCTTCTTTTTTGCAGATGAGGAAACTGAGGCAAAAACTGGTAAAGTGACTTGCTCAAACATTTAAGCAAGTTGGCCTCTCTTCCAAAAGACCTTTCGGTTTAGGGAAGCCACATAAAATAACTCTGGACTCTCCGGAGCCAGGAGGGTTCTGCTCAATTAAAAGCCAGCTTGCCAGGAGGCAATGTTCTGAGGGTACCGATTATAACACAATGTTCTGTGTAGTCACAGATGCCTCAGAGCAGGGCCTCAGGGGGTCTGCTGATGAAGAGGAGAGAAAATCGACAGAAATTTCCCTTCCTTTCTTAGGAGAGAATTGCTACCCAGACGAGAAAAAGTTTGACCATGGTGCGGAAGTCATGGTTTGCTATTCATCTGAGCCTTACCTGCCAGGACCATGAGTCAGTCTCAGAAAAGACCATCAAGTCATGACCCAGGTGAACTCTAGGAAGAGGTCCATTCTGCAGAAATGGAAGTTTGGGAGTTGGGTACCGATCCTGAACATGTGCTTGAATAACCGACATGGTCCCAGGCAGCCTCTCCCAGAGCTCTTAAAGACCTTTGTCTACTGACTTTGAGGGAGAGAAGGTTAAAAATAAACTCAGTGGTGAGACTTTATTTTTAAATGAAGGGGAAGCTATTGTCAGGGAGTGACCTAAGATGACTTTCCTCAGTGAAGCAGGAAGATACTTAGTTAGAGAAAGACTATCTGGAGTTTCCTCCCAAATAGAAACACGTCTTGAGGCTTTTGTGCAACCAAAGACCCCCCTACTAGCACCAGATCCACAGGGTCTAATCTGAATGGCAGTGGGTGGAGGCAGGGAGAGAGAGCCTAGAATGGAAACTGAATTATTCAAGGACCCAAGAATCAAGGAGCATCAGCCCTTGTAAGAAAAGAGCATGGGGGGGATAAAGGGGGGACTCGGAGCCCTTGCCCTTGGGTTTGTGGTCACAAATGACTGCACAAGTGACACAGGACAGGTGAGAGTAAGCCAAGAGAGGGGGAGGGTTTCCACAGTGGAAGGAGAAGCTAGATCTTGGGAGAAAGGCATCATTGCAATGGGACTTCTGGGACTGGCTCAGGTGAACAGGTGGGCAGAAGGTCCTGAGGAAAGGCTCAGTAATAGCAGGTATCCTGGACCCCCCTCCTACTTCATGTTGTCACTCTGGGGCAGAGCCTCAGCTGCCCCTTGCTAGTTTCTCCTCTGAGTTGGGGAGATGAATAGGAGTTAGTTATTTTCAAGAACACCATAAGGAATTCAAATAATCAAGAGAGGGATTCGAACAAGTCTAGCTTCATTTTCATTCTAATGAGCACCTGGCAAAATGTTTACTGTATTATTATACAGTATAACTCACTTATAAAACCCTTTAAGGCTTGCAAAATACATCAATCTTGTAAAATGGAGAGGACTACTACTATTGTACCTATTTTCTAGAAGAGGAAGTTGAGACTTGCCCTTGATTGCAAAGAGAGAGGATATCAGAGCCAGGATTTTAACTTGGGTCTTGTGAGTCCAAAGCCAGTTCTTTATGCTGTCAGATAAGCCAGAACACTGTCAAATCTACGTAGAAATAGTTTTGTGGGGAGAAATGTAAAGTCTTGTGTGGGTTTAAGAGAAATTGACTTAAGGATCCAAACCTATTTGGACATCTTCAATGGTTGCAAATCTCTTTCCAGATCTTGCCCAGGGTTTTTCAACTCCGTCTATAATAAGAAAAGAAAAAGACCCCCCACCCCCACCCCCAACCTCCACCCCAATTTCTTTTTTAACCTTCTTTTCCTCAGGCAAACACACTCCTGTGAAGTTAATATTGCTGGTAACTACAGGGTGAGACAGTTGAGGGGGCAGCTAGGTGGCTCAATGGATAGAGCACCAGGTCTGGAGTTGGGAGGACCTGGATTCAGATCTAATATCAGATACTTCCCAGCTATGTGATCCCGGGCAAGCCACTTAACCCCAATTGCCTAACTCTTGCCAGTCTTCTATCTTGGAATCTCTACTTAGTATCAATTCTAAGATGGAGGTTAGGGAAAAAGAAGGAAAGAAAGAAAGGAAGGAAGGAAGGAAGGAAGGAAGGAAGGAAGGAAGGAAGGAAGGAAGGAAGGAAGGAAGGAAGGAAGGAAAGAAAATATTGAGAAAGAAACAAGAAAAAAGAGAGAGATAGGAGACTTAAAAAACCCCACAATGTGGGGTAAAGTGGCAAGGAGTCTTAGAATAGAATCACAGAATATCAAAGGTAAACACCAGTCCAACCCACTCTTAAAAACAGGATCCTCACCATAACAAATTAACAAGTGGCTTCTGAGTCTTTGCTTTCAGACTGTCCAGTGAGGAAGAGCATAGCAAGTTAGGGGTAGGATGAGGCAGACCACTCCACTTTTCAAGAGCTCATATTCTTAACAATAATTTTTTCCCCTGACATGAAACCTCGACTTGCCTCATTGCCACTTTCTTGCTGTCCCTAGTTCTGCCGAATGGGACCTAGTGGAAGAAGTCTAATCCCTCTTCCACTTGACAGTCTTTCAAGGACTTGAAGACTGCCATAAATCATGTGGCTCCTCTTTTCTGGGCTAAACAAGCCCAGTGTTTTAAATAGATCCTTATAGAGTATGAAATCAAGGTCCTTCACCATTCTGGTGAGGGAGGGGAGGCACAATCTGCAGGTCTGAATAAATGAATTTTTAAAAAATCATTCAATCATTCATTGATTTCTTCATTTATCAAAGAGAGTTTTCTCTTTAGAAGTTTCAAGGAATGTGGAAATAAAGCTCTGTGTTTGGCTTAGTCCTAAAGCCTCAAAGGGCTCTGACCCTGGTATAATCCTTCCTTCTAGGAAGAGAAGTCTTCATATTTAAGTTACTGCCATTGATTGAGTGCAGCCTCTGTTTATAATGCTGGGTTGTTTCAGAAAGAAGGTCAAAGGGCAAGAATGTGTTGGTAATTGTTTAACAATTTGCTCTAAATAAAAAAAGTATGCACAATACATTTCATTTCATTTGTTTATCTTTTTATCTAGTCATTCATTCATTTACTTATTTTAAAAAAGATCCTTTTTTTTTTCTATTTTAGAATCAATACTAAGCATTAGTTCCAAGACAGAAGAGCCAGACAATGGGCTCTGAGTGACTTGCTCAGGGTCACACAGCTGGGAAGTATCTGAGGCTAGATTTGAACCCTGGACTCCTGTCTTCAGGTTTGACTCTCTATCCATTGAGTCACCTAGCTTCTCCCACAGTACATTTTATATTTTATTTATTAATATTTTATTTTCCCAATTACAGGAAATAACCATTTTCAACATGTTTTCTGAAATTATAAGTTCAAATTGTCTCCCTTCCTTTTCTCCCTGGGTTTTATTATCATGTATATCATCATGAAAAACATACTTCCATATTGGGCATTGTCTCACAATACATTTTAAAGAGTAATCTGCATTTTTAACCTTTTTTTCCATTACTTTCTTGAGTCTCTATAACCAAAATAATAAGTTAAATCCTGATTTGTAGTATTTGCCAATTTCCAAAGTGTAGATGATTATGCTGGAAGCAAACAAAATAACTAACACCCTTAGCCAAAGGGGCTAAAAAAAGAGGCCCAGAAAAATAAAGAAAAAATGAAGAGGAGCCAAGGCTTCTTGGAGGGGCCTTTTGAGCATGCTTAGTTTGTTAACTGTGGATTTTAAAATTGATAATCAATAACTAAATATTATATTTTATAAAGTTTTATTAATAATAGCTAAAACAAAAGAACTGCCTGACTTCAGCCCAGTTGCAAGTCCAAGAGAGGAAGAGGGAGGAGTTACAGCCACTTAAATACAATTATGCAAAATGTGGGGACACAGGAAAAGGGAATTTTGGGAAATACTAAGGGACTTCTGGGGGATGAAGTCCAAAGGCTCAAAATCTCCATTTATACATAACTAAGCCTAACATGGCATCCCCTACAATGTGGGTGGGAGTAGTCTTCCATTGACTATCTCTATCTTTATTTATTAAAAAAACAAAAACAAAAACCAAACCCTTACCTTCCATCTTGGAATTAATACTTTGTATTGGCTCCAAGGCAGAAGAGTGTTAGGCAATGGGGGTTAAGTGACTTGCCCAGGGTCACACAGCTAGGAAGTGTCTGAGGCTACATTTGAACCCAGGACCTCCCATCTCTGAGCATGGCTCTTAATCTACTGAGTCACTCAGCTGCTTCTCTTTTTAAAACTGGTGAGACTGAGCCATTTGCCTCCCCCTTCAACCCCACCCCCCACCGCTATCTCTTTGGCCACGCTCCTTTTGATGGCTTCCATCTGCTTTGTGTGGATGCCCTGAGCAGAGTCATGAGAGAAGGACCTGACTTCCTCTGCTCCCCTCTCTTGCCCCTGGCTCTGAGACACGTCCGGGAGAATTTATTTCTGTTCTGAGTTGTCTGCGCTCCGTTTCCGTGCTGGAGGGGATCCCCTGGGACCCGAGCCTCGGGGACCTAGGAGTCTGGATTGCAGAGAGGGTAGTGCCCTGAGCCAGGCTGCCATGGAAGCCCCTAGAAGCTGGGTGCCTAGATTGGAGGCGGAGGGACTTTATGTGCTTAAGGGAATGGAGGTAAGCTATGAATTTCATCCCCTTCTCCGCTGAGACTGAAGCACGAAAGTCAGTTTCCCACCTGTGAGACAGCAAGTTTGTCTCATTGTGATTATATTTTTGAAGTAAATACTCCTTTGTAAAAGCTCCCGCATTGTTGTTGTTTGGTTGTTTTCAGCTGTACACACAACCGCCAGACTCTGGGATCTCTTTCTGGGGTTTTCTTGGCAAAGACATTGGAGTGATTTGCCAGTTCCTTCTCCTTTTAAAACAAGAAACCCCTCACCTTCCATCTTAGAATTAATACCACGGATGGGTTCCAAGGCAGAAGAGCAGTCAAGAACAAGGCAGTAGGGGTGAAGTGACTTGCTAGGAGGTATCTGAGGCTAGATTCGAACCCAAGACCTGGTTCTCAATCTACTGAGCCACGTAGCTGTCCCCTTGCCATTTTCTTCTTCAGCTCATTTTTACACGAGGAAACAGACGCAAGTAGGGTTCAATGACTTGCCCAGGGTCCCTGCGGTGACAGATTTGAACTCAGGAAGATGAGTTTTCCTGATTCCAAGCCCGTCGCTCTATCCCTGTACCACTCAGCTTCCATATAAGGGAACATTGATAACGCTGCTCTGTCATTTTCTAAGTCAACGGCGGCCTGCAGAGATCCTTATCTCTGAGTTCGATTTGGCAAGAACACCGGAGACGATTGAGGCTGGAAACCAGTCCTAAGTCGAAAGGCTGCATCATTGCTCTCAGCACAAGCCTCACTCCGTCAATCCTGCAGACCTCTGAAGGGCTAGATCAGAGATGAGGCAGGCGAGGACAGGGCTGGAGGCCCCGGGCTAATCCTCCAACAAGAAGGATGTAGGTGGCTTTGACCCCGACTCACGCTCGGGATGCCTTCCATTTGGTGGGTTGTGAATGAGGAAGGAAGGGTGCAGACAGGGGATGGGGGCTTGAAGAACAAAACTGATAGTAATCTAGTCCGTGCCTTTTCTCTAGAGTCTAGACCTTCACTAAACAGTAGGAAAAGGTCTGGATTTGCAGTAAAAGAAGCTGGCTTTGAATCGCAGCCCCATTCTGTAATCCCTGTGTGACCTTGCGTAAGTCACTTCCCCTCACTTAGCATCATTTCCATATCTATAAAACAAGAGGGTTGGACTAAATGGTCTCTCGGACTCTTTCCAGCTCTTTATTGATGATCCTATGAACCTGGGAAGCTGCTCAGTCTTCTGGCGCTAGAGACAGGAAGAGCAGGATTTCATTTATTTATTTATTTATTTATTTATTTATTTATTTATTTATTTATTTATTTATTTATTTATTTATTTATTTATTTATTTATTTATTTAATTTTTTGCGGGTATTCAGAGTGCCATCTGGTGGGCAAATAATAGATGACTCTCACCTCATTAATGACTTCTCTAATTGCTCAATCGTGAGACAGTCTCCTGTTCTATAATAGTAGCAAAAAGCAGAGGGAGTGAGCCAGATGTGGGTAGACACTGTTCTTGTAGCACTACTAAGTGCATCTCTGGCACATGCTGTTCATCCCATGCCACCTGTGACACATGCCTAATTTGTGGGAGCACCAGGAGATCTTCAAGCAGAAAATCAGGGCAATTCTGGGCACTGCAATTACCAGATAGGTTAATGAAATGAGTCCCTAATTAATTAATGAACTAACTGAATACACCTAATAAATTAACTAATTAAGTGAATCATTAACCAGGCTTAATGAGTGGCAGCCAGCCTAAAGCCCATAGACATAAACAAGGACTGAAAGTGGTTAGGAGAAAGACAAAAAGATATGAGGAGATGGAGACAGACCTAAAATGGGAGAGAGACAGAGACAGACAGAGGGAGAGGGAAGGGAGAGAGGGACAGAGATAGACAGAGAAAGAGAGTGAGAGATAGAAAGACAGAGAAAGAGGAGAGAGACAGAGGGAGAGGAGGAAAGAGACCGGTGAAGAGAGAGAGAGACAGAGAGAGAGACAAAAACAGAGAGAAGAGAGGAGAGAGAGAGTGAGAAAGAAGAGGGACAGAAATAGAGAGAGAAGAAAGATAGAGAGATAGAGAGGAAGAGAGAGGGACAGAAAGATAGAGAGAGACAAAGAGAGACAGAAAGACAGATAGAGACAGAAAAACAGAGAGGGAACTGAAAGACAGACAGAGAGAGACAGAAAGGGAGAGAGATAAAGAGACAGAGAAGAGCGGAGAGAGACAGAAAGGACAGAAAGAGAGAGAGAGAGAGAGAGGGAAAGAGAGAGAAAGACACAAAGGCAGAGAGAGAGAGAGAGAAAGACATAGAGAGAAGGACAGAAAGACAGAGAGAAAGAGACAGAGAGACAGAGAGACAAAGAGACAGAGAGACAAAGAGAGAGAGAAATTTTGGCTGGCCCAGAATGGGCTGAGGCCACAGTTCAAAGAGAAGAAAGAAAACAAATATTTATTAAGTACTTATTATGTGCCAGGTGCAGTGCATTACAGGTGAGATGAAAGATGTGTACTAGAGATGCACATAGTAGTGCTACAAGATTGTCCCAGAAGAAACAATGAGCAGATGAATGAAAAAACAAAACAAAACCGGGGAAGACCTACACAAAATAATGAAGAGCAAAAAGAGTAGAACTAAGAGAACATTATATACAGCTACAGACTTAATATCTGAAGAATAACTTGTGAATGTCCACCTCTAGAGAAAGAATCGATAAACATGAAAGATATTTTCTATGTTTGGGTGATGCCTTCTGTGGAGGGGAGGGGAAGGAGGAGTCAAGATTATTTGGGATTCTAAATTCTATTAAAAATAGACAGATGCTATTATTATTCCAATTTTACAGTTGAGGAAACTGAGGTAGGCAGTGATTGAATTGCACAGCATCACATAGCTACTGAGTGTCTGAGGTGAAATTTGTACTCTGGTCTTTTTTGACTCTGGCCAAGAGCTCTGTCCATTGTGCTATCCTGATGTACCAAGTGAATCTGGAAAAGAAGGAAATGAAGGAGCAGTAAAGAGAGGCAAAATGTTACAGTCAGGAAAAAGTAGAAAATCCAGACGGGCAGGCTGCAGAGGATAATAGGAGGAAGAAGGTGGTTTTCGGTGGACAGTGCCCAGAGTACAGACAGGATTATATGTCTAGAGTAGTCTGGCCAGCAGAAGCCCCAAGGCAGATTCATTCAAACAACCAGCTTTCAATTATTCAGGGACTGCAAATCCTGTTTGTGTATATATATATATATCTCCAGGCTTTTTGCTTTTCCTTATGCCAACTACTGCTTGCCTTGAGGCCATTTCCCTGCTCCTAGGTAACTCTCCCATAGGGAAGAAGAGTTTGGAAACAAAATTTGAGCAGCTTATCTTTATAGGCAGCTGGGAAAAGTTAGGGGTTCTTAGAGGAGGATGAAAATAGTGCTTAAAATGAGGGCTCAAGACAGTTATTCATCTGAATTCATTTGTCTATATAAACTAGGAGAATCAGGAGTTAGTTGTTCTTAGTTCTAGTGAGATCTTTCATAAAGATGGCATAGAGGGGGCAGCTGGGTAGCTCAGTGGATGGATAACTAGGCTTAGAGATGAGTCCTGGGTTCAAATTTGGTCTCAGACACTTTCCAGCTGGGTGACTCTGGGCAAGTCACTTAACCCCATTGCCTAGTCCTTACCAATCTTTTGCCTTGGAACCAATACATAGTATTGATTCTAAGGCAGAAGGTAAGGGTTAAAAAAAATGTCATAGAGACAGACCTGGAGACAGGAGGTCCTCAGTTCAAATATGGCCTCAGACATTTCTTAGTTGTGTGATCCTGGACAAGTCATTTATCCCTAACTGTCTGGTCCTTTCCTATCTTCTTCCCTGGAACCAATACACAATATTAATTCCAAGATAGAAGGTAGGGATGTAAAAAAAAAAAAAGATGGCATTAGTGGATAAAGCATTGGGCTTGGTGTCAAGATGAACCTGAGCTCAAATCCTGCCTCATAAATCTGCAGGTCTTCTGAATTTCTGTTCAAAGTTTTTCCTACCATATCATGCCAGATTGGTAGTTTTCCCACTTCAGAAGGGTAGAAAATTTTTGGAAAACACTCAGAGGAGATTCCTAGAGATAAATGGAGGTTGGAAATCAGGACCCAAATAGAAAGTTATCATTGTAGCTATAGGGTACGAGTAGGACTAAAAAAAATCTAAGCAAGACCTGTGACTGATTCTTACATGTGGAGACTGTATCATAGATGAGGATGGTGAGGTTGGAACTGGAGGACCTGAACTGATCCTATAATAAGCTAGATTAAGGTTAGGCAGATATAAGGAATTCCTATGAGTTATTAAGGATTGGAAAAGGACTTCGATCATTTCCCTTGAAACTTGGGACCAGAGAGAGACCCTCCCATCTAAATATTTCTAGTTATTAATGATTTAGAGCATTTTTCTCACATGCCTATTGATGGGTTTGATTGCTTCCTCTGAAAAATGCCTCTTCATATCCTTTGACCATTAATCAATTGGGGGATGGATATTATTTTGTATACAGTTGACTTAGTTCTCTATATATTTGAGAAATGAGAGAAATTTGCTGCAATTTCCCCCAATTTCCTGATTCTCTTCTTATTTTAATTACTTTGATTTTATGCGGCAAAAACTTTTTTTCCCAGTATCAAAATGTATTTTATTCCAGATCTCTTTCCAATCTGATTCAAAGGACAGTTCCCAGAACAATACAATGCAAAGGGAAACTGCAATAGAAAAATGTGCCTCTGGGGGATGAGGGGTGAACTGGGGGGCAAGCCACTCTAACATAGTATTAAAATATGTCCCAAGTATAATTCGTATGGTCTTAGACAGTACAGAACATTTCTATCAGTCTTCCTTAGACAATACTCTGAATAAAAATCCCTTAACAAGTACAAAAAAATCTGTCATTGGTTGGTTTACATTTTGTCAACAGTTGCAAGTTAACTGGATAATGAAGGAAATAATGCAGATGTTTGAACCCATTGTTATAATTAGGCTCACAGAATTAGACCCAAAAGATTTGTCAAATCAAAATTAAGAGTTGGGTGGCTCAGTGAATTGAGTGTCAGGCACAGAGATGGGAGGTCCTAGGTTCAAATCTGACCTCAGACACTTCCTAGATGTGTGACCCTGGGCAAGTCACTTAACCCCCACTGCCTAATCTTTGCTGCACTTCTGTTTTAGAATTGATACTAAAACAGAAGGTAAGGGTTTAAAAAAATGACAATAACAACAACAAAAAACTATAATGTTAAAATCAGAAGAGGAAAGAAAATGACTTGTGTATTCAAGCATTATGGATTCACAGAACGCAGCCTGAGAAAAGAAAAAGAAATAAATGGATAAGTATACTGGATTAGATATTATATGCAGCATGTTTTCCTGAACTTAACCACAAATTCCACCATAAAAACTAAGATATGGCTTATTAGGAGAAAAAAAAGGCATTATCCTGCTTCAATTCTGTAAACTCAAAGGCAGAAACGCAGAATGTTATATCTCTTCAGACTACGAATCTAAGACACTATATCTTTAAATCAGTTTAGGAAAAAAAACACCTTCAAACCAAAAATATAGCTCGAACTTTTCTTTACTTAAAAAATTCTCTTCCTTACCTTTAATCAGATTCGTGTTTAAGAAAATAACTCTTGATAATAAATATTGTGATATGTCAGAGCTCTCAGTAGAAGAAAAGTGTAAAAAGTTTCAAATTTTCTGTAATCAAAACCATCCATTTTTATCTCCTGTGAACCTTTCTGACTTTTTGGTCATGAATTTTCCCCTTTTCAATGGGTTTGACAGGTAATTTCTTCCATGCTCCACTAATCTGTTTTTGAAATCACTCTTCTTGTCTAAATCATGCACCCATTTTGAGTTTATCTTGGCAGATGGTATGAGATGTTTGTCTATGTGAGTTTCTTCCAGACTACTTTCCAACTTTCCCAGCAGTTTTTGTCAAATGGTGTGTTCTTGCCCCAGTAGTTGGGATCTTTGGGTTTATCAGACACTAGGTAACTGTGCTCATTTCTTTCTGTATATTATATTCCTAATCGGCTCCATTGATCAGCCCATCTGTATCTTATCAAGTATCGAATTATTTTTGATAATTATAGATTCATAGTTTGGGGTCTGTTTTATGAAGAAGCAATTTTCAAAGGAAGAATTTCAGTCAATGATCATATGAAAACATGCCCCAAGTTGCTAAATAATAAAATTGCAAAGAAAAAGAACTCTGAGTTTCCTCTCCCAATTATTCAGTTCAGTGGAGAGCACTGGCTCTGTAGTTAGAGAAACTGTGTTCAAAGCCTGCCTCTGATACTTATTACTACTGTGATGCTAGGCAAGGTAATTAATAATATCTTTTGCCTCAGTTTTATCATGAGTGATGACCTAAATGGCCTTTAAAGCACCTACTAGTTTTAGATCTCTGATTATAGCATAGGCTTCTGAAATTGGCAAAGATAAGAAAAGGTGGAAGTGGTCAATATTAGATAGGCTGCAGGGAGACAGAAACACTAATAAATATATTATTGGTGGAGCAGTGAATTGGGTCTGGAAAAGATATTTGGGATTATGCCCTGAAAGTAGCTTAAACCATTCATTCACTTTGACTCAGAGACCCCACTGTTGGGCAATTTGCATCTAAGGAGATCAAAGACAGGGAGAAATATCTTATATACTGGCCAATCGTGGTCCCGGAGAATACATGAGGAAATGTATTTCTTTCCTTTTGGGGGGAGAGACAGAGGGAGACAGAGAAATAGAGAAAGACAGAGACAGAGAAGTATATCTAGGGAGTGATTTTGCTTTGAGCCTTTCTTTAACTTATATATCATGTTCTTTATAATAAAATAATAAATTATGATAATATATTGATTTAATATTTTGGTGGATTTCTTCATTGGTATGAGCACTCCTCTCAATTGAATGGGTCAAATATATCATCACTTTTTAATATGTGCAACTCATCCATCTGGTAACGTATTTGAGTTCTACCTGACATTCTGGGAATTTCTCTCTAGGGATTTGGACTTTGAATGGATACCAGTGGAAAACACAAATTGTCCTTTATTATTCTCCATTCTCAATACATGCCTGACCTACACCGTTATTTAATCATATGTCTCTCTGATTATAGTCTTTATAACTCTTTCGTAAAGTTCTTTGTGATATTTTATAGCTTACTCATGTCTATCATACATCGCTTATCTGGTGCCTTTTGGGTAACCTAAGATTTTAATTCTTTGGAATTTCCATGATGCAGAACTACACATACACATGTATATGCATTCACACACATGTAGAATAACATTGATGTTAAATGCACACACATAATAACATTAGTGCTATAGCCACATCTATGTTACTGATATTTTAAAAATCAGCTTTTACTTCAGGCCCAGGCCTGATAAAAACAGTGCAAAATTCCTTAAATGCAACTCAATGCACCTCTTTTTATTCAATTCTGGACAAATTGCAATTCAAAATATCATCATGAAGATTGCTCAGTACCTTGAATTGCCTCTCTCCTCTGATTAGAAGCCTGGAAGGCAGAGCAAAAACTCCTTCTATCTCCCTTTATAGTGGACTCAGAATTTCCAGCCAACTCTTCATTTCTCACCAGCTGCTCTGCTTAGTTTTGACTCCGTGATTATCATACCTCTGTACCAAGTTCTCCCAGGAGGCTTCCTCTGTTAGTTTCTCATCTTCCTTATCCTGTATTGCCATATTTGTATTCCCAGTGCTTACTGCCATATTTGTATTCCCAGTGCTTACCACAGGGTCAAGCACAAAGAAAATATTTAAAGAATGATCTCTTAGTTGCCAAAATCAATGGTGTTTTCTCATCTCTTTTCAGTCTTTGTCACTGTTCATCACTCTCTTCTCCTTAATACTCTCCTCTCTCTAGTTTTTTAGGACAGCACTTTCTTCTAGTTCTCATTTTACTTATCTGACCTCTCCTTGGAATCCTTTGTGGGATCATCTTTTAGATCACTTGGTCATAGGTATTCCCTGGGGTTCAGACCTGCACCCTCTTTTCTTTTCCTTCTGGACACTTCACTTGGGGAGTTTCTATGACTTTAATTGCCATCTTTATACTGATAATTATCAAATTTACTTATCCTGCCCCAAATTCTCTGCTGATTTCTATGAGACTTAAAATAGTGAAGCCCATAAACTGTAGTGAGTTAAAATGGTGGAAGATATAAATTGTGATAGATATAAGAGAAGGTGAGTAAATTTGACTGCAGAAAATATGTTTCACTACAGTGTCTTGGTTTTTAAATCAAATATAAGGTGGTCGCCAGGGAAATATTCCCAATTATTCAAATACCCAAGTCAACTCTGGGTTTTATAGAGATTTTAATTAATACTAATGTGGAATTAAAGAAAAGGGAGAAAGAGAGAAAAATGAAAAAAGTATGAAGGGCCTTAAGCCAACATGGCCTAGACCTGAGTCTTAAGAGAGAGAGATCAGTCAGTCAGTCTTTTAACACTCACCACAAGGTCTGCCTAAGCAAGGATTCTAGTGACACCAGGTCAGCATCATCTCAGCTGCTTTCACCAGCTCCCTCCTCCATCTGAATGTTTCAGAATGACCTCCTCAATCTGAATGTTTCAGAATGATCTCTCCTTAATCTGAATGTTTCAGAATCACTTCTTCCTCAATCTGAATGTTTCAGAATGACTCCTCCTCAATCTGAATGTTTCAGAATGACTTCAGCTCTTCTGGTGAGCTCTTATTTTTAAGGGCAAAATCTCCTATGTCACCTCCCCTAAGTTCTTCCATCTACTAATCACTGTAGATGTTTTCCAAAAGACAGCCCATTTTGAATTCACAGCTGAGTAGATTAATCTCTTTAGTAAGTCAGAGAAAATGCTGCTGTGTTGACTAATTTCATTAAGAGAAAACCTCTGAGTAAGTTTTCACCTTTTAGGTCTAAGTAGTTTACAAGTTGCCCCACCTTTTAGGCACCTAGCATCCCATTGTATCAATTCCAAAAACAGCCATGGCTCAAAGAACTCCTTTCCTTTATAAGTATGGTTTTCAAGTACTTTCATTGTTTAGCAAGGAGTTTTCTGCCCTAAAGCATTCTTAAGTACGGGTGGAATAGAGGTCCTCCCTGTAGCAAGGAGTTTTCACATTCAAGTAGAGTTCTCACTATCTGGTAGGGAATTATTTCAAGTAGGGAATTGGAGGATTCCTCAATGTGGAGTAAAATTTTTAATATTCATAAGTCTGTGAAATTTTAAGGTTTACATTTCCAATTGAACACCTTTAAGTGCCTTTCAGATATCTCAAGATGCTCCATTTGGCATTCATAGTCCTTCATAACCTAGCCCCCTCCTACCTTTTTAGTCTTTTTACATCTTATTCCTTGTTATGTACTCTTTGATCCAGTCACAGTGGCCTTTTGACTCTTCCATGAACAAGATGCTTCATTTTGACTCTGGGCATCCTCCTTACGCTATCTCTCATACAGAATGTGTTCCCTCTCTGCTCTGCCTATTGGAATTCTTTGCCTCCTTTAAGTCCTCATTTAAATCCCATATTTTAGTAGATGCTTTCATCAACCTCTCTTAATTTTAGTGCTTTCTCTTTCCTAATTATTTCCTATTTATCCTGTATATAGCTTGCCTTGTACATATTTGTTTGCATGTTGTCTCTTCCATTAAACTGTGAGCTCCTTGAGGATAGAGAATGCCTTTTGTATTTTTTTTTGTATCCTTAGCACTTAGCACAATGTTTTGCATATGGTAGGCATTTAATAAATGTTTACTGATTGATTGATAAGGAATCCATCTTTGTAGCAGCCCACTCCTAACTAGGGGCAAGGGGAACAGTCAGTCTTGGGCATGCTCAGTAGTGCTCATGGCTGGGAAGGCCTATGACCCTTGACCCCAGCTTCTCCCAGGTTAGGCGGGAAAACAGGTTTCTTTGTTCTCACCTGGTTAAGAGAAACCACACCTATGCCTTGTCATTAACCAATGAGAATCATCCCTATGTACTGTGTATATTTGCATATCAAAAACTATATCTAGCCCAGCAGGCTCCGCCTTCTCTCTCTCTGCCCTCTGCTCTCTGCTCTCTTCTCTCTGCGCTCTGCGCTCCTTCTCTTTCAGGCTACCTGATGGCTGTCCTTGCAGGAGCTTGGCCTCTGGCCAAGCTCCATCTTTAATCTTTCTCTATTCACCTCTCTGACCTGCGTGGTATGGATCTCAGGACTGGAAAAGCCTACAGAATTGGTCCTTTGATCAGAGCTTAGCTGTGGCTCATTGACATTCCTCCTACCCTTTTGTCCTCCTAGCCACAGTATATATATACCATGCTTTTGCCTCAATAAACGACTTCTCTTTGCATACCATGTGAGAGCTGTCCGTACCTTCTTTCTCTCTCCCCCTTTCCTTCTCTCTCTCCCCCTTTCCCTCTCAGGGGTCGTAAGGGGCTGGTCCCCGGCATCTGGCAGCCCAACGTGGGGCCCGAGCGACCACCGGACAACTGAGGAAAAGTTCGGCACCGAAATCGAGACTACAGTAACGGGTAGGGATCGAATAGACGATCCTGAGGAAATCGAGACTACAGTAACGGGTAGGGATCGAACAGACGATCCTGAGGAAGGGTAAGTCGTCCCATTCATATCTCCCTCTCAAACCCCATTGTGTGAATGGTCGAATGTATGTGTGTTTTGATGGCAACAGAATAACAGTCCCCTTATATATACGAGTAATAGGGCGCCCCTTCGGGGAACCTGGCCGGGGCTTATACGGCACGCCTACGCTCAAATATAAGGGACCCCTCTTTGACCAAAGGGGAGAGGCCAATTTGTGGAGAGTTGATCTCGCGGTTCGACTGCCGTTGACCTGTTTCTGAGTGTTGACCTGGGATTACTGCGGTTCCGTCCCTGCGCGAGCACGGCGGCCAGGAAACCAGGGAAGCGAGACTTATGTGTGACTGAAAATGGGGAAGAAAAAAAAAATTGACCCAGGGAAACCCTCTCTAGGGGCGATTGAGAACTCGAAAAATCTCAGTCTGAAACAAACAGTTGCTAGAGCCTAGTGAATTTCAAAAGGAGCAACTGGGAAAAGAAAAAGCAGGAGTTAAAATTTCATCAGGAAAGCAAAGTCAAATTTACCGGCTCCTGAGACAAAAGGCTCCGAGAGCCAGGCTGCTATTCATAAGCAAAAGCGGGAAAGGCTAGCGAAGAAGCAAGGCAGAAACTGCTGCAGAATGCTAAGGAGTTCTTTCTTAAGCACTTCTTATTTCAAAAGTTCTGCAAGCTAATCTTTACAAGAAACTCCCTGTGCCTTTTCAGGAGAGGTCGGACTCAGATGCATTTGAAAGGCCTATCAGGAAGTGGTTGCTTTCAGGGCATTTAAAGGATCTTGCAATTACTTGGAAAAAGGGATAAGAAACAAAAATTTTTTTTTAATAAAACCGTAGGTCTCAGCAAAATTAAGGAATCAAGGCAATAATCCTGAATTAGGTTAAATTCGGAACAGCCTAAGTTGTAAAAAGATATTGCCATCCTGCAACCAAAGGCAAAAGATTTTTTTTTAAAAAAAAGCAAGCCTCCAAACTCATTTAGCATTTGAAAAAGGTCCTAGGAACTCTTTTGTTTGAGGTCTGGCCAGGTAAAGGCAGGCTTTACCTGGGTGCTGGGAATTTGAATTTTAATTTAGTTTTAATTTAGGTTGGATATAGGCAAAATTATAAAGGAATGTCTGCTTATATTTTTTGATAAAGGAAGTTAAAAAAGGATAATTAAATATCTTTCTCTGACTTTTGTTATATGCCACAAAATATCAGGACTAGAAATGTTTTATCTGTAAAGAAATTTTGGTATATATCTCAAGGTAGTTAAAGTGCACACAGAAAACTTTTAAGGTTTGGGCTTAGATCTGAAGCAGCTTGAAATGTTTTTTCTCTACCGGCCACGTGGCTTGAGCCACGTGGAAGATAGCATCAGAGCAACTGAGGTTGCAAGTTTTATCACTAAGGCTGTAATTGGCTAGAAGAAAAAATTTAATACTAAGATATAATAAGCATGAATTGGAATATGATTTAAAGGAATTTCTAAGGCTTTCTAATTTTAACTATGGAGGAATTATTAACACTTTTCTAAGCAGGACATAAAGCAACAGGATGAATCTTGAGCAGAGCTTATTCAAACAGCCTGTATGCAGTTCAGAAACTTTTTTACTGGGCATATTACTATACCTGTATCCAGAAAGCAAATGATTTATAACTAGAATAGCTTTTACTATGGAAAACTAAGACACATGCTCAGCAGAGTAAAAGCATGGTTAGAAGGATTTAATCTGTTTACCAGTGGTTAATTATTAAGGTTATCAGGAACTCTGTTACTCAGTACAGTGATTTATTAAGGATTTGAAAGAGATAATACTACCATGTATTGAAATTGCAGATATTGAAGCTGATCATGATATTGAAAAGAGACCTATGATAATAAGGCAAATTCAAAGGTTACTGGCATAATTTGATTTACTTCTGCAGTGAAGATTTGCAGAATTAGCAGATGGAAGTAATGATTTTATTCACAGTATTAAGATCTTTTCAGTTATGAAGCTAAGGGCAGTAGTTCAGAAATAACAACTTCTGTGCAATTGTTTGATAATTCTGTGCACATTTTTCTAGCATAGGACAATGCTATAATTTTAATAACTGCACAAGGTGGAAATTTTTCAAAAAGCAAAAATTGTGTGCAGGCAGACAAAGACTTAAGATCCCAGCACACATGGGTCAATTCATAAGTGATTTATAGAATGATATTTTTATGTTTATGGGTTTGAAAAAGCAAATATTTAAGCATCTATACATGCTGCTTTGCAAAGTCTATTGTACATCTATATCCTGAACAAGCAGGTGATATCGCTTATCAATGCAAACTGCTGTGGATTAATTTCACCCCTGATAGATATCCACTGTATATTTTGGAGCAAAGGTATATTTCAGCATGCTCCTGGCACAAAGGTTGAACTGTGAAAAGTGATGGGAGATACTTACTCTCCTGGTTTATGGGTTCAAGCTCAAATGAAGAAGTGAGCAAAGTGATTGCAGATTTTATAAATATCTGTGCACTACTGTCTATTCCAAACAGCTTGGAATGGCAGGGCTTTTAACAGCAATGCAAAGGCTAAATTGCATAGCTCATGGCTTACATGCAAGCTATGGTACAAAGAGCTCAAAGGAATTCATGAGCCCCAAGGTTCAAAAACTGAAGGTATATATGTTCTGTCACTTTCTAACTTTCTAAGACCCAATGAGGCTTTCATTTGGGGTCGAGGTTTTCTGTCTATTTTCTCAGATACATGGAGTCCATGGAAGATGATTAAGAGCATCTGATGGCAAGAAAATCTGCCCGGAAGAAGGACAGAAGGCAGAGGTGTCTGGCACAGGACACCAGAAATACAGCACATGGACTGTAAAGGCTGCCCTATAGGCAGGTTTAACACACTATGCACACACATGTAATTGTATGAGAAACAATGTACATGCAGAAGAGTATCATTGAGTCACTAAGATATTCTGTTCTAGGAATATCTGGGTATTTGGTAAAAGATCTGACTATTACATGCCTGAAAATTTTGAATGGTATTGGTACAATGTGTAACTTGAAATGATATTATTGGAATTGTTCCATGTTAGCCAAATTTGATCAAATATCAAAAGGGTATAATTGGGAATATTATGACAGTATAAGGAATGCTGTCCACTTGCAGCACAAATGGGTATTACTATCCAAAATGTAATGATGATTATGATCTTAAAGGGTACATTATATTTGCAAACAACATGTCTCTATTAGAATCAGACTTATCTAGAAGTCAATTTTGTTCAGCTGTGACTGTTCCACTTTCATAAGGAAAGAGGTGGATATGATATCACTAATCATCTATCTCTTCTACACCCCAGAAAGAATATAAGTTAAAGCTTTGTAACAATCAATATTGAATTTAATGATAAAGATCACATTGTGTGAGATGCCTGAAGTGGGTTAAAAATCATCAAGATATTAAGACTGTAAGGGACCCAAGGGGATGATAACGTTGGGTCGAGGTCTTGTTTGTATGTTCACAGATAATGAAAACATCTGGTCACCCACGTCATGCTTCATGCCAGCTGATACAGACCAGGAAGAGAAGCAGACGGAAGGTGATGGCATCAGCTACCTGCATGCCAGCCACAATCCAGACTCGCTGGAAGGACACTTCTTTGGTGACTAATATCACTCTAGAACAATGACATTACACTATTAGAGACATTGGCTATTAGGCCACTGATGGACACTTGTCATGCTGACATCCATTGAGATGGGGTACCCAGAGCAACATCAAGTATGCTAACTCAGAAGGACTAAATCACACTTGTGTCTGTACAAGACACCAGATACATCCCACATTCCAAAGACTTTGCGATGGGATTGAGATGAAATAGCTACAAATTGTCTAGCTACTAAAGTATACCTTGTATTTTGTATATGATACTGTCAAAGGGAATTTTGTATGCATTATGAATTGTATGCATTGTAAAGCTACCACTTGTATTGTAAGAAATGCTGTTATCAACAAGGGTATAGACCTTGGTAGGACTCTCCAAAGAGTAGGAGATAGAAAACTCTCATCCATAGGATAGATCTGATATTTCTGACATCAAAAATGAGGTGCTAAGCAGAAAATGCTGCACAGACAGGTTTAATGGACAGATGACACTGATGTTACTCTCAAGAAAGAATGAGAGATCAGGAAAAAGACACTAGGAAATCTTTAATCAGGAACCTGAGTTATTGTAAGAGATCATTGACATCCAGGCAAAGATTATGTTCCTGACATTACATTAAGGGCTGACTACCATAGCAGTAGTTGAGTGTTAATACCATTGTTAACCATTACTCCTGATACCCTGTTTTTGTGGGTAGTATCTTGATAGGAAAAATGTCTTGCTCTCCTCCAACAGTCCCAGAATTCAGACGGCCGCTGGATTCGGGATCTATTGGCTTCCCTTTCATATACTGGAAGACGTTCTGGTATATGGAAGTAAGACCTCATGAAAAACTGAGGGCTCTAGGTTTGACAATTTCTGTGGACGCGCAGTCATTGTCTCTCCTAGGTGGAAAAAATTATTATTGCACAAAAACATGGAGCAAGGGCAAAGTATAATCTAAGTTTTACTGTTTTGGAGTATGGATTGAAAACATGACACAATAGGTACAGATAAGCTTGCAGAAAAAGCACATTGAATATTATTCACTGACGATTAGGAATGAAAAAGCTATGTTCAATGCTGTACGTACAAGAAACTGTAGAAATTGTTTCTACATGGGAAACAACTTAAGCTTCTATTTACCCAAACATTGGTTTGGTGGAATGAATTTTGCAAATATTGGTAATGGTATAGGCTTGGTTATCATATTGATGGGTTTATTTATACAAGCAGAGACTTAAAATAAGGAAGACATAAGGAATATGCAGTTAGAACTTGAACTTTTACTTCATTATCACCATCATGGTTATTTAAGCTACAATTGAGAATGTAAAATGGATGGGAATATTGGTATTTGTTAAAAGTTGCACTGTGATTGATGTATTGATGTTCTTTCAAAGCCTGTAATGGTGCAAAATTATGTTCATATACAAGGCGAATTTTGATCTATTTAGATCAGGAATTAGAAATCATTGGGAACATAAGTTCTGATATTTCACATTGGCTCAGTTTCAAAGATACCACATAGACTGTGAGCCAAGAGCCAAGAGAATCTTGTATTAATTTTGGGATCAGGTTCCCAGGATCAATTTTCTAAGATCATTTGACATGTGATAACATGATCCTCCAGACATGTTTAGAGAGGATGTTTTTCTTTGAAGGGATCTCTCCCAACACACAAACAAAAAGAAAAGGGAGAGGAATCTTATAGAGATCAGTATTTATATTTTTAGAGGACACTTTTTAAAGTCACTCTTGATTGATCAACCTTGATTTTTTCTTTTACACTATTAAGGCCAGAACTTTGAGTATAAAGAAGGTACTGTTAATGCTCTGATCCAGAATTATGAAGGTGCAAAGATTTCTAGAATTACAGTCACCTAACAGTCGGTGAACATGAGAACATGACAGCAATTGTTAATTTTCAGATGACCATATTGGAGAGTGATGTCTGATTGCATGTAAGGGGAATCATAATGAATCTTTCATTATGGACCAGACAGCCTCAGCCACGGTTACATTTTCCATGTGAAATGGATGTTTGAGGTTGGGAAATGCAGAGACATGGCGTACTGACACCCTCAGTCGCTGGATATCCTGGCATCGAGCTACCAACCAGTTTCCTATGTGGCAGGCATCTGGCAGTGAGCACGGAAAGATCCCCAAGATGCAGTATCAGGACGAGAGAAAGGAAGGACTTATCCTTCATCTCCAGGGATAGTATTTTGCTACCTGTTGAAAAGGCTGACAACTTCTGATAGTCCAGACTGTGAATGGTGGCATGTTTGGTTATTGCACCTGTCATGTGAACCATAGAATTCTACCTCATTAGATCAGGATCAGTAGCGTGGAAATTATTTTCTTAACATTTTTATATCTACTAAGACTGTTGCATTGATCTTGAAATGCAGACAGGCAGATAGAAAGATCAGTTTGGGAATTTTTAAGATTGATCACTGAATCAGTTTATGCTGATGTTCATTCTTGATTGGGATATCTAAGTTATACAATCAGGATGGGTTTTTCATCTCTGTATCAGAATATGATTATGCACCAGAGTGTTTGTATTTGTTAATGCTGTAATGTTGCTACATTTTGATATTACACTATTCATTTGTGTGTAAAACAAAAAGGGGGAGATGTAGCAGCCCACTCCTAACTAGGGGCAAGGGGAACAGTCAGTCTTGGGCATGCTCAGTAGTGCTCATGGCTGGGAAGGCCTATGACCCTTGACCCCAGCTTCTCCCAGGTTAGGCGGGAAAACAGGTTTCTTTGTTCTCACCTGGTTAAGAGAAACCACACCTATGCCTTGTCATTAACCAATGAGAATCATCCCTATGTACTGTGTATATTTGCATATCAAAAACTATATCTAGCCCAGCAGGCTCCGCCTTCTCTCTCTCTGCCCTCTGCTCTCTGCTCTCTTCTCTCTGCGCTCTGCGCTCCTTCTCTTTCAGGCTACCTGATGGCTGTCCTTGCAGGAGCTTGGCCTCTGGCCAAGCTCCATCTTTAATCTTTCTCTATTCACCTCTCTGACCTGCGTGGTATGGATCTCAGGACTGGAAAAGCCTACAGAATTGGTCCTTTGATCAGAGCTTAGCTGTGGCTCATTGACATTCCTCCTACCCTTTTGTCCTCCTAGCCACAGTATATATATACCATGCTTTTGCCTCAATAAACGACTTCTCTTTGCATACCATGTGAGAGCTGTCCGTACCTTCTTTCTCTCTCCCCCTTTCCTTCTCTCTCTCCCCCTTTCCCTCTCAGGGGTCGTAAGGGGCTGGTCCCCGGCACATCTTTGATTTTGATGCTGTGCCAGTGGCAAATACCTTTGGTCAGCATATATCTCCTTATTTGATACTTCCCTTGATACTGATGATCAGAGGATTGTTAAACAAAGTTAGCTCTGTTGTCACATCTTTCAATATGAGTTCTATGACTTTTAATGAGTGCATGAGAAATATCTTGTTGGAGGTGAGATTTTAAAGCTGTGTTTTGTTTTACTGAATAAAATGTATTTTTTTAAAAAGTAAGCAAAAAAGCACAATGGGATCTTGTGTTGTCTTTACCAGTGATGGTGAACTTTTTGGGGACCCCGTGCCATCCCCCACCCCCAACTGCATGCCCTACCCCTGACTTCATGCAGTGCCCCACCCACCTCTGGCTGGGAGGTAGGGCTCTGCTGCTATGGTTGTACTCAGACCCTGGGGCCACTGAGGATAACTGCCCTCAGCCTCTGAGTCCAAAGAGGGAGGCTAGAATGACCCAGCTACTGCATTTGGGGTCAGGGCCAGGCTTCTAGCTATGCCCACAGAGAGGTCTCTGCATGCTATCTTTGTCACACATGCCATAGGTTTGCCATCACAGGTCTATACCATTAAGTAAATGTAAAGACATTCTCTGATGTAAACTAACATCATGCCACTCTGCCAGTTCCCTTCATTAGGGATGCCTTTGATACTTTAAAGATAATTTTTCCTGAAGGTTTTGCAGTGACAGCAAAATAAGCATTTGGGTCAGTATTAACAACTACTTTTGTGTGTGTGTGTGTGTGTGTGTGTGTGTGTGTGTGTGTGTTAGAAACTCCATGATTTTCCCAGGTATTTGCTATCTTTCCTTATTTTAGATATACTCCAGGCTTTTACATTCCTCAATGCCATTAAAATGATCAACACTTGACTGCTTCTGTATATAATAGGTCTTGCCTTTGCTTTTCTTATATTTGTTTCTTTTATGCAATTTCTATTTACTTATGCAGAACACCAGGGATTATGATGTTGGGATCAAATGTAGTGAATCTGCTGTCATTGTTGGAGAAGACTTTGTTGTCTGATTTTCTCCCTATTTCCCTTGGTTTCTTTCTTATCCCTGTTCATCCTTAAATGCCCTCAGGTGATCTGGCTTAATTGGGTCTCTCGACAAGCTTTTTTGTAAACTTGTTTCTTCTTTTACAGATTCTCACCATTTTATGAGGCTTTTCTGTTCATAGTTTTTACCACCCTCTGTGTAACATTTTGCAAACATTTATATTCTAAATTATTCTTTATCTTGACAACTATATTTCTCTGTTTGGCCAGGAAACAAAGTAGTTTCTGGTTGAGGCAGTTAGTAGACTTTCCAGTTTCCTTGTGACAATTTATTCATAATAGTTAAACCTTCAAAGTTATGTATGTTCTTTTAACTATTTACCAGTTTCCAGCATTGATACCTTATTATATAGTTCAGGTAAGCATTGACTCAGATGAAAACCATATGTAATTCTCACTTTTCTTTTCATTTAGAATTGATTTTGATCATGATGCTAACAAGTTGGTGGTCTCACCAAACATAGACAACTGAGATTGAAATAATGCCCACATTGGTAAGTAGTTGTTTCTTGTCTTAGAAAATGAGAAATTTCATTTTTTGATGTTATTTGGTACTTACTATGTTCAGTATCTATCCACTCTCTTTTTGAAAAAAGCATTCATGATCTCTAAGTGTGAAGTGAAACTTCTGAATTGTCTATAAGCTTTTAATCTCTCCTCTCTCATTTCTTACTCTTGAATTCTCTTTCTCATATATCTGTGTGTGCATATACATACACACACATCTATGTATGTGTGTATGTAGGAGTATATATACTTGAATTGAAGCTTTTGAATACTAAAATAATGCTGATTTTAAGTTGGGGAGACTTGCTGAGTTTTTCATAGTATTTCTTTTGTCTTCTCATCCTCTGTAAAAGATGTTGTTACAAACAAATCATGTTCTTTCTTTCTTTCTTTCTTTCTTTCTTTCTTTCTTTCTTTCTTTCTTTCTTTCTTTCTTTCTTTCTTTCTTTCTTTCTTTCTTTCTTTCTTTCTTTCTTTCTTTCTTTCTTTCTTTCTTTCTTTCTTTCTTTCTTTCTTTCTTTCTTTCTTTCTTTCTTTCTTTCTTTCTTTCTTTCTTTCTTTCTTTCTTTCTTTCTCCTTTTCCCTTACCTTCTGTCTTAGAATCAATACTATGTACTGTTTCTAAGACAGAAAAGTAGTAGATAAGTGATAAGGGCTAGGGCTAGGTAATGGGGGTTAAGTTACTTGTCCAAGGTCACACAGCTAGGAAGTATCTGATAGCAAATTTGAACCCAGGACCTCCCATCTCTAGGCCTGGCTCTCAATCCACTGAGCCAACTAGCTTGCCCCTATGATGGTCTTTCTTCAATTTGCCATAGTTTCAGCTAGATATGACTTGAAATTTGGCCTTAGACAGTAACTAACTATGTGATCTTGGAGAAGTCATTTAGTCTCTCTGACTCATTGTCCTTAGCTATAAAATGGGATAAAAAAACCTACCAGGGTTGTTTTTAGTATCAAATGAGATATTTGTAAAGTACTTTGTAAACCTTAATATGCTATGTAAACACTAGCTACTTATTATTTTTATTTATTTAAATTTTTATTTTTATTTTTTATTTTATTATTATTTACTACTGCTGCTACTAGCATAAAATGAGATTACTGAGTATTCTTGGAAGTAACATTTCTTATTGCCTTTAGTTGTACAATTAAACCTATGTCAATTATTCCAACATATACTTTATTTGCCTCTCTAAGATTAAAGCATGTCATCCTTCTATTTAGCTATCACTTCCTTTTATTATCTGGTTTCATTTATAGTGAGAAATTTCAAGATTGATATGACTTAGTTTGTCTAGTATATGTCCACTTATTTGTCACTAAGAAAAATTTTACACTAAATAGTACTAGCAGCTAAGTTGTCATTCATGGGCAGCCCACATGTGGTTTTTAGCACCCTCTTTCCTCTTTTCTGCTATTCTTCTACTATTATTACAAAGGTGAAAAAAGACTACATAGGCCTGAAGGATGGTTTCTACTTTTCTTTGATTCATGGGGTACCATAGCTGAAGAATTCTTCATTAAGCGACCAGCCTTTTGGTGATGAGCTTTCCATACTTAGCTATTATGGCCCTTAGAAAGCAGTCATAATGTGTTGCCAGAATTGTCACAAAGCCTTATTATCATGGTAGAACCTGAGCTTGCATTCTCCTTTGATGTTACTCCTAAGTCACAATGAGGCATTGGGATAGGACTTTTGTATAAAGGCAACAAGCATTGTTTCTGTTGAGAATATAGTAATGAGTGGATAATGTCAGTATAGTCAATAGGAATAAGAAACGCTGGGTTGTTATTTTAGGCAAAAAAGCAAATGTAGGCAGGAGCTAACATCCAGTGAGACATAGGTTAGCTCAGGCCAGTGACACAGAACCTGTTAGGACAGACCAGAAAGTTTCAGGCTGGTGACTGGCTTAAGGGTTAGTTGTTAACAGGGCAAGGCTCAATCAAATTAGGACTGGAACAGAGAGGTGCTGTCACTAGTACCCTGGATAGCTCTCAGTGAGCTGAGACTACTGAAAGCTTCTGGGTGAAGGTTAAGGTCTTTGTTCTGAATCCTAGACTTGGTTGGCTTTGGTGTCTACCCAGAATTCAGTTGAAATCAATTCAATAAAGTGTTTTTTTCAGCTTTGGAGCTGGAAACATCTTCATCTACTCTAAGAGCATTTGGTCTCGGAGAGAGATGGGATAGTCATAATTCCTGGCTTGATTAGAAGCTGCATTGTATAATCAGAAGATCCATTCTGCCAAATCTCTAATTTATTACTCTAAAAGCATCTTCCACTACTAATTTGCTAGGATTTTTAAGTGTACCATGGACTAGCAAGCTTCAGGAACCACATATTTTTTCATCAGTCATGCCAGCAGGCTCTTAAGCATCCATAGCTACAAGTCTACTTGTAGGCAGCAGATATTTTCAGGGTTCTGGGCTCTGGCCAAAGTTCTGGTACTAAAAAGTGAAATATAGGGAGGAAGAGTATTTGGAGGATGGACTCCATGATAATGAGGACAATGGGTGAAAACAAAGTCAAGTATGGAGGTAGAATTTACTGTGGTCACTTTAATTTAGATGTCCTCTGTAAGATTTAAAATGGTTGAGGTCTTAAACTGTAGTGATTAAAATAGTGGAATATATAAATTGTGATAGATATAAGAGAGGGTGAGTAAATTTGACTGCAGAAAATATGTTTCACTACAGTGTCTTGGTTTTTAAATCAAATATAAGGTGGTCGCCAGGGAAATATTCCCAATTATTCAAATACCCAAGTCAACTCTGGGTTTTATAGAGAATTTTAATTAATAATACAATGAGTAATCAAAGAAAGAGAGAGAGAGAGTAAGAAAGGAATAAGTATGAAGGGCCTCAAGCCAATATGGCCTAGACCTGAGTCTTAAGAGAGAAATCAGTCAGTTTTTTAACACTCACCACAAGATCTGTCTAAGCAAGGATTCTAGTGACACCAGGCCAGCATCATCTCAGCTGCTTTCACCAGCTCCCTCCTCCATCTGAATGTTTCAGAATCAGTCTTCCTCAAAATGAATCCTCCTCAATCTGAATGTTTCAGAATGACTTCAGCTCTTCTGGCGAGCTCTTATTTTTAAGGGCAAAATCTCCTATGTCACCTCCCCTAAGTTCTTCCATCTACCAATCACTGTAGATGTTTTCCAAAAGACAGCCCATTTTGAATTCACAGCTGAGTAGATTAATCTCTTTAGTAAGTCAGAAAAAATGCTGCTGTGTTGACTAATTTCATTAAGAGAAAACCTCTGAGTAAGTTTTCACCTTTTAGGTCTAAGTAGTTTACAAGTTGCCCCACCTTTTAGGCACCTAGCATCCCATTGTATCAATTCCAAAAACAGCCATGGCTCAAAGAACTCCTTTCCTTTATAAGTATGGTTTTCAAGTACCTTCATTGTTTAGCAAGGAGTTTTCTGCCCTAAAGCAGAATTGAGGTCCTCCCATAGCAAGGAGTTTTCTCCCCTAAAGCAGTCTTAAGTAGGGGTGGAGTAGGGATACTCCCATAGCAAGGAGTTTTCACATTCAAGTAGAGTTCTCACTATCTGGTAGGGAATTATTTCAAGTAGGGAATTGGAGGATTCTTCAATGTGGAGTAAAATTTTTAACATTCATAAGTCTGTGAAATTTTAAGGTTTACACCTCCATATAAACTTTGAAAGGAAGAAAAATTACATTCAGTTAGTAGAGTGTCCAAAGAAAATCCTACTAGGTAGAATGGAAGTCAAGTATTAGAAAGGAAACTAATATATTGCCCAGGGTAGTAAAGCTAGAGATCAGTGGGAATTAAGCAGAGAAGAGGAGAATCATCAAGAATAAGGAGAGGAGTGTAGAGATATGGTGCCTCTGATACCTGGGGTTAGGATTTAGGTTTTCTCATCAGGGAGTCAGTGTTGTTTGTTACAGAATTTGACATTTGTTCAATGAAGGGCAAATATTTGGCTTTTGTGATAACTACTAGAAGTAGGTAATATAGGCAGTACTAATTCATTATTTTGAAAAACAATTAAATACATAAACCAGTGTAGAGTTATAGGGGCAAGACAGAGGGGCTGCTTTAGTGGAGAGGATCACATAGAAAAACAAAATAAGGTAAAATTTGGTATCTAACATATTGGGGTGACCCTTATTGGGGTGTGATGATCTATGTCATAACCCCTTCCTTCTTTTTTTCTTTCACTGTTTTCCCTTCCCTCTTCCCCCAGATGTTGTTTACTATACAATTAACACAGAAAAGAAACAATTTTCATATAATACCCTTATTGGTGGTGGGAAAGGGTGAACTGTTGGTGGCAGATGAGTTTAAATGTATGTTTTAGATTAGGGCTTCTGCTTAGTTAGAGTTCTTGAAGGGTTGAGGGAGTCCAGTTGGACAGTATAGAACAATACAGTTTAGCAGTTGGGAAGAGGTCAGCTCGTCTAAGGGACAACAAAGGGACAAGCATAAAGGATCAGAAAGTGGAGAAGAATCATCAAAAATGCTAGGAAGACTTGAGTGATGATGTAGGCAGAGGAACAGACCAGAGATCGAATAGAAAAATTAGTGAGGAGTTAAAACTCAATAGTAAGGAGTTTAAGAAAGGGCAAAAGTGTATTCAATGTGGGATTGGAGAGTTTTCTTGTAAATACTAAACCCAAGTGAGGGTATAATCACCTCTCTCTCTCTCTCTCTCTCTCTCTCTCTCTCTCTCTCTCTCTCTCTCTCTCTCTCTCTCTCCCTCCTTCCCTCCCTCTATCTCTCCCTTATTCCCTCCCTCCCCCGCCCCCTTTCTCTCTCTCTGTGCATGCATGTATATTTTGGCATTTGGTAGGCATTTCTTCTGTAAGTATATATGTGCATGCAGCTCCCCTTCCCCCCCCTTCTTTTTTCTTGAAGCAGCACATAAAGCTGGGCTCCAATTATGTTTATTGACAGATGTAATAAGAGGCTCAGGATTCTATGTAGGAGTTGAGAGACTTCACTACACAGGCCTGTAGGTGCCATTGTAGTTGAATGGGGAGGCTTTCCAACATCCTTCTATGTTGTCTGAGGTCCAACGCTCAATGTGGTTGGGACCTTTGGCTTGGGACCGTACAATGACAGTCTCTTTGGAAGCCAGAGATGGATCCTCAGAGAAGAAGTTGAAAGGGCGAAGCAGAAAACCCACAGAGTTGCCAGGTGTGGCTGTGTTAGGAATGTCCTCAGAGTGTGGGATGTGGAGGAAGCCCACTGTCACCCAGGCTACTAGATCCTGTGGGAAGAAAGGAGTGGGAATCAATTAGGTGTATAGGGTTGGCTTTGAAGGGAGATCAGGAGAGTGGAATCTGGGAAAAGGACATTTTCTTGGTGAGGATAATTTCAGGAAAAATGCTACCAACACCCAAGGACTTACTATATTGATAACTAGGCTCAACCTTAAACTGAGGGTCAGTCCTTTAGTGACCTCTGGACCTTATCCAAATAGCAGAGCTAAGAGACATCTCTAACACATTTCTTCTTTATCCCAACTGTTTGTTTCAGTTTTTTGGCCTGATAATAAAATTGGAATTCCCAAAGTCCTTCAGAGAGATGTAGGGTTGTATATTTGGGACTGAAAGGAGCCTTGGAGTCCATTTGTATTTTTTTTTAAACAGATGAGGAAATTGAGGCCCATAAAGGCTAACTGACCTTCCCAAGTTCAAAAAACAAGCATCTAAGGAAGGATTTGAGTCAAACTCTTATCAATCCCAAACCAGAGTGCTTATTCTTCCTGTAGAGAGGCCAAATATACTGGTTGGCTGAACTACCTAGAAGGCTTCCCTGAGGAGAAGGCACTGTGTTCAAGTGAAGGGTTTGGGGATACTATATCAAAGTTAAAGTTAGGCCTCAAAGGCAGGACTTCTAAAGAATGGGGAGAGGGTCAGGCTAGGATGGAATTGGATTTGTACCTCATTCTCAATGTTCTCATTATTGCGTAGAAATTCTTCAAATACCACAGGTGGGTCCCAGGGATCATTCTGGTTGTAGATGCTGCTGCTGACCAGCTCAGACTCCCGGTATTTGGTCACTGCCAAAGGGTACCTGCAAGTCAGAGGGGAAGTCAGGAAAATTTGGATGTTGGAGTGACTTCTAAGCCCTTCCCAGTGAGGGAGGCTGCTGTCAGTGAGGTAGGTCCATGCCCTCTCTGAGGCTATTCACCTCCCACCTAATCCCACATCTTTTCCCTCATCTCTATGTAGATGCCTCCCTAATCTTTAACCCTACTTTCTTTTCCAACAACTACTTGATAGAAATCTCAACCTGGATATCTTTTTGTCAGTTCTACATGTCCCCCCCCCCAAAAGAGATCATCACAGTTCATACAGTCATCCAGTTCCCTCATTTAAAGGCACAATCTCCAAGGTTACATCAGATCTTACATAGTTCACACCATGGTGTTATCTTTGACTTCTCTTTTTCTTTCATTTTCCATTTCCAAGCAGTTGCCAAGTCCTAGCTATTCTATTCCAATAACATTCTTAAAATCTGTCCTTTTCTTCTTATTTGTACTGTGAAATTCCTACATTAGGCCTACATTTATCTTAATGGTGTAATTCTTGTCTTGTTATATTTCTTTCATCTAGTATATAGAATTTTCAGAACTCTTTGAAAGATGGAAGAGTCCAGATTTTGTTTTACTTTTCACTTTTTTGTCTTAGTTTAAAAAATACATCTACACCATGTGTGTAGAACTCTTTTTAAAAATTAAAAAGCAAAAACTCTCCCAAACAAGCCAAAACAACAAAACCAAAAATATTTCAATTGCTTTGTTGTTATTTTCTCTGACTTCTGTCTTTATTTACTCCAATTTGTGTTTTATAGTACTGCCAGACTCAAGTCAACAAGCACTTATTAAATGCTTATCATGGGTGAGTTGCTATGAAAAATGCTGCAGATACAAATACAAGCAAAAATAGAGTATCTCTGCCCTCAATGAGCTTATATTTTAATGGGGAAGTGAATACACAAAAATTTAAAAATATGTTCAAAGGTCTCTAAAATTGTGCATACCCCTTGATCCAGCAGTACTACTACTGGGCTGTATCCCAAAGAAATCAAAGACAGAGAAAAAGGACCCATTTGTACAAAAATATTTATTGCAGTGCTTTCTATGGTTGCAAAGAATTAGAAATTAAAGGATTGTCCATCAACTGGGGAATGATTGAAAAAGCTGTGATATATAATTGTAATGGAATTCTATTTTGCTATAAGAAATGATGAACAAGTTGATTTCAGAAAAACCTAGAAAGATTTATATTTCCTTCCTTCCTTCCTTCCTTCCTTCCTTCCTTCCTTCCTTCCTTCCTTCCTTCCTTCCTTCCTTCCTTCCTTCCTCCTTTCCTCCCTTCTTTCCTATTTCCCTCCCTCCCCTTCCCCTCTCTCTTCTTCCTTTTTTTTTTTTGGTTTGAGATCTCTTTCATAAAATTATTAATATGGAAAAATGTTTTACATGATTGTACATGTAAAATCTACAACAGATTGCTCACCATTTGGGGGGGTGGGGAAAAGAATGAAGAAGGAAGAGTGGGAAGGTGGGAGAGAATTCGAAACTCAAAATTAAAAAAACCCCAAATGTTAAAATTGTTTTTACATGTAACTGTTGAAAGATAAAATATTGTTTTTATAAAATGAAACTGAAAAAGGTGAAGTGGGAGAAGAGTGGAGTGTTTGTTAGGGAGTTTTGTAGAGAAAAAGGTTTGGAGAGTCATGAGGAAGAGGAGTAGATGTTGAACATGATTGGCCTGGGAACTTCCTTAAAATGGTAGTTCTAGGCGGAAGAATCATCTTTCTAATGGGAAACTGATCATGTAACTTCCCTGCTATAACCTTTACTTGCTGAGAAACCTTCCTCTGTAGTGCTCAAGACCTTCCACAATCAAGGTTCATATTACTTTCCTACTCATTAAAGTATAGTAGCTTTTTCTTATCTCCAGGAGCAAGTAGAAACTAGCGTTTGAAACCTCTCAAAACCTGAACTCAACTTACCTTTCGGTTCTTATTACAAATTGCTCTTCTCACATTCTGCACTACAGTCAGATTGACTTTTCTACTGATGCTCTTAAGCAACCTCCCATCTTCTGCCTCTGGAATGAGCTCCTTCCTGACTTCTGCCTCTTAGAATCCAAAACTTCCTTCAAAGTTCAGCTCAAATGCCACCTTCTCTATAAACACTTTCCTAATCCCCTCACTGGCTATCTAATAATAGAAATTAACCCCCCCCCATTTCTATAGCCAGATACTTTGCTTTATAAATATGATCTAATTTGATCCTTACAACAACCCTGAGGAGGGAGGGAAAGAGGGAAGAAGGGAGGAAGGATTATCTCCCTTTTACAGTTGAGGAAACTGAGGTAAACAGTAGTTAACTGACATGACAAAGATCATGCAGCTAGTAAATATCTAAGGCTAGGTTTGAACTCCAGGTCTTTCTGACTTTAAGTCCAGCACTCATTCCACTCTGCCACCTAGTTGCCTTCCATCTCATTCATGCCAATAATGTGTCAAGTGAGAAAGCTGGTCTTGAAGCCAAGAGGATCCAAGTTCAAGTCCCAGCTCCGACACACATAGGTTGTGGGATCCTAGGCAATTCACTTAATGTGTTAATACACTAGGTACCCTAAGAACACAAACTGAAGCAATTGTGAGAAAAATCTTCTACACGTAATTGAAAAAAGAATCAAAAGAATGAGTTGTTTAAAAAAAAGAACATAAACTGAACAGAATATACTGACTAGCAGTGGCAGAGGGAGTTCCCTCATGAGGATGTTCCTTACACCAATGAAATCCTATATATATATATGCTCTATTCAAGTTCATGAACCTCCTAAAATCTATCCACAGACCTCAGGATGAGGACCCCAAATTAGAGAAACCCCCTCCCATTACTGACATGCTCTAGGATCCTTCCCTTACCTGGCCCAAGTGACTGTTCGTTCTTCTTGCCAGCCTGGAGGCAGCACTTGGTCAGCCATGGAATGGAGCTGTATCCTGTAGCTACGGGGATGACCCCAGAGGTTCTTTTTGGGGCTGGTGAACAGCAGGAACTTGGGTAGTTTCCGACCGAAGCGGAAAGCTGCGTGGCGCTCCCGGTGACGAGGGTTCCTTTCCAGAACCGGTTGCACCACGTGGTAGTGGGAGTTCCAGGGGTTGGTGATGTTCTCCAGCTTTGTCCCCATCGTCTCAAAGCCATTGTTGGTGCCTGGGGAGTATGACAGCAACATGAGGAGAAAGGTGAGGAGCAGGTGGTCTCCTTAAAGCGAAACACACTACAAAACCTCCCTGTGTAATGTGGGATAGCGAGGCCAGAAAGATCAGAGTTCAGGTACTTCTTTAGACATTGGTTATGTGACCCTGAAGCAAGAAGCCCAACTCCTCCATGACGTAGCTTTCTCATCTGTAGAATGAGAGGGGCTGGACTTGAACACTTTCAAGCAGAGGTCTCCTGGAGCTGGCTTGGATGAGCCCCCTGCTACATTTTCAGGGTGAGCACTTATACTTCAGCTATCAGCAACTCTCTAAATCAGGGTTTGGTTTATTATTGGGTTGATTGTCTAATCTTAAAGTGATGGGGAAAATGCAAACGGAGCAAATTAAACTTAGGAGTATGGCCTCTGCAATTTGTTTTCCCCTCAGAGGGTGGTTAAACATTTACCAGCACACTCCTGCCTTTCCATCTTAATCTATGATCTCATTCCCCACATAGACAACCAGTTTGCCACTAGCCCTGCCTGAGCATTTCCTAGGTCCAGAGGCCACTCTTGGGGATTATGAGATTGGAATATGGAGGGAAGAGAAGCCTGTCTCATTAAACTCACAATTAATGTGCTACAATTGTCCCTCTCCAAGTTGCATTCGATTTCAGACTCTAATTGTGTGACCGTGGTCAAGTCACTTAACCTGCATTTTCTCCAGTTTCCTCTTTTGTAAAGTGGGAATAATACTAGCAGTTACTTGCTAGGGCTGTTGTGAGGATCAAATGAGATACTATTTGTAAAACAGCCCAGTGCTGGCACCCAATAGGTACTGTATAAGGGCTATTTATTTATTAGTCTTATATTCTGCATTCTCCAAGACTGATTTCCACAGAATAGGGGCTTAGATAGGTGGTGCTTAGAACTTGGTATCTATACACTTGTGATTAGGCTTTGCCCCCTTAGCATTTCTGCTCTATTTCAGGCCAGCTTTACCCTAGACCCAATGCTGTCCTCAAGTTTTTAGAACATAATTTGTGTCTGACTCTATCTGCACTGTATCATTGGCATGACCTTAGCCTATTTGACTCTCTTCTACAGGACTAGTGTAAGTACTAAAAGATAGGAATCTGGGTCCAGTTGGCCCAGTTGGCCCAGGTAGGGCAGGGCAGATCTTCAAAGATTCTCAGCTAGAATTATTCTCCTAGTATTCTGACTGACTCCCCCAAATGGTCCACCTGAAGGCATTGAAATTATTGCAAAAGCCAGACTTCCATTGGTGCAATTGTCTGAGATGCTCTGGGATAACAGAGTCAGGTTGACTCCATTTTTCCATTGAGCTTAAGAGGATAAGGTGAGTTGCTTGCTCTAGACCAAAGAGGAGAATAAGAGTAAAGCTGCTCGTAGATGAAGTCCCCACCTGGAAATGGTTCAATATCTATAGTGTATAATTCATCAAGAAATGGAACTTCGAGGCAGGAGACCTGGTTTGAATCCTAGCTGTGATGCTTATGAGCTACGCTACTCTTAGGGGTCACTGAACCTCTGTCTAAAATCAAGATATGTGATTTTGAAAAGTCTGTAGGCTTCACCAGACACCAAAGTGGTCCATCTCTCTCCCTCTGTTCCTCTGTCTCTCTCTGTCTCTCTCTCTTTCTCTCTCTCCCACTGTTCCTCTTTCTCTCCCTCTGTTGCTCTCTCTCTCTCTCTCTCTCTCTCTCTCTCTCTCTCTCTCTCTCTCTCTCTCTCTCTCTCTCTCCTCCCCCTCTCTTTCACACACATACACTCTCTCTCTCTCTCTCTCTCTCTCTCTCTCTCCTCCCCCTCTCTTTCACACACACATACACTCTCTCTCTCTCTCTCTCTCTCTCTCTCTCTCTCTCTCTCTCTCTCTCTCACTCTCCTCCCCCTCTCTTTCACACACATACACACACACCATTAAGAATTCCTGCTCTAATTCAGTTCATTGCAACAAACATTGATAAAATACCTACTGTGTGCAAGACATTTTGCTAAGTTTCTGAGGGAATTACAAAGATGAATAAGACTCAGGATCTGCTCTCAAGGACTCTGCAATTTACTATGGAAGCAGAAACATGCCCTCGTGTCATAATACAAAATGCAATTTGATAACTTCCTGGAAAAAAGGGACAGTGTGTTGTAGGAGAGAGTGAACTAACTTTGGAGATGGGACATCCTGGGTTCAAGCCTGTCTCTGACCCAGGGACTATTTTTGCCTTCCTTTATATTTCTAATGCCTGGCACATACTAAGCACCTAATAAATGCTTATTGACTTGACTTGGTAGGTGGCCAAGGTAGGTAGGACAAGGCACCTAACCTCCCCTTGACCCAGGCAACTCTGTAAACGAAACGAAACGAAACGAAACGAAACGAAACGAAACTAAACTAAACTAAACTAAACTAAACTAAACTAAACTAAACTAAACTAAAGAGAATCTGTTGACTTTTACCATTGGAAGGACCTGCCCTGCTAAGGAACTTCCCACAACCAAAGCATCACCTGTTCAGAGTAAACGGTCCCCTTTCAAGCCTCCAAACTCCCCTCTCACAGAATCATGGTGAGAAAAGCACTTTGTAAACACAGTATGTATGTAAAAGGGGAGCCGCCATAACACCGCTAAGGATGACGATGACTGCGGCAGTGCCTCCCTCTCACACAGTATACACTAAGTTCCATCCTATTTTCTCAGGCTATGGTGTGTAGGACCCAAGAGCGTCCTAGAGAATCACGTAACATATTGTTCTTTCTCCCTAGGTCTGCTATGCAGCACGGATTAGCCGTATGGGTAACTTTTAGCAGCACAAAAACTTCTGATCTTGCCATCTGGATGCTAAACAACTTGCCACATTCAAGGCTATTAAAGAGAGCTTTTTAGGAACATGCACCATTATGCTTTCCCTCTTGCTGAAAAATTGTCAAAAGTTCAAGGAGGCAGGGCAGCCAGGTGGCTCAGTAGATAGAGCCAGGACTGGAAATGAGAGGTCCTGGGTTCACATTTGATCTCAGTCCCTTCCTAGCTGTGAGACCCTGGACACGTCACCTAATTCCAATTGCCTAGCTCTTACCACTCTTCTGCCTCTGAACTGATACTTAGCATTGATTCTAAGACAGATGGTAAGGGTTCAAGGGACCAGCCTGGCTAAAGGAAGAAGGTCTACGTGCCCTTTTGGATTGGAACCCAAAGCCCCACCTGCTACATCCAGGTCAACACGGTAGTGTATTAAGTGAGTGTGGATGTTGCCCAGCAGGTGAGTGTGCAGGCGGGTTCCATGGCGCAGTCCTTCAGGGGTGAAGAAGGTGGCGTGCACATAGCCCGTGGCATGCATCTTGGCCTCCATCACTCCGTTGTGGTGGAAGACGAAGTCCCACAGGTAGTCGTAGTTGTAGACGGTCGAGGTTGTGCGAAGAACCAGCACTTGGCCCTCGAGCCCCGCGTAGAAGTTGAAGCCACCGCTGAAGTCGGAGTCGAAATGACGTCGAAGGGGCACGCCTGTGGGCATCTCAAATAAGCAGAGGGCATTGGGGTAGTGGGTGGGAGCGTTGGCGTCATAGAAGTGGTGGGCATCCAGGAAGGTGGCTGTCTTGGGGCAGTCTATGCCAGGTGCCAGCTCATGAGTGACACTGCCCAGGCCCCAGCCCACATCTATGTACTTGGTCTGCATGCCGGCAGGTGTGTGGCCCCCGTACAGGGCTACTGCCTCTTGCACACTCACCTCATAGGCAATGCGCTCACCCCCAAAACGCAGGTTCAAGATCTGGAGCCCAGAGGAGCTGCGCAGTCGGAAGGCAAAGCTCCAGCCCCCATAGAGAACAGCGTTGCCCTCCAACTTGTAGCGTGGCCCCTGGGGCTCAACCAGATGAGGACCAGGTCTGGCCGTGGGTGTAGGGAAGTCACCTCGGGGCTGGTAGGAGGAAAAGAGGGGCTGTTCCTCTGTACCGGCTCCCATCTTTCCCTTAGGAGGGAGGTCTTCCAGGATCACCACGTTGACTTTTCCTTGCTCATACTTCCTTGCCAAGTCCTCTGGGCTCTCGTAGAACTGGCCATTGTACCAGACTCGTTCAACCCGCCATTCTTGGGGATCTGAACTTTTGTGGTCCACAAGGATCTCCATTCCTGTGGGATGTAAGAAGTAGCCTTCTACAAAGCGCTGCATAATAAACCAAGAGCTTCGCTGGCCAGAGGCCAAACCTCTGGGGGACACATCGGTGAAGGTCAGACAGTGGTCAGTGCAGTTGTGGAGCCAGAAGCCCGTGGTATCTCGAAAGAATCGGTATAGGGGTTCAGTGGCATCTTGCAAGAAATGGTATAGGAGATAATATTCAGTAGACGTGATGGGTCTTGATCCCCAGGAAGGACTGTGGCCAGGCTTGGGGGGCAGCATCCGCATGTAACTGGGCCAAGGCAGGGGTCCCACAGCAAACTCAGTGATGTTGGGATGTTCCTGGGCCCCAAAGAAGATGATAACTCGAGCCTCTCGCACTGGGCGATTTCCCCCTTCATCCAAAAATTTCAGCACCTGGTGCTTCTTGGGCAGCAGCATCTCAATGAGGAATATGGAATTCTTGTTCATAGTACCATCTTTGGAGGGCGCTAGCTTCAGATCTTTTTTGGACAACAGGAAACTCTGAACAACCCTCAGCTCCTCCGGGCTCAGGTCTGCAAATACAGTTGCCTTGCTCCTCAAGTTCCAGGAGGAGTGCTCTGCTATTGCCACTGTCAGCAATAGCAGCAGCCCTCCAAGCAACCAGGCAAAGCCCAGGGTCCTTTGGGCCATTGTTCTGAAACATAATAGGGCAGTCAAAATGAATATATTATGCGAAATAATGAATTCCTATCAGATCAGATCATCTAGGTATCCTATTTTCTGCCCCAGTTCTGCCCCGCAAAGCTGATCCTTTCTTTCCCCTTTCTGAGGATAGCTCCCAATGCGGAACTTCTATTGTATCCTAAGAGTATAAGGGTTGGAAGGGACGTGAGAGAGCTGTCCAACTCTCTTACTTCACAAATGAAGAAATTAAGGCCTAGGTAGGGGAAGTGACTTGCCCAAGGTACCACAAGTAGTCATTAGTAGAGAGGGAATTAGGATTTGTCTCCCTTTCCTAGTATCCTGATCTTTTTACACTACTTGACCATTCTTTGTGATCACACCCTTAATCAGTATCAATTCCCCTTTCCTCCTTTTCCCCTCCAATCAAAGCTTCCATCACTAGGTCCCGATGGTTGTTCTGCAAAGTTTTCCTGGTTCAGCCTCTATTTTCCATCTCTATAGCCTCTCTATCAGTGCAAGATCTCATCTCTCCTTATCAGGATTACTGAACAAGCCTCCCAGCTGACATTGATGCTTCTAGCCTTCCCACAGTACCCTACCATATACTTTTTAAAAATTAAAACAATTTCAATTAATTAATTAATTTAGAAAAATTTTCCATGGTTCCATGACTCACATTTTTTCCCTCCCCTCCTCCCACCCCCTCCCATAGCCAATGAGCAATTCCACTAGGTTTTATATGTATCATTGATCAAGACCTATTTTCATATTATTAATATTTGCACTAGGGTGATCATTTAGAGTCTACATCCCCAATCACATCTCCATTGAACTGTGTGATCAAGCAGTCCATACACTCTATTACAAGAAGAATATCCCTTGAATACCATTCAATCATGCCATTCACATGTAGACAGCTTTGCTGATGGTGGTTCTTTATTGCCCACTGGGCTTGGCCAAAGTCCCATAAGCTCATTTTTTGCATCCTCCATCAATAATTCTTCTCCTCATCTCTTGAAAAAAAAAGTACCCAAATTCGACTTGACACTTACTTTCTCTTAGCCTCAGCTTCCTTATCTCTAAAATGGGGACAATAGCACCTTTAGTGATTGTAGGAGGAGGTTGCAGAGAACAGATTTAGGTTCCATATAAGGAGAAATCTCCCTCCCCCTCAACTTCCTAATATTAAGAGGTATCCAAAAGAGGGTTAAGAGGCTTCAGGAGGTAGCAGCTGAGACCTCATTGGGATGGTCTTCAACTAAACACTGGATGCCATCTGTCAGGAATGTTGTAGAGAGGATTCCGGTTCTGGTACAAGTTGGATGAACTGGTCTCCCTTACAAAGCTGAGATGATTCCATGATAGGCCTCGTTGGATTCTTGTGAGGATTGAGTGAGAGAAGATATATAAAGGGCTTTCTAAATCTAAAAGGCTTCCATATATGCCAGCTATTAGGGATAGGAATAGGGAAGGATTAGAGGGATCAAGTATTTCTAGAGTGTCTACTGTGCCAGTCACTGCACTCAGCACTTAAAAACATTATCTTTTTTGATCCTCACAACAACCCAGGGAGGTGGTACATATTATTGTACTCACTAAAAAACAGCAAAAACCCAAACCCTTCCCTTCTGTCTTAGAATCAATACTGCATATTGGTTCCAAGGCAGAAGAGCAGTAAGGGCTAGGAAATTGGGGTTAAGAGACTTGCCCAGGGTCACACAGTGAGGAAGTATCCATGGCCAGATTTGAACCAAGGTCCTCCTGACTCCATGACTGCCTGTCTGAGCTACTGAGCCTCCTGGCAGCCCCTTATTGTCTTCATTTTATAGATGAGGAAACTGAGGCAGAGAGCACTTAGATGACTTGCCCTGTGTGACACAGTTACTAATGCCAGAGGGTGCATTTAAACTCAGGACTTCTTGGCTCCAGGTTAAGGATGCTATCCATTGGCACCAGTTGCCTCTAATAGGGAATAGAGACTGGAACTGTGATTTCTCACTAGTATAGGGAACTCCTGGCTGCAGAAACTCCCTCTACATGTATAGGTTGGTGCTTGCTCAGTAACCCAACATATAGTTTTGTTTTGTTTTTAAACCCTTACCTTCTGTGTTTTGGTTCTAAGGCAGAAGAGTGGTAAGGGCTAGGCAATGGGGATCAAATGACTTGCTCAAGGTCACATAGCTAGAAAATGTCTGAGGGCAGATTTAAACTCATCTCTGTGCCTGGCTCTCAATCTACTGAGCCACCCAGCTGCCCCTGCAACATCTAATCTTAAGGATTTGCATAGAGAATTGAGAGGTTAAGGCAGCTGTGGCAGAGTAGAGTGAGATTCACAGTTAGGAAGATCTGAGTTGAAGTCCTGTGGATGGCCCATATTGGTTGTGGAACTCTGGGTATGTCACTTTACCATGCAGCGCCCCAGCCAACTAATGCTCCAAAGACTCAACAATCTCCCACATAGTCATTGCTCCCTGACCCGTGCCATACACAGAGCAGTGCCTTCCATGCACCTCTGAGAGGTGTGACAGGAGAAGGGATGGCGTGAGTTCAGGTCCCCTTCTCCATGCCTCCCACATCAAGGAGAAACATGGAAGATTCTCTGAGAATCCCACCAAGTATGTAGAGGGGTTTAAATCAGCGGGACTGCAGTTTGACTTGTCCTGGGCAGATTTACAGCTAGTTATTTCCTCCTGCTTCACCCAACATGAAAAGTGGAGGATTTAGGAACTAATCCAGAAGGTGGGGGATGACATAGCTGAAACTAATGCAGGAGACAGATTTCCCATGGTGGTTGTTGCTGTGCCAGTGGCTGACTCCTGTTGGGCTTATCAATCAGACTGAGTCAGGGAGAAAAGAGACTGTGAGATAAGGAGCTTGATTGAAGGCATGTAACAGGGAGTGAGGAAGCAGGTTCATTATGAGAAACTTAAGGAAGTTATCCAGGGCGAGGAAGAAAATCCAGCCCTGTTTCAGAGCAGGCTTGTAGAAGCCATGAAAAAACACACCAACCTTGAGCCTGAAAGCCCACAAGGTGTAACTATCCTTAATATGCACTTTGTTGGACAGTCAGCCCCAGATATCTGCAGGAAACTGCCAAGGTTAGACATGAGACCTCAGACACTCCTACCGCCTTCAAAGTTGTTAACAACAGGGATCTGGCAGAAGCCTAGGAGAAGGATCATAAGGCTGGAGGTTGTAACAAGGAACAGGCTCAGATGAAAGCAACTGCCATCTCTACTTACCACCCCATCCCCAGGAGACTGGCTCAAAGGTGGAAAGGAGGACCACTGGTCCAGAGACTGCCACTGAAGTGGAAACCACCCAGGGCTCTCTCCCAATTGTGGAAAAGGACTGCCCAGGATGTCAAGCCACAAAACAACTCCCTGCCCTCCACTATCCAAAGGACTGAGAGTGCTGGGACCCATGGTTCAGTTTGGCTCCCTCCCTCTCCATCACCATAGCCAAATCCAGTGGTGTGATAGATGTGGCAGGTCCGTGTATCATCTTTCTTATAGATATGGAAGCCACTTACTCTGTCTTGCCTCTGTTCTTAGGTCCCATTAGATTCTCCAAGCATCACATAGTTGGGATTGAGGGGTACCAGAAGAGGTATTTAGAAACTCACCCACTCCCCTGCCAGTCGGAGGATCTTCTATTCCCCCTACAGCTTTTTTTTTTTTAAACCCTTACCTTCTGTCTTAGAATCAATATGATGCAGTGGTTCCAAGGCAGAAGAGTGGTAAGGGCTAGGCAATGGGGGTTAAGTAACTTGTCCAGGGTCACCCTCCCACAACAATAAACTTGGATAATCAGTACTTCCCCACGGATTCAGGGATAGCTCCCATCTATATGAGAACATCCTTAACAATGATCTAAGGGATTTATACCTCAACAAGTGTGGACATCTAAAATATAGATGACAACCTTAACTACAGCCCTGACTTTAAGCCCTCACATACAGACATGGTCAGGACCCTAAACTTTCTGGGAGAAAGGGGATACAAAGTCTCTGTAAAAAAGGTTCCGATTTCCCAACAGAAGGTCCAATACCTAGGGCATGAATTAATCCCACATCTCTCAATCTCTGATATATGAAAGAAAGAAGGTTATTCTTTTTATTCCTTCCCCAGTGACCAAGAAACAACTTAGGACCTTCTTAGGTATGACAGGCTTCTGCAGGATCTGGATCCCTGACCTTGGCTTAATTGCCAAGCCACTGTAGGAAGCAACTACAGGCTCCAATTCCTTAGCCCCTGCATTGGGGACCTGATCAACAGACTGTCTACAATACCTTAAAGGCCAAGCTCACATCTATCCCACCATTAGCTTTCTCCAACCTTGACAAACCTCAATTTGTTGATGAGAGAAGGGGACATGCGTTAGGGGTCCATACTTAAACATTGGGACCAACCACAGATCTACTGACTACTTTTTAAAGCAATTAGACACAGTAACTCAGGAGTAATCTGCCTGTTTGTGAGTACTCGCAGCTACTTTCATGATGATGGAGGAGGCTACAAACTGACTCTTGGGCAGCCCCTTGAGGTTCAGACGCCCATCAGGTCCAGAGTGTCCTTGAAACAAAAGGTCATAGGTGGCTGACCAGTGGCAGACTGACAGTACCAAGCCTTGCTCTTAGACACACCTGACAACCTTGAAAGTATGCCAATATCTTGTCTCCTTTTTAGATTAACTGTCTTCTTTCCTAGGTTAAGTATGAAGTGCCCCTGATTCCCCTTCTCTTATTTGTATTTCTCCAGACTACTGGAAGACTGCAGTGGACCCAAAATGCCTTTCAGACTCTCTTAAGACTTTCCTCTCCTTGGATACCTGGTGGCATTCCCTCATACCCCCTTTGCTTTCACTATTGCTTTTTTTTTTTTTGCTATTTGACACTTGTTTGTTTAATTGATTTGTTAAATTTGTGGCATCTTGGCTTTCCCAGTTCCAGTTCTAGATGGTGGCTATTGAACAACAAGTATACCTCCAACCACTGGACACTATTGCTGTTGCCTTCCATTCCCAGAAGCCTTGTGATCACTCCTGCCCCACCGAGTAATACTGTATCCTTGTGCTCATCCCTGATCCTGTAGCCCTATTCAGTAGGAAGTAGTTCCAGAAGGCTGACCTTCATCCCTATCCTGGTTCTGGACCCTGTATTATTTGGAGTGGGGAATGATGTGGGCTGAAACATCCCCCAAACTCTGCCAAGTAGCTGAACACAATCAAAAGAAAATAGAAACAATAACCAGTTGATTCGAATGGGGCTACCTTTCAGATAAGACATACCAGCCAGAGTTGCTGAGGTTCACAATTATGAGAAAACTCTTCACATTGAACTTTAAACATAACCAAGGTCATTGGGGGTCTCTGAAGAGCAAACACAGGTGGTTTAGTTCCTCAGTCACACAGGACTAGGGTCAAACAATGCTCAACTTCCTCACCCACTGCCTTCCTTAGAGTCTGTGCAAAAAAAGAGCACAATTTGACCCAAAGTTGCCCCAGGATATTTAGCATATCATTAGTATCCTATTTACATTGCAGATTGCTCCCCTTGAGTGGACAAACAGAGTGAACCATTGATAAAGCCATGCAGAACAAAGTGGACCATGGGTAAAGTGACATCAGTTCCTTGGAGATACAAATGACCCCTTCCTTTGTCACTGATCAAGATAAAAAGCATTTCTAAGAACCGCTACTCACCTTTTACTCTTACCTTTTACTCTCACACTCTCCCTTTACTTACTGTGTACTTACAATTACTTACTATATACTAGCTACTCTGTTACTATATTTTCTTATAATAAAGCTAGTTTCCTTGAAATAGAGTCAATTTAAGCCCTCAATCAATTCCTTGGATGAGACCCCAATTAGACTTAACCCCAATCAATACCAAGACAGAAGGTAAGGATTTAAAAATATAAAGTATATCAATCCTTATTTTGGGGTTTTTCTCATATTTATTTTCATGTTCCCTGTCTCCTGGGCTGGCAGTTATCTTATTTCCTCATGCTATCCCATTCTTATGCTCCTAATCATAGCTGAGGGGCAACTAGGTAGTGCAGTGAATAGAAGGTTCTGGGACCAAAGTCAGGAAGACTCATCTTTGTGAGTTCAAATCTGGAGTTATTAGCTATGTGACTCTTGGCAAATCTCTTAACCCTATTTGCCTTAGTTTTCTCATCTGTAAAATGAGTTGGAGAAGCAAATGACAAATTACTCCATTATTTTTGTCAAGAAAATCCCAAATGGGATCATGAAGAGTCAGAAATGACTGAAAGAAATGAACAACAACAAATAGAGGGATACCTCTGTGTTTTGCTTAACCTCTTGTTTTCCCAATTCTCTCTACTTCTTCTGATTACCCTTTCTAACTCTGGTTCCTCAGCTCCCCTCACTCTATCCCCTATTCCCTTGATCCTTCTTCCCACCTTCAACCCCATTAGTTCCTTCTCAGTGATGACCCCGGTATCCCACCAAGACATACCTAGGTACTCTGCTCAGGTACTCTGCTTTTGAACTTGCTGCTGTTAGGGATATTCTTTGTCCTGGAGTACTTTATCTCTGCCCGTACCACACCCCTAGACTGAGGAATATAACTTTCCAGGACTCCGCCCAGGGAGGGAAGGACAGGGTGAGGCATGGGGTCAAGTAGGGTACATATGACCCAAGAGGTAGCAAGGTCTACAAAGGTTGCAGGGTGAGGAAGTTAGAGGGAGTATTGCCTATTCTAGGCTTGGGGGGCCTTGGCACATATTTCTCCCTACCCCTGAAAAATTTCTCTCCCCCCACATTATTTTATTTATTTCTTTTAGAATATTTTTCCATGGTTACATGATTTATGTTCTCTCCCTCCCCTCCTTCCCCTGTCTTGGTGCTGTCAAGCAATTCTACTGGGTTATACATGTGTTATTACTCAAAACCCATTTCATATTTCATATTTCAAAACCCATATATGCTCATATTTGTAATAGAGGAATCTTTAAAAACCACAATCCTCAATCATATACCCACATATACAAGTGATAAATTGTATGTTTTTCTTCCGTGTTTCTGCTCCCATAGTTCTTTCTCTTGATGTGGATAGCATTCTTTCTCATAAATCCCTCAGGATTGTCCTGGATTATATTGATACTAATAGCAAAGTAAATTACATTTAATCATCCCACAATGTTTCATTTTTTGTGTACAATGTTCTCCTGGTTCTTTTATTTCACTCCACATCAGTTCATAGAGGTCTTTCCAGTTCATATAGAAATCAAGCAGTTCATCATTCCTCCTAGCACAACAGTATTCCATCACTATCATACACCAGAAGTTGTTCAGTCATTCCCCAACTGAGGGACATCCCCTCATTTCCAATTTTTTGCCACAACAAAAAGCATAGCTATAAATATTTTTGTACAAACATTTAAAAAAAATTCTTTACCCCTGGAAAATTTCTACCCAGCCTTTGGGGACCCTTCTTCTTTCAATATTTCCAATAGCTGTCCCTTTCTCTCTAACAGGCATATTCCTACTAATATTCCTACTAATCTTTTTTTTTTTTTGTGGTTGCTGCCCTATCTAATAGGTCTTTGTCATTTAATTTTCTACAGTTGTAGCCTCAGTCCCAAAAAGCATTCTTGCCTTTCTCTGGTTCTGAATTATGCCATAGAGTTGTACTGGAGCAGTTGGAGACTTTTAGAGACTAGAATAACTGTAGACATTTTTTGAGCAATCTTGACTAAAGTGGACAAATCATTATCATCATCTTCATCATCATCATCAGCATCGTTAAAAATTATCTCAGAATTTCAGTATATCAGCAGAAGAAAGGAGATCATAGGCCTTCTAATCTAAATTATGCCTCAAGAAGAATGCACTCTGAAACCTACTTGCCCAGTGGTTATCCAGCCTTTGCTTTATGACCTTTAAATGAGGGGAATCCCATTACTCTTTGAGGCAATCCAGTCTCCTTTTGGATCACCCCACTTATGAAAGATTTCTCTTATATCAAGGCAACGAGGTGGTGCAACAGACAGAAATAGGCCTGAATTGAGAAAAACTTGAGTTCAAATGCAGCCTCAGATACTTCCTAGCAGTGTCTTTGGGAAAAGTTAAATCATCTCTGTCTGATTTAGTTTTCTCAGTGTAAAATGGAGATTGCCATGTCCCAATTGTCATGAGGATTACATGTAATATTTGCAAACCACTTGGCACAGTGTCTAGAACATAGTAGGCATCTAACAAATGTTTGTTCTCTTCTGATTGTGTCTAATTTTTCCTTCTGCCTCTATGCCAGAAAAAAAATACTAGTTCTCTTCTGATAGATGATAGTCTTTCAGACACTATAAAGCAAGCTGTAGTTTAAATCACTTTTTCTTCACAAATCACAAATCACAAAATCACAAGCTTTTTCTTTATAATAAACTTGGGAGTAGGGAATGAAGTCTTATCCCCCTTTTAGAGATGAAGAAATGAAGACTAAGAGAAATTAATGCTGCTGCTGCTTCTACTAGCTAGGATTTATGTATAGTGCCTTATACGAAGGATAAAGTGAAAAGAGGAGAGAGAGAGAGAGAGAGAGGAAATAGTAATTTTTAGGTGCGTCTACCAGACTCAGCTGTTTGTAGTATTGGTTGGTTTTCTACCTCAAACTCTTTTGACCCTCCTAATTGGACTCCTTAACTCCTCCTGTCCACCAGAAGATCATAGAGTTTAAATAATAGAATTTCCTGATTGAAAGGGACCTTAGAGATTATCTAGACCTTCCTTATTTTACAGACGGGAAAATTGTTTTGGCTCTACCCCAGGTATTCATTTAGGCAGGGCTGAAAGGGATCATTGATCAAACAACCCAACATCAAGTAGGCTTTTGTTTCATTCTTTCATTCCTCTCTCCTTCTTTGTTGTGAACAAGCCCTTGTCTTGTATCCCAGTTTCAGTATCTATCACGGAATTCAGTCTGGTTTAAGATTTTGATAAGGTTTATTGCTAAACTAGCTCAGAGCTCTGAGAGAAATGAATAGCACCTGAAACAGTTACTTTTTGACCCAGAGTTCTGAGACAGTTCTTGCTAGTTTTGAATGTGACAAATTGCATTATTCAGGGGAGAGAGTGATACTAGAATTGGTGTGTGATTCTGGGAAAAACCTAATTTATCTGATTATAGACAGAAGATGAAAAATTTGATTCCTAACCCTAGGCTAAGGTGGGTTGATGCAGAAAGGATCCAGAATTTGAACTCAGAAAGCCAAGAGGGAGCAAGACAAAAGGACATGTATCAGAAGTGTCATTGAAGTGACATTTGGAAGTGACAGGTATCATGTTTGCTGTTGGGCAGTAAGTCCAAATGCAAAGAGGTATAGATTTGAAGCAGAAAATCAGATGAGTTGCTTACTGGGTCAACTAGTTTGTCTGAGATTTCAGGTCCAGGCAGGTGTGTGTTAGATAAAGTATGGATCAATTCAGCTTAGCGGTAGAAGCATTTGTTCCACAGAGAAACTGTTCATTGAGCTCCTTTTATGGAAAGTGTCAGGGTTAGAAAAAAGTTACCGAAATTCACAGTTTCGGAATTCTGAGTAACCTCGAGAACATGGATTTTTGACATTAAATTAATAGCAGGTTTTAGTGTGTGTCCACTCTTCGCAACAGATATTGAGAAGTCTGACCTGGATTTATATGATGATTATGGAGATGTATTTAGGCATTTGCTTTAATATATGATTACCCACTTTTTTGTTTTATTGCCAAGCAAATGCTTATTTTCAAGGAATAAAAGTATTATTATGAGTGATGGGTTGCATAAATAGAAATGTATTGATGAATCTTCAAGAGTTACATTAGTGAGCAGAAGAAGAGCATTTCTTCTAAACATGATTAATTGGGGCCTTGAGAGAATCTGAATGCGACTGTGTAATGGTATTTGTTCTCCTGGACTTGCTAGCATAGGAGTGGGTTAGGACGAGCAAGTCAGCGGAGAGAGTGAGTGGGTTTCCATGAAATGTGAGGTAGAGGTGTGAGGTGCTACATAGTGTGAATGGGTCATCCAATTCATCTTTTTTATACTAGTATCCTGGACGATCTAGGAATAATCTAGAAAATATCTAGAAATAGAGCTTTCATCCCTGCTACTACTGATGCTATTCACTGATTCTTACTTATATGCCTAGACTTTCTTTCTAAGACTGGGTGTTTTTGATGCTACAGTTTGCCTAGAACTTGATGACCAATTGCCCAAATTTCCCAATTCTTCACTCCATTTTATATCCTTTCTAGTGCTCACTGATGAAATCTTCCTTGATTATAGAGGTATCTAGTTTTGGGGTTCTGATCACTGTTTTGTCCAGTTTCCAATTGGGCAGCTTTAGTTTCTGACACATACAAAGGATTATGCAGGTGAACAAAGGAGAAAGAATGGAATTTGAAACAATATGACCTGCAGAAGTACTTTTAAATTTTTTTTGTATTTATTTATTCATTCATTCATTCATTCATTCATTCATTCATTCATTCATTCATTCATTCATTCATTTATTTATTATTAAAACCCTTACCTTCCATCTTAGAATCAATACTGTGTATTGGTTCCAAGGCAGAAGAGTGGTAAGGGCTAGGCAATGGGTGACTTGCCCAGGGTTACACAGCTGGGAAGTGTCTGAGATCAAATTTGAACCTAGGTCCTCCTGTCTCTAGGTCTGGCTCTTAATCCACTAAGCTACCCAGATGCCCCCTGGAAGTACGTTTTTAAATGAATTCTCTTGCTTACTATGAACTTAAGGGCAATAAACATGACTATTTCAATATACAAAGAAAAGAAGAGAATTTTATAAGAATTCCTGAATTTCTGTTGCTATTTTTTTGAACAAGCATAGTAAATGTAACACAATAACAGAGCTCTTCTACCTAGCTTCTGAATTTCCTTCTGTTTTCTTCTGTGTATTTTTCAAGATTTCAATGTTGTCTTTTTCTTTGTTTTCTTTTTAAAATAGCTTTCCTCCGACCTCCAATATTCCCTTCCCCTAAAGAGAAGCTTTCCCTTGTGTAGTACACCCTCTAGAATACTACCCTCACTTCTACTTGTTCTCCTGGATTGGGTCCTTAAGAAGAGACTGCTACCTCAGCTTTTAGGGGTAATCTCTGTAGATCTTCATTCCCAGCACTAAAGTTAATGATCCCTAGCTGCTATGTTCCAAATAATGGTCAACCAGGAGATACAATTAACTCTTTGAAAAGGCTTTTATTAAGATGGTATAAAAATGAAAGACATTTCTTCCATTAACCTGTTGAGCACACTACTTTGAATACATGTATGTATGTATATATCTATGTATGTATGTGTGTGCATATATACATACACTATCCATGAGAGAAGTGTGCTCAAACTTAGAGTACCATGTGTAGGATACATGGGTGGCAAAGCAACACACATCTCTTTGAACTGTAGGGCTTGAAAGTCTATAACTTCCTTGAAGTGTTATCACGTAGGTCTCCTTGAGTGCAATTTCAATGTTGACTAGGTTGTTTAGATAATTTACCAAAGTTTATTCTTCTCCTGAGTTGACTCTCATTTTTGCTACTATGATGCTATTTCTTTTCTTTTTAAATTTAAATTTATATTAATTTTAATTTAAAAAATTCATCCCCTCTCTCCTTTTTCCAGACCATAGAAGCATCATCCAGCAAAATATCTAGATTATGCTTTTTGTGGTTTTACTTCTCAGTTCATTCTTTGGAATGAACATTCATAAGTTAGTCTTCAAATGACAAATCTATAGCTGTATATAATGTTCTTTTGATTCTACTCATTTCACTCTTCATTATTTCATGTAGTTCTTAACAAGTTAAAAAATTAATCTGCTTATTGTTTCTTATGGTGGAGTAGTATTCTGTCACAATGATATACCACTTGTTTAGCCATTCCCCTCAATTTCCAGTTCTTTACTACCACAAAGAGAGCTGCTACAAATAGTTTGGAGCATATGTGTTCTTCTTTTCCCCTGATCTCTTTTAGGAAATGGAAAATAATATTGCTGGGTCTAAGGATATGCATAGTTTTATGATTTTCTGGGCATGATTGCAAATTGCTTTTTAAAATGGTTGGAAAAGTTCACAATTCCAACAGTGTGTTAATATCTCTACTTTCCCACATCCCCTTTGACATATGTCATTTTGCCTTTTTCTGATTTTAACCAATTTGATGGGTGTGAGATGATAGCTTAGAATTGTTTTGGTTTGCATTTTCCTAATTAGTAGTGATTTAGAGCATTGTTTCATGTATCTATATATGGCTTTGATTTCCTCATCTGAAAATTGTTCACATCTTTTACCCATTTATCAGTTGGAGATGGGTTTTATTTCCGTAAGTTTGACAAAGTTCTTTATATATTTCAATATGAGATCTCTATTTGAGAGACTGTTTATGAAAAATCCCACCCCATTTTCTGCTTTCCTTATTATCTTGGCAACATTTATTTTATTTGTACAAAAGTCTTTCAATTTAATTCACTCAAAATTACCCATCTTATGTCTCACAATGCTCTCCATCTCTTGCAGACTCAAATTCCTCTCCTCTCCATAAATCTGATAGGTAGTATGTTCTCTGATTTAATTTGCTAATGTAAGGATGGCAAAGAGACCCTGGATAAGATCCTGTTGTTGATGGACAGTTAACTTGGTGACCATTGAAAGTCAGCTGAGGATTCTGGGAGAGAACTGTGAGCTGAGGAGATTTCAGACCAGCTCAGTCACTTCCAGCCTAAGAAGGAAAACAGAGAGGAGCTTTTCCTATGTGGCTGAGGAGATCTGAAGCCACAAAATCGAGAAGAGCCTGACTTTCCTACTCCATCAAGAAATCCTTCCACAACCCCTCTTTCACTTGACTACAACTACTCAAGACTCAGAAGAAGTTTGGTTGGGCTCTTCGGCCAGAGCCAATCTACCCACTTCCCTTTGGCGCTCTCTCTCTCTCTCTCTCTCTCTCTCTCTCTCTCTCTCTCTCTCTCTCTCTCTCTCTCTCTCTCTCTCTCTCTCTTCCTTCAACTGATTATAGAGTTTAGGTTAAGTTATAATAGTGCAGAGATTATGAGAAGCAGTCAGTTAGGAAGGAGGCTCAGAAGCCTCAAGCCTGAGCTCTTGAAGTCCAACTGCTGTGGAAATAGTTTTGCAGGGCATCCTCTCCCACCATCCTTCTCCCTTATTCCTCAAACCCTACCATTCCCTTTCCCTTCAATAAAATCTTTAGTGTAAGTCAGAGCTGGGCCTGTCTTTATAATAAGGGAAAGGATTAGATGAATTGGAGACAGGATTCAGCTCACATTTGTGGCAAACCAGACCTGGATTGTCACAGCACTCCATAGAAAAGGGTTTGGTTACAGAATTGCTCAGAACTGCTGGCAAGGAAACCTGACATCTTTCCTTCCAGTTTGTGCCAGTACAGTGCTCAAAGGAAACAGCCAGTTAAATTATCCTTTGGGAAGAGAGTTAGAGAAGTTCTTCCTGCCTCTCAGCTTGCCTCAAGCCCTGGTGTCAACTATCTTGAGGAGGGAGAGATATCGCCATCTTTTCCTCAACCTTTCTGTTTCTCCACATTTCCCTTCAACCTCTCACTGGAGTTCACATCCTTCTAGTGGAACAAACCCTATTCACCCTTCTCTATTTTAAAGAGAGAAGAGTCTCCCCCCTTCTTCTCCTTTACACTAATGATATCTCTTTTTATGTCTAGATCATGCCTGTTTTGATTTTATCTTAGTGAATAGTATAAAATACTGATCTCTACCTAGTTTCTGCCAAACTATTTTTCAGTTGTTCCAAAAATTTTTGTCAGAGTGTTTTCTTATCCCAATAGCCTCATATGCTTCTGTCATATAGAAATGCAAATCTTTTACTATTGTTTGTTGTATGTCTATTCTGTTCCACTGATCTAATTATTTCTTAGCTAGTATTAGATAGTTTTAATAATTACTACTTTATAATGCAGTTTAAAATTTGATACTGTTAAACCTACTTCTTTTACATTTTTAATTTATTCTTTTGCCATTCTTGTTCTTTTATTTTTCCAAATGAATTTTGTTATCATTTTTCTAAGTCAATAAAATATTTTTTGGCATTTTAATTGGGGTGGTATTGAATAAGTAGATTAGTTAGGACAGTCATTTTAATTATATTGGCTCTGCCCATCCAAGAACAATGATTATTTCTCCAATTATTTAGATTTGACTTTATTTATGTAAAAATGTCTGTAATTATATTCATGTAGTTCCTGGATTTCTTTTGGTGGATATACTTTCAGGTATTTTATTCTAACTGGGGTTATTTTAAATGGAGTATCACTTTCTATCTCTTCTTGTAATTTTTTAGCAATGTATAAAAAAGCTGATTATTTATGTGGATATATTTTATATCCTGCTACTTTGCTAAAATTATTGAGAGATTTGAGTAACTTTTTAGTTGAATCTCTAGAATTTTCCACATATACCATCATATCATCTTCAAAAGAGATAGTTTTATTACCCCTTTGCCCATTTTGATTCCTTAAATTTCTTTTTCTTCTCTTATTGTTATTGTTAGCATTTCTAATGCTATGTTAATTATATTGTTGGTAATGGGGATCCTTGTTTTACTCCTGATTTTATTGGGAAGATTTTTTTTTAAATATATTTTATTTGATCATTTCCAAGCATTATTCGTTAAAGACATAGATCATTTTCTTTTCCTCCCACCCCCCACCCCCCATAGCCGACGCCTAAGTCCACTGGGCATTAGATGTTTTCTTGATTTGAACCCATTGCTTTGTTGATAGTATTTGCATTAGAGTGTTCATTTAGAGTCTCTCCTCTGTCATGTCCCCTCAACCTCTGTATTCAGGCAGTTGCTTTTTCTCGGTGTTTCCACTCCCATAGTTTATCCTTTGCTTATGAATGGTGTTTTTTTCTCCTGGATCCCTGTAAGTTGTTCAGGGACATTACACTGCCACTAATGGAGAAGTCCATTACGTTCGATTATACCACAGTGTATTAGTCTCTGTGTACAATGTTCTCCTGGTTCTGCTCCTCTCGCTCTGCATCACTTCCTGGAGGTTGTTCCAGTCTCCATGGAACTTCTTATTGGGAAGATTTTTATAATATCCCCATTATAAATAAAACCTGCTGATGGTTTTAGGTAGTTTTCTTGTATCATTTTAGGAAAGATTCCATTTATACTGATGTTTTCCAGTGTTTTTAATACTAATGAATGTTTTATTTTATCAAAGGCTTTTCCTTCATCTGTTAGTATAATCATGATTTTTTTGTTGTTCTTGTTATTAATATGGTCAATTTTGTTGATAATTTTTCTTATATCAAGCCATCCCTGCATTCCTGGAATAATTAATTACAATGTTGAATTTTTATGATGTGTTACCATAGTGTCCTAGCTAGAATTTTATTTAGGATTTTAACATCCATATTTATTAATGATATTAGCCTATAATTTTCTTTGTTTTTGCTCTGCCTGGTTTTTTCATACCATATTTGTTTCATAAAAGGAATTTGGTAAAATTCCTTTTTAACCTATTATTTCATATACTTTATTTAATTTTAGAATTAGTTGGTCTTTAAATATTTGATAAAATTCACTTATGAATTCATCTGGTCCTGATGCTTTTTTAGAAAGGAAGTTAATTTATGGCCTGTTCATTTTCTTTTTCTAAAGTAGGTTTATTTAGATGTCCTATTTCCTTCTCTGACACATGGTACTTTCTTGAAGATGCTTCCTTCTCTAAGTGACTACCTTCCTGTTGTGTCTACTTGCAGTGTATACCTCTGTCCCCAGCTAAATTCAGTGTCTTCTACTGGCTGAGTAGCCCTACTTCTAAGTGATTTAGCTGCCTGGGGGATGTGGTTGGGTCACTGAGAAGGAAAAAATCCTCTTCTTCCTACCTCTCTCAGGGGTGTGGTTTTCCCTCATTTTCTGATTTCTAGCTTGGAACTTCCTCAAACTGGCTAGCTATTCCTAGGGCTTAGTTTTTTTAAGCCCTACAAAAGTTTGCATATTATTTCTTCATCCATTGAGGTTGCTCCCTTTGAAAGGTATTCATATTTCATAAAGGGATCACAGGCTGTTAAATCCATCTTGTTAATCCATTAAAGACTTATCATGTATGAATTTATTTTGTGACTACATCAACTGAAGTGGTTGGTGGAGGAGAGAGAAACTGCCTTCCTTATACGTGTAACAAAAAAGTCCAGTCAAGCAAAACAAATCAATGTATGGGCCATATCTGAAAACATGTCTCATTCTCTGTTTCTAGTCCTTCACCTCTCAGTCAAGAGAGCAGTGGAATGCTTCATTAGCTATCTCCCACTGTCTTGATAAGAGTTCTAAAGTTTTTCAAAGTTGGTTTCCTTTATATTGTTGTGATCATTGTGTAAATCATTCTCAGTTCTGTTTACTTCACACGACCAGTTCACCATCTCCCCAGGTTTTTCCAAATGTTTGTTGACCAAGTAGGTCAAGACTGTTTTCTGTGCTCAAATCTCGATGATTAAAACAATTATCCTTTTCATTGAGTGTCTATACTCTTTATTTTTTATTTTACTTCTTTTACTTTTATTTTACTTAATTTGCTTTTTATATTTACTTCTTGATATTTATTTGTGTGTCATACTATTTAATAAAATCACGAAAAACTAGAGCCTTAAGAAGAAAGGGGAGAAAATGAAGGGATTGAGAAGTACAAATGGCTAAAAATAAGACTTGGGATATTACTAAATGATAGAATGTGAACTCTTTTATTTTGGTAACCCTTATTTTCTATCTTAGTAGTAACTCTAAGACAGAAGGGCAAAGATGAGGCAAATGAGGTTAAGTGACTTGCTCAGGGTCACACAAGTAGGAAGTATCTGAGCCCAGATTTGGACCCATGTCCTCCTGACTCCAGGTCTGGTGTTCAGCTAGGCAGCACAGTGGATACTTATTATCAACAAAATCAATCATGTCAATAATAAAACATTCACTAGTATTAAAAACACTGGAAAACACCAGTATAAATGGAATCTGTTTTGGAAAGGAATTGTTTAATCTTTTATTTGTATCTTGTATGCTTAGCCACAAAGGAACATTTATTGATTGATTACTGGTCTGGGCTTCCACATGTCTAAAAAAATTGAGAAGAGGCAATTCTTGGATGACCTTTACTTGAGTTCTGTGTACATTTTGGGAACCCTAATTTTGATAGATTCAGCTCAGAGCAATTTCTCAGAGATAACTGGAAGATGAAAACTAGGTTTTAAAAAGAAAGATGAAATGAACAAGGATGATTAAATCTGGAGAGGAAATGTCTATGGGAGCAATAAAGGAATAATCTCTGGAGGAGTATCTTATGGATTAAAGTGAACATCCAGAGTAAAGGGCTATTCTTTGTGCAGGTAAGGATATTAGTGAAATGACTGATAATTAAGCCCATCAATCTTCATAAACATAACTGAGAACTAGATTAGACTGTGTGGATTAAATAGAATATAAAATATGGTCTTTTGCACAAATTTTGAGCCAAGACACAGATAATATAACATTTAAAAATAGCAAATTAATCAAATATGTAGATGATCTACTCTTGGCTTCAACAGACGCAGAAGCATGTCAGGAAGATAGCAAGCACCTTCTTTTGGAATTGCACAAAAGAGGACAAAAGATCTCGAATGAAAAAGTTCAGTGGTGCCTCCCTAAAGTAGAATATTTGGGGTTCATCCTGACTGCAGGTTCCCGCTCTATTTCTCCCAAACGAATTGAAAATATTCAAAATTTAAGTGCTCCTACCATTAAGAAACAGTTAAGAGCAATTTTAGGAGCAACAGGTAGACATAGACAATGAATTCCTTGCTATGGGGAAATTACTAAACCCTTTATAGCACTAACAAGGGATTCGGTCTCTGAACACCTCAAATTAGAACTAGAACACCTGTCAGCTCTATCAGATCTAAAATAGGCTATCCTGTCTGCCTCTGCTTTAGGCATCCCAGATTACAACAAGTCATTTACTTTGTATGTACATGAGTGAAGAGGGGTAGCTTCAGGTGTTTTAACTCAGACTTTGGGGCCTTCTCAGCACCCAATTGTTCTGCCCAACTGGACCCAGTAGCATCAGGAGCACCACCATGTCTTAGAGGAGTAGCTGCTATAGCCTTACTAGTGACAAAAACTGTTGATCTAGTATTGGGATGCCCATTAACAATTGTGTGCCCACATGAGGTAGAAGCATTGTTGCTAAGGCATAGAACACAGGCATTCTCTGATCAGCGAATTACATGGTATGAAATAACTTTGTTAAATAGTGAAAACATTACCTTGAAACACTGTTCAACCCTTAACCCTGCCACCTTGCTTCCAGATTTACCAACTTCAGGAGAACCATTACACAATTGTGAAACACTAGTGTCCATGGCAGAAAAGCCTCGAGATGATCTCTTGGACACTCCCTTAGACAATCCAGATCTGGTCTTATTTACTGATGGTTCTTCTTTATGAGAGATGGCACATGCTACACTGGAGCTGCTGTAGTCTCAGAATTTGCCACTGAGTGGTCAGCTTCACTGCCCTCTAATATTAGTGCTCAAGGTACAAAACTCATTGCTCTAAAACATGCCTATATACTTGTCAAGGATAAAAAGGCAACACTTTATACAGATTCTAGATATGCTTTTGGCTTTTGTCACTCAGTCAGGATGCTATGGCTCCAGAGAGGATTTTTAACCTCAGTTGGAAAATATATAGCTAATGCAGAAATTATTAATGAAGTTCTTTCTGCTCTCAAACTGCCTGAAGCCCTAGCTGTAGTTCATTGCTCTGCCCATACAGGTGGCACTGACCTTGTCTCTAAGGGAAATGATTGAGTAGATGCCACTGCAAAGTTAACATTAACAACCACTAATGACTTAAATTTATCACTTTCCTATAATGAAAAGGAAGTGGAAAAATGGAAGCAAAAATTCAAAGCAAAACAGATTAATGGAGTATGGATGTCATTTGAAGGAACACCCCTGCTCCCTAGAAGTTTCTATCACCAAATTTGCCAATCTATTCATAAAAATGGTCACTTTGGCAACCAGGGCATCATGGACTCTGTTAAGACAGTATGGATAGCCCCTGGTATAACTACTATAGCCTCTAAAGTGTATACAGCCTGCTCTACCTGCCAAGCATATAACCAACATGCCTTTCATGGCAAAGCCTTTGGTGGGCATCCTCTGGCTTACACACCTTTTGAGCATCTACAGGTAGATTTCATAACAATGCCAAAGGCTATTGACCCAGCCATAGCACTGCTGGGTCTGTACCCCAAAGAGATAATGGACACAAAGACTTGTACAAAAATATTCATAGCTGCGCTCTTTGTGGTGGCCCAAAACTGGAAAACGAGGGGATGCCCATCAATTGGGGAATGGCTGAACAAACTGTGGTATATGTTGGTGATGGAATACTATTGTGCTCAAAGGAATAATAAAGTGGAGAAGTTCCATGGAGACTGGAACAACCTCCAGGAAGTGATGCAGAGCGAGAGGAGCAGAACCAGGAGAACATTGTACACAGAGACTAATACACTGTGGTATAATCGAACGTAATGGACTTCTCCATTAGGGGCGGTGTAATGTCCCTGAACAACTTTCAGGGATCCAGGAGAAAAAAACACCATTCATAAGCAAAGGATAAACTATGGGAGTGGAAACACCAAGGAAAAGCAACTGCCTGAATACAGAGGTTGAGGGGACATGACAGAGGAGAGACTCTAAATGAACACTCTAATGCAAATACTATCAACAAAGCAATGGGTTCAAATCAAGAAAACATCTAATGCCCAGTGGACTTACGCGTCGGCTATGGGGGGTGGGGGGGAGGAAAAGAAAATGATCTATGTCTTTAACGAATAATGCTTGGAAATGATCAAATAAAATATATTTAAAAAAAAAAAAACAATGCCAAAGGCTAGACATTATAAATTTTGTCTAGTCATAGTAGATCAATTGACCAGATGGCCGGAAGCATTTCCTGAGACCCAAACCACAGTGGCTTTTGTTGCTAAGGTGCTTTTAAAAGAAATTATTCCTCTCTTTGGCCTGCCAGCACATATTGATTCAGATAGAGGAAGTCATTTTACTGATTCTGTCCTAAATCAGATATATTCTTGCTTGGGGATAACTCCCAAATTTCATGTACCATATCATCCCTAGAGCTCAGGCTAAGTTGAAAGAATGAACAAAGAACTTAAAACTATGATGGGCAAATTATGCACTGAGACACATTTAAAATGGCCAGAAATTCTCCCTCTGGCCCTATGTTATCTTAGAAGCAGGTCTAGAGGAGATCTACACATCTCACCATTTGAGATGCTTTTTGGACTTCCACCTATACAGGCTAAGCCTTTCTCCCCTGCATATACATCACTATTAGGGGGAGATACTGCTATTGCTTCCTATATATAGGAATTACAACACAAACTGTGTGAATTCCATGAATCCAGAGCTACAGTACAAGCTGGACCACTAGACTTTTCTCTTCATGACCTGAACCCAGGAGACAAGGTGTATGTTAAGAATTTTAAGCATACTGGAGCAATTCAGCCTTCTTGGGAAGGGTCATTCCAAATATTGTTGACTACTCCAACATCTATAAAGATTGGAGAAAAGAACTCTTGGATTCATTGCTCACATATAAAGAGAGCTTCTTCTGTTGAGACTGATTGACTGTACCCTATCACATGCATTGGAGATAATCCTGATTGACTGTACCCTATCACATGCATTGGAGATAATACATTGACAAGTGGATGCTGTTTTTCGAGAACACTTTGAATTAATTCCTGAATTTCTTTTCCCCCTTATTTTTATTATTGCTTTATTTTATTTTGATATTTGATTTCCCCCTTTTTTTCTCATTTCTTGTACAAAAGGTACATACAATTATTTTTTCTGCAGTAATATAAGATTAATATATGTATATGTATGTATACACACACACACACACACACACACACACACACACACACACACACACACACACATACTTGCTATAATATTAATGCATACCCAAAAAGTTTTAAACCGTGGGAACCTGCCATTTATTGATAAAATGTTATGGGACTGTGATTAATGTTTGTGTCTGATTCTAGGAAATGGGATAAAAACAAGGAGCACAGACTTAACCTGAATAGTGCCAAAAAGAGCACACAGGAAAAACTAGTGTGAGACTTGAGGTTGCGAAGCTTGATATATGTTAAGTCATAGGACTTCCTTATATCTACACTCTTTGTGATGTACTCAGACAAGTACCAAAGTTTGACTATCATCCTGTCTCCCCATATCCCTGAGAATGACAAAAAAATCAGACGAGGGAATGACGTTTCCCTATCAAAATAAAATTCTAGTTCTTTTTCTTCTTATAGTATGGCAACTTCCTGTAGTCTTGGCTGCAAATGGGTAAGTGAAATATTACTGCGTTCTATCCTTCAGACTTGTGGTTTTAGAAATTACTTTAATTGGACCCTAATACAAGGGCCTACTAGAAATATATTAAACCCAAATAGGCGTCTATTTTGAAATTTTTTTTTCTTTATCCCAAAAGTTTAACTTTCTTCAATTTTTTTCTTTATAGTTTTTTTTTTATCTTCTTTTGATAATTGACTCATACACCCCCATAACTCAACATTGCATCCTGAGCTGAACTGGATGTTTTTTTTAACACCTATTTCTGGGTGGGGGACTGTATTTTAATAAAAATCCAAGATTTTGAAATTTTGTTTGAGAAAAGATCTTCAAGGAAGAAGCTTGCTAACTCCTAAATCCAGAGAATGAACTGTTGCAGAAAGATGCCAGAAAACCTACACTACATTAAGAAGATCCAGAAAAAACTTGGGTGTGGTTGATTGAACTGAAGTTTGAGTGAACATTTATTTGAATGTATACTCTTATGCCAAAAGGGGACTTCCCCCTAATTGGTTTTTGTCAACGCACCCAGCAAACATTGGTTTTGTTGTCTTTCTTCTATTTCCCTCTTCTATCTAACTATTGTAATTATTATAACTATGTAACTATTGTAATTATTGTAATTTCCTCTTAGAAATTGAATATTGTATACATCTGTAGTTAGAAATGCTTTAGGACTACAAGATGATTATGTAAATGATCAATGGGGAGACTAGTCTCCCAATGATCATCAGGGGGGATTGTGAAGCTTGGATTTAGCTATCTCCTGATTGTAACAATGAAGATACTTAGCCTAACAAAATCAGGAATGTCTACACCCATACTTAAGGATTAAGTATCTAGGAGGATGGCCTTTGATAGACATATACAGAAACAGCTGACAGATCCGTGGGCTGTCCTAATGTGAATCTTAAAACTGCTCAGACTTTACCTTAGAAGATTTGGTTAAGCTATTCCCTATTTTAAACAATGGAGGTACTTAGTTAGGAATGTATTGAGAACTTTAAAATTACTCCATCCTGCTCAGACAGTGCTTTAGGGGAAGATAAAGTTGTAAAATTCCTTACTGAACAATGAAAAGTCCCCAACTCATACTTATAGTGAAGCAAAAACCCTAAGCTAGGTCTATTTTTAGATCTAATACAAAAGGGTGCTAAGTACCTATAAAGGTTAAATTAATCACTAAAAAGGTCAAGAAACTTACAAAAGGCAAGAGGTGTGAAGTTTTAGTCTACTCATAGAAGGTGATAATAAAAAGAAGATGTGAACTAAGAATGGTCAGTCCTGGGGAAAACATCTACTGTGATTGTTAGATGTGAAAATTTAGGGGAGGTGACATAAGAGAAATTTCTCTTTAAAAGGAGCTGGCTCTCTGAACTTAGTTGGAGTTTGGAGTTAGTTGGAGGAGCTGGGTCTCTGAACTCAGTTCAAGAGTTGAGGATTTCAGTGAAGGACTGGAGTTTTGCTTGGGACAAATCTTATGGTGAGTGATTAAAGACTGACTAGTCTCTCTTAAGGCTCATACTATTTTCTCTTATTCTCTTTCTCTCCCTTTCCTTAATTCCTTCATTTGTATTAATTAAAATCTCCATAAAATGCAGCTGACTTGGGTATTTTTCATATTTAGGAATTTTTCCCATGGTGACCACTTATTTTTTATTTAAATCAATACACTAAAAATTATCTTTACAGTTTTGGCACTTCACAGTCTTGAAACCCACATTTTTCACGGTTACACTAAGTCAAGCTTAAGCTACCATTGGTTCAGATGAGAAGCAGGAAAGTGATGTAAAACCGTCTATATATTTGGTGTCACTTCCTCTCCTTGGGCTCTTTCCCCGGAGAGGTGGCTCTGTCTGGTCACTTCCTGTTAGCAGGTCTGGGCGCCTGTTCGATCCTAGAACTTGAGCCTGGAGGAGCTCCCTCAGATAGCTTCCTTGAGATGGTGACGTGATGCGTTATAAGACTGACTCCCTTTTCCCTTGACTCTAAGGGGAGACACCTTGGCCAAGGCATTAAACTCCTGCCTGACTCAGTCTGAGCTGGAGCAGTTTAAATTAACTCTCCCCCTCCCCCCCCCTCTTCCTTTCCTCTGTATTAGTAAAAATCACCATAAACTTCCAGCTGACTTGGGTATTTTATTATGGGATTTCCTTGGTGACCAAATTAATTTAGATTTTAAGTCACAACCCTAAAAATATCTTAACATTTCTAATTGAGCCTAGTTGGGGATCCAAGACCACATTCACCAAAAACATTTCATGTTAGCTTTTAAATACTAAGTAAGCCAAATACTCAGAGCCAAAAGGTACTTCTCAGAGGTCCTCAAATCCAGTAAAACATGGTCCTGTATCTCCTTGACAACATTCCTGACAAGTAATTGTCTAGGATCCACTTGATGGATCAAATCTACATTGATGGGGAAATCACTACCTATTCTAGGAAGCTATTTCCATTTTCAGACAGTCTTAATTTTTAGAACATTTTCCTTCATATTAAAACCAGCCATCTTCATGTTGCCATGCTCTTGTGCTCCAGCCTCTACTTAAAAAAAAAAGCAAACCCTTATCCTTCATCTTAGAAACAATAGTTTTAAGACAGAATAGAAATAAGGACTAAGCTATGGGTATATGTGACTTGCCCAGGGTCACACAACTAGGAAGTATCTGAGGTCATATTTGAACCCAGGACCTCCCATCTCCAGGCCCGGCTCTCAGTCTACTGAGTCATCTAGCTACCCCCTCCAGCCTCCACTTTTGATCAGACATATCAGCTCCTATCTTGGGATTGTTTTTGATGATTTAGCATTTACCATAAGTAGATCCTCCATACTACTTTACAGCCATCTTCCCATCATGCCTCTGTATACATACTCTATTCTCTGACCCCCTTCTAATTGCACATCTGTCCTTGGCCACTACTTCCATATATAAATATATATGTCGAATGTAAACTCCTTGAACCCAGGGTTCTTCTTTCTTGCTTGTATCTGTATCCCCACATTTAGCATGCCTATAACATAGTAATCACTTAATAAAAGTTTTGCATTCATTTGTAGCCCTTAAAAATTCTGGGGATCCTAATCCCAACTCATTGATAGTGAAGAATTGATTCTGAGAGCAAGACTAGACACTGCTCCCATTTAGGGTTCTTAGAGGGGTTAGAATCAGCAAGAGACCTGATTCTGGTCTTCAGGCAAGGAAAGGAAGTATCCTAGACCATTTAATGGTTAAGGAAAACTTCAGAGATGGTAGTGAGATGAGCTGAAAGCTAAAGATTAGATAGGACCAGGTTAAAGAGATAGACCAAGAGACTCAATTGTAAGAACAAATATTTAGGGATCAGAATGATGTGTTTTGGGTGCACAATGAGTAGAGCAGATTGATTGGAGAAAAAAATTTGTATAGGAAAGAAGCAAGAGATTCTGTGTTGATCATGGCTTGTAGTTCATATGTTGTTAAGGATGGTAGTATGGTCTTTAGAAGAAGATTTTCTGTGACAGGGAAAGAGATGGGACAGGACTCATCAAGAAGGAGAGAGATCTAGAACATCCTTCTGTTAGGAATACAGGTGATTACTGCAAGAACTTTGGATTGACAGGAAATAAACAAAGACTTGGTTATACAGCTCAGGAAAATGAGGAAAAACTTGTTCAAATCCATCAATCCTTCGAAGTATTATGATTTTATGTATGTGGGGCTACTTAATTGACCAACACTGCTTGCAACCTTTCCAAAATCCAACAATTCATCATGTTCTAACTCCTTCAAACTATCTTATCACCTGGCATCTAATCTTTTGGTTACAAACTTATTTGCATTTAGCAAGGCTATTTCTCAGAAGACAAGTACATTATCCATTGCTGGACTTGCATTCAAAATCTTTCTTGCTTGGAAGAATCTACCAGCAGTTGAGCCTATACTTCAAGATTTGAGGGTCCCCTCTACACCCTGATTAAACAATGAAAGAAGACTTAATGGTGAGGTGATGATGATGGTAGAATCCCAGAGCTGGAAGAGACATAGAATTTACTCTATGGTAAATCTGAAAAGTGGTCATCCAGAATTTGCTTGAAAACCTCCAGTAAGAGAGAATTCCTTAATGCATAAGGTAGCTCAGGCCATTTGACTCTGGCAACACTTTGCTCATTAGGAAGATTTCTTTTCTTGACATTGTACCTATATTTGGCCTTTTACATTTTCTATCCTCTTGGGTTAAACAGAACATGGATAATCCCCTTAAGAAAGCCCTTCAAATACAGACACTGCATCCTCCCTAAATTTGTATTTTCCAGACTCTGCATCCCCACTATTTCAACTAATAGCTCCATGAATTTGATTTTCTTTACAGTCTTGATTATCCTTCTTTGGATAATTTCCAACTCATCAATATCTTTCCTACAATGCAGTTTCACAATGCAATACGGTAGAATACAGAGATACTAATATCTTCCCATCCTGGGCATAATGTTTCTCGTAAATTGACCTAAGATTGCATTAGCTTTCTTAAGAAACACATATCACACTGTTGACTCATACTGAGGTTGCAGCCCACTAAAGTACATAAATATTTTTCCGATAAACTTTTGTTTAGCCAACCACACCTCTCTCATATCTTGGGAAGGGGATTATTTTGAATGCAAGTGTAGACTAATCCAATCCAGGCCAACATGCATTTGCTAAGGGAAAGACCAAGAATTTTTAACATTTTGACCTCCATTTTAAGGGAGGATATCCAGATAGGTCATTTCCCAATCATCCCAGTAAACATCTTTTTCAGAATTACCAAAAATTTAAGGAAACAATGGAACACAAATAGCATAGGTTAATAGGGTATTTGAGTTAAAATAATTTCCAACAAAACCTGATATCCTTCCTTCCTTCCTTCCTTCCTTCCTTCCTTCCTTCCTTCCTTCCTTCCTTCCTTCCTTCCTTCCTTCCTTCCTTCCTTCCTTCCTTCCTTCCTTCCTTCCTTCCTTCCTTCCTTCCTTCTTTCCTTCTTCCTTTCTTCTTCCTCTTCCTCCTTCCAGATGCTGCTGAAGTTTTGCTAATCTCAAGTAATATTTATATAGTAATAATGGAAGATGCTGCAAAATGTTTAATAACTGAGATCCCTAGAGTAAAACACATGCACATAAACTTTTAGGTTTAATCTACATTCTTAGCACTTTCTTAAGTCTAAAAATTGATATAATGTAAATTAAGTCCTGATTTGCAGCACTTGCTGATTTTTAAGGAGTAAATGCTCACACCAAAAATTTAACAATGGGTTCCAAATTTTAGAGCTCACTCTAGCGCACCCCTGGTTGTGCCAGTCTTTTTTCTTCTTTCACTCTTTTCCTCTTGCTAGTTGATTGCCTCTTTTCTTATTACAAGACCAGATAACTTTGATATTTGAGGAATAGTTCTGTGGGGCTAGTGATAAAGGATAGTTATTGACAATGTCAGGCAAAAGTTTTTCCCTATCATATCCCATACTTGTCATTCTTAAGAAGGCAGTGTTGTTAGCTGTGTGGACTGGTATTAACTGTTGATAAATGGAAAGAGGCAGGAGGTGAACTGGAAAGGGATGATAGGGATTTAGAATGATGGGTTCCTGTGTTACTAAGGTCTGGGGACACCAGAGAAAAGAGAAACTTTTCTCTTTACTTGAATCTTTCATTGCACTGCTAATATGCACTATGCATTTATCTTATTCTAATTTGTACTAATTAGTTAAGTATTATATCTAAGTTCCTTCTGTATAAGAATGTCACCTATGGATGGTGTAGTGCTGACTGGTTGAGGGCCTCTGTTTTCTTTGTGTTGATTGTCAGGCCAAAATTAGTACAAGTGGCAGAGAATCAATTCATTCCCTGTTACATCTCATCCTCAGGCACTACACTGTGTGTACAAGAAACACATTTAAAAATTAGACATATATAGAGTAAAAATAAAAGGATGGAGCAAAATATACTATACTTCAACTGACTAAAAGAACAAGACTAGCAATCATAATCTCAGACAAAATTGAATCTAAAATAGATCTAATTAAAAGAGATAAACAGAGCAACTACATTATGTTGAAGGTATCATACATAATGGAACATTATCCATATTAAACCTATATGTACAAAATATTATAGCATGCAATTTTCAAAAGAAAAAGTTAATAGTTACAGGTAGAAATGGATAAAAAACTGTAATAGTTCAGGACTTTAACCTTTCCCTCTCAGAACTAGCCATATCTAACAACAGCAACAACAACAAAAGTATGAAAGAAGTCAAAGGGATAATAAAATCTTTTTTTTTTTTAAACCCTTACCTTCTGTCTTGGAGTGTGTATTGACTCCAAGGCAGAAGAGTGGTAAGGGCTAGGCAATGGGGGTCAAGTGATTTGCCCAGGGTCACACAGCTGGGAAGTGTCTGAGGCCAGATTTGAACCTAGGACCTCTGGTCTCTAGGCCTGACTCTCAATCCACTGAGCCACCCAGCTGCCCCCTGGATAATAAAATCTTAAATAAGTTAGATATGACAGATTTCTGGAGAGGAATGACCAGGAATATAAAGGAATAAACATTTTTCTCAGTGACACACAGTGCCTTTCCAAAAGAAAAATTTTTAAGAGACAAAATTCTTTGTAATTAAATATAGAAAAGCAGAAATATTAAGTGCATACTTTTCAAATCATAATGCAATAAAATTATATTTAACAAAAGATCAAGAAAAAAAGAATAAAAATTAATTGGAGACTAAATAACTTAATCTTAAAAAATTAGTGGGTTAAAGAACAAGTTGTAGAAATAATAATTTTATAAAGAAAATGACTTTAATGAGGCAACATACCAAGCTCTGTGAGATACAGCAAAAGCAGTAATGAGAGGAAAATTTCTCTCTCTAAATGCTTATATCAGTAAAACTTGGAAAGAACAGATCAGTGAATTGGGTATCCAATTTTAAAATAACTAAAAAAAAGAATAACTTAAAAATCCCTAATTAAATACTAAACTGTAAATCCTAAAAAATAAAGGTGAGATTAACAAAACTAAATGTAAGAAAACTATTGAATTAATAAATAAAACTGAGTTGTTTTTATGTAAAAATACAAAATAGAGAAACCATTGTTTAATATGATTTAAAAAGAAGAAAACCAAATCACTAGCATCAAAAATGAAAAGGGTAAATTTTTCCGCTAATGAAGATAAAATAAAAGTAATTATAAACTTTCCCCTGCCCCTGTCATTTGGCAACAAATTTAACCATTTAAATGAAATGGAAGAATACTTACAAAAATATCAATTGGCTAGACTAACAGAGGAGGAAATAAAATATCTAAATAAACCTATTTTAGAAAAAAGAAATTGGATAGACTATAAATGAATTTCCTATGAAAAAAGCACCAGGACTGGATGGATTTATAAATGAATTTTACCAAACATTTAAAGATCATCCAATTCCAATATTAAATAAATTATTTAGATTTGGCCAAAAAAGAATCCTTCCAAACTCCTTTCATGAAACAAATATGGTGCTTATACTCAAAACAGGAAGAGCAAATGCAAAGAAAGAAAAATATAGGCCAATTTCATTAATGAATATGGATGTAAAAATACTAAATACTAAATACTAATAGTTAGAATAAAATGCCTGGGAGTATACCTGCCAAACAAATCCCCAAACTACACAAACATAATTATAAAACACTGTTTATGCAAATAAAGTAAGATTTAAATAATTGGAATAATGTTAATTAGGTTTAAATAATTGGAATAATATTAATTGTTCATAGGCAAGGAGAGCCAATATAATTAAAATGACAATCCTACTTAAACTGATTTACTTATTCAGTGCCATCTCAAATAATTTACCAAACATTATTTTATTGAAGTAGAAGGAATACTAACAAAATTCATTTGGAAGAAGAAAAGATCAAGTATATCAAAGGAATTAATGAAAAAAATATAAAAGAAGGAAGTCTAGCAGCACCAGATTTTAAACTATTAGTAAACAGTAAAACTATCTATTTGGTACTGCTTATGAAATAGAAAAATAGATCAGTGGAACTGAACAGACATACAACAAAGAATTGTGAAAGATTATAGTAATGTGTTTGACAGAAGTAAGGATGCAAATTTTTGGAATAAGAATTCACTATTTGGCAAAAATTATTGGGAAAACTGATAAACAGTCTGGCAGAAACTAAATATTGACTAGTATCTTATACCATTTATCAAGATAAAATAAAAATGGATATGTGCCTTGGGCATAAAGGGAGATATAAGCAAATTAGAAAAATGGGGAACATATTACCTATCAGATTTATGGATAAAAGAACAATTTGTATATAAACAGGAGATAGAAAATGCTATGATGGAATACTACTGTACTATAAGAAATGATGAGCAAGTTAATTAAAAAATATATGGAAAGATCTGCCTGAAATTATGAAGAGTGAAATGAGCAGAACCAAGAGAACATTATATACAGTGACAGACTTATTGTTTGAAGAATGACTTGTTTATGCCTACTTCCAGAGAAAGAACCAATAAATAGAAATAAGGAAGACATAGTTTTACATATACACATTTATCTTTTTGTCAAACTATGCCTTCTCTTATGGGGCAGGGAGAGAAAGAGCTACTTGGGAATTTTAATGTAACAAACAAATAAATAAAATATTTAAAAAGTTGAGCACCAACTCTCCCTCTAGCTTAGTCTTGGCTTACAGTCTTTTCACTTTAAATAGTATACCAACATTGTGGTAAAAGTCATTTATGATGTCATTTTTCATCCTCTTTGAAGTTAATTTGACATTTCAGAAAATGGCATTTTGTCATCTATATGTGGAACCATTGTACAGTAAATGGGGAAATTTTGAATAGTATGGATAATTTCATTTACCTTGGCAGTATGCTTTCTAGGGATGTCCACCTAGATGATGAGGTTGATGTACACATTGCCGGAGCTAGCTCAACATACATGGGCGCTGAAAGAAAGTATGGGAAAGAATAAGTATTAAGCTGCATACCAAACTGAGGTTCTACAAAGTCATTGTGCTGACATCTCTGTTATATGACTGTGAAACGTGGGCAATCTATCAGTGCTATGCCAGAAAACGGAACCACTTCCGTTTGAATTATTTTAATAAAATTTAGATGATTACCTGGCAAGATAAGATACCAGACACATAGCTTCTTTCTTGAGTTGAACTGCCAAGCATTCAATTTCTATTGCAGAGTTGGTCACCTAGTCTAAGTGTCAAACACACACTTACTTACCCAACAATATTTTGTGGAGAATCATACCAGGCATGGTGATCAGAAGAAGCAGTACAAAGACATTCTCAAGGTCTTTTACTTTTCATCCTGCTTATTTTTTAAAATTTTATTTAGTTGATTCATTAAGAAAATTTTTCTATGGTTACATGATTCATGTTCTTTCCCTCCCTTCCTCCCACCCTGCTCCTGTAGCCAATGAGCAACTCCACTGGGTTTTACATGTGTCATTGATCAAGACCTATTTCCATATTATTGATCTTTGCACTAGGATGATCATTTAGAGTTTACATCCCAATCATATCCCCATCAACCCAGGTAATCAAGCAGTTCTTTTTCTTCTGTGTTTCTATTCTCACAGTTCTTCCTCTGAATGTGGATAGCGTTCTTTCTCATAATTCCCTCAGAAATATCCTGGAACATTGCATTGCTGTGAGTAGAGAAGTCCATTACATTCGATTGTACCACAGTGTATCAGTCTCTGAGTATAATGTTCTCCTGGTTCTGCTCCTTCCACTCTGCCTCACTTCCTGGAGGTTGTTCCAGTTCACATGAAATTCCTCCAGTTCATTATTCCTTTGAGCACAATAGTATTCCATCACCAACAGATACCACAATTTGTTCAGCCATTCCCCAATGGAAGGGCATCCCCTCATTTTCCAATTTTTTGCCACCACAGAGTGCAGCTATGAATATTCTTGTACAAGTCTTTTTCCTTATCATCTCTTTCTCAAGGTCTTTCTGAAGTACTTCAGTATCAGTTATGAGGCATTGAAGACACTGGCACATGACTTAAAGAAGCTGAGATTTGAAGGAAGCTAAGTGAATAAGCAAAAGTGAGGAAAGGGCATACTCCAGGCATGGCTGGGGAAGCTCTATGAATACACAGAGATGGAAGCTGGAGGGTGGGAGAATGGATAAGGATCTAGTTTAGTTCTAACATACAGTATATGAAAGGAATCATATGAACCAAAGATAAAAAGATAGAGTTGAGATGGAAATAGATATCAAATGATAACATTTGTATAACCCAGCAGAATTGCTTATTGGCTCTGGGAGGGGAGAGGGAGAGAAAATGAGTCATATAAACATGGAAAAATATTTTAAAAAACAAAATTAAAAAAGATAGATTTGAACCAGATTATAAAGGGTCTTAAAAGCCAGCAGAAGAGTGTGCATTTGGCCCTCGATGAAACAGGTAAATATCAAAAGTTCTTAGCATGGGAATCACATGGTTAATCTTAGAAAGATGGCTTTAGCAGCTATGTGGAAAGTGGATTGGAGAGGGCGGAGAGTAGCAACAGGGACCCTATTAGGAAACTATTACAATAGTTCAGGTTAGACATGAAGAAGTTTGAATGGAGAGAAGGGAGGATTACAGAAAATGTTGTAGAGATAGGATTAATAAGATTTGGCAACTAATTAATAATAATTAATTATGGCAACTAATAATAAAGCAACTAATTAGATATAAGAGGTAAAGGAGAGGAAATAGCCAAGGATGACTCAGAGGTTATGAGTTTGCATCACTGGGGAAGACAGTAGAAAACTCAACCGAAATAAAGAGGCTTATCTTTTTATGTATTCATTCTCCTATTTTTTTTCTTCCTTTTTCCTTTCCAAAAAAAAAGCTTGTGGTTCAAAATTTTCCACTCTAAACTTCCACCCTTTCCAAATAGTTAAAGTAGCCTTCTTGCATTTTTTTTATCCCCAAGAGGTATTTTTATTTACTTTGTCTCTTTATTTCTATTTCCTTTTTTCTAATTGGGATTCTATCCTCCAATTCATGGGCTTTACACTCAAATGTTCCTTATTTATTTTCTCTGTTTCCTTCATGGAAGATAGCACTTCTGAAGTACAATTCATTTTCGCTTCTTATGATTTTTTTTCTGGGAAGACTTCTGTGCCTCACATCATGAGAAAAGGTCTCATGCCTTTGTCATGGCCACATTCCCTTCCTAATGACAGTATATTCTACCTCTGCAAAATAATGCCGAAAGGCAGCAGGAAGGCTTAAAAAAAAGCAAGACCAAGTGCCTTAAGAACAAACAAGTCTTGCTGCTTTGAATAGGAAGCATGAAAATAAGTTATGAAAGAGGGGAAGCAAAACAACTCAACTGTCTCATACAGAATGATCTTTAGTCTGAATATAAGAGGGCACAAATGATAAAGAGGAGATTGGAACTCTAGATAAATAAAATGATGGTAAGAAAGAGTTTAGATATACTAAACAAATATATGTCACCTAATCCATATGAATTGTGTGTAGTAGGCTAATGATAGGTTTTGGAGATATGATTACTGAACTTCTGACAGTGTATTTTTGGGGAGTCCTTGAGGAGTGGTCTTGTAGGAATGAAGAGAGGCAAATGTTGTTAGTGCAAAAAAGGAGGAAATTGGTAGATTCTGTAAACTATAAGCTAGTTGAATTTGACATCATCTTAAAGCAAAATTCTAATGCAAATGATTAAATGGATGGCTTGTGAGAATGTAGAAAGTAAAATACTAGCTACTACAAACAAGCAAGAGCTCATTAGGACCGTATTATACCAACCTAATTTCATTTTTTTGACAGTTACTAGACTTGCAACATACAAAAAGCAATGAATATGTGCACAACGGGCATGCAAACATTGTGACATATTACTAATAAAGAATTGTACAGGAAAAGAGGTGTATAGGATACCATTTCTATGCGACCCTGGGCAAGTCAGCTAACCTTGTTTCCCTCAGTTTACTCATATGTAAACAGATGGAGAAGGAAATGGCAAACCAGTCCAATATCTTTGCCAAGAAAATTCCAAATGGGGTAACAAAGAGTTGGACATGATTGAAATGACTAAACAACAACAAAATGACCAAAAAGGAGATGGAATGCTTAATTGTTAAGAGCCACTGATGGACAATTCATGTGCTCAGTTGTTATCCATTATATCTTAAGAAATTTGGATAATGTTCCCCACAATACTGAATGGACCTTTCACTATATATTTATGAAAGGACATGGACAAAAAGTGCACAGGATGAGAAGGTATGTTTGGGTTGTAATATGCACCATTGAAGAGAGTATTCAATTGATGAGATCATAGAATTATTGAAGAAGTCAACTAGTATGTGAAGATAATACGAAGACTTAAAATGATGTTGTATATGAGTTGGTAAAAGGAAAGGAGAATGTTTCATTGGCAGTAAAGAAGGTTTAGGGAGGGAACATGATCACTGACTTTAAATATCTGAGGACATATGCGGAAAAGAGATAATTCTCTTTTTCTTAAGTAGGAGAAAACAAAGCTAAGATCAATGGGCAGAAATTACAGATGGTGATTCATCTTAATAAAAGGAAGAGCATTCCAACAATTAGAATTGTCAAAAAATTGAATGGGTTGTATAATTAAGTTGTGAATTCCATATTATTAAAGATATACAAGCAGAGGCTAGATGACAACTTGTTGGAAGTATTGTAAAGACTATTTATGATTCAATCCAGTGAGGGGGTTGGGTGTGAATCAGATAGTCTCTAAGGTCTTTTAAAACTAAAAGATTTTTATGATTATAAGGTTTTAGGGACCATATTAATAGTCTTTTCCCTCTCACAAGGCAAATCAGGCCATCTAGATCCAAAATGATGTTTATAAAATTTTATTTATTTTCTATTCTACTTTGAAATATGATATTATTTTACAACATAACGTAATCTTCTTTATTTCACTAATACAAATCTTCCAATCTTACTACACACAGTACTAAACATAGTTCCAATATTTTCTGCTATTTACTCTAAATGGTTTAAAGTTTTTCTTATCTTTTTTTAAAGATGGGACTGTAACTCTGGGATTTCCTCCTTCATTCACCTCTATTTTCATTGCCTTGCTCTTTTTTTTCTTTTCACCCACGACAACTACCAATCAAATTATTTTCTTTCTTCCTATCAAGTCATTTATTTTGACAGTTGGTTGTAACTCAAAAGCATAGTGGCTTTGTTTCATTATTCATCTCTGACTAGCGCATTGAGATCATAATAGTCAAGTTGTGTTTTTCATGACTTGATAATGCTTTTTGTTCTTAAAGATCTTGCATTTCAAAAAGTATTAGCTTGTCCATTACCATTACAAAAATTACTGAAATACATGTGGACATTCAAATGAGCATCTTTAGAATTTAAAAAATGCTTAGCTTAGTTGGAAAATTGATTTTGGGACGAAGTGCTCTATTTCCTAATTTTTTACATAATATTCTATATTCTGCCATTTCTTGTGTTTTTAGAAAAAAATATCATGCAATTAGAATTTCCGTTTTTAACATGATACTTTTTTTGGACTGATTACAAAATATTTCATCACCTAATCATTTTATTCTTGAATTTTAACAATAATGTATCTGAGTGATTTGAAATTAGACGGTACCTAGGAAGTCTACTGATTTGCAATTTTTAGTTTGATTTCTAGGAAATTTTCTAGTATTATTTACCAAACATAGGAGCCACGTAAGAGACAAAATGGCATAGATAGAGATCTAGTCTTAAAGTCAGGAAGACTGGTTGAATTCCTAACTTGGATACAGAGAGGCTATATGACCCTGGTAAGCTGCTTAGGTTCTCAATACTCCAGGCAATTCTCTAAGGCTATAAATTTTAGAGAAGGTGCTATCTTGCATTGGTATAGAGAGTTTCTGTGTGCTTGGGAGTTCCTTATACCAATGAATTCAGAAGTCCAATTTTTGTCCTCTATCACATTCACTCTTTTCTTCTGATTACAGTTTCTAGAAAGCAAAGCAACCTTAAAATTTTCCCCCTTGGGGGCAGCTGGGTGGCTTAGTAAATTCAGAACCAGGCCCAGAGATGGGATGTTCTGGTTTCAAATGTGACCTTCCTAGCTGCGTGACCCTGGGCTAGTCACTTAACCCTCATTGCCTAGCTCTTACCACTCTTCTGCCTTAGAACCAATACTATTGGTTCTAAAACAGAAGGTAAGGGTTTAAAAAAATTTCCCCCTCTTGCTTTATCTCAGATAGGTCATTTCTTATTTTCATAAATTTCAAGTATTTTTCTAACTGTATAGATTTCTGGATATGTTTATATGTTTCACCTGATAGTTCTACTATTTAATCTGTCAGTGGAATCTGATTTTTTTATTGCCTATTATTTTGTTTTTTTTTCATATATATTTCCACATTTAATTTCCATATTGAGATTTCTCAATCACACTCAATTGCTTCTTGATTTCATTTCATGATATTTTTGCTATTTTCATCATTTCCTTTATTTCCTTCAGTGTATTCATTTTATTTTGAACTAGGGAAATTCTAGTTTAATTTTTGGTGCTTTGGGGGAGACAATCATATTTTTTCCTGATATTTTTGTTTGTTAACCCTTTAATTCATTATGTATTCTTTACTGTGTTTGAATTCTTTTCTTTGCATTCATTCTTAAGAGTGCTTCTTTTTTCCCCTAAATTTTTTTCTTTAGGGATTTCTGATAAGTTATACTTGTCTTGTGGGTCAGAATGCTAGTGGAACTGGGATGATGTGCATTAACTCTCATAGTTTCATACCACCAACCAGAGCTATTAGCATGACTTTATGGAGGAGACCTGGGACACTTTGAGTTAACTTTGCTCTTAGGTGGATAGACATTGGACACAACTGTGGACCCTTTTGCAAGGGAATATATATTAAGAGAGCCCAAGACTCTGGCGGTAGGTAGCAAGAGAGTTCAATGAAGTCCTAAGTACCTTCCTTGATGACTGCTTTTATTTCTTTATGGATGGTTCATATCTTTTTTTCTCCCTTGCCTTGAACTGCTTTTATACTTTATGGATTATGTTTTCCTAGTGGCGATGAATAAATATTATGTATAATATATATATATATATATATGCTACTAAAGGAATTGTTTATCCAATCTCTGAAGTTCTGAGTGATGATATAGCAGATGTGTAACTAAGACCTGAACAGCTGTATCTGCTGTTTTTGTGTGCTGCCTTTGAGAGAGACATTGAGGATTTAGGCTTTTGGTGACCTCTAGCTCTTCCATCTTCCTGGAAATCAATTCCATCCCAGATCCTGGGTCAGTTCCAAGAAATAGTATTATTTATTAATGCTGTTATTAAGCCGTGACCATGTTTACCACCACATCAGGAAGTATACTAGGCACTGATGATACCAATAAAAGTAAAACACAAAGATCTGACAGCATTATACACACACACACACACACACATATATATATATATATACATATATATATATATATATATAGAGAGAGAGAGAGAGAGAGAGAGAGAGAGAGAGAGAGAAAGAGAGAGAGAGATGAACAGGAATTCTGCTCACTCTGATACCTCTCAGCACTTATACTGAATTTAGTTTGTAGTGCCTGAATGTTGATATGCCAATACAGATTAATCCCATCTATTTCAAATTTTTTTCAGTGACTTCATGCTGAACTCTTGTTTTCCCTAAGTCTTTCTCAGGTAACTTCTTCTTGGTGGGTATAGATCCTAAGTAAAGCATTTATGAATATATATATAATATAATATAAAATATATTATTATATATAATATATTATATATATATATATATATATATATATATAATTATGTACCAGGTACTGTGCTAAGCAGCAAAGATTCAAATACAAGCAAGCAGGGAAGTCATTGCTCCTTTTAAAAAAATCCTTACCTTCTGTCTTAGAATCAATATTTAGTATTGGTTCCATAGCAGAAGAGTGGCAAGGGCTAGGCAATGGGGGTTAAACAACATGCCCAGGGTCACATAGATAGGACGTGTCTGAAGTTAGATTTGAACTCAGAACTTCTCATCTTTAGACCTGGTTCTCAATTCAATGGGCCACCCAGCTGCCTCCTGCCCCTACTTTTAAGGAGGTTACACTCTAGTAGAGGAAGACAACATATCAAAGTGAGATGGAAAATGGAGAAGGAGATTTAGAGATGGTCAGGAAGTGAGGTGGCAGCCTGGGTCTGGACAATCAAAGATGAGAGTTCATCTATCAAAACCCAGGATGGAGACCAAATTACCAGCATGGTGAAGGTGAGCTTGATGACTAGGGGACTGATGACATGACTTGGCTGAGTAGTGAGTTAGAAACTGGATCTAGGTAAGAGAAGTTATTGATTCTAAATCAGTACCATATAGAGGTTTGCCTTATCAACTGAATGCAACTAGGCAGAGAAGATGGATGCTGGCACTCATGTGCCTTTTGAATTCTCACCAAGCTCAGCAGCCCATCAGAAGCCATGTTCTTCACCAAAGAAAGCAGAGGGGCAACAATATAAAGAATATCTGCCTGTGTTCTGAAGTCCATGTAGGAGAGCACAAGTAGGCTCAGTGAACATGCTGCAGATGCCCAGAAGATCTGAACTCTCATTGTCCAAGCTCTCACTACAAAGGGAAAAAAGGACTGGCACCATGAAAGCCACAAAGCACAAGCCAAATCACACTTCTAATTCTTTTGAATGAAAGATGGATGTTTGTTTTGAATGAGGGTAAAAGTGGAGTTGAGTTACCCTAGCAGACAGGAATGACTATGCTTATGCCAAGATAGTGTTTGGTTGATTGGATAAGGATGTAGCATTGAACATGTAAACTCCCTTGAGGGCTAGCCTTTGATTGAAAACAACTGTGGGATGATAAAAGGACAGATGGGCAAAGGTTATTCACTATCTTTTCACATTTTAGAAAAGCTCAGTTTTTCTCCTGTCTTCTTTGGACCATGTCTAATGGTGACTTTCTCTCTTCTCTATTTATTTCATATTCTGATTTATGTATGTTGTTTCCTCCATTAGAATGCAAGATCTCTGAGGGCAAGGACTCAGCCTTTTTTGTATAATTAGTGGTTAGCATAGTAGCTGGTACATAGTAAGTGCTTAATATATAATTGCTTATTGATTGATCACCTTTACTGACTGCTTGGATCTCTCTAATATGCCCCTTTAAAAGGAGAAACACATGACACCAAGTCAGATGAATCAGGTTAACTTTGGAGAGACAGCAAAATGGCGCCCAATTTACAAACACCTACAATAGCACAGGGTTTGTCTAGTAACAATAGCACAGGGTTTGTCTAGTAACAAATATGACTTTCTGAAGAGCAAATATTAATGGTCAGAGACTGATCAAGCCTTGGTTGTATTTCATGAATGTTGTCTTATGTGAACAAAAGTGAAGCCACTGGCCCATTGACAGCAGGGAAGATTCTTTGAGCTATTTTTCCAGTTGATAAACCTGCCATAATTGAGCTCTGTGCTCTTACTCATCACAAGAATGTTTTTATTTTTGAGAAAACTGACTTGTAGGCATTCTAATAGAAGGCAAGCGAGAATGACTTGGTTTAGATCAGGTCACTTACTGTAAAGCAGTTCTCCTGCTGGTTGCAGGGATATCCAAAGGATATTCGGCAATCATGACATGTTTCAGTCTGAAGGGCTTTCATCCTTTTGCCCCCTTGCAGCCTTGTGTGAAATATTAGTACAGGACACATTACAAGACTGTCAGAGGTATATGACCTCAGGAGGGCAGGCAATATAGCTGAGAGAGGATGGAGGGTAGCCAAGCAAGGAGGGTGATGTGGGAGGAAGGGCAGAAGTTGAAAGAGAAGATAAGCCAGTGGCCAAGGTGAAGTTGGATTGGATGGTAAAGAGATAGAGATAAAAGGAGGGACAAGGCCAGATAACAAAGGGGGCAGAAGTCCCAGAGGAAACTGGAATGTCAGTGGCATAAACCATAGTTAACTAAGACCAAAGTCCTAGACAGTTAGCATATACATTGTTTTCCTAGCTTCAGCTCCCTCCCTTCCACTTCCTCCTGCTCATGGCCTCTTTCTTTAGCTTTATTTCTCCTTTTGGTTTCCAAATTTGCTGATATATTAACCATCTTCTCTACACCAGTGGGAGGCAGTTGGAGGACTTGGAGGAGAAAGTTTCAAAATTTCAGCCAGTCTTGGCTACTTCCACATACTGCCTTTGTATTCATGGAGGTATACAAAAGAGATATAATGAGGAATCCTAAACCGAAAACAAACCTTCCCTTGTCTCCACCCTGGCAGGAGTCTGGGGACAACGGTATACTCATCCCAATACTTTTAATAATATCCAGAGATCTCTGTGGGCACACCTTCTTCAAGCCAGGCTGGGCTTGGACTTTGTCCCCCCCCCCCTTTTTTTTTTTTTGCTATACACCTTGTTGTTAACCAAAGCTAAACAGGAAAATCAAAATTACCCAATTTACTAGGGCTGGGGATGTTAGGTGCTGCTGGTGCTGAACTCAGTTAAGTACTATACTTCAAACACAAAATTCTTTACTAGTTTTTTTATGGTCACATCATAAATGTAGTATTAGGCATAATTCTAGCTGTTATATTTTAAAATGGAGCTGACAAACTAGTGAAAACAGGGCAATTGGAGTTGTTGGGGGACCTAAAATCATGTTCCCTGAGGAATGATGGAAGAAACTGGATATTTTAGCCTGCATTAGGCTTAAAGTGGACATGATGATTGTCTTTAAATAGCTGAAGAGCTCCTGTCTGGAAGAAGCTTATATTTTTTTTCTGTATTGCTTCAGGGGGTAGGATGGAAGCAACTATATGGAGGAAAACTATATGGAGGAAAGGTGAGTTTATGGTGGATATGCAGAAGGGTGGCATAGGATGGCCAGGAATAGATGAATTGTCATCTGATCCATGGAAAGAATAGCTCCATTGGTAAGATCATACATAGATCCACTGGATTATTATAGTGTTAAGTTTTGGCTGAACATAAAATGGAAACTTCTTAAAATAGTTGTGGGGAAAGGGAATGAGTTGGCTCATGAGAGAGTATGTTCTGTCATTTGAAGCATTTAGGCACTTGTCTAGTGCTAGCTTGATGGCTACTTATGAAAAAGGGAGATAGCATAAATATGTCAATTATGTTGATATGCCACTGCTGTGGGTTTGGGACCACTTATACCAGCTTTGAATCTGTCTTTAACTTAATAGATATAACTCAGGAGAGGCTCTGAGAAAATGAGTGACTTGTGGACTTTACCTCTGGAAATCTGGAAGATGTATCTGCTAAAAAACATAGCTAATGAAAGCAGCTAGGTGATGGAGTGGATAGAACACAGGACCTGGAGTTAGGAAAACTTGAGTACAAATGTAGGCTCAGACACTTACTAGATGTGGGATGGTGGGCAAGTCATTTAATCCTGTTTGCTTCAGTTTTCTCATCTATAAAATGAGCTAGAGAAGGAAATGGTAAACAGTTTGGATACTGTTGTCAAGAAAACTATAAATTGGGTCAAAAAGAGTAAGGCATGACATAGATAATAAGTGTTATAAGTAGACTTGGAACACCCAACCCCCTTCATTCAGTGAGTACACTGTGGTATGTAACTTGACAGAAATCTAGTAGATGGGCAGTTTTCTTCCCCAATCTCCTTGGTTTGAAGCCTTTTGTAAAAAAATTAGATTTGCAAGATACAAGGTTCATCTTTACTATCTTTGTTAAATATACTCCATCTCTTATTTGGAGTCTGCCATTCCTGTATTTAAAGGGACGGTCCAGAAATCAAAATTTTATTCTCAGATACCAACTTTTTAGCCTGCTATTTACTTCCCAAACCTTTCCTTCAATCTTTTCTTTCTATTGGTAACAGTGAGGAAAACACAGATGACCCTATTTTTTTCTTTTTCTTTATTCTTTTGTTTCTATCCCAAGACTTCGTAATTTTTCGATGAGTGGCTGTTATCCTTCACACTTGAAGAAGACCAAAATGACATCACTGATGATGCCTTTTGATCTGAGCATAAATTGGATTTAAGTGAGACACAGATGCACAAAGTCATTGACTTTAATCTCTTTCCCAGAGTCATTGAAATCCAAGACAAAAGTCAAGACAACTGGTGATGCCCTTTGCTTCTTTGATGTCTAAACATGCTTTAGGGATTCCATAGCACCTGCTTCCACTGTCTTCATGTCTGTTAAAACAAATTATTCTCATCCACCCCTCCTACTGGGGGAAGTCTTCACATGCTTGGGCAGACACTCCCCTAATTCAACGAGGGGTTCAAGGCATGTTGGATTTAAGGCATATAGGTTACTCCTGACCTGCTTTGACCTGCCTGGTTGTCCAGGAAGACGAATACCTTTGTGGGGAAGGATTTCCAAGTGATTTTCAGGGCTGCTTTTTCCCTTTGGTGTCCACATGCCACCCAGTTCTCACTGTGACTCCAAGAAGCATGTGCAGTGGCCACACCTTGATAACCTTTTGTAGGTTTCTTCTGGAAATATCATTTGTGTCCCTGTGAATTCCTTCCACAGTATTTTGGATAAGTGATCATAGCTTTTACCTGAAGATGTCTAGTGAAAGAGATCCTACTGCCTCCTGAGATGATCCAGTCCACTTTGGGATAGTGCTAATTTTTAGGATTTTTTTCCCCCTTTCCTGAGGTCTAAATTTGTCTCTTTGCAACATACACCATAACTCTGGTTCTGTTCTCTGCTCCCAAGGATAACAAATCTAATTCCTTTTCTATAGGAAGAGTCCTTTAAATACCTCCCTCTCCCCCTGTAAGGACCCCCCTCTTGAATTTAAGCATTCCTCAGTCTTTCTTTCAACTGATTCCTAAATCCTTCAAGTGAATACAGAAATCTTTTACTAGGTTGTTCTCCTTATTATCTTCTCTAGCTTTTCAACCTTCTTCCTAAAGTATGTCTCAAACTGGCCGCAGCACTTTGAATATGATTTACACTAAGGCAGAGCTCAGTGGGACAATTACTTGCCTCTTTTTAGACATTAGGATATGTCTCTTTTCTCTGAATTATCACTGTTCTTCTCCAATTTCTTAAGTTATTGCTCTATTTTTGTGCATCTATTTTTGGAAATAAGTTTATGCACTCCCCAGGATTTTGTTGCCTCTGTAGTGATTAAAATGGTGGGAGCCATAAACTGTAATAATTAAAATGGTTGAGGTTATAAACTGTAGTGATTAAAATAGTGGAAGACACAAATTGTAGTAGATATAAGAGTGGATTGTAAGTTGTGACCGCAGAAAATATGTTTTCACTACAGTGTCTTGTTTTTATATCAAATATAAGGTGGTCTCCAGGGAAATATTCCCAATTATTAAAAAATACCCAAGTCAGCTGGATTTTATAGAGAATTTAATTAATAATACAATGAGGAATTAAAGAGAGAGAGAAAGAGTAAGAAAGGAATAAGTTTGAAGGGCCTTAAGCCAATATGACCTTGACCTGAGTCTTAAGAGAGAGATCAGTCAGTCCTTAATCACTCACCACAAGATCTGTCCAAGCAAGGATTCTAGTGATACCAGGCCAGCTCCATCTCAGCTGCCTTCACCAGTTTAATCCTTAATCTGAATGTCCTAGAGAGAGACCCTTCAAGGCAGCCTTTTCCCAGCTGACTGTCTTTCAGAGAAAGCTTTTCGTCTCCTTTTAAAGGGCATTTTCTCCTTTGTCACCTCCCCTAAATTCTTACATCTACCAATCACAGTAGACGTTTTTCAAAGGACAGACCATTCTTAGTCCACACCTAAGAAGGTGTGGATTTTTGAGTAATTCATACCAGGAAAGCTCTGAGTAAGTTTCCCAGTTCTTTGTTCCTTGTAAGTTCACAAGTTGCCTGATCTTTATAGGTACTTAGCACCCCTTTGTATTAGTTCTAAAAATAGGCATGGCTTAAGTATGGGTTTAAGTATTTTTCATTGTTCAGCAAGGAGTTTTCTCCCCTAAAGCAGGCTTAGGTCTTCACATTTTTGATCTAAGTAGAGTTCACTGCCCAAATGGGGAATGGTCTTAATCCAATCTTATGAAGTAGGGTCTGGGAATTTTTAAGGTTCACACCTCTCTGCATGTATGCATGTATGTGCACAAACACATTTTTACACATATGTATATGTGAATATGTATGTATGTGTTTAGGGAAAAGTGACATCACCTTGCTCAAAAATCCTAAGCTTACATTTAATACAAGTTTATAAAATGTATTTCAGTGGGAATAGAAACAGAAGAAAAACAACTGCTTGATCACATGGGTCAATGGAGATATGCCTGGGGATGTAGACTCTAAACAATCACCCTGGTGCAATTATCAATAATATGGAAATAAGTCTTGATCAATGACACATATAAAACCCAATAGAATTGCATGTCAGCTATGGGAGGTGAGTTAAGGGAGGGGAGGGAAATAACATGAACCATGTAATCATGGAAAAATATCCTAAATTAACTAATTTAATAAAATTTAAAAAATATATTTCATTTTATACTGCCAATGTAGTTTGTCAGCAGACAAATGAAAACTACAGGGCCACTTCTCCATAATTTGTGCTCCAGTGATTAGACAATTTTGGCACCTACTCAAATACTCCAGGGGATCATATTTCCTCCAGTGATGCAGATTGTAGCTCAACTATGCTTCGAATCACCTGCAACTCTCATCCATATCTTCCTGTAAGGTTAGTAAAGGGGACCCAATATAGCAGAAGCCTTCCTTCCTTTCTCCTGCATCACTCTATTTGTTACTGAGCCTCAACAATTCTTCCAACAGTTCTCATTAGTAAAAACAAAGACTCAGCATCTATGTGAGTGCAGATTCTTCGGAGATAAGAATTTATACTTGCATTGAGGCTTAATCTTGGCTTGTACTAATGAAGAAAGTCAAAGAAATGTTGCAGCCCAGTAAGTACTATTTTGACCTCTTAAAATTAAGTGAAGTTTCTCTAAGCAAAATAAAGATGCCTGAAAACAAGACACTAGCCTAGAGGTTCTGGGGATCAGTTTTTTCTCTTCCTCTCAGGGCCCAGGGCCAGTAGTTTGCCTGGTATATTCCTACTGTCCTAGATTCTTCAGCCTGCATTCCTCTCCATAGATGGTGAATTTGATGAGCCCCCAGACAAGTTTATCTTGGCAAGAGGAGGACCTAGTGCCATTGCAACTAGTATCTACAGTTACACAGACCAAATAAGAGAGTGATAAGCCTTTCTGTTCCAAAGAAAACACCAAGTGATTACAGTTTATTCAGGATCCACAGTATATATAATATATATTGCAATGTTCCTCCCTTGCCCAGGTTGAATCCTATGCCAGACCCACACTGAAGACCTTTATGAGAAACCAACTTCTTCAATGAAATCTTCAATGTGACAAGGATTAAAATATGTAGTTAGTAAGCAGGCAGAAGGTGCAGAGGCTAAGTTTTTTTTATTAGATTTGGAAATTCATTTTATTTTTTTAGTTATACATATATACTATCATTTGAACCCATTTCCATTTATTCATTTTAATAAAAGAGTAATCCTTTAAAACTAAAATCCCAAAGCACATATATATATAAACAAGTGATAAATCATCATTTGTTTTCTGGCTTTTTACTCCCACAGTTCTTTCTCTAGATGTGGATAATATTCTATCTCATAAGTCCTACAGAATTATTAGTAACAAATTCAATTACCTTTGATTGTCCCACATTGTTATGGTTTCTGTGTATAATGTTCTCCTGGTTGCAGAGGCTAAATTGACCCAATACCAACCTCCTATTAGGTTTTTAGGGGAGTCAGTCATCTAACAAATGTAGCTCCACAAATAATCCTATTTATCAGTCTCTGCCTTTCTACAAAGCAATTCTAATCCTCACCATTCGGGCATTTCTCCTAGATTGCAGAGTTGTATGGTTCCAGCTGACTTGATAAGTTTAAGAAAATCCTTTTCTATGCAAACTTTCTTGTTCTTACTGGTCTTATGGGTATCATCCCAGAGATGAAGGATGTAGAGTTGCTAAGGCTAAAGGTTAAAGTTACTTCTTTCTGCATTAGTTTCTATTCTCTAGCAATTATCTTGTATATAACTTCTGGAAAGTAGAATTAGTGTGGAGGCATCCAGTATTAGTAACTCATGCCTTTTCTTCATTTTTAAACAGTTTTTCTTTTTATATATAGCATGCCTTCTGGGATATCTCTTTCCTTCTCTCCTCCAATTGCATACAAATCACATTTGTAGTTTGGGTCCCCAGTAGGGTGACTATTCCAGATTCAAGGTGGTCTCTTGGTATGCATTCCTAAAAATATAGCTCAGGAGCTACACTAGTGTTTTTACCCATAATAACCTGATAACTGATGAGCTAAACCTTATTTACTGACATAACATAGTAATGAAAATTGTCTATATTGTGTGATCTTCTATATCATTATGTTTAGCCATAAACTCTTCCCCATCCATATTTTTCTTTTTCCCTTTTCTCAGTTTGTGGATAGGATAAGCTAATATAATGAAAACGACAATATTAGTTAAATTAATTTACTTATTCATTTACTTATCCAGTGCCATGCCAATTAAACTACCAAAGAATTACTTTCTAGAGATGGAAAAATAATAACAAAATTCATCTGGAGGATCAAAAGGTCAAGAATATCAAGGGAATCAATGAAAAAAAAAGTGAAAGAAGTCAGCCTAATAGTACCAGTTCTTGAATATTTAGGCTTAAATCCATTAAGGTACTTCTCTAATTATGCTCTGTAAGGGGAGGAATTAAGTTTTGTTTCACTTAGCACAGGATCTTAATAGGTAATTTATGTTTTAAAAATAGTTTTTGTTTTTCTTTTCCAAATATTCTAAATTAGTAATTAAAAAATTAATCTAAAGGCAATGAAGGGATAGAGCACCAGGCCTGGAGTCAGGAGTTGGGGAGCCTGGGTTCAAATCTGGCTTCAGATACTTACTTCTTGTGTGATCCTGGCCAAGTCACTTAATTTCTATTGCCTAACTCTTATTTCTCTTCTGCCTTAGAATTAATAAGGATTTGAGAAAGGTTAAGAGCTTAACAAAAAAAATCTATCACTTCCACTATCTCATCATCCCACACCACTTATTACTGATCAAATTTTAAAAATAATCTGAAAAAGAAAACTCCTAAGACATAACTACATGCCCTAAAAAAAACTGATCCTCACATTAGCCATTTCTAATACACACACACACATACACACACATACACACTGAAGATTAAATTTATCTCTCCCCTGATTGTGAAGATTAAATTATAATCCCTATCTATTTTTAGATTTTAATCACCAAAACTGTAAACACCCTACTTAAAAGTTGAGTATGGAGATCTGCCCATTTTTAGATCTAATGACCAAAAGTGCAAACATCTCACTTAATCATTAAGTGGGAGGTCTGTGACCCATGTTTGCGATAGTGGGTGATGAATCAGAATCGACTGACTGCCTTCTGAGCAGTCCTAAAGCAGGACTTCAACTGTAATTGTTAGATGTAAAATTAGGGGAAGACATAGGACATGATGCAAAGGAAGTGTCTTTAAAAGGAGCTCTCACTTCCTGTGAGAGACAGTTCTTCATTCTTTGGAAGTGGAGACTGGAGATAATTCTTCATTCTTTGGAGTGGAGGCTGGAGCCGAGACCCTGTTCCTGATGAGGCTGTTCTAAAATCTCTTTGAACTGACATGTGATGAGTGAAAAGCTGACTCTTAACTGCTGGATTTTCTGAAAAAACTAACCTCAGGAGAGATTTACCTTATCCTTTCTCTGATTTTCTTATTTCACTCTTTCTACATTTTGTAAATAAATTGTAAATGAATCTCTTTGGATTGGAGAAACATCTGGAAGCCTCAGACAGCAAGGCAGACCAATCTGAAAAGCAAATCCAAATAGAAGGGTCGCTCCTAAAAATAAAATAAAAAAAAAAATAAACAGTATCTATCTAAAACCATCAGCCAACATCATCTGCAATGGGAATAAACTAGATGCATTCCCAATAAGATCAGGAGTGAAACAAGGATGCCCATTATCACTGCTATTATTTAACATTGTACTAGAAACACCAGCAATAGCAATTAGAGAAGAAAAAGAAATGGAAGGTATTAAAATAGGAAAGGAGGAGACCAAGCTAACACTCTTTGAGGATGATATGATGGTCTACTGAAAGAATCCTAGAGAATCAACAAATAAGCTAGTGGAAATAATCAAAAACTTTAGCAAAGTCCCAGGATACAAAATAAACCACATAAGTCATCAGCATTTCTATATATTTCCAACACATCTCAGCAGCAAGAATTAGAAAGAGAAATTCCATTTAAAATCACGCTAGACAATATATAATACTTAAGAATCTATCTGCTGAGACAAACACAGGAAATATATGAACACAACTACAAATCACTTTCTACATAATTAAAACTAGATCTAAACAATTGGAAAAACATTAACTGTTCATGGGTAGGATGAGCTAACATAATAAAAATGACCATCTTACCCAACCAAAGTTATTTACTTATTTAGTGCCATACCCATCGAACTACCAAAAAAACTTTTTTACTGAATTAGAAAAAAACCATAACAAAGTTCATTTGGAAGAACAATGATTAAGGATATCCAGGGAAATCATGAAAAAAATACAAAGGAAGGAGGACTTGCAGTCCCAGATCTCAAACTATACTATAAAGCAGTGGTTATCAAAACAATTTGGTACTGGCTAAGAGACAGAAAGGAGGATCAGTAGAATAGCCTTGGGGTAAGTGACTTCAGCAAGACAGTCTATGACAAGCCCAAAGATCCCAGCTTTTGGGACCAAAACCCACTATTTGATAAAAACTGCTGGGGAAATTGGAAGACAGTGTGGGGGAGGTTAGGTTTGGATTAACACCTCACACCCTACACCAAGATAAACTCAGAATGGGTGAAAGTCTTGAACATAAAGAAGGAAACTATAAGTAAATTATGTGAACACAGAATAGTATACATGTCAGACCTTTGGGAAAGGAAAGATTTGAAAACCAAGCAAGACTTAGAAAAAGTAAAAAAATGTAAAATAAATAATTTTGATTACATCAAATTAAAAAGATTTTGTACAAAGAAAACCAATGTAACCAAAATTAGGAGGGAAGTAAAAAATTGGGAAACAATCTTCATAACAAAAACCATTGACAAAGGTCTAATTACTCAAATTTATAAAGAGCTAAATCAATTGTACAAAAAAATCAAGCCATTCTCCAACGATAAATGGGCAAGGGACACAAATAGGCAGTTTTCAGCTAAAGAAATAAAAACTATTAATAAGTACATGAAAAAGTGTTCTAAATCTCTTATAATCAGAGAGATGCAAATCAAAACAACTCTGAGGTATCACCTCACATCTAGCAGATTGGCTAACATAACAGCAATGGAAAGTAATGTATGCTGGAAGGGATGTGGCAAAGTCAGGACATTAATTCATTACTGGTGGAGTTGCGAATTAATCCAACTATTCTGGAGGCAATTTGGAACTATGCCCAAAGGGCCATAAAAGGCTGTCTGCCCTTTGATCCAGCCATAGCACTGTTGGGTTTGTACTCCAAAGAGATAATAAGGAAAAAGACTTGTACAAGAATATTCATAGCTGCACTCTTTGTGGTGGCCAAAAATTGTAAAATGAGGGGATGCCCTTCAATTGGGGAATGGCTGAACAAATTGTGGTATATGTTGGTGATGGAATCCTATTGTGCTAAAAGGAATAATAAAGTGGAAGAATTCCATGGGGACTGGAACAACCTCCAGGAATTGATGCAGAGTGAGAGGAGCAGAACCAGGAGAACATTGTACACAGAGACTGATACACTGTGGTACAATAGAACATAATGGACTTCTCCATTAATGGCAATGCAGTGATCCTGAACAACCCGGAGGGATCTATGAGAAAGAACACTATCCACATTCAGAGGAAAAACTGTTGGGGTAGAAACACAGAAGAAAAAGAACTACATGGGTCGAGGGGGATATGATTGGGGATAAAGACACTAAAGGAACATCCTAGTGCAAACATCAAGAGCATGGAAAGAGGTTCTGATCAAGGACATATATAATACCCAGTGCAATTGCATGTCGGCAATGGGAAGGGCTGGGGGAAGGGAGGAAGGAATAGAATATGATTTTTGTAACCAAGGAATAATGTTTGAAATTGACTAAATGAAATAAAAAAAAAAGGATAGGGAGTAAAGTTAAGGATTCCTCAGGTGGTTCCAGTGGCATAGAACCATCTGGAGAGTTATTGTGGCCGTAAACTTGCACAAAAGGTCTCTCCCCAGCAAATTTAAAGGGGATCCAGGCATTAAGAGGAAAGAGTGTTCCTCACTAAGGGGTCCTATGGACAGTATTCTAGGGGAAAGCTTGGGAACCTTTAGGGGTGTCCCTGATACCCCCCTGACATTAACTGAGCCAATGAAACTGCAATATGAATCAGGTATACTCTTCAATACAGACTGGGAAGCTCCAATGTCCAAAAGAAAATCATAATAGGTGTTACCAACCTTTAATGTTACATGGGGCTCATTAGTATGGGGAGGCAGTGGATAGGGACAATGGGCAGTAAGACATCAGGGTATGGAAAATCAAAGGTTCTATCCTCTGATTCCTGTGCCCCAACTCCCCCCTCCCCGCCGTAAACTTTCGTAATCTTTGGGTAGTACCTTGGGCTCCCCCCCTAAAGGGCAGTAGCTCCCTGGGTGGTTTGGGGGCCAGCTCCACTCAAAATATACTGCTGGAGGTCATTTGGTATGAGTTGTCAGGTGCCTGATTTATCTCCCCAGGATTATTATCAGTTCCAAAATTATGATTCCTGAAATCACCATTATAATTATCATTCCTGTAATTGTTCCTATAAGAATTTATCCAGTTGGTATAGTGCATCAGTACCTGGGAAAATTCCTACTCTTCATCATTATGTGGCCCTTCTTATGACAGAATTGGCAGGTAAGGGACTGATAGGTTCTTAGAGAGGGGCTAGAGCCATTGGTTGGTTAGGTTCTTGGAGAGGGGCTAGCACCATTGGTTGATCATCATGCCCTTTGTTTTGTTTATCAATCTTTTCTTCCAAAATTTTGGTGTGTTTTCTCAAGGTTTCTATGATATTATTAGCCTTTTTCCTGTTTTTCCTTTTGGCCTTTAAAGACATAAAAAGCAGAGTGTTGCAACTCTTCAAGGTCCATCTGAGGCTACTGTAGGCAATGCATCTTAAAATAATCTTGGACCACACTGAAAAAGTTGTTGACAAAATGTCTCTTTATTTGTCTTTAGAAATATCAAGGCCTAGATATCGATCCTCAAGCTCAATGAGCTTATCCATTAATTGTGAAGGTGTCTCATTTTCTCATTGTCTAAGCCTTTCAAATTTTGACCATGCTTCTCTATCCTTGGAGCATTCTCGCATAGCTGTTGTAATGACATCCCTACAACGATATAATTGCAACCGATCCATTGTATGGTTATAATCCCATGCAGGATCCTGAGCTGGCCAGTGTGGTGTACTACACCCCCAGGCCTTGTTAACAAGAGAGATAATTTTATTTTTCTCATGTTCTGTTAGAAAAGCATTGAGAAAAATTTCAACATCCTTATAGGACAGGTCATATTGATAAAAAAAATACCAGCCATTTTCTTAGTCACAACCAAAGATTCAGATTCAAATGAAGGTATATTATGTGTCATTTTGTTAATTTCTTGGGGAAGTAAAAGGAATATGGTGTATTAGGGTCACCACATCCCCATTGCATCCTATTTCAGGCACTTCCCTTAATGAGAAAAGGCCTTCATAGTAGTCATTTGATGTCTGTGATTCCTTAGAAATTGACTGTGGGGGTGCCAAGGCAACATTGATAGGAACAGGTATCATAGCAGAATGATATTTCTTTGGAGTTGGGGCTCCTTGTGAGGTGGGAGAAAGGGCAGGAGAGGATGGGGGCTTATAAGAAAGATCAAGGGTGGTAAGATCAGTCAGGAGTTGCAGAGCATGAGAGAGATGATGCAGAGTACGAGAGAGAAGGGTCTGCACCTGATGTATACAAGAGGGGTGTCTCATCTCCATTTTGGGAGAAAAAGGTTCATCATCTATTTGTGGTTTAGGAGCAGGCTTGCAAAATTCAGACTTGTTTTGGGTGGGATCAGTATTTTTTATTAGGCCATGTAAGTGGTTGAAATTTTTTGATTGAATTTTCCTGTCGGCCTGCATTTCTGCTTTAATCTCTTGTATAGAGGTATCTTTTTTTTTTTTGCCAAACTTTTCATTGTGATCTGAGACATTCCTCATAGGGATACATTGGTGCTTTGCAGGGTCCCCCTGCTGGATCATCTGGTACCACACTGTGAATCCTGCCAGTAGAAAAGTGAAGCCTTTTTAGAAACCTGCCGGAGAGTTAGCAGCAAATGTACCCTGGATATGTGGAAATATTCAGAAGACCATTTATGTAGAAGGTTAGGCTGGAGGAAGTCAGGTGAAGCAGGGAAAATATCTATGAGTTCCATGACCATGCTGGTATTGTCACCAGAGCAATTCTCCAATGACACTGAGAGTATTCTGCTATCATGGTGACTGGGCAACATGGGGATTCCTTTGCAGAGATTTTCTCCCCAAGAGTCTTGGTCTGGCAGGGGAGAGAGAGTTACCTTCTGTTAATTTTATGGTTGGACTGAATATTTAATTTGTTTCCAGGGATTTAATTTCTAAATCTCAAAAATGAATTACTGAAGTCAAATGGAATTCATGGTAGTTTATTTTACAATAGAGGGAAGATATTAAGGAAGAGAGAAAGAGAAGAAAAAGGGGAGAGAGAGAGAGAGAGAGAGAGAGAGAGAGAGAGAGAGAGAGAGAGAGAGAGAGAGAGAGAGAGAGAGAGAGAGAGAGAGAGAGAGCGCGAGAGAGAGCACTCTGTCTTCCTCTAAGCCAGGTAGCGATTCTAAGTCCCCAGTCAGGGGAAAGGAGTCTCAAGATGATATGCCTTTCCAGAAGGCTGATGCCTCCAGAAAGGCTAAGGAAAGGAAGTCAGCCTTTACACTCACCACATGTCAGTCAGTTCAATCAGCAGATTCTGTATCAGCCTCAACTCCCATAGAACTGTTTCTTACAGGAGGCTCCACTCCAAGTGTGTCTCTTTCAAACTCCCAGAAGACAAACCACAACAACCAACCTCATTCAGGCCCTTGTCTCTTTCTTTTAAAGACCTTTTTTTTTTTTGCATCAGTTCCCGTAATTCCACATCTACCAATCACAGCTGACACTTTGCTCTACAACTGCCCAGAAGGCAGTTAGTTGATTCTAATTCATTACTCATTATCACAGATGTGGGTCACAGACCTCCCACTTCATGATAAAGTGGGGTATTTACACCTTTGGCGATTAGATCTAACATGGGCAGATCTTCCCATTCAACTTTAAGTACTGTGCTTACAATTTTTGGGATTAAATCAACAAATAGACAGGAGATTACAATTTAATTTTCACAGTCAAGGAAGAGCTAAGTACTTTCATTGTTACACTCAGGGGAGAGCCAAATCCAATCTTCACACTTCCAAGTGTGGAAGATCTAGGTTCAAGTACTCCACTCTGATACACATTGGCTCAAATATGACCATTAAAATGCCATTTAAACTCCCAGTGTCCCAGGCAACTCTCAAAGATTGTGAGTTGATGACAGCTGCCAATATGTATTCATATGTAATGTAATATCATATGTAAACTAATGAAATATCAGGTCCAGTGCGTTACTTTTATTTTGTGAAACATCCTAGCATCTACAGGAGACAGAATAGAGAGGATGTCACTTCTTGGATTAGTAATGGTTTTGGAAGAACAATAGGGGCTGAAATAATACGCCCATAAATGAGACATTCCTAGAGAACTCAGAGACGAAATTACTGTACCCATGGAACTTGGATCCCATGGAACCAACCCCAGAGCTCTATAGGCTTGGATAGGCTCGTTTTCTGGAGCTTTAAATTTTCTTTAGAAAATCTTATATTTACTGAGGTCAAAATGGTTCATTTCCACTGAACTGAAATCTCTCTTCCCAAAATTTTGATTTCAAGCAATAAATGAAGGAAATGATTTTTTCTCAATCTGTGAGAGAAACCTGGTAATCATACAATCTGTGTAGTTTCTAGGTAAGGCTGGGTTCTCAACCACATAATAAATAATAAAGTCTAGCTTCTCTCTTCTAAGATTTAGGGCACAACACAGAGTTCTGCGCAGGCAGCAACCTCAGGAGAGCTGAGGCTAAGGAGGATTAGGGCTGAGCATTTGGTTCTGTGTTCTATCATTCCTATATTGTGGTAGTTGGCAGGGTCCCTAGCTTTTCCTAGCATCTTCATTCGTTCACCTATGGAATTGGGAGCACAAAATTACTACTTTTTCTTGTGAGTCTGGAAATGAGAATTAAATGAATAGCAAGCACTCAGATTACTTTAGAAGGATAGTATTGAGTGAACTCTAAAGCAGAACATGTGATGTTAGTGGGCTCACACTGACTGGGTGCCTGGGGACTTTCTGAGTTTTGTCCTGGTCTCACAGCCTTTCTTATGGGTTTTCCATTTTCTCTATTCTGAATAGGAGTTCAGATTTGTCCTGTAGTGGTCTTGGTGGCTGAATTGAGTTCTATATTCTTAATGAAAACTCTATTGCTATGTCTGTCTTTGTGTATGTGCCATCTACAAATTACTTTGTGACCCAATGGGGGTAGAGCCATTTAAGTTTCTGAATTGGTTTAGATTCATAAGTCTTCTTAGGGTCTTCTCCCTACCCACATAACTCTCTCATACCCATAGAGCTTACTGAGAATTCCATATAGATTAACTGAAATCCCTAATCTCTCTCCCACTTTAATTCAGAGTCAATACAAAAGGAAGGATGCTATTTCTTATTGGTGTTTGTGGGTCTATTGTTTCAGAAATGGAAGAATTAGGGAACCTGTAGCACAGTTTCCTACTTCCTTCAAGAATCAAGTCTTATCCTTATCTTAGGGGTCTGACCCATAACAGTGATTTTTTTCCTTTTTGGTCCATTGTTCTTAAGTATAATGTTACTCCCAAAACTTACTTAAGAGGTAATGAGAGGGGGCGGAGTCAAGATGGCAGCTTAGCAAGCAGCAAAAGTTCAGACCTCATGGAAGACCCTTCCTTACCGATACAGACTGAATGCTCCTAGGGCACTGAAATTCAATCTGAACAACAGGACAGAAGCGGGGAACCCTCCTTCTGGACTCAAATCAAAAGGTATGCCCCCCCCAAAAGCCGGAATCCGAGAATACTCAGGGCTAAGGGGAAGGCAGAGTGAAAGTCCCAGGACCCCTCCCCCACAACCCAGAGGGCTGAGCCCCCAGCAGCGGGAACCTCTGAGCGGGCAAAGATGTTGGTTTGGAGGGTCTACCTTGTGAGCAACGGGGTGCCGGGCTTGGAGCATCCAGCTTGGACAGTGGGGAGGAAGCCAGGGAGAAACAGCCGGGGCTGGGTCCCTCCATGGGGCTCCAGTTTCACCCTTGCCTCGGGCACATCCAGACCAATCCAGTTGAACTAATCCCATCAGAACTCCTCAGAGTTTAGGGAGGCTTGCAAAGGCACTTGTGGACAGCCGAGAAGCAGCTGGAGAGAACTGGAGAGAGCCTGGGTGGCCCAGCCTTCTAGGAGTCTTCTGAGCCTCAGTGCTTCATACCACATATACAGCCCAACCCAATTGAACTCAATCCAATCAAAAGCCTCCAGAGGACAGGTAAGCTAACATTCCTCCCCTAGAGACTGTACCAAGAGATCTAACAAAGCTCCAAGAGGGGAGACTGAGAGCCCCAAAACCAAAACCAAATGAGAGGAGCAAGAGCACAGCCAAATACGGGGAGCAAAGAAGGGGTAAACTCGAGCAAACAACAGAAAAAGAAGAAAGAAATTACAATAGACAGCTTCTGCACAGGTAATGAGCAAAGAGCAAATGAAACAGAGGGGGAGGACCCAGCAAAGAAAAAATCAGAAATCCCAGCGAATTGGATACAGGCTTTGGAAGAACTCAAAATGCAATTCAAAACACAATTAAGAGAGACTGAAGACAATTGGGAAAAGAACTTAAAAACTAAGATAAGTCATCTGGAAACAGAAAATAGTGTCTTGAAAGACAAAATCAACCAGCTGGAAAATGAGGCAAAGGAGATGAAAAATGAGGCAAAGCAGATGAAAGATGAGGTGAAGAAGATGAAAGATGACCTCCAAAGAAAATCCGACCAAAAGGAAAAGGACGACCAAAAAACTAAGGATGAAATCCAGTCTTTAAGAACCAGAATACAACAACTTGAATCGAGCAACCTCACAAGGCAGCAAGACACTATAAAACAAAACCAAAAGAATGAAAAAATTGAGGAAAATATGAAGCATCTCATTCACAATACAGAGGATTTAGAAAATCGTTCAAGGAGAGACAACTTAAGAATTATTGGCCTATCAGAAGACCATGACAAAAGAAAAAGCCTGGACATTATATTACAGGAAATTATTAAAGACAACTGCCCTGAAATCCTTGAACAAGAGGGAAAAGTGGAGATTGATAGAATCCACAGATCGCCTCCTGTACTTAATCCCCAACTGACAACACCCAGGAATGTTATAGCCAAATTAAAGAACTATAAGACCAAAGAAAAGATATTACAAGCTGCCAAGAAGAAGTCATTCAGATACCAAGGAACCACAGTGAGGATAACTCAGGATCTGGCTGCATCCACACTGAAAAAAAGAAAGGCATGGAATACGATATTCCGGAAAGCAAGGGAACTAGGTCTACAACCAAGAATCAACTACCCAGCAAAACTGACTATATTCTTACAGGGGAAAGTATGATCATTCAACAAAATAGAAGAATTTCAAGAATTCGTAAAGAAAAGACCATACCTGAACAGAAAATTTGATGTCCAAGCACAGAACTCAAGAGAATCATCAAAAGGTAATTTAAAAAGAGGGGAAAAAAGAAAAACAAAAAAAAATTTTTTAAGAAACTCAATAAGTTAAAATGATATGTATCCCTATAAGAAAAGAGGTCATTGGTAACTCTTAAAAACTTGTTATTAGCTGGGCAGCAAAAAGAAGTATACTTAGAGGGAACAGCAACAAACTGTATAGGATGAAAGGACAAGACATAAATAGGTATATAGATATATGCATGCAAAAATACATATGCATGAGTATGCATATATATATATAACTAGAGCTTAAAAATTGGTTAATATTAAAAGAAATGGGAAAAGAAACAAATGGGGGTAAATTTATATGTCATAAAGAAGCTCATGGTGGGAGGGGGGAGAGCATCAATACACTGGAAGGGTAAAGAGGTCAGAGACAGGAAATACTCAACTTTTATGTGCTTTGAAAGTGACTCAAAGAGGGAAAAACAATCCAATCCATTGGGAGCAGAGAATAGATTTGCACCCTATAGGGGAGTAGAAGGGTAACAAACGGTCTGTTGGGGAGGGAAGCAGTACAAGAGAGGGAGGGAGTGGGGGGGGGTTAATTTTAGAAAGACTACAGGGAAAATAGGGGTGGGATAAATAGGGAGGGGGGTAGAAAGGGAAGTAAAATAAGGGTGGGAACAAGGGGGACTGTTCAAAAGCAAACATTGGTGTAGAAGGAAATAGTGAAAGAAGAAAAGGCAGGTAAAGGAGCAGAAATCAAAATGCTGGGAAATACACAGGTAGTAATCATAACTCTGAATGTGAATGGAATGAACTCACCCATAAAATGTAAGCGAATAGCAGAGTGGATTAGAGTCCAAAACCCTACCACATGCTGTCTACAAGAAACACATATGAGAAAGGTAGATACACATAGGGTGAAAGTAAGAGGGTGGAGCCAAATCTCTTGGGCATCAACTGACAAAAAGAAGGAAAAAATGCAAAGGAAGGAAGACTTGCAGTCCCAGATTTCAAACTATACTATAAAGCAGTGGTTATCAAAACAATTTGGTACTGGCTAATAGACAGAAAGGAGGATCAGTGGAATAGACTTGGCGTAAATGATCTCAGCAAGACAGTTTATGACAAACCCAAAGACCCCAGCTTTTGGGACAAAAATCAATATTCGATATTCGATAAAAACTGCTGGGAAAATTGGAAGACAGTGTGGGAGAGATTAGGTTTGGATCAACACCTCACACCCTACACCAAGATAAATTCAGAATGGGTGAATGACTTGAACATAAAGAAGGAAACTATAAGTAAATTAGGTGAACACAGAATAGTATACCTGTTAGACCTTTGGGAAGGGAAAGATTTTAAAACCAAGCAAGACTTAGAAAGAATCACAAAATGTAAAATAAATAATTTGGAATACATCAAATTAAAAAGTTTTTGTACAAACAAAACCAATGTAACTAAAATGAGAAGGGAAGCAACAAATTGGGAAACAATCTTCATAAAAACCTCTGACAAAGGTTTAATTACTCAAATTTACAAAGAGCTAAATAAATTGTACAAAAAATCAAGCCATTCTCCAATTGATAAATGGGCAAGGGACATGAACAGGCAGTTCTCAGCCAAAGAAATCAAAACTATTAATAAGCACATGAAAAAATGCTCTACATCTCTTATAATCAGAGAGGTGCAAATCAAAACAACTCTGAGGTATCACCTCACACCTAGCAGATTGGCTAACATAACAGCTATGGAAAGTAATGAATGCTGGAGGGGATGTGGCAAAGTAGGGACACTAATTCATTGCTGTTGGAGTTTTGAATTAATCCAACCATTCTGGAGGGCAATTTGGAACTATGCCCAAAGGGCCATAAAAGATTGTCTGCCCTTTGATCCAGCCATAGCACTACTGGGCTTGTACCCCAAAGAGATAATAAGGAAAAAGACTTGTACAAGAATATTCATAGCTGCACTCTTTGTGGTGGCCAAAAATTGTAAAATGAGGGGATGCCCTTCAATTGGGGAATGGCTGAACAAATTGTGGTATATGTTGGTGATGGAATACTATTGTGCTAAAAGGAATAATAAAGTGGAGGAATTCCATGGAGACTGGAATAACCTCCAGGAAGTGATGCAGAGCGAAAGGAGCAGAACCAGGAAAACATTGTACACAGAGACTGATACACTGTGGTACAATCGAAGGTAATGGACTCCTCCACTAGGGACAATGCAATGTCCCTGAACAATCTGCAGGGATCTAAAAAACACTATCCACAAGCAGAGGATAAACTGTGGGAGTAAAAATACCGATGAAAAGCAACTGCTTGACTACAGGGGTAGAGGGGATATGACTGAGGAGAGACTCTAAATGAACACTCTAATGCAAATACCAACAACATGGAAATGGGTTTGAATCAAGAACACATGTGATACCCAGTGGAATTGCGTGTGGGCTATGGGAGAGGTGGTGGGAGGGAGGAGAGGGAAGAAAAGAAAATGATCTTTGTTTCCAATGAATAATGTTTGGAAATTACCAAATAAAAATGAAAAAAAAAAGAGGTAGTGAGAGCCTGAAATATGGTGATGTTCATTTGAGTGAAAAGGACAGACATGAGATATAGCAGTAAGACTTATAAGGCTTTGTAACTGATTGGGTATGGGGGATGAAGGAGAGTGAAAAGACAAGAATCTCTCTAAGATTGAGAATCTAGATATCTGGGGAAATTGTGGTGCTTTCAATGGAAATAAGGAAACTAGGAAGAGGGATTTTGGGGGGAGGTGAAGATAATGAATTCTTTGTTTTGGCTAAGTTGAGTTTAAGATTTTGATAAATGCAGATAGAACTATTCAGGAGGCAGTTGAAAATATAGGTGGCAGTGGAACTCAGGAAAGAGAAAATAGGACTAGACAAACATATCTGGAAGTAATTTGTGTATCTGATAGCTAAACACATGGAGGGGGGATGATTAGATCATCAAAAGAGAGAATAAGTAAGAGACCCCTCAGAGTAAGAAGGAGAAAATGGACAGGTAGGAGTAGAATCAAAAAAGAGAAATGATACAAAAAAAATCCAGAGAAGAAAATGTCCTTGAAAAGAGGATGGTCAATATAGTCAAATGGTGCAGAGGGATCAAGAAGGCTGGTTCTATAAGTAAGGGATTATTTGTATCTTTAGAGAACATTGTTTCAGTTGAGTTATGAAGTAAATAACTAGATTGCAAGGAGCTGAGAAGCAAAGAAAGGAGAAAATGGAGAGGCAATGATTTTTTCTAAAAATTTGGCTATAAAATGAAAGAGGAATATAGTACAATAACTAGTAAGGATGACAGGAGACAGTCAAAGTTTCTTAATGTGTGGAAGTCTTAAGTGCATTTGTAAGCAGCAGGTAAGTAGTATGTAAGACAGGGAGAAATTGAAGATTAGGGAGAGAAGGGATGATTGTAAAAGCAATCTATCAGAGGAGTTAGGAGTGAATGGAGTCAAAATCACAAGTAGAGGAATTGTCCTTCATGAGAAGGATCATCTTTTCATCAGAAAATAGAGTAATGTCATATTAATGTTCTAGTTACTTGCAATGTTTATTTTTTGGCCTGGGAGCTCTGGGTCTTGGTAGTCACATTTATGGGCATATTATACCTGGGATTTCTCTTTAATGAAGACCCATATTTTCATTGATCTGCACTTTGCCCTCTGGTTCCGATATTCCTGTAAAATTAAAAAAATGGCTTCTTAGGCACTCAAACTTTCTTTTTGTTGTTTATTTTTCACAATATTCTGGGAATTTGAAGATTATTATATTATCTTTTTCTGTACTTTTTTCTAGATCACTTGTTTTTGAGAGTAGATATTCTTTTCTTTCAGTTTTTTAAAATTTAGACTTTGCTCTGAGATTTCTTATTTCATGACATTTTTGAGTTGTTTTTGTCTTTTGTTAGAATTTCCATTAATATGCTACAGTTTCCATTCCACTTTTGATCTCTTTCCCCAGCTTTCTTAATAAGCATTCCAACTACTCTTAGACTAATAGTGGCATTTTTTAAAAATATATTTTATTTGATCATTTCCAAGCATTATTCGTTAAAGACATAGATCATTTTCTTTTCCTCCCCCCCAACCCCCGTAGCCGACGCGTAAGTCCACTGGGCATTAGATGTTTTCTTGATTTGAACCCATTGCTTTGTTGATAGTATTTGCATTAGAGTGTTCATTTAGAGTCTCTCCTCTGTCATGTCCCCTCAACCTCTGTATTCAGGCATGCTTTTCCTCGGTGTTTCCACTCCCATAGTTTATCCTTTGCTTATGAATGGTGTTTTTTTTCTCCTGGATCCCTGCAAATTGTTCAGGGACATTACACCACCATTTATGGAGAAGTCCATTACGTTCGATTATACCACAGTGTATTAGTCTCTGTGTACAATGTTCTCCTGGTTCTGCTCCTCTCGCTCTGCATCACTTCCTAGAGGTTGTTCCATTCTCCATGGAATTCCTCCACTTTATTATTCCTTTTAGCACAATAGTATTCCATCACCAACATATACCACAGTTTGTTCAGCCATTCCCCAATTGATGGGCATCCCCTCGTTTTCCAGTTTTTGGCCACCACAAAGAGCGCAGCTATGAATATTTTTGTACAAGTCTTTGTGTCCATTATCTCTTTGGGGTACAGACCCAGCAGTGCTATGGCTGGGTCAAAGGGTAGATATTCTTTTGTCTCCCTTTGGGCATAGTTCCAAATTGCCCTCCAGAATGGTTGGATCAGTTCACAACTCCACCAGCAATGAATTAATGTCCCTACTTTGCCACATCCCCTCCAGCATTTTTCATTGCAAAAAGTTGGAAATCTCCTATTTTGTTGAATTCCCATACTTTCCCTTGGAAGTATATAGTCAGTTTTGCTGGATAGCTGATTCTTGGTTGAAGACCCAGCTCTCTTGCCTTTCTGAAGATCATGTTCCATGCCTTACGATCATTTAGAGTAGAACTTGCAAGGTCTTGTGTGACCCTGATTGGCATTCCTTTATATCTAAATTGTCTTTTTCTGGCTTCTTGTAGGATTTTTTCTTTTGTTTGATAGCTTTGGAATTTGGCAATTATATTCCTGGGAGTTGTCTTTTGGGGGTTTAGTGTAGAAGGTGTTCTGTGAGCTCTGTCAGTGGCTGTATTGCCCCCTTGTTCTAGAATCTCTGGGCAATATTCTTTGATTATCTCTTGTATTACGATGTTGAGTTTGGTGTTTATTTCTGGCTTTTCTGGAAGTCCAATTATTCTTAAATTATCTCTTCTCCCTCTATTTTCTAAATCTGTCACTTTGTCAGTGAGATATTTTATGTTCTCTTCTAATTTCTTGCTCTTTTGGCTTTGCTTTATTAGTTCTTGCTTTAAAGCCTGGTTTTCTTTTACAGTTTGGTCAAACTGGTTTTGTAGATGTGTGAATTTCTTTTGCATTATTTCCCACTTTTCCTCCCAGAAGGCTTCCATCTTTTTGATCATTTCAGATTCAAATTCTTCATGGGTTTGTGGAGAGTTTCCATTTCCTTTGGAAGGTTTCGGAGCATTAGCTTGTGTTTCCTCTTCTATCTCCTCTGTGTTTTGTATTTTTGCTCCATAAAATGTGTCCAAAGTCGCCCCCTTCTTCTTGTTTGTTTGTTTTTTTTTTAATTTTGGGACTTTTGTGCTTCTGTGGAGTTTGCCATCTCTATCTGAGTGGGGGGGGGGATTAGCTTTTCTTATCTCTGTCTGGTGTTCAGAGGTTTTAGCCCTAGGCAGATTGTCCGTTCTGTGCAGTTGTTGTTCTGTCTTCCCGGGAAGCCAGGAGTTGCTGGTGTGTCCCTGTTACTGTCCTCCTCTCCTTGGCACCCTCCTGATGCTTCTCTGTTGCCTTACTTGCACACTCTAAGCCTCGCTTGGCCCTTGTTCCTGTGCCTTAGCTGGCCAGATGAGCCTGCTCTCTGAGGGGGGAGGGTCCGAGGCTTCCCGGAGCTCCCAGGGCTCCTAATGAGATTAGCTTTCCCTGGGTTGAATTTAGTGTGCCTTGAGGCAGGGACTTTTTTTGTGAGACTCCGATGGAAGGATCCAGCCAGGGAGTTACAAGCTCCCCCCTCTCTCTCTGTTTCCCTGCTGTCTGGGTGCCCCCTCGACTGGGTTAGGTTGTTTTCAGGATGTGGCCTTCAGAATAGCCGGCTCCTGAGGCCCTTTTGCCATCCTGAGGGTTGCTGTTGTTTCAGAAGACCTTGCTCTCTGAGGGGGAGGGGCCGTGGCTTCCCGGAGCTCCCAGGGCTCCTGATAAGAAAATTAGCTTTCCCTGGGTTGAATTGAGTGTGCCCTGAGGCAGGGAACTGAGACTCGCTCGGATGGAGGGCTCCTCCCAGGGGGTTATGAGCTCCCCCGTCCCTCTCTGTTTCCCTGCTGTCTGGGTGCCCCCTCGACTGGGTCAGGTTGTTTTCAGGATGTGGTCTTCAGAATAGCTGGCTCCCGAGGCCCTTTTGCCAGTCCTGAGGGTTGCTGTTGTTTCAGAAGACCCTGCTCTCTGAGGGGAAGGGGCCGCAGCTTCCCAGAGCTCCGAGGGCTCCTCCCAGGAGGTTATGAGCTCCCCCGTCCCTCTCTGTTTCCCTGCTGTCTGGGTGCCCCCTCGACTGGGTTAGGTTGTTTTCAGGAAGCGGCCTTCAGAATAGTAGGCCATGGGGCTCTGAGGTTGCCTCTGCTGCCTCGGACTCGGACTCGGCACTCTGGGTTGGGGGGGATGGGTCCTAGGACCTTCCTTCTGCCTACCCCTTAGGTCTGAGTGGTCTCGGGTTCTGGCTTTTGGGGGGGGGGCGTACCTTTTGGTCCAGGTCCAGGTCCAGGAGGAGGACTCCCAGGGTCTATGCTGTTGATCGTTTTGAATTTCGGTGCCCTAGGAGCATTCGGTTTGAGATCGGTAAGGGAGGGTTTCAGGAGATCTGAACTTTAGCTTTCTCTAAGCCGCCATCTTGACCGGAAGTCTTTTATGCTGATTCTTTTGTATTCTCTATGTATACATATCTGCAAAGAGTAATAGTTTTGTTTCCTCCTTGTCTATTCTAATTCCTTCAATTGATTTTTCTGTTCTTATTGCTATCACTGGAATTTCTAGTACAATATGAAAAAGTGGTAGTAATAATGGGCATCCTTGCTTTACCCCTGATCTTACTGGGAAGGGCTTTAGTTTGTCCCCATTATAGATAATGCTTGGTAGTGGTTTTAGATAGATACCCTTTATCAGTTTAAGGAAAGTCCTTTTTATTCCTGTGTTTTCTAATGGCTTTTAAGGAATGGATGTTAAATTTTGTCAAAGGCTTTTTCTGCATCTTTTGAGATAATTATATGGTTAATGTTGGTTTTGTTATTGATATGGTCAATTATACAGATAGTTTTCCTAATATTGAACCGCTCCTTCATTGCTAATATAAAACTCACCTGGTAATGGAGTATGATCCTTGTAATATAACAATTCCTTTGTGTGGATAGAATTTGCTCCCCAGGACTCTCTTACCGAGCATCCCATTTATGTATGCACACAGTGTTCATAATCAGTGTGAACATGCAAATGGGATGCTGAGTAAAGAGTCCTGGGGAGCAAATTCTATCCACAAACCTTGCTAGTATTTTATTTAAAAATTTTTCATCAATATTCATTAGAGATATTGGGTCTGTAGTTTTCTTTCTCAATAATTGCTTTGATTTCTTCTTCATTTGTTGTGATTTTACCTTTTTCATTTTTGATGCTGATAATTTAGTTTTCTTTCTTTTTTAGAACCAAATTAAACAATAGTTTATTTTATTCATTTTTCATAAAATGAGCTCTTTGTGTTATTTATATCTTTAGATTTAAAAGAATTTTTCCTTATTAGGTAATGAAACAATACTCCAAGCAGGGAGTCTAAAGCAGGTTGGGTATAAGGATGGGCTTAGGCAGGGCATGGGATGAATTATGTAGTCTTTGTTATTTTTAAATTTAAGTTTTCTGTGGGGATTACCATGCTGGAATTTATTTTAATTATTCTTGTCTGCCTAAATTTTTCAAAATTTCATCTGGTATATTTCTAATGTACCAGAGGAATTGTATAATGTACCAAGAGGAATTGAAAAAAGCTGCGTTTGGCCATAACTGTTCATTTGTTCATATTGGGGACTCTTTTTCTCATTTACTCTGTCTCCATCAGAATTATTTGCTGTTATATTCTCATTCATTTTCCCTCTTCTATGATCCTAGGAAATGTTTTGGTTTTTATTTATTTTATTTTTATTATTTCCCTTATTTTTTAAAATGCCTTACTGTATTTCTTTATTTCTCATATCTGTAAATCTTAATTGCAACATATTATCTCATTATAGACAAGCCATTCACTTGGATTATTGATGCTTTGATCTTTCTCATTTATAATATTGTGTAGATAAAAAATCAAGTTAAGGAGTTCAAATTAATTCACATTGACTATTACTTAAGTGTGGCTGGTTAGGTGGTACAGTAGATGAAGTGCCAGACCTGGAGCTCCTGAATTCAAGTCTGGTCTCAGATACATATTAGCTATATGACCCTGGGCAAGTCACTTCACTATTTGCCTCAGTTTCCTCATCTGTAAAATGAGCTAGAGAAGGAAATGGCAAAATACTCCACTATCTTTGCCAAGAAAACCCCCAAAAGGGGTCATAAAGAGTTGATTATGTCTGATGACTGAACAACAATATCTAATTGTAAGAGTATATGTGGATTGTTGTTTTGCCCCTGTAGGCTATGTGTGTCCACATGAGTTTCTCCAGATAAGGCATGTAGGGAAAGAAGATTAAATATCTCTAGAATCTCCTTTCCCTGCTATTATTATTATCATTTTAAAAAACCCTTACTTTCTGTCTTTGAATCAATATTATATGTTGGTTCCAAGGTAGAAGAGTGGTAAGGGCTAGGCAATGGGGGTTAAGTGACTTGCCCAGAGTCACACAGCTAGGAAGTATCTGATGCCGCATTTGAACTAGGAGCCTCCTGTCTCTAGGCCTGGCTCTCAATCCACTGAGCCACCCAACTTTCCCCCTTCCCTCACTACTATTCAAGGGAGACATTGATTCCTTCTAGGAAGGGAACCATGGGTCAGGACCCAAAGTCAACTACTCTATTCTCAGAGAAAGGGAAAACTCAATTAGAATGATTTCTATCTTAAATATTATTAGTTTAGGGAAAATAATTTTTAGGTTCAAGTTATATTTCTGATCACTATTCTTTCAAAGGGAAGGAGAACTCTAGGTTATTTGTACAAAGATTGACTCCCTTCCTATTAAAGTCCAGTTCTACAATGAACACAAATAGATCTTCTTATCCAAACATAACACACAGAAATACGAAAGGGTATATTTAGGAAAAATATATACCAAACAATACAGAGTAAAGGAATTCTTCCATTAGAAGTAAGGCAACTCAACTCAACCAAGATAGAGTTGTAGATCTCAAACTCTCTAGAGAAGTAAACTGGGTGATAGGGACATGATGGAGCTTGCTAGCCTCTCACTTTTTTCTTCTGTCTTTGTGTCTCCAGTTTCTAGCACAGTGCCTGGAATAGGTGGCTCTTCATAAATGGTTATTAATTGACTATCTACCAAGTTAGTGTGAGGTATCCTTAGAGCAGGCTGCTACATCATCTCTTCTGGACATAAGATGGAACTCAAATCTTTGATAAGATAGCAGAGCAAATCAAGGTTGCTTTCCCCACCTCTAAAATGATGGCTAGTAATGTTCCACTGTCTCCCTTATCTTGAAGCCTAGTCTAGGGGACAGAATAAAAGTTACTATAACCATATTTGGCTGTGCTCCTCTCTATTAGTTCTTTTTTTTTTTTTACTTCCCATGGATTTAGACCATAGCATGGAGGAGTTTTATTGCACATCGGTTTAAAACAAAAAGGAAAAGAAGTAATCTCTCTTTCACTGTAACATTTTATCAATGATTTCCCCTTTATTGCCCTTTTTCATTCCTTGAACTTCTATGCTATCAGGATAATTCTTTGAGCATGAGCTCCTTGGGTTCATATAATAGAATAGAGAAGGAAGGGAAGTTTCTTCTCTTTTATCAGGAATAATGGAATGGGGAGGGGGTGTTTTGAGGAAATGAGAGTAGAAGACTTCCCCTAGTTCACCAAACTGAAAGCTCAGAGGATTTGTTAGGAGTTCACAATCCTCAGGTAACTCCAGTGACCCTGGAGTCTTCTTCCCACATGATCTTCCCACTTGGCACCCCTTTTCTCTTGTCTGCCCCTTTCTCTTGGCTCTTATCCCTTTTCATCTTACCCCTTCAGATCTCCAGATAATAATAATAAGACACAAGTATAGAAGGAAATAATTTTATTCTGTCTTTCATAGAGAAGATAAAAATCTCATTTTGGGACATTCTCATTTCCAGTTAAAGTTTCTTCCAGAATCAGTTGAGTGTAGCTCCTACTTTAGAACTTTCCTGGGGCCAGAGATTCAAAAGGTGACAATTAAGACTGAGACAAAATCCCCATGTGGCTACATATGAAAGTAGCATGATTTGTTTACCCATTCCTTTGTTGTGCATTTAAATTGCTTCCAGTCCCCAATGAAACTGCTGTTTTGAATTTTCAGTTACTTCTGCAGGTGGTACACCAGATGGGAAGTTTTGGTTTGGCCCAGGGTGGGAAAACAATACCATAAATAACAGCAAACACAAATAACCTGACTTCTTCTTCTGGTCCATTTGGAGGCAGGAGAGAGAAAAGCAGGGAATCCTTTGATCTTTGGGAAGATGTAAAACATGTCTTCTGTTTGGCTCAGGTCTCGTTCTTTGTACCTTTTTGAAAACAGCTTTTCTTGGTCTTGAAAACTTGAAATACACAAAGCCTTATGTTTAGGAAATTAGTCTTCACAGGCTGAGAGATGGTAGGGAATACAGGTGATATTTTCTTTTTAGAAGTGCCCATTCTATCTCCCCTCTCCTCACCTTCCAACTCAAGGGGATGTCTACAGGGGATTATAGGCTTGGAGAAATTGTGTAGGTAACAGAGAATCAGAATGAAATTGTAAAATTTCTTTAGATATATCCATCATATATATATATATATATATATGTACATATATATGTATACGTGTGTGTGAGTGAGATGAGACAAGAAATGCAAATGCTCCATTTACAAAAAAAAAAGTATTCGGAGGGTCAGAGTAAATAGGAGACAGCAATTTTATTATCCTTTTCATGAAAATGGACAAATACCCTAATGGTAAGTGCCAAAGAATTAAGCAAAGATCTCTAATCTGTATAGGAATTTCTCATTGCAAATCTTCTTCTCCCACTTCCTCCCTTTCCCATCATAGCTCCATTTGGGGAAGCTGGGAGGTTTTCCAACTTAGAACAGAAAAGTTACATTCCACATTCTTTTAAGAGATACAGGAAGAACTGAACTGAACTGAACTGTCAACTGCCCTTGAATTAGAGTTCTTTGTTCCTTGTTATCAATCACTCTTTCCTGCTTCATTTCAGAGACTTTTAGATAAAACAGACACCAAATAGCAACAAACTAGCCTCCACATCCCCTTTCCTAGTCAGGATAAAATTGGGGATTAAACTGTGCTTGAAGAAATGGGGTGCAAGCTGAATACTCACTCTGAGAATTACACTCAATCCCATTTCACTCATATGTATCTATTAATAGAAATAAAACTTACTAACTGTTGATTTTGTTGCAAACTTCATTAAGCCATTTCCCAAATGTTAAAAAAAAAAAAGAAGAAAAATCTCCTGTTTTTTTGAAGTGAGAGTACATGGGTGGTGGTATGAACAATGTGAATCCTATAATTTTCAGTTAAGGCCCAAGTTTCAGTAAAAGAGAGGAGGTGGGACTTAGCAGTGGGAGGCTTTTGGGCAGGCCTGGTTCTGGGCTAGGATGGAGTCCAGCATGGAGCCACGTTCAGTGGGGAGGGAAAGGGCTGATGGTGGAGCTGAGCAGTAGAGAATCCCCAATGTTTTCTGAATAGCTCAGGATTGGACACATTAACCCAAGGCTTTTCAGGGCTTTGCTGGTGGGAGTAGAAGCATCCCTCTTGCTTGGCTTGGGCCTTGTCCTTGACTGGTGGTTCTAGGCCTGATGGGCTAAGGCCTACACATGGTGGAGTTGAAGAAGGCCTTCGTAACTTGTGACTCCACCATTTACACAGGCAGAAAAGTGGAAGATTATGAATGACTCCTTCTAGGAACCTTCTTGGGTGCTGAGGAGAATTAGACACCTAACCTGGAGGTGTCAAAGCAAAGCTCTATAGCACAACAGACCACTGGGGCGCCATGATCCTCAGCTGAAATGCTTAATATTTTTTTTCTTGTGGGTAGTGATTACTAAGGTGAATATTTGATCAAGTTGATAAGACCATCCCCCACTCCAGTCAATTTAGTGAAATTATAGGGAATAGACCTTTATCTGAAGTACATTCCCATATAAGCCAGCTTGTACTCTAGTACCTTATCGACAGAACCCAGGGAACTCTTCCTAATGGTTCTGAGAATCCAAGTGGAAGAATTTTTGTCAGAAGAGCTGATTTTACCCTGAGATATATCAAAGTGAGCAAAGACGCTGTTCAAATCCTCTTGGCCCACTTTTCATATCCAAATGCAAGAAGTTACTGAAAAACTAGTGGAAAAAAAAAAACTATAGGAAGAGATCTAGGTCTTATTAATCTCATTATTGCCATGAACAGAGGAGTCAGTAATCCCATTATTCTTATTTGGGAAAGTTAGATATGAGCTATAGCCAAGTCTTACTTCAGAAATTTCTGCAGATTAAAATTCGGGGGAGAGGGTATGACAAACCAAACTCTCTTGGACTCAAGGTATCAAGATTGGATCTGGTCTGTGTGAACTTTGAGAACTCTGGGATATGGATATCATTTTTTTGTGTGTTTCAGGAAGATGGAGGACTTGCCCAAGATCATGACCGATTGCAGATCCATGAGATACATTTTACTTCTTCGTCTAAAAATGAAACCATAAATCTTATTCTCTTTTGGGGAATGCTATAATCTCTTTGAAGTTTTTTTAAAATTTCTTTTTCTTTTTTACGTTATCCCTTGCAGGCAAGCAGTATACTGTTTGCTTTTTTTTTTTTAAATAAAGCTATGCCTCTCTGAAGGGAGATGGGGAGTGAATTGTTAGGCAAGCTATATCCATCTTAAGGGGTTGAGGAGGATGTAATTCCTTGGTCCTGCTCAGATGGACCTTTTGCTTCAGAGGATGATTGATAGCTTAGCATGCCTTGCTCAATAGGGGCACCTAGGGATCTAGAGAGAGTTTTTTTTTTCTTTTTAAAATTTCCTTACCTTTATGGATTCTAAGGCAGAAGAGCTGTAAGGGTAGGCAATGGAGGTTAAGTGACTTACCCAGCATCACACACTAGAAAGTGTCTGAGACCAGATTTGAATCCAAGATCTCCTGTCTCCAGGTCTGGTTCTCTATCCACTGAGTCACCTAGCTGCCCCTCCAAATATAGGTTTATTTGGTCCTCATTAAGCTTATACCATCCCCAGCCAAGAGGCTATCATTCCAATATTTTAAGTAATATCTAAAATTCTATGACATCTTTTTAGCCAGATGTTCACTTCCCAAATTCTCCATTCTCATCTGGAGTCCTTGTCTTCAGTTGGCAGGAATAACAAAGACATATGTCTTTAAGATCTTCATTTTTCTGCACAGGAAAATTATTAGCCCTATTCATGCCTTTGGGGTTTCTTCTGCCAGTATAATTTCTGTCCACTTGAATCACCAGAAGTAGATAATGATTATCATGTTTGACAAGTCTTGGGGCTCTCCATCAAGATATGGTGACAAGCTGCAGGAAGAGAATTTTGATTATTAAAATCTAGTTGACAAATAGCCAACCCTGTACCACTCAGAAGGAAGTTATGATCCACCACTACTTGAATCTTTATCACACCATTTTTAGATAACCTCTCTCCTGAGGGCACCTGTGGTTCAATATCTTCATTACGCAGGACCCAAGAATTTTCTGCTTCTTAAAATGATTCAGCTATTCCTAATATGTAAAGGGCCTCATCTCTTATGATTAAGTTTCCAGTGTTCAGTGACCCCTCTTCCCTTCCTTCTCTTCTCTTAGGGAACTTTATTCTATCCATAAACAATATTTTAGGATTTCCTTTTGCCTTATTTGATTCCCTTCCTTGTTTGCTCAATAAAACATTTTTTTTTTGCTCTCTTTCCTGCAAGAGATTTCCTGTTACCTTGAAAGCAAAACTATATTTTCTACCTTCTTTTCTAGGATAGAGACAAACTTATACTGTGGACATTCATAGCTATTATTTGATTCTGGCAGAAACACAAACAGAGTATATACTTTTTTCCCTTTTAAACATCAGTAAAAATTTTTTTTGGAAGTTCCATGGGTATGGCACTAAATAGATAGATGAGTTTGGGTAGGATGGTCATTTTTATTATATTGGCTCGTCCTATCCATGAGCAGTTAATGTTTTTCTAATTGTTCAAGTCTAGTTTTAGTTGTGTGGAGAGTGTTTTGTAGTTTTGTTCATAAAGTTCCTGTGTTTGTCTTGGGAGATAGATTCCTAAGTATTTTATTTTGTCTAAGGTAATTTTGAATGGGATTTCTCTTTCTAGTTTTTGCTGCTGAGCTGTGTTGGAGATATATAGAAATGCTGATGACTTATGTGGGTTTATTTTGTATCCTGCAACTTTGCTAAAGTTGTTGATTATTTCAATTAGCTTTTTGGTTGAATCTCTAGGATTCTTTAAGTAGACCATCATGTCATCTGCAAAGAGTGATAACTTGGTCTCCTCCTTGCCTATTTTGATGCCTTCAATTTCTTTTTCTTCTCTAATTGCTACTGCTAGTGTTTCTAGTACAATGTCAAATAGTAGAGGTGATAATGGGCATCCTTGTTTCACTCCTGATCTTAATGGGAATGCATCTAGTTTATCCCCACTGCAGATGATATTAGTTGATGGTTTTAGATATATACTGTTTATTATTTTTAGGAACGACCCTTCTATTTGGATTTGCTTTTCAGTTTGGTCTGCCTTGCTATTTGAGGCTTCCAGATGTTTCTCCAATTGGGAGTTCTTGTCTATCAGATTGTTGACCTCTCTCTGAATTTTTTCCCATTTTTCTTGTCAGAAGGTTTCCATCTTTTGTATAAGCTCAAATTTGAGTTTTTCCAGAGCTTGTGGAAAATTTCCATTTTTGGGGGGAAAGGTTTTGGTTTTGTTTGTATTTCATCCTCTTTTTCTTCTGTAGCCCGAGTTTTCCCTCCATAAAAGCCTTCAAGAGTCACTTTCTTCCTGTTCTTCCTTGAGGGTTGGTCTTGGGCACAATGAACTATCCCTTTGGTGGTTTTATCTTTCCTTTTTAGTCAGAAGTTTGAGTGAGATGGGCAGGTTTTCTGTGGAGTTACCTGGCGGGGCTTTTGCCTCAGGCAGGTTCTGCCTCAGCCTCCACAGTTTGTTAGCATGGCGCTCTCCCGTGGGCAGGGGTCTCCTGTGAACCGCTCTGAGAGGTAGGTCCCTGTGTTAAGATTAAAATTTTAGGGGGAACTGAGACAGGTAGAAATTAGTTTCTCTCTGCAAGGAGTATCATATTTTTAGAGGTTTATTAAAGATTAAGGATTAAAGAAAATACAGGATAAGAAAGCACGTGTCTAGGCCCAGGGGCCTAGACAGCCTCACTTACATTATGAAAAGAGCCACATCTGCTTGCAAGCGGAAACAGGAAAGGCCTGCAAAAGCCTTTCCAATCAGGTTAAATACTCTTTCTCGATCTCGGCCCAGGTGAGAATTCAGTGATATTACAAAGTATTCTGGGGAAGTGGAGCAAGGACTTCTGGGGATTGAAGTCCTGGATTCAAGTCCATTTTTACATCTGGCAGTCCTTGTCAGTTCCCAAGGACCCTGGTGTGCCCCCCACTCACTCACTACAGAGATGTCCCTTGCTCACTTGCTGTCTTTGGTGAGTGTGCTGGTCCCGACTCTGGTTCTGTAGGTGAGGTGGGGGAGGGTAGTTCAGATCATGTTTGGGTGTGAGCTTTTTCTCCTTCTTATAGTGTGGAAATGCTCAAACCCCACGTACCTTCATTACTGCGCCCTACTATAGAGTCCCTCTGTTCTTCCGAAGATGATTTTTATGCTCTTTTGAGGTAGTCTATTTCGTTGGGTGCTGCGGAGAGGAAGCGATTCGGGTCTAGATTGCAGCCATGTTTACCTGGAAGTCCATAGTATATACTTTTTGCAGATCACAGAAAAATCCATTTATTCTTTATAATTATCTAGCAATTAAGAAGAGCAATATTCACTCAATGTGATGGATCTTTTCTGCTTGACCATCTTTTTCTCTGAACCCCTCTGCTATGCTTTAGAAATTTCTTCATTTGAAAAGGTCATTAAAGTACCTTCTGCTTCTGGAGCCTCTCCCTCTAATTGAATGGTTCACCTCAGAATGTCCATTTAATGAGGGTGTCCAGTCATCATCTCTTAATTTCCCATCAGGCTTCCTATCATGACTCAGCACAGCATACCTTCTTCCCACCCCAGTCCCTAACCTTCCTTTTAAGTACTATCTCCCTCATTAGAATGTAAACTCTCTGAAAGTAGGGATTATCTTTTTTTTTTTTTGCTTGTATTTGTACTCCCAGCACATGGTGCTTGGCAAATATTGACTGACTAAAACAAAGAGGAATGCTTTGGATCCAGACGTATAGAGGAAGAAGAAGAAATCTAAAGAGAGAACTTTCTTGCACTCACTGGCTCTTTTTAAAAAATCTCTTACCTTCTGTTTTAGTGTTGATACTAAGTATTGACGACAGAATGATGACAGGGTGATGAGGGCTAGACAGTTAAGGTTAAGTGACTTGCCCAGGGTCACACAACTAGGAAGTGTCTGAGACTATATTTGAACCCACGACTTCCTGTCCCCTAGCCTGGCTCTCAATCCACGGAATTACCTAGCTATCCTTTTCCTTGGCTTTTTATAATCCCATTGCAGAGCCCTGGGGGAAACTTTCAAGCCTATATTTTGGCTCAAGTCTAAAATCTCCACAAATTAGGGAGTAGAGAGGTGCTCAACATGAAATTTCAAGTCAGGTTTTGAATAGCTTTATTTCCTTCATACAAAATATACTTTAATTCAGAGACTCCCAAGTGAAGAGTGACAGAAAAATGGAGTGATATCTACTAGTTACTATTATATTTTCCCCAAGGAGAATTGAAGCTGATGTTTTTTACATCAGGACACGAAACAGACAACAGAACTTGATAGACAGACATTTTATACTTCATCTTGCTCTGTGCATTTCATATTCCAGCTCACACTTTAACTCTCAATTGGGTCCCCAAAGGGCAGGTAATTATGTCTCTAGCCTTAGGGCATTAGGGGTAACCTTAAGGGGATAGGGGCATCTTTAAGTTGATTTTACAAGAGTCAATCCAAATAGTGTCCATGAGGACCACAATCTCATTAAATATTGTTCCAATGATCCATTAGCTTGCCATTTAAATTTTCCGTGAAATCACACAAGTACCTTGGTGGTGAAAAACTGATCACCCTCTAACTGTGGAGGAAATTGCTACCTGGATGTAGTATGGAGTGGGGAGAGTAGAAATGGGATAAACCTAAGGCTTTTTCATCATTAGACTGGCTCCTAATTTTCATCACTCTTCTTGCTTCTATTTTTTCCTCTTGTAACCTTAATTTCAGCAATGTTTAACATATTCCAGACAAACTTTTGGTCCAAGATTGTGTTTTCTATTTACTGCCTAACAGTCCCTACCTCCAATAGCTTTGCCCTTTTGCCAACTCTCTGCCTTCAATCCTGTTCTTAAAAATCAAAAGCTCATTCATCAAAGGAGGTAATTGTTTTTTTAAAATTATTTTTATTTCTTTCAATATTTCCCAATTTCCCGTAAACATCCTCTCTCTCCCTCTTGCCTCTTCCCCCTCCTTGAGAAAACAAGCAATTTGATTTATTTTGAGATGGTCATGTAAAACATATTTGAATATTAGCCATGTTACAAAGAAAATACAAATAAATAATTAAAATGAAGTAAAAAAATGTTTCATTCTGCCTTTCAGAGTCCCTCAGTTCTCTAGAGACAATAGCATTTTTTTGTCATAGGTCCTTTGTAACTTTCTTGGATCATCTTTTAGAACAGAGTAGCTAAACCTTTCACAGTTGATCATCCCCATAATATTGCTGTTACAGTCTTGATAGAATTTAATAAAGGTAAATGAGGATGAAGAATTCCTAGCTTTATCAGTTCATTAGTAGGATGCAAACCTATTAACAAAGTGAATCAAATGGCTACTTCAATTAGGTCGATTTTCCAGAAGAGGAGCTATAGCTCCTTTTTTAAAACCAGAGAACAAAGAACTGAATAGGTGAGGAAAATGATGCAATTGGTTAAAGGTTTGGTAGCATTAGGAGGAGAGGACACCATTATTGGTTGGAAATTGGGAACTAGAGGCTAGCAATAACCTTCTTCTTCCCTACTTGACTAAGAATGCTTATTGTTTGAATCTACCTGCAAGGTTAGAGACAGTGGAACCAAACTTGGGACTTAAAATAGGACATACTTGAAGAATAGCTTGGTGATATAAAGATTGTAGACCAGACTCCCCTTTTTTCCACCTACATCCCTCAAGGATTACTGTTTTCTTTAGGGCAAGAATAGAAAAGATGATTAGCAGAAGAAATAAACTTCTAAGCTTAGCTCATGGGCAAAGAGGCAAAGAAATATGATGAGTAATCATACAAAATGGGTCAATAATACAGAAATGGATCTATTTAAGTTTTTTAAGTACAATGTTCCTCTGGTTCTACATAGTTTACTTCACACAAATTCATATAAGTCTTCCCAAGTATTTATGAAACCATCCTACTCTTCATTTTTTATAAAACAATAGTGTTCCATCACAATCATATACTACAACTTGTTCAGCCATTCCCAAGTTGATGGGGATTCCTTCCATATCCAATTCTTTGCCACAACAAAAAGAGTTGTGACAAATATTTTTGTACAAAGAGGTCCTTTCCCCATTTCTTTGATGTCTTTGGAATACAGACCTAGTAGTGGTATTACTGGGTCAAAAGGTATCTAGTTTTATAGTTCTTTGGGTAGAGTTGTAAATTGTTCTCCATAATTGTTCGATCAGTTCACAGTTCTGCCAACAGACCATCAGTGCCCCAATTTTTCCACATCCTCTTCAGCATTTGTTATTTTCCTTTTCTGTCAATCTGATAGATGTGGAGTGGCACCAATTTAATTTGCATTTCTCTAATCAATAGTCATTTAGAGCATTTTTTTTCATGTGACTACAGATGGCTTTGATTTCTTCTTCTGAAAATTGGCCATTGAAATCTTTTAACCACTTATCAACTAGGGAATAATTCTTGTTTTCATGAATTGGGCTTGGTTCCCTATATATTTGAGAAATGAAAACTTTGTCAGAGAAATTTGCTATAATCCTCCCCCATTTACTATTTTCCTTCTAATTTTGGCAGCATTAGTTTTGTTTATGCAAAAGATTTTTAATTTCATGTAACTGAAATAATCTATTTTAAATACTGCAATCCTCTCTATCTCTTGTTTGGTCACAAATTCTTCCCCTATCTATGGAATTTAATTTAAAAAAATTCTCCATGCTCCCCTAATTTACTTATGATAGTACCTTTTATGCCTAAATGATTTATCCATTTTGACCTTATCTTGGTACATATTGCAAGATATTGGTCTGTGCCGAGTTTCTGCTAAACTGCTTTCCATTTTTCCTAGCATTTTTTGTCAAACAGTGCTTTCTTATCCCCGAAGTTTGGATTTTTGGCTTTATCAAACACTAATTATTATAGTAATTTATTACTGTGTATTGTGTACTTAATTTACTAATCCACTTTATTTCTTACCTAGTGGCAGATTGTTTTGATGATTACCACTTTGCAATATAGTTTGAAATCTGACACTGTTAGGCTGCCTTCTTGCATGTTTTTTCATTGATTCCTTCAATTATTATTTTTTGTTTTATTTTTCATTTTAATTTTTCCAGATTAATTTTATTATTTTTTTCAGCTTTATAAAATAATTCTTTGGTAGTTTGATTTGTATATTAGTGAAGAAGTAAATTGACTTTCAGTTTTCATTTTTCTTATATTGGTTTGGTCTATTCATGAGAAATTAATATTTCTCCAATTTTTTAGTTCTGTCTTTGTGTGAAAGATGTTTTATAATTATTTTCAAATAATCCCTGAGTTTTTCTTGGCAGGTAGACTCTTAAGTATTTTGTATTATGTGCAGTTATTTTAAATGGAATTTCTATTTCTACCTTTTACTGCAGGGTTTTGTTGATGGTATGTAGAAAAATGATTTATGTTTCTTTATTTTGTATCCTGCAACTTTGCTAAAGTTTGTGAAGAGTGAATCAAACTCTTTTGATCTATCAGTCTGCAACTTTTAAATTAATCCATAAAAAACTTAAGTACCCATATTTAGTACCTTACCAGTGACTAAGTATGAGAGTTCACAAGTCACTTGCTAGAGTGGGTGACAACTCCAGAGGCCACTGCCTACCCCCTGGGCAGTGCTAGGAAAATTGAAAGACTACAATTGGTTCCTGTAAAGTGGGGGATCGACAGAGTGACATTGAGGAAACTGCTTTAGAAAGGCCAACTTGAGGACTGATGCATTCTCTCCCTGTTGGTGACCCAGACTGGAGGAGGAGATTCTTTCCCTGGATCCTGTGTCAGCTTGTGGTGGTAAGTGGAGTTATTCCTTCCTTGGTTCTTTGGTGAGGAGACCCTCTCTTTTTATTGGCGCTTCAGTGGGACACTCCCTTCAGCATGAGTTCTGGTGAAATTCTTGGTGATCTTAGCCTCGTGTGCACTGAAGGTTCTCTGCGGATTCTTCAGCATCTCCTGGTTCTTTGGATTTCAGCTTCCTAATTAGGACTTTGGATTCTGGTGAGATTTATTTTCTAATTTGCACTTGTGGTCAGGCAACATTAGGATTAAACTTAGGGTATTTGTAGCTAGGCAGTATTTTCTGTCTCTATCTACCTTTTTCCACTTCCACTCTTTCCACCTCTTTGTCATTTTGACTTAAGCTGTAATATTTTTAAATCAGTGACCACAATATTGTTTTAGAATTCTCATATTTAGCATAAAGCCTAAATTTAAATTCGTACAAATTCTTATTTCAACTAGTTTTTCCATTGATTTTCTAGGATTCTCTTACTATCTATTATATCATCTGCAAAGAGCGATAGTTTTGTTTCCTTAGTTTTATTCCTTCAATTATTTTGGCTCTTATTGCTAAAGCTAGCATTTCTAGTACAATATTGAATAATAATGGTGATAATGGACATCCTTGTTTCACTCTGAACTTATTGGGAAAGATTCAAGTTTATAGTTGTTACAGATACTTGCTCTTGGTTTTAGATGAATATTAATCACTTTAAAAAAGGATCCATTGATTCTTATCTTTTCTAGTGTTCTTAATAGGAATGGGTATTGTATTTTGTCATAGACTTTTTTTGCATCTATTGATATAATCATATTTTGTTTGATTTTTGTTGTTTTTGTTATTGATATGGCCAATTATGCTGATAGTTTTCCTAACTCTCAACCTTAAATTGCCAGTATAAATCCCATGTGGTCAGAGTGTATGATCTTTGTGATATATTGCTATAATTTCCTTGCTAGTATTTTATTAAAATTGTTTGCATTTATATTCATTAAGAAAAAAGTCTACCATTTTCTTTCTCTGTTTTTTTTTCCTCCCTTGTTTACGTATCAAAATGATATTTGTGTCATAAAAGACAATTGGTAGAACTCCTTTACCTATTTTTTCAAATAGTTTATATGATACTGGGATTCAGTATTCCTTAAATGTTTGGTAGGATTCACTTGTAAATCCATCTGATCCTGGGAATTTTTTCTTAGGGAGCTCATTAATGGATTTAAAATTTTCTTTTTCTAAGATAGGTTATTTAAGTATTCTATTGCAACTGCTGTTACTCTGGATGGCATAGTTTTATAAATATTCATCCTTTTCATTGAGATTTTCAGTTTTAACTGATATATAATTGGGCAAAATAACTCCTACTAATTGCTCTGATTTCATCTTTTTTGGGGATATATCCATCCTTTTCATTTTAGATACTAGTAATTTAGATTTCTTCTTCTTAAAAATCAAATTAGCCAATGTTTTATCCACTTCATTTTTTAAACCATCCCCTAGTTTTAATTTATTAGTTTGATGACTTAAAAATTTTTTTTTAATCCCTGCGTTTATTTTTAGGATTTTCATTTTGACATTTAATTAGGTATTTAAAGATTATTTTCTCACCTTATTTTTTTTTAATTTTCATACCCTACTCGTTTGTCTACTCTTTCTTTCTTTTCTTGATGATCGAATTTAGAGATATAAATTTCCCTAGAAATGGGAGGTGCTAGGTTCAAATCTGGTCTCAGACACTTCCTACCACCTGTGTGTTCCTTGGCAAGTCACTTAACCCCCACTGCCTAGCCCTTACCACTTTCTGCCTTGGAACCAATACACAGTATTGATTCTAAGACAGAAGATAAGGATTCTAAAAAATAAAAATAAATAAATAAACAAACAAATAAATAATCTGGAGGCTTATTAACATATTTATAAGATAAAGGAATGGATAGGGGAGAGAGAGATATCTCAGCCTTTCTAACTCTATGGGTAGATCTGATTCTCCATTTAGCTGGATGGCTGAGGGCTTGATTGCCTGAGATGGCCAAAACATCTCAAACTCATTTTAAAACAAACACACTCTTCCCTCAGTAGCCATGTTGCACTGGTTCTGGTGTGTTGACCCTTGGGATGTTCACTCTGATGCTGGCTGCACTGGGGACACAGTATCAACTTGTCAGATACATAGTAATTCTGTGACACCTATGTTTCACCACTGGGGTACTCAAGATCAAAGTCCCCTAAGTAATTTACTTCACACACCTCTAAGTACTCTTTGACTACATTCTGCAAATTTTGGAATATTGTTTCTGTATTATCATTCATTAATGAAGTTATTTATTGTTTCTTTGACTCACTCATTCTTTAAAAATTTGTTTCCCATTAACTTTTAATCTGTGTTTCCATGACCCTTTATTAAATATAGCTTTATTGCATTGTACTCTAAAAAGAGTACATTTAATATTTCTGCTTTTATACACTTGGCTGTGAAGTTTTAAAACCCAAATATACAGCTTTTTTTTTTGTGAAGGTGACATGTATAGTGAGAAAAATGTATAGTTCTTTCCATTCCCATTTGGTTTTCTCTAGAGATGTATCATATCTAATGCTTTCTAAGATTCTATTCATTTCCTAGGCATCCATTTTGTTTATTTTAAGGTTAGAGTTATTTAGCTCTGAGAGGGGCAAGTTGAGGTTCCTTATTAGTATAGTTTTAATGTCTATTTTCTTCCTGAAATTCAATTAATTTTCCTTTAGGAATATTGATGCTCTGCAATTTGGTGAATGCATATGCTTAATATTGATATTACTTCATTGTCCCTTGTTCCATTTAGCAAGATGCAGTTTTCCTCCTTATTCATTTTAGGCATTAGGTCTACTTTTGTTTCTGCTCCAGACCCTTATTTTAATCCTGTTGGTACCTTTCTGTTTCAAGGGTGTTCCTTGTGAACAAAGTATTGTTGAATTTTGGTTTTTAATCTATTCTGATTCTCTTTTATGGGTGAGTTTGTCTCATTCACATTCACAGTTATGATTACTAACTGTACATTTCCCTCTATCCTATTTTATGCTTGTTTTTCCCCTCTCTCTGTATTTTCTAAAGTATGCTTTGCTTCTGACCTCTGCTTTCTTTTATCTGCCCTATTTTTTATAAGCCTCCCTTCTGGATAAGATAGATTTCAATGAGCAATTAAGCATAAATATATATAGCATATATTTATACATATATAAAACATGTTTTATATTTAAATACATTATACATGTGTAAAACCCTCTTTCAACGTGTTTTGATGGGAGTGAGGTTGAAGTATTGTCCCCTATTTCTTCTCCATTGTAAGAGCTCTTCCTTGTGAGCCTCTTTTATGTGTGATAAATTTTGTCATTCTTTCTTTCTCTGCCCCTTTTCCCAAGAACATTCCTCTTTCTTGTCTATCCATTAAAAAAACTCACATTATTTAAACATAATCAACTCCTTCCTGTATTCTTTATATAGAATCTTTTTTGACTTGCCTAATAATGATGAAGGTCTTAGAAGATACATGCATCATCTTCCCATAAAGAAAGGTAAACAATTTAACCTTAATCAGTCCCTTATGACTTCTCTTTCATGTTTACGTTATTATGTTTCTCTTGAGTCTTGTATTCAAAAGTTAAATTCTCTATTCAGCTCTGATCTTTTTATTAGGAATGTTTGAACTGCCTTTATTCCATTTAATATCCATCTCTTCCTCTAAAGGATAATATTCCATTTTTCTGGATAGATTATTCTTGGTTGTTATCTCAGTTTTTACTTTCCAGAATATCATATTATAAGTAATCTACTCCTTTAATGTGGTAGCTACTAAATCTTGTATTATCCTAACTGTAGCTCCATTATGTTTGAATGGTTTCTTTTTGATTGTTTGAAGTATTTTCTCTTTAGCTTGGGGTCTCCATAATTTGGTTATAATATTCCTGGGAATTTTCATTTGGGAATCTCTTTTAGGAGGTGATTAGTGGATTCTTTCAATTTCTATTTTACTCTCTGGGTCTAGGATATTGGGATAGATTTTCCTTGGTAATTTCTGGAAATATGATGTCTAGACTCTTTTTTTGATCTTGGCTTTTAGGTAATTTAATCATTCTTTAATTATTTCTACTTGATCTAATTTCTAGGTCATTTGTTTTTCCAACAAGATATTTTACATTTTCTTTTATCTTTTCATTCCCCTGACTTTTTTTTTGTTGTTGTTCTTAATGTACCCTTTTGGCCAATTCTTCTTTTTAAAAAAGTTCTTTTCTCTAGTGGATTTTTATTCCTCTTTTACCATTTGGCCTATTCTGTTTTTAAAGTGCTGTTTTCTTCAATACTTTTTTGTGTATGTGCCTCCTTTACTAGGCTGTGACTCCTTTTTCATGATTTGCTTGCATCACTTTCATTTCTTTTCCCAATTTCCCTTTACCTCCCTTATTTGATTTTTAAGTGCTTTTTGAGATCTTCCAGGAATTCTTTTTTAGGCCTTATTCTAATTCACATTTTTCTTTTAGGCTTTGTATATAGCAGTTATTACTTGTCTTCTTCTGAGTTTGTGCTTTGATTTTCCTTGGCACAATAGCAAGTTTTTATGGTTAGGTTACTTTTTTGTTTTTCTTTGCTCATTTCCCTAGTCTATTTCTTGACTTTTAACTTGAAAAAAAAACCTGCTAAAGTTGAACTCTGTGCCTGGAGTGGAGGGGTTTTTTTGTGCAGCTGTTTTGAGAGCTAGTTCTGAGGGCCTGTACTTTTTCAGTTTTTTAAAGGTAGTATGATCTAAGGAGAGATATGTTTTCTGTTCTTCTCTTCTGTGCTCTGGTCTGTGAGTAATCCCAAGCACTCTTTTTGGCCCTGGAACTCTGGCTATGATCCTTGATCCCATATGGCTACAAATTCTTGAATGCTAGTATTTCTTCTTGTCCTGGGATTGGAACCTAGGTCTGTGTAAGGGCAAAACAAGATTCCTGTTGTGCCTAGTGCCTAGTGCCATCAAAGGAACCCTTGTAATTTACTTCTAACCAGTTTTACCACCCTCTTACTATCTGTGGCCTGAGAGCTCTGGAAGCTTGCTGCTGGCTTATTGAGGAGGGGTCTGTGTGTCAAGAAAGATCCTCCCCTCCCCCTCCTCAGTAGCTTGATTTGTCCATCAAACATTCCTTACATGCCACAGTTGTGCCAGGTTTTTTGTTGACCAACATTCTGTACATCAGTAAAAGTCAAGGTTTTGGGCTTCTGAGCGGGAGAATCAAGGGAGAATTGAGAGGATTGGGGGAGAAGCCAGAAGAAAAGAAAGAAGGAAGAAGTTGGGAACAGAGCAGGCAGGTAAGAGGAGAAAGAGGAAAGAGACTGGCTGGCTAGCTAGGGATCATGCGGTCAGGTTACTTAGGAATGATTGTCTACCCTTCCTAATAAACTTTATAAAATATATATCTGGGTAGAAATATTATTCCAATTCTTACACTGTCCTGGTATGACCTAGCTTGGACTGTGCTCTGCTCTCCTGCAACAGACTTTTCTTGCTAGTCTTCTAAGTTATCTTTGGTAAGAAAATTCTTCACTCCTCCTTTTTGTGGGTTCTGCTGCTCCAGAATTCATTTTGAGGCATTATCTCAAAGTTGTTTAGAGGGAAATTTGGGAGAGCTCAGATGAACCTTTGCTTTTTCTCCATCATCTTGGATTCATTCTCTTACTTAATTTTGATGCTGTTTGTCATGAGAATAAATGTTATTACCTTATTAAGATACTGTAGAAGGAATTTTTTGTTTACTTAGCATAACTAAATCCATTTTTGTTTTTTAAGCGTGCATTTTGTGATTGAGTTGTTTTCATTAAGCTTTTTTTCTACTTGTTTTTAAAAAATTAGATAAGCACCTGTGTGGTATAATATAGTTATCAACATCTGTGTGTTCTTAAACAACTGATATCATATGTTGACCCTTTGATATGACAGATCTCCAACAGAAAAATATTATAAACAACTTTATCAATAGTTTATATGATAAACTACCTATCAAATTGTGTGGTAAACCACTTAAGAACACCCATAGCTCGAATTACAAGAAATCCACTGAAAGCCCTCACCATTAACCTTCTCTTAGGTCACAACTAGATGTGACTCCTGTATTTCTCTTCTTCTCCCATGTGAGAATTGAGCACCCAGTGTTCATTTGAGAGCAGTGGTGATTGATGGAAGCTTGCCAAATGACTACTTTGGAGGAAGAAATGGCCTTTAGTTGGAAATAGTGGGAACTTTGAGAGTTCAGTATGATAGGATCTTCCCAGAACTTGTATGAATCATATTGATGGTTTGTCCTTAGAAGAGATTGTTGTTATATTGTTTGCACATTTTGACTAATAAAAGTTTAATTCAATGCATTGAGAAATATGTTTAGTTAGTGTTTCCTTCACTATCCATATTCCATTCCCCCCACCCCATTCCCAAGTAAAAAAAGTTGCCTCTGTAAGCAAACTGGGGGAAAATTGTATTAATTAGCATAAGTAATGGTAATCCATAGGCAAATGATGTCACATTTAATGTATATGGTAAATCCCAAACAATAGCATTTTCTCCCTCAAAGTTAAAGGTTATGTCATTTTAATTTTTGTATTCCATAGATGAATATATAGTAAGTGCTTAAACTATGTTTTTTTTTAATCTTAATTGAACTTCTTTTGTTGCAAAGGTTAACTCATTACTGGCCACATAGGACCCTGGGAATATGAGAGGCAAGTGCAGAATGTGGGGATTTTGTTGAAATTGTTGAGAACAGCCCTAGATTACTGAAGCTGCAGTTCTGAAGCAAACCCCAAATTTTTTCATCTCTTCCAGGTTAATGACTCTATTGCTGACTTTCACAACCTTGCCCAGGGCTAACCCTCATCTTCCAGGGCAACCTATATTGAAGATCTCCTCATGCTCTCCTTTATAGAATCCAAATCCTTGTGAAGTCTACTCCTTTTGTTGACATTGTTGAGTTCGTTTTGAATCTTCCTGATGCCATTTGGGGTTCTCTTGGGACAAAGATACTGGAGTGGTTTAACATTTCCTTCTCCAGAACATTTTACAAATAAGGAAAATGAGGCAAACAGGGTTAAATGACTTGCCCAGTGTCACAGTGTCTGAGGTCAGATTTCAACTCAGGAAAATGGGTCTTCCTGACCTCAAGTCTGGCACTGTCCACTGTGCCACCTAGGTGCTCAGATCCATACCTATGTGGTGCTAACAACTGACTATAGGTAATGGGGCAGTCTTTGTTCTTGGGAGAAGGAGATCATATGATTTTCAGTAGAAAGATACCTTAGAGTAGAGTTGGTCCAATCCTTCTCCTTCACAGGAGAGTAACTGGACCTAGAGAGGGACTTACTCAGTTACATAGTGTATAAGGGAGAGAGCCAAGATTAGGACACATCATCTCAACTCTAGATTCAGGGCTCTTTTTCTCTACCCCAAGGAGCATCCCTCTTCTTCCACTTCTGCCTCTCTGGCTCATTTTGCATATTCTAAGGAAGTCATTGCCTTGGGAAGTGGAACTGAGTGGTATGGTAAGAGTTAATCCATTCTGAAGTGTTCTGTGCAGATGACTGTGCTGGGGGAGCGAGGGTGGGGGATGTCCCAGGAGTCTGGCTCTCTTTTAGAGGGACAGAGATATTTTCTGGCTAAGATCCCAGATGGCTGTGTGGGTGGCAGACAAAAGGTTTTAGTGGTGTGGTGGTATGGGGGAGGGGCTCCTGGAGGAAGGGACCGGGAAGAGCAAGGCTTGTTTTGAAGCCCCTTTGCTTGCTGGTATACTTTTGCTTGACTAATTACTCTCTGCTACCCCTCCAGAGAACTCACTAGGTTCTTCCCTCAACAATCTCTATCCTTGGTCCTAGCTGTAGCTACAGCTCCTCCACCCCAGCCCTGTACTCTTCCAACACAGTATTCCCAGCTCTGGCCCTTTCTTGTCCATCAGCACTTGGGAGGGTGGGACCCGTCTGTTCATTTGGGTCCAGTTCCACCCCTCTTCGGACTTTGGGAAGTCCTCTGGGGTAACAAGAAGAAAGGGGCTGGAGAAGAAGGAAGGAGGAGCCGGGGCTGCAGCTGTAATTTTATTATCAGATTTTCCCCAAAGTAGGGAGGATGAACAGGGCATTCCCAGATCTTGTGGGTTGTGAGAAGCGGCAGGATAAGCTTTATTCTCTTCGGGTGCGGGACTAAAGGTTGAGCAGTGACATCAGGGTGTGTGTGTATGTAAGGTCATTTCAGAAGCCGAGAGCCGGGCTGATCTCGTCAAGCCTCACAGGACACTGTCGGCTCTCCAGCAAGTAGTTTCTTCTTATCTTTATCCTGAATGCAGAGCAGAAGCAAGGTTAGAGGTGAGCGCCATGTAGAAGGGGGTCTAAGGGTAAGGTTCTTTGTCTAGAGGCAAGCCTGGTCCAAAGGCTCCCTAGATTGAAACAAGTCCCGCCCACTGCACCCAGAGAGAACCCAAACACTGAGGACGGCATTGGGGAATGCTCTTCTTCACCCCATCCTCTGATGTTTTAGGATGGTGTTCCACTAGGGTCAAAATAAATTATTAGAGCATCCCCAGGCCTAGGTAAAGGAGGAGGCCCACCCATCTGCTGAACATACTTTTGTTTGACTCTGACATTAGATGGGCTCTCTCCTTCTTCCCAGAATCCTCCCTTTATTGTAGAGTATTGCTACCTTCCTCCCACCCCTTCATCCCCCACCCTGGGAGCTCACCTGCTCAGGTGGTAAGTTGCTCTTGTGGCAGAAGCATGACTGGATGAAGGGGAACCCTATGGAGATCAGTGTTACCATCAGCAGGATGATCCAGACTGCGAACAGCATGGTCCGAATTCCCTCAAACAGGTTCTGGTGGTGGAATACAGAGGCAAGTCTAATTGTCATTGGCATAATGCTTAAGCTGTCCTCCTGGCCTCATCACTGCTACAAGTATGGCACCCGTCTATTTTACCTTGTCACCATTGTCAACAGTGTGGTAAGATAGAAGGAAGAACACGGGATTCAGAGATTCATTGGCTTCAGTTTTGGTTTTAGCTCCATAATTAAGTGGCTATATGATCTCAGGCAAATCACAGGATTTTTTTCTTAGGACTGGAGTTTCCTTACCTGTGACACAATAGGTGTTAGGCTTCTTTCCAGCTCTAAAATTCCCTTCCTATTTCCCATAGTTTGCTTTCAGGAATAAGTATGGTTATGTATTATCCTGACTTTATAATGACCAGTTATGTGCTGCAGTATAAGTCCTGTACCTCTTTGAGCCTCAGTTTCCTCATCAGTAAATGAGGATAAAAATATTTGCAATAGCTATCTCACAGGGTTTTTGTTTGCATTAATTATCTCACATGGGTGTTGTACCTTTGATATTGACCCTGAGGGGATGGGCTCTGTGGGCTGGAAGGGGACCTTTCTCCTGACCCCTAGGCTGGGCCAGAGCTAGGGTTCTTGCTCAAGAACTCTAATGAAAAGATTAAACTTTCCTAGCAGGAGGCTGCCACCTGGTCTCCACTTCCACCACCTTGAACCAGCACTCCATCCATATCTCCCTTGTACTCCATCATTAGGTTCTCTTGTGATCCAGGCCTTTTCACAGTCTTCTTTTTGGAAGGATAAAATTGCTTGGCCATGGCCTTTAAATCTGTCATGGGGGCAAATTCCCTATCCCTATGCAACTGCTTATCCTGGGACAAAAGCCCTTGTTACACTTATACTTTTAATTGTCCATTCTCATTTTTCATTCTTTCCATCATCCTAAAAATAACATGCTTACCCGTAACATGAACATATGGTTAAAGCAGTCCTCTTGGTTCCAGAAGTCATCAGGACTTGCAGTAGGGTAGCCTTGATTATTTCTACAAATATCATCTATGTTATAGAATGGGTTTCGACCTAGATCACGAGCCCCGATGACAATGGCAGCAATGGAAGTGGAAATAGTAGCCAGAAGGAACAGGACTTTCAGGAAGCTCTACAGAGGAGAGAAGGTAGAAGGAATCCCTAGTTAGGGATTTGCCCAGGGTCCTTCTGTAGATCATTTTTGTGAGGAAAAGATGCACTTTTAAAAAATTCTTATCTTTGCAACTCATCAAGAGCTCTGCAAGTCATATGCAAAGTTTGTGGGGATGGTCTATGAAGAGGGCATGCTCCAGCTTGAAGGTTCTCTTTGATTAGGAAGATGGAGAAGGGTACCAAGGTAAGGATGGGACAGATAGACCTAGGGAGGACTGACAGCTTGTTAGTTATATCCTTCATTGCACTTACCCACCAGGAACTTCTCCTCTTCTCTCGAATGAAAGCAACAACTCCAGCTATGGTAGCCTACAGAGGATAAGGTGGTATAAAAAAAAAACCCAAATTTCCTTTCTATCCTCTCCTACCATATGAACCCTTTTACTACTGCCCCATTCCTTCATTCCTCTCTCTACTCCCTTTGCCTAAAGTATACAACTTGCTACATCAGGGCTGTTGGATGTGGGGCTTGGCTTCTATTCTATGCCAAGAAAAAGACCATTTTATAAGGATGGAAGAGGTCTGAGTGGAAATGACTGGATCCACAAGGTAGAGGTAGTATCAAGAAATTTGGTGTCAATATGATTTTTTTCTTGAAGCTAAGTCCATGAAGTCTTCCCTGACCACCCCTAATCCACAATCATCTCTCTTGCTTATAGTACTGAAGGTCTATGCTATCTATTTAATTATTTGACTTGTTGTTTGCCTTTTTATTTATTCATTTATTTATTCACAATGTGCAAGAAACAAAGATGAACGTCATTGTTTCTTTATTGGAACTTATTATCTAGCATATATCTTATTTCTCCAATTATTTAGTAAGTTCCCTGAGGATAGGAACTGTATATTTTATTTGTTTGAATCTTTTACAATATCCAGAACAAAGCCGGGGACCGTATAGATGCTAAAAAGTGTTAATAATGATGCTTATGCCTTTTCTCGCTGAGATACATTTGCCTCCCTTCGCCCTCCCTCTTTATTGTACTCACCACAGCTCCAGTCCAGAAAGAAGCTCCGGAAAAAAACATGTCAGTGTAGGGTCCCATGATGATGAAGACACCTAGGGCCCCACTTATGACTCCCAATATTATCTGTGTAGTCTGTGAGACAAAAACATCCCAACAATCAGCCTCCTTTAGATACCTCAAATTTTAGAAGATCAATTTCTTGCTCCCACTTTCCAGTCTCAGAGAAGGGCTGGGGTCGTATAGGTACTGAGGCAGTGGTTGTGTATGGTGTAAGGCGAGTAGAACTTTGTAAGGCAGAGGCAGAATTGTTTATGGTATAATTCCAGCTTCACGAATTCATTTCACAGAGACTATAGATATTGTTATTTTAAGAGGCAATAGAATCTTGGATGATTATGAGATTAACTTTCATTCTTTGAGAGTCTATGGGGAAATGAAGAGTTTAACTGCCATTTTGGAGAAAATTTCTTTTTAGCTCTTATGGGCTTGAGAAAAACTGTGAGAGAACCAAGAGAAAGGACTAAGAGAACTTCTTTCTCTAGTTCTTTAAGAGAACTGTTTACAACTCTTGTGAAGAAACAGGAATAGAATACTTTAAAAAAATCTATACCTTTCATCTTAGAATTAATACTATGTATTGCTTCCAAGGCAGAAGGATGGTAAGGGCTAGGCAATGGGGGTTAAGTGACTTGCCCAGGGTCACACAGCCAGTAAGTGTCTGAAGCCAGATTTGAACTTAAGACCTCTGTTCTCTAGACCTGGCTGTCAATCTACTGAGCCACCTACTTGTTCCTTTAAAAGAATTCTTGAGAAAAGATTTTAAATAGCATCCTGAGAGGGTTGAAAAGTGAAACCTTTTCTAGAACTAAGATGTCAATTGTAGTGAGGTTATAGGTCCAGCCTCTAGGGGGCTAGAGGACTTTGGCTATGAATTTTCTCATAGTTGACACTTTACAAATAATTATTTGTCTTTGTTTTGTTGTTTGCTATGTTATTAATGAATTGTAGAGTGTAAAGATTAAAATTAATAATCTATACTCCAAGTATTTTTAACTCTCTTTATTAAAATCAACTTAGAGCAAAGAGAAATGTAAAAAACCAGAGAAACCTAGCCAGCAACTTCCTTCCTTCACATGGGTCCAGCCAGATTGGAAGCTTCCGGGAGAGAGTACCAGCATGGAGGAATTAGAAACTGAATACCAAATTAACAAATAATGCATGACAGGAAAAGGAAAAGGGGATTGTGGGAAATGTAGTCCATAGGGTTCAAGATTCTAAATCAATACAAGAACCAGTAGTTTTGATATTTATTTAAGTCTAGGAAATTACAGGCTTGATCAATAAAAGGAGAGATGAGTAGAAAATTCAGAGAAAAAAACTTTTTTTCAATTTACTTAATAAACCAAGGTGAAGGCTCAGAGTCAATTGATTAATTGATGAGAGAAATGTTAGAATTTTAGTGATTAATAAGAAAATATCAGAACACATTCCTTGATATCTTAGAATCTGGGATAATAATGAAGGAAAATGATCCAGTACTATGTAGAGAGAAGACACGGTCACTCAACATAAGATTCACATAGGAAGGTCAACCCTAGGGCTGCTAAAATAGACCCTAATAATTGCTTTGTGCCCATCATTTGGATAGGTAGATGGTGACTCTGAAGTGATCCAGAAAGGCAGCTGGTGGGTTGAAACACCTGGTTATAAAGATTTCAGGCTGTCTCTGTCTCTGTCTCCCCACTCACAATGTACCATTCTTCCCTAGCTGCTCAAGACAAAGTAGATATACCTTCAGCAGTCTGTTGATTCAGACTTCAAACTATACCATAGTTATAAGCCAAATTAATTTTAACCTGTTTAAAACTGTTGGCTAGGGTGCAGTGGGGATGGGGAACCTACTGACCTCTAGTCACTAGGGAGTGAATTGAGCATGTGTGGACTCTGGACAAAGTTGATTCCTTGTGAGGTATACTGGTAATAATCTAATTTGGAATTTCCCTTTGTGACTATAGTTGGATACAGAATGAAACCTGGAAAAGGTAGATAGCATTTAATTGAGTTAACCTTACTTTAATTAAACAAAAACATATTAAGCATCTTCTATGTGTAGTATACAACTAAGGTGTTGGGGATAGAGAGGAGGAGAAACAATCTTTAAAACCATTGTTTTCCTGAATGGAGCTTGGAAATTAGTAGGATGATCCAATAGTGACATTCTCCAGTTTTTGCATCAAGGTTAAACTACTCTTCCCCAAGTCTAGATAACCGAGAGTATCTAATATTTTATGACCTTATGAGATTTTTACAAAGTAAATATAGCATAAATTATCTGCCCTTTACAGAAGAGGAAACCAAGGCTCAGGAAGTTTAAAATATATTTTAATTATATGTTTTAATCCTTACCTTCTGTCTTAGAATCAATATTAGGCATTGGTTCCAAGGCAGAAGAGCAATAACAGTTTTGCTTAGGCACTTACCTGAGTTCAAATCTGGTCTCTGACACACATTAGCTGTGTGACTGGGCACGACGTCACTTAATATCATTTTGCCTTAATTCGCTGGAGAAAGAAATGGCAAACCACTTCAGGATCTTTGCCAAGAAAAACTGGGGACAGCAAGGTAGTACAATGAATAATGTCAAGCCTGGAGTTGGGAGGATTTGGGTTCAAATTTGACCTCAAACACTTCCTAACTTTGTGACCCAATCACCTACCCCTCACCACTCATCTGCCTTGGAACTGATACTTCTTATCAATTCTAGGACAGAAGATAAGAGCTTAAAAAAAAAACAACAAATATTTATATACCATAACTTATTCATCAATTCCCCAGATAGGGGTATTCCTTTGGGTTTTCATTCCTTACCTTCTCAAAAAGAGCTATAAATATTTTGTTCATTTTTAGTTTGTTTGGTTTAGGGAGAATCCCTCCCTTAATCTACCCTCCTCTAATCACTTTAATTCCCCTTTCTCTCTTCTCTTTCTCTCCTATTTCCCAGTTTAGGGAAATGTATTTGAATACCTGACTCTGTGTGAGGATATATATGTGCATGTAATATTCCTTCTTTTGAGTAGTTCAGATGAGAGTGAGTTTCAAGTGTCAGTTGCTTCCCTTATCTCTTCCTCCTTGTTTTTATAGATGTGTGCTTGTGCACACTGATTATATGAAATATCATTCACAAACAGTATTTTTCTTCCCTTCTCTTTCTATTTTTTTCCTTAAAATCATCAGAACACAACAGAACTACTCCCAGGACTTGTTTAATTGGAATCCCCCTCTTAGCCCTGATGACATTAGGGTTCAGAGGGGACACATGTGAATTTAAGTACTTTACCCTTGTTTAAGTCCTTTATCATTGTCTATTTATAGTTACCATTTTGTGTTTCTCTTCATGCCTGTATTTGGACTTCAAAGTTTACACACATCGCTAGTGTTTTCAACAAGAATGCTTGGAAGTGTTCTATTTCCTTTAAAGCTTTATTTCTTCCTCCTTTAGCATTATAATAAGTTTTGCTGAGTAAGTTATTCTTGACTATATACTCAGTATATAGTATAGCATATATACTATATACTTCTGGAATTTCATTTTCTACGTTCTTTGCTTCTTTATGTCATTTAGTTGTATCTAACTCTTTGTGACTTCATTTGGGGTTTTCTTGGGAAAGGTACTGGAGTGATATGCCATTTCCTTCTCCATCTCATTTTATAGTTGAGGAAACCGAGGCAAACAGTTACCTGGCTTGCCCAGGGTCACATGGCTAGTAAATGTCTGAGACTAGATTTGAATGCAGGAAGACGAGTCTTCTTGATTACAGGTCTGGTGCTTTATTCAGTGAGCCATCTAGCTACTTCTGTTTCTTTACAGTGGTGGCTGTTAAATCATGCATGATCTTGACTGACTCCTAGGTAGTTGATTTTTTTCTTTTGGATATTTGCAGTATCTTTTATTTGATCTGGAGACTCTAGATTTTGCCTGTGATGCTCCTGGGAGTTTTCAGTTTGGAGTTTCAGGATGCAATTGGGGAGATTATTTCTATTTCCACTTTGCTCTCTGGTTCTAAGAGTACTTGTCAGTTTTCTTTTAAGATTTCTGTAAATAGGATGTTCAGGGTCTGTTTTTGGTCATGGTATTTAGACAGTCTAATGATTCTTTTTTTTCCCTCTTCAACCTGTTTTCCAGCTCAGTTATTTTTGCTATGAAATAAATTTAATTTTCTTCTATTATATTCAGTCTTTGGATTTTGTTTTAATAGTTCTTTCTCTCTATTGGAATCATTGGCTTCTATTTGGCCTATTCAGGTTTTTGGGAAATTTGTTGCTTGAGCAAGTTTTTATGCCTTTTGTGTTGAGCTGTTAATACCTTTTCCCAATTCTCTCTCCCATAGCTCTTATTTTCTAATTTTTCTTAAAATGTTCTTATTTTACTTACAAAAATTATCTTAAACTACTTTTTAAAAAATGCTTCCTTCATTTATTGAAAGAATTTCTAGTTGACATTTGGTTCAAGTTGTGTTTTTGTCTAAGGCCCTGCTTATAGTCTTTTGCAATTATTCTCTTCTAGATTTGTCTTGAGCCTCCTTGCCAACAGAATTGCTCTTTACAGTGACATTTTCTTTTGTTTGCTCATTCTTCCAGCCTACTTCCTGACTTTGGACTTGAGGTGACTTTGGACTTGAGGTTAGGTCTGGGCTCTAGGACACTTTTGGATTGAAAGTTTGAGTTGGTCCTATTGCTGATTTCTTGGGATATTGAATGTTATATTTTCCAGGTTCCCAATGATGGATGGATATCTACAAGCTATCATGGCTCTCAAAGTGGCTTTATTGAAGGGAAAGTCTGATTGCTGCTCCAATTAGCTCTGCAAATTGTTAACCTAGGTTTGGATCTGAGCACAAGTAGACTACTGTTGGACTCAGCTCCTTTAGACTGACAGAATTGTAGGCTCTCCTTTGGTCTGGGATCTCTACCCTGGTTATTACTCTAGAAGTTGATCTAAAGGCTAGAGATGAGACCTTGCTCTGTGCAAGAGGTCTGAGCCACACTGTTGTTGCTGGTTCTGGCTTTTGAACCTCTTCCTTTTTTGTCATCTATGTTGTGGAACTGGGTAGTGAGTAACAATAAACTGTTAGTTCACATATGTCCCTCCAATAGTGCCATGGTATGGTTTTGGGGGTACCTTCCCTGGGTCCTGCTCTTGCCTTGGTGTCTAGCCTCTCCCTGGCCATTGGTGTGTTCTGCATGTGAAGTTCTCCTGGCTTGATCTCATCTCCAACATCTACAGATCTCGCTGTTTGGCTTCCTAGGCTGAGCTGCACTGGACAAATGACTTGCTATGACTTTTTCTGGATTTTTCCCATCAGGATTCAGTCTGGTGCATTTTCTATTTTTTTTTCCTAGTGCATTCTCTGTTTGGAGAGTCTTGTGGAGAGGAACTTGGCAGTACTGCTTCCTATCACTCTACCATCTTGGTTCTGCATCCTATGAATGCCTGTTGATTGATTAATTCTGGCTTTATTTCTGGTCATCTGATTTCAAAGGTAATAAGATTGGGGTAGGTTAAAGAATAAATCTTTCTCTTTTCTTGCTGAGGCTATCTCACATTGAGTAGAGTCTTTGAAAACATTAGAACTAGATCGCTAGTTAAAGAAATAGGATTATTGGTCAGCTAGTTAATTAGAATTTTCAAAGGCAATGATTCCTCTATTTAGTCCCCTTCTCCTCTCCTCTCTTTCCCAGGCTACCACTGCTTTATTTCTCACTCTTTTCTTTTGACTAAGTGATTCTCAAAGTAAAATATTTGGCTTCCCCCACCACATATCCTCAAGGCAGAGGTGCCTAGTTGGCACCCCAGTTGAAAGGGGGATGTGGAGGGGTAGTTTGTTACCTTTTGTTGACTGTTTTATCTAGAGGATTCCGGGACAAACCTGGGAAAGGAACAAAAAGCTCCTATTCAAGGGCAGTTGACAGTTCAGTTACTTCTTTATCTCTTAGGATGTTAGATAAAACTTTTCTTTTGCATATTTAGATTTTTTCACTGTTCTTTGAACCTAGTTCATGTATTCAAGATTGTATACCACAGCTTCTCCCTACCGGAGCTGGACAGAGGAAGAAAGGGGGAAATCTCACCTTAGGTTCCTATAAAAAGTCTATTCTTGCACCCAACCACTTGCATTTGTCATTAGGGCATCTGAAAAGAGTTTCATGAAAGGAATAAAAACTGTTCCCTTTTTTCCCCACTCTTGCTTTCTGACTGGCTCATTTTCCTAAGTGAGTTGTTTAATCTTATCCCATTTACTTTCTTTCTCTTTCCATCTATGCCTTTTAACATATAATACAAGTGGGGCAACTAGGTGGCTCAGAGGATTCAGAGCCAGACCTAGAGATGGGAGGTCCTGGGTTCAAATGTGATCTCAGATACTTCCTAACTATGTAAGCCTGGGCAAGTCACTTAACCCCCATTGCTTAGCTCTTATAGCTCTTGTGCCTAAGAATGAATCAGTTGTAAGACAGAAGGAAAGGGTTAAAAAAAAAAAAGAAAAACACATAATTAAAGCATATTTTAAAATATCTGTAGTAAAAAAAACCCATTGTTTTTTATTTTGAATTATCTTTGAGCGACCATAAAGTTCTTTTAATGACCCCAGATTTCTTCCTGAACCCACTACCCATCTTTTAAACATCAACATTCTAGAGATATTTTCCTACTGTAATGAGTTGTAGAGTCTGTGGTCCGTAAGTCAGCTACATAGCTCAGTGGATAGAATACTGGATTTGGAGTCTTGAAGACCTGGGTTCAAATTTTGTCTGGATGCTTGCTAGCTATGTGGTACTGGGCAAGTCACTTAATTTTAATCTACCTCAGTTTCCTCAGCTGTAAAATGGTGAAGAGCACCTACCTCCTGAGGTTGTCATGTAGATACAATAAATGCTCAATGTTTTCCTCTTTCCCCCTTCAAAGCTCTTAATTTGTAATCCTTAGCATTTGAGTTCTGGAATCTTCAAAGAACTGAAAATGAGTCTTGGTGCAAGTGACTAGAGTGCCAGATCTGGAATCAAGAGGACCTGGGTTCAGATCTGGCCTCAGATACTTCCTTGCTGTGTGACTTTGGGCAAATCACTTAACCCAATTGCCTAGCCCTTATAGCTCTTCTGCCTTAGAACTGGTACTTAGTATTCTAAGACAGAAAGTAAAGGCTTAAAAAAAAAAGAAAGAAAATGAGTATCACTCTGTGATCTCTGTGGAGAGGGATGTGTAGGAACCATGGGTTGCCTGGTCCAAATTTTGTTGTTCTTCAGTTGTATCTGATATTTCACAACCCCATTTATTGGTTTTTTTTTTTCAAAGACAATGGAGTACTTTACTATTTCCTTCTCCAGTTCATTTTACAGAGAAAGAAACTGAGGTAATCAGGGTTAAATGACTTGCCCAGGGTCACACAGCTAGTATGTGTCTGAGGATGGATTAGAACTCAGGTCTTCCTGACTCCAGGACCAGAGGTCTACCCACCATGCCACCTTGCTGCCCACCCCGCACTTTACAAACAAGGAATCATGATGGTGCAGTGAGGGAGAGGCGGTCACTGAAGAATACAAACATGTAAGAGACAGAGGGATAGCTGGTGGATAGCTTAGTATCTGTGCAATATCGAGAGGAAGGAAGGATACTTTGAGTGGCCTCCCTTTAGGAAATGCATGGAAAACCATGAATCAGAGTTGTCCAGGAATAGGTGGCATTTGACACTGAAGGAAGGAGCACCCAAACCCATGAGATTCTGTCCATTCGACTTCTACATTCTCCTATATAGTAAGATGAGTTTTCTCCTCTGAAACTAATAAACAAGACCTAAACTAACTTTAAAAAAAACGTTCTTGGGGCCTTGGTGGATTGTTTTCTGTGATTTAATGTTCCTCTGTAGTAGGAAAAAGTGTTTCCCCACCTTGTTGCCATGTATGAAAAAGACAGCAGAGCAGAAATGTAGCTTGTGAGAGAATAAACTTATCCCCATTGAATCTCCTTAAAAGTACATCTTTTGGGGGGCACCTAGGTGGCTCAGGCTTGGAGATATGAGTTCAAATCTAGCTTAAGACACTTCCTTACCTGTATGACCATGGGCAAGTCATTTAACCCTGATTGTCCAGAGAGCCCATTGGCACCTTGGAACCGATACTCAGTATCCATTCTAGTCCTCTCGTTTATATTGAATTTTGCCCCCAGTTTGGGTGCTGTTTCACTTACCCAGGTTGCCAACTGAAGCCGACTTGTTGTGCTTGACCCCAGAATGCCAGGGGATTCAGCAAAAAATTGTAACAGAGACTTCCCAGCCTTGAAGACATGGGGCAGAGCAGACTCCTGGTGAATGTGGATATTGATTTCAGCTGCCTGGGAGGCACTGCCTACCTCCAACCCCTCTATCTTAACTCCATTCACCTTCAACTCCTTGGGAATCATCTTTCAGACCTAGGAGGAAATGAGATTAAAATGTCAGAGCACAAAGACAGATGGGTGGTTCAAGGGACAGAGAGCCAGGAGATCCTGAGTTCAAATCTGACCTCTGATATGTCCCAGCTGTGTGACCATGGGCAAATCCCTTAGCCCCATTGCCTAGTCCTTTCTGCTCTTCTGCCTTGGAACCAATACATAATATTGATTCCAAGATGGAAGGTGAGGGTTAAAAAAAAAGGTAGTGTGGACAAAGAATAGAGTTAGATAAGGCTGGCAAAGTGGGTTGGAGTCAAATGAAGGACCATCCTTCTGCCTTGGAAAGATGGAGGCTTCATGATGAAGCTTCTCTCAACCTGACTCCTTTTGTAAGGCTATGAGCTTACTTCCCAACATTATAGCATCCTTGGCTTGTCCTCTGGATTTGTTTTTCCCTTGAAGGCCAATTTAGATGGGCAGAACCATCCCTTAGACTCCATTAACTTCTCTAATCACCTGTATACCCCAGCCACAGAGAGGACGGAGATCTAACACAAGAGGTCAGACTTGGAGAAGAAGGGAGGAAGTTTGGATGGTGGGGAGCCGACTATCGAAGAAGAAATTGGTTTTCTGTGGAAGTCAGGAAAATGACCTTCCTCAATCCAAGTCCATAATAATAACAATAAGGCTAATAATCCTCTCACATGTAGAGGGCTTGGTTTTCAAAACATTTTCAGATCCGTTATCTCCTTCGCTCCTCTGGAAGGGCAGGGTAAGGATTGTGAAACACATTTTATAGACAAGTAGACCGAGGTCCAAGATGGTACAGCAACTGGCTCAACTCTCGCTTCTCCCAAGCCCCTGCACTCTGCTGGTGAAGCAGCTGGAATACCTCTCTGCTCACCAAGTGCTGCTCCCTTCTCCCCCCACCTCTCTCCCAGTGTTTCTCCCCCTTCTCTCTTCCCAGTCTTGGGGTATCTTGGACTAGACCAATGCCCACCGCCACCCCTTTTCCTTATCCCGGCTTGGGGCTGCCATTCTACACCCCAAAGCTGAGGGATAAAGCCAAACAAACAGGTCCATCTCTTCTCTTGCTTTCCCCAAATGGCTAGAAGGGAGGATTTGAGGAAAGGGAGGTTTTTCCAGCCTTTTGTTTACTCACTGAAATGTCCTTTAAATTTCCAGATCATTGGTTTAAAGGAGGGGACAGGAAAGGGAGACTTCGGTACGGGATCTGAGGAAGAACCTGTCCCTTCTACCTACTTTGCTGTCCTCTTCCTCCTAGAATAGACTGGCTAGAAGCACCTTCCCTGCCAAGCAAATACTCCAGAGGGTTAATAGCACAGAGGGGATTGGATTTCTGGGTAAATAGGACGAGAGGTTGAAGAGCTGCCTAGGTCTTGGGGATGGGGGGGTAGTCTTCAGCCTAGGGGAAAAGTGAAAGAGAGCCATATTTTGAGGAGTGGGATTCCTCTTACCTTGCTTGGTCCAGCCTCCTTGACCAGAAAAGGGGAATAGAGCTGAGGGTCAGAGGAGTAGGGAAAATAAAATCTGACTGAGGCACAGCCTGGATGAAAATGCGGAAGTGGGGGAAGGGACAGAAGAGCTGTATATGGGAGGAGCTAGACATTCTGGGGTGGGAGGGGAGGTATTGTGGTGCAGTAATTCTGGGAAATGGAAGATAGGGCAGGGCTAGGCCAGGCCGGGGTGAAAGTTTATTATTGTGTATTAGGAAAGAGGCTGGAGGGGATTTCCAGCCTTTGTGAATCCGGCCATGGCCAAGCCAAGTTAGCTCTTTTTCTTGTTTTGAATTCTGAAGCTGCACAGCTGAGTTCTGTTTATACATTACTTATTGGGAACCTGGGAGAGATGTTACAGGAAGGGGGAAGAGAGATGATGGGAACTGAAATCACCCAGGCTTTTTCCAGGCTTGCAAACTACTACAGGATCTCTGCCAAGAAAACTTCAAGTGGGGTCATGAAGAATTGGACATGGCTGAAACAACTGAAAAACAACCGAATAAAACTAGCCCCCGGGTGGGGTTGGGGAGGGGGGTGGCATGGGTGGAAGTTGGACCATTGCAAGGAAGAAGGAATGAAGTTTCATCGAGAAGATTTAGCAGGAAAGGAAAAAGAGACTAGGATGGTGGCATCACTCCACATTTGGCTACTTGTTCAACTGATGTGACCCTTAGAAATTATATGTATTATTTCTTTTTCACTTCTGATGATGTCCCTGGCTTGTGACTTTCAGAGGGGACCCTCTGGCTGTTCCCAACTCTCCCTCAACCCAAGAGACACCTTTAAGCTCATGTGGCTCTTCTCTAGTTGTTTCTTACTTTACAAATCAAATCAATAAAATGGAAATATGTAGGAAACATGGGCCATTGGAAAACCTCTCTTCCCAAATGAGGAAGAGAATCTTAACCTGGGCTTTGTGGATCTCTCTCTCTCTCTCTCTCTCTCTCTCTCTCTCTCTCTCTCTCTCTCTCTCTCTCTCTCTCTCTCTCTCTCTCTCTCTCTCTCTGTCTCTATCTCTTTCTGTCTGTCTGTCTCTCTGTCTGTCTGTCTGTCTGTCTGTCTTTCTGTCTGTCTGTCTGTCTTTCATTCTTCCCAAGCTTCAGAGCTGGGAAACAATCTGATTTCTAGAGCAACCAATGGCTGCTGTGGTAATCAGAAATCAGCAGACTAGCCCTTCTGGCTCTCTCCGCCCCGCCCTGTTCCCCCCCACTCACCCCCTCTCATGTCCCCACCTCCGGGGTTGGGTCTTGGCTCTCGGGCTGGGCGGAAAACTGCTTGGCTGCTCTGAGCCTCCTTTTGGTTGTTTAGCTCTTCCTTGGTCCCTGCTCAGCTTTTAACCTCTCCTCCTAGGTTTGCTTTGCCTAGTCTTGCGGCAAACGACAGACTAGGTAAGATACTCATCTTTGGTCCACTTGAACTCCATAGCGTCTGTATCCTGGATTTCTCAGCCTCCCTGGACTGTGAGCATGATCTATCTGAGTGTGTGTTTACTTCCTGGAGGGCCCAGCCTTTAAAGTGACTTTGCTATTTAGGGCTTGGGGGGCAGAGGAGAAGAAAGAGGGCATTCCCTCTTAGGGAGTCCAGCTCTAATTCCCTCCATATAAAAGAGAAAGAGGGAGCCTGAGGAAGAAATTTGTGGGAGGAGGAAAAGGAAGATAAGGATCCGGACCGGAGACTGGAGGGAGAAGGGGGGAGGGCTTAAGGGCAAATACACACAGCTGGCGCATAAACCCTGGGTCTGAAGTAGGGAAGTACAGTGGGGGAAGAAAGTGGGGAGAGGGATAGGTCATGTCCCCAAATAGAGCTTCCAAGAAAAGTAAAGTATTCAAGAAATACCTGGATCTTTGAAAGAGTTTTCCTTCGGAGGGTTTCTAGATTTTTGAGCTGGAAGAAACCCTGGATCTGGTTTGAATCTCATTTTATAGGACATTGAGGCTTGCTTAAAGTGAATTCAGGTAATAAGGAGCAGAGTTGAGATTAGAACTCAAGGCTCTTTGAATGCATTTCCAATGATGATTTCATGTGAATCTTCCTAGGTCTGTAATTACCCTTCGTTGCACCTGCCTTCCTTCTCTTTTTGTTTAATCTACTTCCAGGTCCAGATTCAGGAAATGTCCGCCAGCGTGGTGAAGGTGGATGGGATGCAGGTGATGGAAGGGGACTCCCAACCCACCCAAATCAATATACACATCCACCAGGAGTCAACTCTGGCCAAGCTCCTTGAGACTGGGTATTCCTTCTTGAAACCTAGGACTTATCCCCAGAGCAAAAGGGTGCTCCAGGCACAGCTGGCACTTGGGGTAAGAGTGGGTTCAAAGGGGGGTATTTGTGGAAGACGATAAAAATTGGGAAGAGAGACATATCTTTTGATTCCTATGAAGTTGCAAAGAGAAAATGAATGAAAACCATAATAGAAACTTAGAAATTGTAGTGACCTTGAGTATACTCCAGTCTAACCCCTCATCCCTCTCTTTTACATGGGAAGAAAGTAAGAGGGAAAGTGACCTTTCATTGTTCAAGTTCTCACATCCAGGAAATTGGAAGGTGTTTGTGTTAGATATGAGAAAAAACTCAATTGACCTCAAGACCCCTGGTCTTAGGAACCAGACAGGTTGTAGAATCTTCTTTCCTCAGAGATTAAGATCAGGACTGACCTTTGAGTCAAGACCTCAAGGAGTCAAGATTGTCCCTGGAGGTTTTTGTCAGAGTAGCCACCAGCTTAGCTGCTCCTTGGGCAGGGATTGAGTTGCTCTCCTACATTACAGGTGTCATTGATTTTCCTGGGAGTCACAAGCTGCTCTCTTGGGTTGTTACTATATTTTGGGCCTTGGATTCCCCTGTGGGCCACAGGTTGTGCCTTTTGGACAGGGGCTGTGGTGAGTAGGGAAGGGTATTTGGGGAGAAAGGGTCTTTGAGGGAGCTATGGGGGGGTAAGAAGGGGGCTGAGGAAGAGAAAAGGGGGCACATAGATATGGGACATCTGAAGAAGAGGATACAAAAGCCAGCTCTTCCTATTTTCTTTTTTATGTGGAATTGTTGCAATTGATTGGGGATTGGAATGGCAGAGGATGGAATGGGGGTATTTGGATCCCAGGCCCCGTGACTGGCTTCCTTCCCCCTTTCTTAGATCTTCCCCTGCTCTCTAGGCTGGTGAAGCTGGGGCATGGAAGGGACATGGGAAGCCTTCTCTAATCTTTCTTTTTCTTAGGCCATTGTGGCTGGGGCCGTGGCCATCATCTATGAAAAACGTCAGAACAACTGCTGGGTAAGAGTGGGGACTTTTCTGTTTCTGACTTCCCCTCCTTGTTCTATATTTTTTGGCTTCATTCAGAGGGGGAATCTGGGGTCCAGCCTCTGGGCTGTGCTTGGCTGGCATGGGCAAGAGAGGGGATGAAGATTAGGGATGCTGCTGTGACTGGATGTGACCTGCTCTCCTCTGCTCCTTCCCTCTCTAGGGTGGTCTTGCTGCCCTGCTTGCCCTGAGCAGCATCTCCACTGCCATTGCTGCCATCGTCCTCTGTTCGTACAGCTTTATGGACTCCTCTGTTATGTTCTATGACATGAGAAGGATCTGTGAGCAGATTCCATCAGAAACCTTCACGTATAGCTGGCGTTATTATACTGATAGAGCCGGAGACTGCCAGAGGAATTTGAACATCTTCATGGTGAGAACCTAGTCCTAGGGTGCTAGAGGATAGGAGTGGCTCAGCCTGGGATTGAAGGGACTGCCCAAACACCTGCACCCAGCCTGATGCTGAAAAGGGCAGGAGTTTAAGAGACTCAAACAATCTTTCCTTTCTGGAGAAAGAGGCTGGAATGTTCTGTTCTTCCTTCCCTTCCCTCAGATATAGCAACATAAGGAGGGTGATAATAATGACTGACAGGGAAGCTGCAGAAGTTAACCATAGCTACAATGTTTGGGGGTGAATATTGGCCAGTGAGAATAGCTGTGATCCTGATAAGGACATGGTCACTGATGAAGAGGGTGCCAGCAGCCTCCTAAACCCTTCCTCTTTTCATCCCTCAGCAATTGTTCCAGGGAGTCCAGGCCATGCTGTTGGCCGTCTGTGCCGTGATGCTTCTGGTGTCTCTGGCCTCCCTGAGTGTCGGTCTCCGTCACCTGTGCTGCCAGAAATCTGAATTCCAGGTGAATGAGGGGGCAAGGTTATAGGGGAGAGGGTGCACCCGACTTCAGCTCCTCATTCAGCTCCTTTCCCAGGGACTGATCGTGGACTGCACCCTCTTCCCTTGATCGGAGAGGCGAACTCCTGTTTTCTGCTCCCTTTTTGCTACATCCTGGGAGCTAACGTTCTCTCTTTCTGTTCTTAGGTTGAGGACGAGATTGAGAAGAAGCTTCTGGGAGGAGAATCACTTCCTCCTTCACCATACAAGGAGAAATCCATCGGGACCATTCATGTGTGAGCTAGGATCCCGCATCTAGAGCAGAACATTTATTCCAGAGACTCCTGCCATTTCCCAGCTGGAGAATCCCCAGGCTCTGGAGGCATCTGGCCACCCTGAAGCCCACCCTGGGCCAGGATGGAGCATCACTGCTGAGAACCCTCTTCTTTACCCCAACACGCTACCTTTATCTCCAGTTCTGCTCAGCCTCTCTCCATCCCATTTCTCATGTACTTCCCACCTCTCACTTTCTCCTTGAGAGGGAGAGTTCCATCTAGTCTGATCCTTGCTCTCCCCCTGATAGCCATCAGTCCTTTGTCCGCAGGCTAATCTCAATTAATAAATGCTTCAGATGATGAGTTCATCCACTCCCTCCAATTCTTCCTTTCTGGGCTAGAGGAGGGGGACAATGTTGGTGTTTCCTCAGAGCAAGTAATGTAGAGTTTGGGAAGCCCTGGGGGAAGACCAGTTCTAGACCCTGGATCTTCAGGGGTTGGGGGAACCTGACTCCCACCCAGAGTATCACTGGCTTGATCCACTGGTAGTGGATCTGGCAGCACTCCTGAAGTGGAGAGAGGCTTGGCGGTGACTGGAGGAAGGGGACAGTTTTTGATCTATAGCTCAGAGTTCTGATCCTCAATGGAGGGTGGGCACGAATCAGGAAAGCATTCTTTTCTTTTCCAATGGATTCTCCCTTGCATCATTTATTTTGTATGGACCACCTTGTGGGGGGGGGGGGAAGAGAAGCACGTTAGGACTGGCTTTCTGAAATCTTTTAGATTTATCTTCTTTAAAAAACTGCATCTCCCTAGCTTAGCTAGGCTGGAAGTATGGGACTTACTCATGGGCCCAGTCCCATTGATATTTGGCACAGGAATGGCAAATTAGTTAAGTTCTCCCCTCTTTAAACAACCTGATGTTCCATCACTCCTAGGAGCTTTCCATAATAATATCAAAGTAGGTACATACCCCACTGTGGCTTAGAACTCCTGAGCTCCAGAGGTCCCCTGGTCTCACTGGGTACTACAGGGTTCATTGAGGTGTCTAACTGGGCCTTGCCTTCACAAGAGAAATCAATCCTAAAGCAATATCATGGAAATGAAAAAAAAAAAGGATTTTTCTTAAAGTTCTCTCAACTTGAAGAAAAAAAATAGTGTAACAAGAACCATCACATATGGAGCAAGAACCAAACAAAAATGTGGATTAAAAAAAAAATCAAACAAGGGAGCAGCTGGGTATCTCAGTGGATTGAGAGCCAGGCCTAGAGATGGGAGGTCCTAGATTCAAATCTGGCATCAGACACTTCCCAGCTGTGTGACCCTGGGAAGTCACTTAACCCCCCATTGCCTAGCCCTTACCATTCTTCTGCCTTGGAACCAATACACAGTATTGATTCTAAGATGGAAGGTAAGGGTTTAAAAAAAATCAAACTTTTTTTTTTTCTATCTCACTTGGGAAAATTGGCCCTATGTTCTTCTGAGCCTCTAATTCACTAATATTATGGCTATATTTTGGAGAATATCTTCTTAGTCTTCATTTTCTTTTTTAATCAAGTGAGTGGTTTCCACTCAATTCTCTCTAATGTCATCTTATTATCCAGTTGGGGCAGCAGATTAAGGACTCTATCTGGGGTCAAGAAGACACTTACTAGCTATGTGATCATAGGCATGTCATTTACCTTCTGCCCACCTCAGTTTCTTCACTTGTAAAATGGGGATAAAAATGGTACCTCTCTCCTGGGGTTGGCGTGAAGATTAAATACGATCATCAATGTATAACACAACACAGTGGCTGGCATATGGTAAGCATTATGTAAACATTAGCCGTTATTACTACAGTCCTACAACAATTCCAAAGTATTTGTTAGGCACCTGCCCCGAGGATCTCTGGGATTCTTTGCCAGAGCCAGGCTGGTTATGTCTCCCTCTCTGGGTTCTCTTAAAGAATTGAGGGTCTCTTCTCTGTGCCACTCCAGCATCCCACATCCCCAGATATGTTCCCCTCATTGGGAGATGTCAATGAATAGCACCCTAGTCCTGTTTAGCTACTTCACATTAATTAATTTTTGCACTTCAAAGATGTATGAAGATTTCGCTCCAGCTCCTTGTGGGCATGGGCTCCCCTATTCCCCTTCAGGCATGTAGAGAGTGGGCTCTGATTTAGCTGACACTGATCCCACCCGATTCATGTCCAGATGAAGTATTGCCACCAGCATTTTCCTAACTCCCACCCATCTCTCAAAGTCTCTGGACGACCAGAATCACTCCTTATTTCTTGGGACATTGATGCAGAGGTGGCTGCAGAATCAGAATGCTTTCCCTTCAGCTATAACCAAAGAACAAATGTCGAGAGGCAAAGATGTCAGGCTTGTATTTGCAAGTCTTCAGGATAGTCCAAAAGGAGAAGGTTGAAGCCTCTTCCCTTTCAGTATTCTTTCTTGGGACACCAGGAGCAGTGGAGGCAAAGAGCCACCATGACTGAACCGCCAAAGGAATTGCTGAGGCTCTCATTTGCTAGTCTTTTACCTTCTGTCTTGGAATAGGTACTGTGGAAGTGGCTTGCCACTTCCACAGTACTAAGGATTGATTGATTCTAAGGCAGAAGAGCAGTAAGGGCTAGGCAATGGGGGTTAAATAACTTACCCAGGGTCACACAGCTAGGAAGTGTCTGAGATCACATTTGAACCCAGGTCCTCCTAGCTCCAGGCTTGACTCTCTATTATTTTGCTTCCTAGTTGCCTCGATTCCCCAAATCTTAATTAATCTGTCTGTCACATAGAGAATAGAGAAGCTAAAAATGAGCCTGGATCTCCTGTGTCCTAGGTAGGTGCTCTTTTCATCACCACCCTCTGCCCTTCACCCACTAAGCAAGCACTTGCCTCATATTTTACTGAGCAAATCAAGATCATTTGATAGTACCTTCCTCAGTTTCCCTCCTTCCTACCTCAAAACTTCCATCATTCAGGTCTCCTCCTTGTTCCTCTCTACCAGGCTCTATTTTCAGTGTATTGCCCCCCAGGGGAGGGCATTCTTTCCTGTCTCACAACTTGCACTCAAAGGGTCTCTTAGGATAGAGCCACCGCAGATTCAAGGTATTCTAACTATAGTTTACAACCTTCTCTCTCACCAAATATATTTACCTTCCAGGAGATAACCACAGGACAGTTGGCTTTGAGGAAAGACATTTACTGGAGTAGCATTGCAAGAATATTTACAGTTGAAAATTTTCTTCCAAATCCAGAACACACTCTCTCTCAAACATATACATCCTAAATGGGGAAAGTGAATAGGTATGGAGTTATATTTACCTCCCACATAGACAGCTTAGAACTCTGGTACTTCAGAACCTTTGACATTCATAATGTCTTTGGGCCTTTCTATTTTTTATTTTTTGGACAATTTTATTTAATTAGTTAATTTAGAATATTTTCCCATGATTACAAGTCATGTGTTTTCCCTCCCCCCCCCCCAATAGTTGATGTGCAATTCCACTGGGTTTTCCATGTGTCATTGATCAAGACCTCCTTGTGCCTTTCCTTGCTGGGTATGATATATCTTCTGGGTTGGCCATGTGGCTCCTCTGCTTAGCTTAGCTTTAGCCTCTACCACCTTCAGTTCCTGACTTAGTTGAACTTCATATCTAGGAATCTACCATATTCTTTTAAGTAGAACCCAAATCCTCACTAAAGTGCAAGCAGAAACCTTTCTAGTTCTGTTCCTTTGGGGTCTCAGCATCATTTCCAATCCAGGCACAATGCTTCCTCTCTTCTAAAGGACTTCAAAAGGGGTGGGTTCTAAAGCAGTGTCCTTCCAGTGCCCTGAAACTTCACTCTCTAAGGTCATCAGTGGCTTTTGCTCAGTTCCCTCCTTCTTAATTGTTAAAGACCATTGACTCTAAAATCCCCTACATCTATTCTTCCCGCTCTTTAGTTTCTTCCTTGGTGATCTCATCCATTCCCAGAGCTTCAATTTACCTAACGAGGTGGATGACTCATAAACTTCTAGTTCTTGCCCTGATTTTTAAACTCTAGCCTATTTTGGGTCACTAATGGCCACCTCCTAAGGAATGTCCCACTGACATTTTAAGCCCAAATAGTGGTAACTGGAAGACTTCTTCCTACTCTTCTCATCCCCTTCATCCTGTTCCTATTTTGACTTCTCTTTCTCTATCAATTATAAGCCTATAAGCCTAGGCTGGAGTCATATTATGGAAGGCTTAAATAAAGAAATTCATATTTCATCCTAGGTGCCAGAAGGTGTCTAGAATTTCTTAAACAGGGGAGTGATGCAGTCAGACTTGCACATTAGAAATATCTAGCAGCTGTGTGGAGAACAAATTGGAATGGGGAGAGGTTTGACACAGGGAGATCAGTGAAGATAGTGCCATAGTTTAGGTGAGAAGTGATGAGGACTTGAATATGAATGGTGGCTATATTAGCAGAGAAAACACAGGTTCAAGGTGCTAGATGTGTTATAGAGGCAGACTTCGCAAAACCTAGCAATTTCTTGGATTGGGAAGTTAGGGAGAGTGAAGAGTTAAGGATGTCTCCAAGGTTGTATACCTGGGCGACTAGAAGGAGATTCTGCTCTCAGTAGAACCATATAAATTAGGAAGAGTGGAGGGTTTTTGTGGGCTGGAGGTAAGATAATGAAGTTCTGGTTTATACCAGAGTTTAAGATGCTTTGTGGATGGGACCTTTAGTAGGATAAGTACAATAGATAATTATAGAGACACTGGAGCTAGATGTATAGATCTGGATATCATCTATAGAGATATGATCATTGAACTCACATTGTAGAGAGAAAATAATAGGTCAGAATATATTTCAATTGTACACTCACACAGAGTAGATAAAATATAGATAATGATCTAGCAAAGGAGAGTGAGAGGAATCAGCTGGAGAAGTAGGAGAAGAACCAGGATAGAACAGTGTTTCAAAAACTGAGAGAAGAGAAAGTTTGCAAGAAGAGCAGGAAAGTCAACATTGTTAAATGCTGGAGAGAGGTAAAGAAGGATGAGAACTGAACAAAGATTATTAGATTTTGGACTTAAGAGACCATTAGCAATCCTGGTGCTCTCTCCAGTTTCATTTGAGTGAAGAGACGGGAAACCAGATTTTCAGGGGGTGGAGTGAGTGAGAGGAATGGAAGTGGAAGGCAACAAACATACACAACTTTTTTTCCCATAGAATTTGGCTGTGAAAGGGAAGAAAAATAGGGAATGGTAGCTTGAGAATCTTGTAGGGTCAAATAAAGGATTTTTAAAATGAGGGAGATTTATGTGTGTTTGTTGGCAGTAAGGAAGGACCTTATATAGGGAGAGAGGGAAAATTAGTGGAATATAACTAAAAATATTAAGTTGAAACTATCAATAACTTTAGCAAAGTAGCAGGATATATAGCAGTCCTGCAAGAAGAGAGAGTAAGAGGTTACTCATTTAAAATAATCCCAGATTGAATAAAATACCTAGGAGTATATCTTCCAAAACAAATCCAGAAACTATATGAACACTATTATAAAACATATTTTATACAAATAAAGTCAGATGTGAATAATTGGAGAAATGTTCATTGTTCATTGGTGCTCAAAGCCAATATAATTAAAATGATAATCCTACAAAAACTAATCTATTTATTCAATGCCATCCTAACTAAATTACCAAAAATTATTTTACTGAACTAGAAAAATGATAATAAAAGTCATTTAGAAAAACAAGGTCAAGAATAAAAAAGGAAATAATGAAAAATATTCAGGAAGGAGGCCTGACTACTAGATTTTAAGAGGCATTATAAAGTAATAATTACTAAAAGTATCTGGTAATTGCTAAGAAATAGAAAAATAGATCAATGGAGCAGAACAGACCTACAACAAATAGTTGTAAAAGATTATAGTAACCTTGTCTTTTTCAAAGGTAAAAATCCAGGTTTTTGGAATAAGCATTCACTATTTGGTAAAAGCTGTTGGAAAAATTGGAATGAAGTTTGGCAGAAACTAAATATAGACTAATATCCTATACTTCTTACAAAGATAAGATCAAAATGGAAAAATGATCTAGGTATAACAGGAGATATTATAAACAATTAGAACAAGTAAAATATTACCTATCAGATTCAAGGTTAGAAGAAGAATTTGTGAATAAACAAGAGATTTGTGAATAAACAAGCATTACAAAATATAAAGTAGATAACTTAAAACACATTAAAATGAGATGTTTTTGTACAAATAAAACTAATGTAGCCAAGATTAAAAGGAAAGTAATAAGTTTTGGGGAAATTTTATAAATAGTTTCTTAAATAAAGTTCTGAAATCTAAAAAAGAGAGCTTTGTCAAATATATAAGAATATGGGCCAATCCCCAGTTGATAAATGTTCAAAGATATATACAAACAATTTTTGGATGAAGAAAACAAAGCTATATATAGTCAAATAAAAATTATTTAAATCATTATTATTATTAATTAGAGAAATGCAAATCAAAACAATTCTGAAATATTATCTTATACCTATCAGACTGGCTAAAATGATAAAAGGGCAAGATGATAACTATTGGAGGGAATGTGGAAAAATGGGACACCTAATACATTGTTGGTGGAATTGTGAACCATCAGGCCATTTTGGAGAGTGTAAAAATTAAAATTAAATCTCAAATATAAAATTATTATATTTTAGGAGATTTATTAATGATAATTAGAAATCAAGGAATAAAGAAGATACAAAAGAAAGACCATGTGCCCATGGCCAAGCAGCCAGTTCAAATGCTTGCCTTACCACCACCAAACTTGGGACAGGAAGTAAAGAGGCAGGACCCTCCACATCCCCACCTAATATCCCCTGACTATATGAAGTATGTAAGGACAGGAAATCGGTGGGTTCCTGGGAAATTTAGTTCTTTTTTAGGATAACATATTTTCAATTATACAAGAACAATCTGGAGTTTTACCCAAAGAATTATAAAACTGTGTATACCTTTTGAACCAGTAATACCACTGATTGATGGACATCCCAAAGTGATATAGGAAAAAGGAAAAAAAAAACCCTAAATGTTCTAAAATATTTATTGCAGCTTTCTTTTTGTGGTGGCAAATAACTAGAAACTGAAGGGATATCCATCAATTGGGGAATGACTGAACAAGTTGAGGCATATGATTGTAATGGAACATTATTATGCTTTTAAGAATGACAAACAAGATGATTACACACACAGACCTAGAAAAATTGATATCATCATAGAACACACATCACACATATAATAGAAATCTCATGAAGGATATATAGATGGCATTTTTTGATCTGCACTCAGATTCCAATAATTATTTCTTTGGCTATGGATAGCATTTTCTTCATGAGTCCCTCTTTTGTGTAATTAGGATTTGTTCCACAGAACTCTAAATCCCAGCTTCCCATGCTCTCTCTCACATTATGAGCTAACGTAGGGAGGATATAAGTTTGTGTAGCTCCACCCTCTCACTCTCTTTCCTCCTGATCAGGGCTAGGAAAATGGGTTTTACTCAGGCTTTTACTTTTGTCCTTTTATTTCTTCTACTTCAATGGATTATTAATAAATCTTATAAGATATAATACCTGAAATTATTAGAAATTAATAAAATTTTACATTATTGGTGACTAGAAGTCTGGAGTTATAGGACCCTAGCTCTGCTCTAAATTGTAAAGCAGTTTTTAAAGGCAGATTAGCTTTAGAACCTTCCCACCATTTCTGCTATCTGTAAGCTACTGCAGTTTGCACCTTTGCTACCACCATGGCCTCCCTACCACTACTGTTTGCTTGAAGTTCTGAGAGCTGTTTGGAAGCACCTACTTTTTCCTGCTGGAAGAGTGAGATCCAAATCCCCTTGGGCTACCCCTCCCTACAGCCACATGGATATCAAACCTGTGCTAGCCATTTTTTCAGCAGGGAAACACATTGTGGAGCAGCCTTTCCATACTATCTATCCCAACCCCAGCCTAGCTAACCCAGGGGGGCTTCCATGCTCCTGGATGTGGGGGTGGGGACTGAAGTATCACAGGGCCACTGGTTTTACCCCTTGGGGGAGGGGAAGGAAGGTTACTCTTCCAAACCTCTAAATTCCTAGCCAGTACATACTAGGCTAGCACCACCTATGGACAGGAAGTAGAGATTGCAAGCATTGTCCAGTTTCCTGCCTATCTCAAACAGTTTCTGTTTCTGAGAGCCTTACTGAGTATACTGATTGGATACCCTGTTGTTAGCTTGAGTAATCTCAAGATTCAGGGGGGAGATTCATCTCCCTACACTCCTTTCCTATTTTGGCCTACCCAATCTCTGCAACAGATCCAATATGGGATTTATCCACACTATGCTCAGTGTGGGCATGAGGAACCCCAGAAGTATGACCAAGGGAATTTAAATGGATGTTATATTTGGTAGGGGAAGGAACCTCAAAGAGTATGGAGATGAATTTTAAGCCTTTTCAGACCCTGTTGCTTTATTGATGCTAACTGTTTTAGTTTGTGCCCCTTCAAATTGTATAAACGGAGATTTTGAAACTTTGACTTCATTCTCCAGAAGTCCTTAGTATTTCCCAAAATTCCCTATAATTTCTCCTGCGTCTCCACATTGGCAGGATCACATTATTGGTATTTAATTAGCAGTCACTCCTCCCACATGCATTTTCTTTGGGATGATGCAGCAAGTGTGGTGGTAAACTAAGTGTGGGGATTTAAAATGGGCTAATCAGTCATGGGCATGTGGTTTTTATTTTGTATCCTCTTTATTCCTTGATTTCTATTGATTTTTAATAAACCTCATAAAATATAATATCTTTATTATTTGAGATATAATTCAATTTTTACAGTTTTGGCAAGTGAAGGATTGATTAAGGCTAAAGAAAACCTTCCAAAGCAGATGCAATGAATGGAAGCTTGAAGATCTGTCCATTAAGAAAATTTCAAAGGAGAATGTGATCAGGTGGAAGGCAGTTTTGAACAAGCTGGCACAAACTGTTTTTTTACTCACTCTTTTTCCTTGGACCTTGGAGAAGGAGCTATAGAAAGATATCTCTGCCTTTTTGACTATTGGTTTCTCCCTGAAAGATTTGGGGCTTGGCTCTGAAGATCTTTGAAAGTTGCTAATAATATCCCTCCTAAAGACTATACAACCTTACTTATTTATATTGAGAGTTATATTAGATTAGGGAAATCCTAAATTCCCTCTCTCCCATCTAAATTCCTTTACCCTTCCTTCCTTTAAAACAAATCCCTGTTTCCAGTAACATAGAGAGTGATTTGTCTGTTAAAAGCTTTAGTCAACTTACCAATTCTGAATCCCTGCTTGACTTCAACTGAAAAGATAGCAGAATTGGGTGGGGGGAGGAAAGAATTCTGTCTTTCCTATTACCTTATTTCTCAGTGTGTTTGCCCATCACTTTCAGTTACCTTAAACAACCCAGTAAAAGGAACCCCCTAATACACCACTAGTCGGACGAGAACTTCTCAATTTTTTTTAAGATAGCCTAGATAATTTTTTAATGCCACGTTTATCCTGCCAAGGCTTTTTGCCAACCCCACCCACCCACCCACCCTCACAAAGCTGATTCTCCTGATTCTGCTTGCTCTTGCTGCTAAATTCCAGCAGCTTACTTCTACTCTTGCTCCTGCTGCTGTTCCTGATGCCTACTCTTGCCTCCAGCCATCCATTCCTGACCTTCTTGATCCAGATCACTCACCTGGCCCCAGCCCAGCCACAGCCTCAGACCCCAGCAACTCTACTCCTGATCTCTGGCCTCCAACTCAGATTGCTCATCCAATCCCAGGACCAGCTCCAGCACCCAGTCTGCTGGTAGCTGCCACTGTGTCTTTGGAATCACAAACCAACTGGTAAAAACTTGGGTGTTATTTCCTTAGGCAACAATTAGCCTCCACTTGACAGGATACCTAGAGGGGGTATCAGGAGAAGGAAGAGACATTTCCAAACAGGAAGATGATTGCAAGCATGGCATATTCTACAAGAGAGCAGTATATTACCTATTTCAAACAGTTTCCAGCTTTAGTATTTTTTTTTCATGAATGTAATGATCCTTTTACTTACCTTACCTGAAATTCAGGGCAGAAATTCATCTCCCTGCAACTCTTTGCCATTTGGGCCTGCCCAGTTTGACATGCCTAAAACCCATGTTCTTCCTCACTATGGGAGCTCCTGCAGTACTGACAAAAGGAATCTCAACAGATAAAAAAAACCTAACTTTAAAGAGACTGGAGGTGAAAATTATAAGACTTTTCAGACTCCAATGTTTTTATAAAAGCCTGTATATTTTATTGAATTTTGCTGATTGTTTTAAGATTTAATTTTGTCATTTTAAGTTCATACATTAAAGTATTTAATACTATTCTGTTACACTGAATCATTTTAATGTACTGAGTTTTAACTACTATTACATTCTGTTGCTTTTCCTCTATAACTATGCTGAACAAATATTATTGAATAATCCCATTAAAAAAAACAAAATAGGTTTTTTTCCCCCATTTTGGCTTTGTAAATTGTCACATAGAGAATGGATGGATGTCATCAAACTGGTTACAATTGTATAACAACCTTTGGAAAACTTTTTTTTTTTTTAAACCCTTACCTTCAGTCTTGGAGTCAATACTGTGTATTGGCTCCAAGGCAGAAGAGTGGTAAGGGCTAGGCAATGGGGGTCAAGTGACTTGCCCAGGGTCACACAGCTGGGAAGTGTCTGAGGCCAGATTTGAACCTAGGACCTCCCGTCTCTAGGCCTGGCTCTCAATCCACTCAGCTACCCAGCTTCCCCCTACCTTTGGAAAACTTAATGAGCTAAATAACTCAAATTGATTTAAGGGGTCGAACATGAATTTTAGATTTTTTTTCTCAACTCTGATCATTTTGCCTGCCTCTTAGTTATTTGTAATGAGAGGTAAGGTTTATTTTAGTAGCTGAAATGAAGTACAATTATAATTCCCACCTCATAATGGGACATTACAGTCTCATACCAAAAGAGCTGGGAAGTTGATCCCAGGGCATGGTACCCCTGGATGACTCCCCAAAGAGGGGCATCTATCATTTGTAACTCCTCAGCTCACTTGACCCTTTCACCAGAATGATCTAGATTCTTGGTGACATTTTTAGACCCAACAGCAACAGTACACACGTTTGGTTTTTTCTAGACTCCTGCCACATTTTTGTAATGATAGCAGTAATATAATTAAAAAAAATAATATCTCAGCCAAAGTTGAAATATTGCTATACCTGAAAAACTTGTGACAAGTATCCATTTTCTCTAAATGTCATACAGCAGCCTCATGCTAAATATGATAGTGGGTTTGTTTGCTATTGTCATTAAATGGGCTATTATAACTTTGGGGATTTTGATACTTTTTGAATGTGCTTTACAGGCTGTACTACTGTTCTTTATAAAAAACAATTACTTGGTGAAAATCATTTGATTTGCACCCACAGTGGATCATGGCCAGGTTTGAAGAAGAAATGGATCTAATGTTCTGGTGAGAAACTTTTGTATTATATTTTTCCTTAGCTGACACAGTATGTCAATGATTATAAGCTATATTTTTATTTTTTAAACTCTTATTATTGTTTTTGCTTGCATGTGCAATATATTATTTCAGGTTTTTATTTTTTCTCTCCTTTTTGCATTTAAAGCACATGTTACCAGTACTGAGAAGATTTTCTTTAACCTTTTTTGATTTTGCAGTAATATAAGTTTAAAATATATTTGTTATAATGTCAATGCATACCCAAAAAGCTTCAGACTATTAAAATGATGTTATTGATTATTTAGAAAATTATGGGACTTTGCTTAATGATTCTGTTTGATTCCAGGATAAGAGAATACAAAAGAATCGTTGCACAGTACCAAAGAAGAACAAAGCTAAACTGCATAGTGCCAATAGAACACAAGGTCACCAACAAATCCCAATGGGATTGATGAAAATTTTAAGTCATGACAAGAGGACTTGAACTTGATTGGGGTTCGAGGTTGTGGTTGTTTAACATGTGTTAAAGGCAGGTCTTCCTTGCCCCACATTCTACCAAGTATCTCAAATATGGCTCCTACCTGGCTCCTATAATCTAGTCCCTTTTCTGTCCTTCATGGTGTGGCAAACTTTCTATAATCCTGGCTACTGACTGGGTAAATGCATAATTGCTTAAATCATTTTAATTGGGCCCTGATTCAAGGACTTGTTATAGATTTGTTTTTCCTTTACTTAGAATTTTTATACAAAGGATTTTGATAGTCTATATTTCATCCAGAAATTATTTTTTTATTTGGATTAAAAAAATTATTTCTCTTGCCAATTGATTCATATACCTCATAATTCAGCCATGCATCCCTAAACCTTTGACTTAATTCCCCAGAAGTCCTTAGTATTTCCCCAAATTCCCAATAATCTCTCCTGTGTCTATACATTGGCAGGATCATGTTATTAGTATTTAGCTGGAGGTAACTCCTCCCACATATTTTTTTGGGGGGATGATGCAGCAAGTATGGTGGTAAGCTAAGCATGTGGATTTAAAATGGGCTAATCAGCCACAGGAACGTGGTTTTTATTTTGTATCCTCTTTATTCCTTGATTTCTAATGATCCTTAATAAACCTCATAAAATATAATATTTTTATTTACTAGAGATATAATTTTAGATTTTACAAAATAGTGAATAAATAAAGCAACTATCAGAATTGGAGAAAAGGACTCCTGAATTCATTGCTCACATCCTGTCACATATATTGTATTTACTGATTGTTAGCTTTATGATTTAATTTTGTTTTTTGTTAAGTTCATATATTGATCTAATCTAATATATTCTGTTACACTATTTCACTCTAAGTTACTGTGTTTTGACCACTTAGCTATATGCCCTGTTACATTATCTTCATTTGTACTCTTCCCCTATGACTGGAATGGAGAAAATACCATTATAAAAAATCCATAAACAACTTGGACAAACCCTTTCCTGTGGCAAAAACATAGATCCATATGGGTGCTGTGAACTTTAGGTTACTCCACCCTACTAGAACTTTAGATTACTTCACCCTACTTAGATCTTACTTCATGGTGAAGATAAAATTGTAATTTCCTGATGGAAAAATGAAGGTACTTAGTTCTTATTTTATAGTGAAGCTAGAACTTTAAGCTACAATCTATTTTTTAGTTCTTACTACAAAAAGGTGTTAAGTAACTATAAAGGGCAAATTAATCACAAAAAAGGTTAAGAAACTAACAAAAGGTGAACTTAACAAAGAAGTGTTTACTAACCCCAAAGATATAATCAATGGGAAGTCCTAGAGAAAAGCATCTGATATGATTGGTAGATGTGAAAATTTAGAGGAGGGGACATAAGAGTAAAAGATCTGTGTATTTCGCGTCACTTCCTCTCTCCATTACTTTTTTGTGGCAGAGAGGTGGCTGGTGGCAGTGTGCTGGACCATTCGGCATCTTAATGTGGCTACAACTATTTGTATGGTTTGGTGGTGAGTTTCTGGCTGAGTTTTCCTCCTTTACTTTCCAAACTTTATTCTCTTAGAAGCCTCAAATCTTCTTCAGAGACCTAGGGTTGGAGATTTTGAATCCCCCCCCCCCCCACAGGTCAGGCGAGAGAAATCCTATACCCTCTTTCCTCTTTCTCCTTAAAATCCTCCCTTCTATATTAATTAAAATTACCATAAATTTCCAGACTGACTTGGGTATTTTATTTGGGATTTTCCGTGGTGACCAATTAATTTAGATTTTAAGTCACAACCCTAAAATTATCTTTACAATGCTGGGTTTGTTACCAAATCCTTTGAGGTCACATGTTGCTTTAATGGCCTTTTGTTCCTTTATGCCTTTGTTAATTGTCACATTGATGATGATAGATGGATTCCATCAAACTGGTTACCATATACAACCTTTGGAGAATTTAATGAGCTGAAAATCTCAATTGGATTTTAAGGAGTCTTCAGAAGTGATTTTCAGATATCTACTATCAACACTACCTCTGACTGATCATGTTTGTAATAAGAGGTAAGGGTCCATGTATTTATTTATTTTTGAAAATTTTATTTAAATAATCAATTTAGAATATTTTTCCATTGTTACAAGATTCATGTTCTTTCCCAGCCCTCCCCTAACCCCTTTCCCATAGCCAACGTGCAATTTCCTCTGGGTTTTACATGTGTCATTGTCAAGACCCATTTCCATTGATATTTGCACTATGGTGATCACTTAGAGTCTATATCACCAATCATATCCCCACTGACCCTTGGGATCGAGCAGTTGTTTTTTTGTGTGTGTTTCTATTCCCACAGTTCTTTCTCTGTGTAGATCTTTCTCTGAATGTAGATAGCATTCTTTCTCACAAGTGCCTCAGAATTGTCCTTGATCATTGCATTGCTGCTAGTAGAGAAGTCCATTACATTCAATTGTACCACAATGAATCAGTCTCTGTGTACATTGTTCTCCTGGTTCTTCTCCTTTCACTCTGCATCAATTCCTGGAGGTTGTTCCAGTTCACATGGAATTCTCCAGTTCATTATTCCTTTGAGCACAATAGTATTCCATCACCATTAGATACCACAATTTGTTCAGACATTCCCCAATTGAAGGGCATTCCCTCATTTTCCGTTTTTTTGCCACCACAAAGAGCACAGCTATGAATATTTTTGTACAAGTCTTTTTACTTATGATCTTTTTAGGGTACCAACCCAGCAGTGCTATGGCTGGATCAAAGGGCAGACAGTCTTTTATCCCCCTTTGGGCATAATTCCAAATTGCCATCTAGAATGGCTGGATCAATTCACAACTCTATCAGCAATGTATTAATGTCCCAATTTTGCCACATCCCCTCCAACATTTATTACTTTCCTTTGCTGTCATGTTAGCCAATCTGCTAGGTGTGATGTGGTTCCTCAGAGTTCTTTTGATTTGCATTCTCTGATTATAAGAGACTTAGAACACTTTTTCATGTGTTTATTGATAGTTTTGATTTCTTTATCTGAAAATTGCCTTTTCATGTCCCTTGCCCATTTATCATTTGGGGAATGGCTTGATTTTTTTTTTGTACAATTGATTTAGCTCTTTATGAATTTGATTAATTAGACCTTTGTCAGAGGTTTTTGTTATGGAGATTTTCCCCCAATTTGTTGCTTCCCTTCTAATTTTGCTTGCGTTGGTTTTGTTTGTACAAAACCTTTTTTAATTTAATGTAATCAAAATTATTTATTTTACATTTTGTAATTTTTTCTAACTCTTGCTTGGTCTTAAAATCTTTCCTTTCTCAAAGACCTGACAAGTATACTATAAGGGTCCATTTATTAGCTGAAGTGAAGTACAATAGCACTATTGTATTCCCCACCTCCACATTTATAAAATTGTAATGGATGAGACATCAGAAGAGATTTTTACTATTATAGCCACCATCACCTTCACATTGCAATGGATGATACATATAAAGACATGACTTTTGTGGCTGTTACAATCTCATACCAGAGGAGGGAGGTGACAAAAGGGCTTGGTTAAACTGTGATGGGTTATAATTTCATCTGGGAGGTTGGAAGGTTTTCCCAGGGGACTTTGTAACTCCTAGATGGATTTTTATATTTATAACTCTTCAGCTTACTCTCCCCTTCCATCAGAATGATCTAGATTTTTGGTGACATGTTAGACCCCAAAAGTTTTCATCAGCAGTACAGAGATGGTTTTTTTTTCTGGTTTCTCCTGCAAAATTTTGGAATGATGGCAGTAATAGACTTTGTTAGAAATGTCTCAGCTAAGGTTGAAAGATTGGCTAGATCTGGAGAACCTGTGACAAGCATCCATGAGCTTCAAAGGTTTTTAAATGTCACACAGTGAATCCTAATGATAACAGTTTTTTTTTTTGCTATTGTCATTAACTGGGCTATTATGAATTTGGGGATTTTGGTACTTCTTTGAATGTGCATTATCTGCTATTCCATTGTTTTAAAAAATCTGTTAATTGGTGAACATCATGTTCACTCACACTGTGGATTGTGAAAGGAAATTATTGGTTCTTTTTGTCTATTCTGAGTTTACACTTATAAAAAGGGAATCCTTTATTCTCTTTGCCTAGTTGAAGTTAATGCCTTGCTTAATAATAACTTAAGTACCCCTACTTAATATCTCACTAGATTGTGAAGAGAGGATTAACTCTCTTTTGTCTACTCTTTAATTGAATCAATACAAGCATGAACTAGGTGGAGGAGCTCCCAAATCATGTACAGAATTCACACCCTCAGAAGCTCAATCAGCCAGGAAACTGTGAATCCTTTTGATGAGAATTCACACATCCAGAAAGTGAGAAGTGGATTCCACAGACACTGCCCTCCCTGGGCAGTGCTGGGCAATTTGGAGGCTGTTATTGGCCCTTGTGAAGAGGGGAATGGAAAATAAGCCACTATAAAAGGCCCTGAATTTCTGGGGCTAGGAGTTTGACTTCAAGAAGGAAGTTAGCTTCAAGAAGAAGATTGTCTCAAGGAAGAAAGTTGGCCTCAGGAGTCACCTTCATCTCGAGTCATCATCTCGACCTACCTCTTGGAGGGAACTTGGGGGAGTGGATAGCTGGCTTTCTCTTCCTGTCTTCTGGAGAGAGTGCAATTCTGGTTGAAGGTCAACAAGTCCTGGCTGAGTCCAGCACTGGAGAAATATTTAGTTAGATAGGCTAATGTCTTCCCTACACTTTTTGTATTTCTCTACTTTCACTCTTTCCACTTCTTTTGTAAATAAAAGATATTAAAGGTCATTTCAACTTTGAGCAATAATACAGGTAATTGTGTAATTTTTGTGAAGGTGTCATGTACTGTTGAGAAAAAGGTATATTCTTTCTATTCCTATTAAGTTTTATCCAGAGGTCTATCATACCCAGCTTTTCTAAAGTTCTATTTACCTCCTTAACTTCTTTCTTGTATATGTTTTTATTGTATTTATCTACTTTTGAGAGGGGAAGTTTGAGGTCCCCCACTAATACTGTTTTACTATCTATTTTCTCCTATAACTAATATAACATTTCCTTTAGGAATCTGGATGCTATGCCACTTGGTGCATATATGTTTAATGTTGATATTGCTTCATTGCCTACAGTGCCTTTTATCATGATGTAATTTTTTCCCTTTTATCTCTTGATCAGTTTTTACTTTTGCTTTGAGAAAATCAAGATTGGAATCCCTGCTCTTTTTTACTTTAGTTGAGGTGTAGTAAATTCTGCTCCAGACTGACTTTTTTCTGTGTGTTTTGTTTTAAATGTACTTTTTGTAGACAGTATGTTGTGGGGTTCTGATTTTTAATCCACTCTGCTTTTTCTGTTTTATGGGTTAGTTCATCCTATTCAAATTCATAGTTGTGATTACTAATTGTGTGTTTCCCTTCATCTTATTACCTTCTTGTTTATTTTCTCTGTTTCTTTCCTTTTGGCTTTTCTCTATTCATAGATATTTTGTTTTTGACAATCATCTTCTCTAATTCACCTTCCTTTTTGTCCATCCTCCCCATCCCTTATTCTCCCTACTTTTCTGTTTCCCTATAGCGTAAGCTAAGTTTCTATAGCTGATTGAGTGTGGGTGTTATTCCCACTTTGAGCTAGTTTGGATGAGAGTAAGGTTCAGTCATAGCCACCACCACCCACATTTTCCACTATATATGCCACTTATTATTATTATTTTTTAAAACCCTTACCTTCTGTCTTGGAGTCAATACTGTGTATTGGTTCCAAGCAGAAGAGTGGTAAGGGCTAGGCAATGGGGGTTAAGTGACTTGCCCAGGGTCACACAGCTGGGAAGTGTCTGAGGGCATATTTGAACCTAGGACTTCCTGTCTCTAGGCCTGGCTCTCAATCCACTGAGCTACCCAGCTGCCCCCTATACATGCCACTTATGAACCTCTTAATGAGGGGTAATTTATCTTCTACCTCTTCTTTTCTCTTTTCCCCATATGTTCCTCTTTCCCATCCTTGTTTTTTAAGAAAATATCAGTCCATCTTATTTAGCTTCCTTCCTTCCATGTATATTTTCATTGCTTTAATATTGCTAAAATTCTTATTTATCTTAGGTACTTTAGTCACATACTTGAAGTATCCTACCTTTCTCAAGTATCACAGGTATCTTAATTATTTCAATTATCACTTTCTCAAGTATGAATATACTCAGTTCAACCTCATCCAAAACTTTTAAGTTTTCACTTAACCTTTTTAGGTTTCTCTTGAGTGTTGTATTTGTATAGCAAGTTTTCTTTCAGGCATTTTTTTTTTTGGTCAAGAAAATCTGAAATTTCTCTGTCATTATATGTTAGTCCCCCTCCCCCCAATGGAAGATTATATTCAGTTTTGCTGTGCATGTAATTCTAGGCTATAGCCTTAGATACTTTGACTTTGGAATATCATATTGCATATCTTCTGGTCCTTTAATGTAGAAGCTGCTAGGTTCTGTATAATCCTTACTGAAGTTCTTCAATATTTGAATTTTTCTTCCTGGGAGCTTGAGGTACTTTTTCCTTGACCTGGGAGTTCTGGAATTTGGCTGCAATATAGTCCTAAGATATTTTATTTTAGGATATGTTTTAGGAGGTGATTGGTGGATTCTTTCAATTTGCAGTTTTCCCTCTTTTCAGTTTTCCCCTGATGATTTCTTGTAATATGATGTCCAAGATTTTTTTTTTTTTTATTATGGCTTCCAGGTATCCCAATGATTCTTAAATTATTTCTTGTGGATCTATTTTCTAGGTTAGTCATTTCCCCAGTAAAGTGTTTTAGATTTTCATCTATTTTTTTACTCTTTTGATTTTGTTTTATTGTTTCCTGCTGTTTTATGGCTTCTAGTAATCTAATTCTAATTTTAGGAGGTTATTTTCCTTCTTGTGTTTTTACATATCCTTTCCCATTTGGCCAATTCTATCCCTTAGGGAGTTATTTTCCTCAGTGAATTTTTTCTCAGATGTTGAGTTTTCCTACCAGTTCTCTTATTATTTGCTTTTTTAAACTTCTTTTCAAGTTCTTCTAGGGATTCTTTTAAGGCCTGTCATCCCCTCACACTTTCTTTGTTCACATGTTTCTTTTTTTTGGGAATAGTTGTCCTCTTCCAAGTTCATGTTTTGGTCTTTCTTGTCACTAAAGTAACTTTTCAAGTTTAGGTGTTTTTTGTTTGTTTTTGGTTTTTGTCTTTTGTTTTCTTATTATTTTTCCCCCTTCTGTTACTTTATCTATCAAGTTCTTCTCTGATCCTGGGATAGAGGGTGCATTGCTCCACATTTGTAGAATACTCTTCTCTGGTACTTGGAATAGGATTGGCTGTCCTTGTGCCTCATGGTGTGCTGTCTAGGAAGTGGCCCTACTGACTTGCCTGGGGAGGTCTGCAGTTGTTTTGTCCAACTATATTTAACATTCTGTGTTACAAGTTCCCCTATTGTTTTGTGGGCTGGTCTGATACCCACTCTGCTGCTTCCTTGCCTCTGCCAAATGACCTGGGCTGGGTAAGCTCCCTGCCTTGGGCTCCATTGATCCAGGCACTTTGCCACCATGTGGGAATGAGCAGGTCACTTCATTGCAGTTCCAGTTCCCTGTCTCTGCTTCCTTATAGCCCCAGGACTCTGATGCCACATGAGAATTTGTAGCTTCCCTGCCTACTCTATCTGTGTGATGTGGCTTCAGCTGAGTCTGTTACCAGTTTGCAGCTTTGTTACCTCTGGAAGAGTCATGAAAAAGTGCTGTACTCATGCCTAGGGATACCCTTGTCTAGGGTAGAAGAGTGGATTGTAAGAGATGGACTTCTGGGTTGCCATATGAAAGACAGGGACCTGAGAACCTCTGTAGTCAGGCCAAGAATTTGGGACTGGTGAGTGCTGTGTGATTCAGGCTGCTGTGACTCTGGCACGCAGGGACTAGGACTGGAAGAAGTGACAGCAATGGTAATATCAGGGATCCATTCCCAGAGGAAGTGGGGTTTAGACCAAGAGGAGGTCCCAAGTGCTAGTCAATCATCACATATCTTACGTATTAATGAACTAGTGAGACTAATCTTAAGGGAGTCATCTCTATAGGTCTTCATCACAGGAAGAAGGATATTAGCTCACTGAGCGCTGGAGGAGACCACTCAGGAAGGTAAGACCAGCATTCTGTAGATGCTGTTAACTCTTCCACAGAAGTTGGCTAGCCAGTGAAATAAGACTAAAAGGCTTGCACATTCAGCAGCTATAGACAGAGCTCTCAGATTTCAGGCTTTATGCAATGAAAGCCAAAGAACAGGTAATGGAATTGATGGTCACACAAATAAAGATATTTCTCTTGAGGGGAATGGGAAAAGAGAGAACCCAGCTAGGAAATGAATCTATGGTCTCTGACCCAGAGGTTCAGTTCCTGCTGAGATCAGAGCCAGTACACTGAAGGAGAGCAGACTTGGGACTAAAACCAAGGAATTCTGACTGGTGGTTAGAAAAGCCTAGATTTATTACTCTTCCAAGAGGGAAGTGATGATACCCTACCCAGAGGGAGAAGGTGGTGCTGGTCATAGGGACATTGGAAAGGGAAGAATTGTGAATTTAGGAGAGGTACAAACAGAGCTATGAGGAATCTCTGGAGAAATGGTTCTTGAGGGTATAGTCTAATTTAACCAAGTTGAAAGGCTCTCCAAAGCCTTCCATAACCCTGGGGTGGGGGGACTCTCAGTCAACTAAATTTATTAGATCTTCCAGATTGGGAAACTCTTTGCCCCTTTTAGATGACTAAGATGGGTAGTCATTCTCACCTGGTCTTGTAAAGATGAATTCCTATTGCAGACAGCTCACTGATAAGGATTTTGCAAGAGAAGAGGTGAAGTTTCCATAGCAAATTGGTTTTATAGAGTGGATTTCTGTATCCCTCACCATAATCTGCCATATTCTATGTCCAGCTTCTCAAAGTTATTTAAATTCTGCCTTCTGGGTGAAACCCCACCTGGATAACCTCATATTTAGCTAACTTTATGGGTGTGGGCTGATCAATAGATGAAATTGGAACAAGAAGCTGGGACAGTTATGGCTTGGGAAAATACTGCTGTCAGGGCAAATTGGCATTCTGGGAATGGAGGAGGAATCACAGAGTCCATAGTCCTATTAGTCCAGCAAAGGACACTGATACTGTTAGAGTTTGGGAGATG